>NC_142063.1:207846631-208446631 GCF_059756535.1 Pantherophis guttatus | reverse complement strand
GAGCCGTGGTGACGCAGTGGTTAGAATGCAGTATTGCAGGCTAACTCTGCTCACATTGCCAGGAGTTCGACCCTTTCGATCCTGACTCAGCTTCTCATCCTTCCGAGGTGGGTAAAATGAGGGCTCAGATTGTTGGGGGCAATAGGCTGACTCTGTAAACCGCTTAGAAAGGGCTGTAAAGCACTGTGAAGCAGTATGTAAGTCTAGATGCTATTGCTAAGTGCTATTGCTTTGCAGAAATATCCTCCTGCATTTTTAGGCAGTCCTTATTTTGTTTGATGACAGATAACTTGCTTTCAAAGAAGTGCGCTGTTCTTCCATTTATTTAGTTACAAGGAAATCTCCCAAAAAGATATTGTGAGGAACTTTTTCTCTCTCACCATTTTTTTTTTTTTTATGAGAAAGTAGGGGGAGCCAGGGAGGCTAGTGCCATACTAGGCAGTGATGAAAACTGTCTAAAAGATTTTTTTTTTGCCAAGACTCTATTGCATTACCTCAGCAAACCAACCAGACATCAACGACTATGAAGTGAAAGTCAAAATAAAATTAGAGGCCGCTTGAGAATAAGGCACAAAATCAGAAGTATCTTTCCTAAGGGAAGAAAATTGTTGAGAAGTTACAAGGCAGATTTCATTTATCGAATTCTGTTTATCAAATCTGTAAAGCTGTTTGACTACATGACCATTCTGGATGTTCTATAGTATTAAAAATGACTAAACCATTCACACCAAAAGGAAAAAAATGAGGCACCTCTGGAGGGTAAGTAAGAAAGTAAGAGACACATCTTCTCTACTAGGCAACATTCCCACAAGGGGCCCAGTCCCACTCTTGTCCTTCCCTTGGAGAAAGAGATAGTCTTCAATAACTATAGCACTTAGGTTTATATAATGCTTCCTAGTGCTTTACAGCCCTCTCTAAGCAGTTTACAGAATCAGCATATTGCCCCCAACAATCCCGGTCCTCCATCTGACTTGGGAAGGATGGAAGGCTGAGTCAACTTTGAGCCAGTCAGGGTTGAACTGCTGGCAGTTGGCAGAGTTAGCCTGCAATCCTGCATTCTTTATACACACACACACACACACACACACACACACACACACACACACACATATATACATTACTTGTATTAGAAAGATCATATTTCATTTCCATGTCTTTTTATCTAACCATTGATAAAATAAGTCCCATATCTTATAGTATTGTTTATCTTCTTGTTCTTTAATTTCAAATGTCAATTTATTCATTTCTGCACATTCCATTATTTTCTTAATAACTTATTCTTTCATTGGGATTTTCTCATTTTTCCAATTTTTAGCAAACACAATTCTAGCCACTGTTAATACATTCACAATCAAGTATCTCATTTCTCTATTGTATATTTCAGGTACCATCCCCAATAAAAAAATCTCTGGTTTAAAGTCTATATGTTTTTGTGTCATTTTTTCCACCCATGTGGATTTTAGTCCAGTATCCTTTAGCTTCTATACATGTCCACCACATATGGTAATATGAGCCCGGTAGCAATCCTGCATTCTGACCACTGTGCTACCACTCACCCATTTAAAGGGGATCAGGACAGGGGCAATATGAATCTCTGGGAGATATTATTCTAGTGCCAAGTGAAAGAAGGCCCACTTCCTTAATCCCATCAGATGATCCTGTTTAACTGACTGGACCAAAGCATGCCAGCTCTTTTGGAACAAACAGGATGGGCAGGCATACGAGGAGACCGACGGTCTTTTATGGCCATATGCCATAAAAGGCTTCATAGTGATAGTCATCTTCTTGAATTGAAAGCAAAGCTAACTGGTGAACAGTGTAGTAGAGTAGAGATGTTATAGAAGCAAACTGTGGCTTGCCTGTGTGTTGCATTCTAAGCAGCCTTCAAAGTAATATTGTAATATTTGGGAAAGGGTGACATTCAGCTAGGTTTCAATTTATGTATTAATCTCATCAAATTGCTTCATACAAGAATTTACAAAGATCAAGTGTGCCAATATACACCATCATTATTCCATTAAAAAAACAATAACCCAAAATAGTGAAAGCACATTCATGTGGTTAGAATACAGAATACTCTACCCAGGAGAACTCTTACTATATAATGCATTCTAGGACTATTTTTCTCCTATTGGGAATATGGCAGCCAAACGACACTTACAGTGGTTTGGTTTTAATTTCAAAAATGCTCCTGTGGCTGCATTTAGACCTCAAGGAGTTTTGTTTCTTTACAAACAGAAGCCATGGCATTAAAATAAGACAGTTGCAAAAGCTGTAGTTTTCTAGTTATTGATGCAAATCAGAGAAATATTTCATCTGAATGGGATGGCCGGCAAGTTAAACAAACAATGTTTGTACCTCTTAAATCATAGGTTCTTGTCCCATTTTTAAACATTCGTTCTTCTTTTCCAAGCATTGGTGACAACTAGTGGGAGCTGTGTGGGAGTTTCTGGATGTAAACTGGAAACTCTGAGCAGGAGTAATTCCATAGCTAAAATATTACGGTATGTGACATGTTTACATGAAGTGGGATCCATCCAAGTCTCTGATCCAAAGTCCACTGAGATGAGTTGAATTTTTTCAGAAAGTGGTAGAAATGTTGGACCAGCAATGGTTCTCGGGGGAGCTGTAATAACAAAGACATGACCGGCTGGAGGGAGGATTTACACACACACACACACACACACACACACACGCACGAGGTAATAAAGATAATTCAGAAACTGGAATTCTTCAGAAGGAAAACTTTAATATCTTTAAAGGAGCAACTGATTAGAATTCCAAGCTGGTCATGAATAATGTGAGAAAATGTTGCTCTTTCCAGCAAAAACACAGCAAAAAACCCAAAATGTTCTGGATTATTTTAGAGCTGAAATTTCAGTCCAAATATTCTGTGAGATATCTGGTTGAAATGAGATTAATTTAACCAAGATGGTTGAACTAAGTAGTAATCATCTGAGAACTAATGGAGAAAACCATATCAGATGAGGCCTAGTCTCACTCACCTGCAGCTACTGAAGGTTGGAAATGATATTTTTTCATCCCCTTCTGGATGGCATTTTTCACAAAATTCATTCTCCCAGATGTTCCTTCTGAGACCCACTCAGCTATGAAGTTCCATTACAATATAGGCAGTCCTCAATTTACGACCACAATTGAGCCCAACATTTATGTTGCTAAGTGAGAAATTTGTTAAGTGAGTTTTGCCCCATTTTATGACTTTTCTCACCTCATTTGTTAAGCGAATCATTGCAGTTCTTCTTAGTAACACGGTTGTTAAATGAATCTGGTTTTAATTAGGGCCCATAACGTACGCTAATCTGTGTATGTTAACACTTTAATTCACTTTGTATCATATAAATATAGCAACATATTTATTACATTTTACTGCATTTTTAAATTAATACTAACATGCAAATATATGTTTAATTTTATTGGCCATTTACATTTTTATTCCTGTGAGTAGTTGTCATAGGGGCCTCAGTACACTGCTTTGCCCGGGGCCCATAATGCTGTTAAGACAGCCCTGTTGACATGAGTGACATCAAGCTGGCCATGCCCACCCAGGCCATGCCCACCCTGGCCCCCCGAGGTCAAACACAACCCTGATGTGGCCCTCAATGAAATCAAGTTTGACACCCCTGGGCTAGAGCAATACATTTGTCATCTCACAATTTGCAAGAGTAAATTGTCTAAGTAGCTACTCTTCCGAGTATTAAATGAAAAATATCGGTCAATCCTAGGACGTGGATGAACCTTGGCTATGTTGGAAACAGTTTTTTCAACAGGCTGCTGGAGGACCACATGTTCCCCACTCCTAAATTAAGGCGATCAAGAGAGACATGAAAAGGTGTCTGCACAGAACCATCAGGCTTTTGTTGAATATATCATACTTTGCAAGTATTCTCAAAAAATCCATTAAAATCAATTTATTTCTCACAGAGATAGCACGGCAGAGACATAAGTTATTCACGAGACTTGACTTCAGACATAAGACAGCTGCAGGATGGACAGAGAGTGTTCTGTCTCTGTGTGCTCTTCATTGGATGACCAAGTTGACTAGAGCCGGACTTGAAAATGGAATGTGTTTATCCTGGGGATGGCTCTTCCCATGTCTTCCTTCCCCTCTTCTGGAATCCTCCCTATTGTGCATATGAACATGTCTTAGTTCCTGCCAGACACGCAGTAAATTCTCATCTCTCAAAGCCAAGACTATAGCAACTGAATATGGCAATGGTTTCTACAAAGGAATGCCCGTGATTAACAGTTGACAATTCTTTTTTCCAATTCCAATGGGTAGACTAGTATACTGGAGTAGAATTCAGTTATCCCAAACAGATGCTTTTGGTGGCACTTCTGGGGACCCTCAACTATCTTGGAAGAAATGTGGTAGAAAAGAAATAGCATACAAGATGTTCATACTGAAGGCTTTCAGTTAAGCATGATGCTTCTTAGCCAGAAACAGAGATAGACAGCAATACTGATTTTCACCATTTGGTGCAACAACACACCTATCTCTAAACACTCATATCTCAGAAAAAGACATGTGTGCATACATAAGAGAAAGATGAGCAAGGTAAAGATCAGGTAGACCTATCTCTGAATTTAGTTATCCTGCAAATCAACAGGAAACAGTTCTAGCACAGATGCCATGAGCTGTTCCAATATCAGATGAGATACCTTGGCCATTCAAGAGAGAGAGCAAATTCCAACAGAATTCCAACATGCATTGGATAAATCTATCCAGAATATTTTCTCAGAATCTATACCCCCAAATCTGGCCCGTTCTGAGCACTGAATGCATTATCCCTTCCCACGTATAAGAACTATCTCTAAGAGAAGAAAGAGCATTTGTAATTAATCATGTAAACACACTCTTTTTTCAGCCCAACTTGTTGCATATTCCTTAAATTATTCAGTTATTTATTCCATGTACTACCCATAAACGGTTAAAGGGTTCTAAGGGATAGATTATAGGGCCTACTTTTAGCAGATTAGCAGACACGACATTTGCCTAGTTTTGTATATTTTCCAGAGATAAAACTATACTTTCATCATGTCCAAAATAAGTATAACAACCTCACATAATATGAGTTCAGGGAAGTTACAGTCTTGATCCATACTTGCTCACTTTTTTTAAAAAATGAGAATGACTATTATCATCAAAGCCCAGTTCAGTTCAGCTGATTGATATTTCCAGTTTTGCAAGTAAATAAAACTCAGTCTCTTTGATGCTGGAACGTCTGTATCTTTGTGCTGATGAGCTGTATCTTTGTGTTGATGTTGTCTGTATCTTTGTGTTGTCTGTATCTTTGTGTTGATGAGCTGCTCATTTTGGAGAGCAGAAATTCTGGGATTGTCTTTGCTATCCAGGCCAACCAAACATGCAATCCATCTTCAGATAGTATTTGAAAATTAGCTGTCACTGTATCTGAGAACTAATTTTACAGAGACCGTTGCAATTACTATTTTATTTTAAGAAGTTGGCAAGGCATTTTCCTGGATTGGTTTTGCAAGCCTTGAGACTTTATACCAGTCAGATATACATATTTTAGTTAAAACCTTAAATGTAATTTGGAGGGCTATTATTCAACTTCAGAAATAGTATATTAGCTATGTAAATTTTTCTTTCCTTACCAAAGGAGGCCTTTGCATTCTTTATGGGGTTTAAAGAAACCTTAGTTCAGAAACAAGCTAGGAGGGCAACAGAAAATTCTTAAAAGGCTCCAACTTCAATGGCACTTGGCATAAAACCAAACAAAATACCACCGACCTATGTGAAATCTGAATTTTGCCAGATTTTTTTTTATCTTCCTTTATCCTCCCTGCAAGTTTTACCCAGATGTGTTATAAAAGTAAAAATTTCAGCTCTGCTCATTTGGGAAACCCCCCCCCAACTGTAATGAAATTTCCTGTATGAAATAAAATGTTCCTGTAAGGCAGAAAGGAAATGAAGCAACACAGACTTGTGAACTTGTAAAATGAAGACTCATCTCAAATAAACCAAAATCCAAATGGATTTTTTTTTTTAAAAAAAATTGCAGAGTACACTCTTAGAGTAACAAACATAAAGAGTTTGGTAAGATTTGTGTTAGTACTTTCGTTATGTATTAGCTGTTGCAGCAGCAGAGTTCTTTCCTTTTCCTCTACTCTTAATTTTGAAAGTCTTTTCAGGGAGGGTCCTGACACTACTCATATACAGCTGAAAATTAGGGGCAGGGAAGGATATCCACAAGCTGTTTAGACTAGTAGCCGGCTTTTTCAGGCCCCGTTAATGCAGCACAAATGAAGCAACAGACTTCATTCTTTCAGGAAGCCAAGTTGTTTTTAAATGCTAATCTGTTTATTGACTAATGCTGGCAGTGTCAGGATGAATGTTTGAGTTTTGGAATCTGGTGCAAATGTCTCTAGGAGCTGTCAAGAATACAAGCTGCAATGCAACACAAGCCACCTGCAGAGGTTTTGTCATGGTCCAGAATCAAAGCCCCAGAAAAAAATGGAACATAGATGCCAAGAAGAGAGAAATACACACATGTATGTGTGTGTGCGCGCACATACACACACACACACACACACACACACACACACACACACACACAGTCCACTGTATGATATAGGCCTCTACACTAAAGATTATGGACTGTCATCTGTCATCTGTTCTTAGTGGAGAGATGGGTTTTGATTTCTTATCTAGGAATGAGAGAGAGAGAGCGCGAGAGCAAGTGGTTAAAAGTTATCCAGTCAGTTTCTGTATCTAAAGGACTGGAACCCAAATCTCTCTACTCTTCATCCAGCAAATTAACCACTGTACCACACTGTCATGTGTGTGTATGTGTATAGTAGTAGCATGCAGTGGTGGGATTCAAGTAATTTAACAACTGGTTCTCTTCCCTAATGATTTCTTCCAACAACCAGTTTGCCAAACTGCTCAGAAAGTTAACAACCGGTTCTCCCAAAGTGGTGCGAACTGGCTGAATCCCATCACTGATAGTATGTGTAGTAGACTGCAAATCCTTGGAGGATGAAAAACTGCTGCTAATTTTAGTAAGATGTTCTTTTGACTAATGGAGCATGTCATTTGTAGCTTCTCTGGAGTTGTCCCAGTGCCTGTTTGGAACAAAGCAAGAAAATGTTTTCTCCCATTAAAAACCTGCCCCACCAGCTGACAGCTGCTCTCCTTTTTCAGACAATGCTGAGATTTAAATCTTTGCTGTTCTCCTCCAAATCCTGGTTATTGTAGAATCAGGGTTGACTTCTCCGCAGCTGAAACGAAACCTGGTTATTAGCTTCACTCAAAGTGCCATCAGCTGACATCACCTGCTACTTTTCAAAAGCCTTATGAGACAGCAGCTCTGCCCTCCTTATGGAACCGAGCCATTAATGATAAAATCAAAGTTGAAAGATTATGGCATAAACTGGCCATGGTGGTTATATGATAATGGTTATCGGCACACTGGATGCCATACTAAAAAAATATTGGACTGCACTTAGAAAATCTGAACATTGACAAGATTTCCATCTAACAATTGCAAAAGGCCACACTGCTTGGATCCACATATTATGCCGATAGATGATTTCCAAGGTTCTTGGGAAGAACTCAATGCATATGAAGGCCAATACCAGCTAAAGAACTGGCAGCTATGTTTTCATCTTGTTGTGTATATAATAGTAATAACAAGAATCCAGCACATCCCTGCAAAATGTCTTAGTAGTCTTAGAAGACATGCTGGTGGGAGGGGGCAGGGAGAAGACTGATTCACTATCCTCTCCCCTTCCCCTCTTCTCCCCTCCTTCAAGTTGCAAACAGCAGGCTGCCACAAACCAGAACCCAGCCATTTTTTATTTCTTCAGAAGAAATGAGCCTAAAATGGGTTCTTCTGTTCTTAATTTATGCCGTGGAGCCTCAATAGCAATTTAAAGTGAAGCAGTTGGAAGGTAGAAAGGCCAGCTACTGGGTGCCAAGTTGTTTGTGTACTGGCACAGGCTGGAGATAAGAAGCTGCAACTCTGACCACTTCAAAAACATGCCTCCTCATGATGAAAAGGTCTGGATTGTTTCTCTCAAACAGGTGACACAAGACCTAGTCCATAAAGGCCTAAAAGGAAACACATGGACGGCAGAGCAGAGACTGAAATGGGGAATGCTGTTGATTAGAGCTGTAGTGGCGCAGTGGTTAGGATGCAGTATTGCAGGCTAACTCTGCCCACAGCTAGGAGTTTGATTCTGACTGGCTCAAGATTGACTCAGCCTTCCTTCCTTCTGAGGTCAGTAAAATGAGGGTCCAGATGGTTGGGGACAATATGCTGATACCATAAACCCCCCAGAGAGTGTTGCAGAGCACTATGAAGTGCCATATAAGTCTTATTGCTATTGCTGTTCTTCCATTCTTTTTACATTATCATCAAAACATAGGGCACCTAAAAAAGAAACCCAGGATCCTCATTTCTAAACAGATAAATCAATGGCATGAATGAAGGCAAATATGCTTGTCCCAAAATGTCCCAGGATAATGTTGCAGGATCCAGTCTGGGTCAGTCATCAGGACCAAACTTAATATTATTATTAAGTTGAGATGATGATGATGATGATGATGATGATAATAATAATAATAATAATAATAATAATAATAATAATAATAATAATAACAACAACAACAACAACAACAACAACCCACACACAATCAGGCACCACATAAATATGGTACATAGAATAGCCCAAAGCACACATTCCAGTAGAGAGAATTTCCCTGAGGATGGGCTCCAGCATGAGTCCGAAAGCTCTGAAGACTAAATTTTTTGCAGATTGAATCCTGCAAAACAATGGCAGTTGTTCTTTATGCAGATTCAGGGGAAAACTGAAAATTGCACAGGAGGCTAGTTACATGCCCTTGCACACACTACAGTGCCTTCCTGCTTTGAAAATGAAGTCCTCTTCTAACTCAGCCCTAGTAGAAACAGCAGTTTGGGAATGTGCCACAGTCAGTAGCTCTCTTGGGATTCACAATGGTGGCCATGGTGAGGTTTACTTTAGCATCATTAAGGATAATGCAAGTATTGTCCTTGAGCTGGACTGATTGGGTACAAGTTATCTGTTACCTAGCTAGATCCTATGTTGATAATATAGCAAACTTTCAAACTTTCTCATAGCAATCCTTTCAAAGTTTCCAAGAGCTGCAAGCGTTACAAAACATGACATGGAGTTTGTTAATTGATACAAGGTGCAAGGAGCTGAGTGAACAGCTGCCTGAACTAATTGAATCTGCTCCAAGAAAAATTCTTACAGCGTTCTCTTTAGCAAGATTTATTGATCCGAAAGAAATAGGGAATACAATACGTGAATTCCAGTGAGCAAAGGGGAAATTTCAGTGACATTAGGGAAGAGATTTCTTGGGCCTCTTTTCTGCATCCTTATTGTGGATAAGAGGAGAATAGCTCTTTTGAGGGATGGGAAGTTTACAGCTAATTGTCTACATAATGGTTCTTTGGATCTTTAGCAGTCTGAGAACCGATTCTTATACTTAGATGGCAGCAAGCAGATGCAGGAACTCTCAGTCTTAGCTCATCTAATGTTGAGTTAGCTCATAGCCTAGAGTGCCCCGAGCCAATTTGGCAGCAATTTGTATGTGCAAATTCCAGATTATGACAAAATTCTTTTGTCATAATATGAGGCCCTAAAACATTTGTCTTGGGGTCTGGAAAGTTCTACTTTTGTCTCTGATTTTAGCCATATGATATGCATGTTATTAGGCAGTGTCCTTAGAAACACAAAGCCTGCTGGAGGTGTGACATCTCAGACAAATTGTGCTTGTTTTGCAACAACTATTATTGCAAGAGTCACTTTACAAAATAGATGCAGAATGGAGTCTTTGAGAAAGTGTCTTATTCTTTTAATAATATTAAGCAGTGAGGTATCTTTGAACATGTTAGTGCCAAGATTTACGACTTAGCTCTTTCTCATTGCTCTTTCAGATTAAAAACACTTTTTCAATTCTTCCATACCATCCCTTTTTTTATTTATTTCTGAAGCCTAATTTTGTTGGGGAAGTGTGCCCTTCTATTATTTTTATTCAATGTTGGAAGTTGGAAAACCTTGATAATTTCCTGCACACAAGCCAGTGGTGTATCAGTAGATCTGAATCTGCTTCTAACCATCCAGTCCTAAGAGAGGTCATGGCTTAGCTTAATTAAAAAGGCCCCCTGCTAACTACTACAAGCCTAAACATCCAGAAGCAGTTCCAGATTTAGGAATATTTCTAAGCATCAAATATGATTTTTTTTCAAGGAAATTTCAAAACTGTTCAGAACAAACTGCAAATTAGATCAAACTACTTCTGCTTGATTGAGTGTAAGTGTGTTCATTCGGCTTTATTGTAAAGTAGATATAGATTAAGGTATCACTTCCCATAATAGAATAACAGAGTCGGAAGGGATCTTCTAACCCCTTCTAGTCCAACCCCTTGCTCAAGCAGGAAACCCTATACTATACCATTCCAGACAAATGGCTGCCCAATCTTTTCTTAAAAACCTCCAGTGTTGGAGCATCCACAACTTCTGGAGGCAAGTTATTCTTCTGGTTAATTGTTCTCATTGTTAGGAGATTCCTCCTTAGTTCTAGGTTGAATCTCACCTTGATTAATTTCTATCCTTTGCTTCTTCTCCTGCCTTCAGATGCTTTGGAGAAGAGAATATTTATCTCTTGTGTTCAAGGCAGCTTCCATTGAAAGCATAAAGAGAAGCATTTAAAGCTTAAAGCATAATTGCTAATAAGATTCTGCAATGCTTTGCAGAGATGCTTCAATGTAACTGAGCAAAGTAGATTTTTGCAGCTGCTTTGTGAAATAGCTTGATTCCTTCTTCTAAAAGTCAAAGGAAAACTACCATGTAATTTTTGTTCTGCATACCTTCTGGAGCTTCCAGTGGCACATCCAGTAGCCTTAAGACACTTCTTTGAATGTGTATGAGCAGAAGGCAATAGAGGGAGAGACCACTGGAACTCCAAATCAGATCTTTACTGCTCCTCATCAAGGGAAAACAAGTCACATCTATGGGGCAAAGCTTAATTATCACCTTAACCCAGGCTGTCAAGCTCCCTGCCTGTGGGCTGGATGCATCATGTACTGGCCATATCCACACCCAGTTTAGCAAAGGGGGAAAAAGGCCCCGATATGTCATGTGACGCCGCCATGATGATGTGAGTTTGACATCCCTGCCTTAACCCATGTAAGATAAGCCTACTTTGGCAGTTCTAATCAACTTCTGCCAGAATCCTCTGCTTTCAGTTGAAAGTGACTACTAAAAGAACAACAACCAAGCACAGCCATGTTGATATCCAGTTCTGATTCTATCTAAGTGGGGCACAGGTGGAATATAGGTGGAATAGGGGCATATCTAAGGAATGCTCAACAACATGGTAATGTTAGCTACCAAAGGTTACTGAAGGCCACAAGTCTCTCATCATTTGGAAAAACTCCCCACCAGGTTCCTTCTCTAGGCTGTCTTGAATTTGAAGGAAAATTCCCAGACTCAGGAGGCTTACTGAACTATCTTTATTATACATTAAGACTGATTCCATTTCAAGCAGCTGATCTGACAGTATGAAGTTGCAGCCCCTTCCTATTCTGTGCCCTTCCCACGGTTTAATGGAAACCCAGCCTTGGGCTCCTCAGGCTCAATGGTAGGGTGGCAGTCCGTTCTTGACATTTTCAGCATTCCTGCCCTGGGAAATGCAGCTTCCAATGTATCTCCCACACTCTCTGGATGACACTGTATAATAACAGCAGTGGTCAAGATTTAAACCTCCTTTTCCAGCTTCCCTACCAGAATATTCTTTTATATAGATTCAGTCAGATTCATCTTGAATCTTTGACTCCTTGTGATTTCATTTCATTTTATAAATGGTTATGTCATATACTCCTAAAAGGCTCTAGGCAGCTTCCTATATAGAGAAAGTCAGTTTGTGTAAAATGATCAAGAAAGTAAACATAAAACCTCAAAGTTATGGGATGCACAGATAAGAGGCCCAACATGAAACCTTGGATGCTTAGAGCCACATACTGTTCATCCTCATCTCTTTCTCATTTGCAAGGCCAATAAAATGCACAGGACCTCAAATCTTAGTTTTAGGTAAAGAGGGATTTCTCCAAAGGAGCCATTATCTGCTGACCTGATACATTCTGCTTGATATCTAATTTACCTAAATAGTCACTGTTCCTTTACATTGGCACAATAGAATTTATTATTTATTATTATTTATTAGTTCAATTTATATGCTGCCCTTCTCCGGAGACTCAGGGTGGCTTACAATGCGTTAAGCAATAGCCTTCATACTTTTGTATATACCTGCTTAGTAGGGCTTTCACCCCGCCCCCCCTTAAGCGGTGTTCTTTTTTATACAAAGTCAGCTTATTGCCCCCACAATCCGGGTCCTCATTTTACCTACCTTGGAAGGATGGAAGGCTGAGTCAACCTTGAGCCTGGTGAGATTCGAACTTGCAGTAATTGCAGGCAGCTGGTGCTAGTTAACAGCACTTTAGTCTGCTGCGCCACCAAGGCTCTTATTTTTTGGTGTTCTGTTAGGTGGACAGGAACAAGCCATGCATAGCAATCTTTTCATCCACTGACTGACCTTCAGCCAGGGAGAATTACCTCAAAAGATAAATGAAGTGTCCCTCCTCCATTAAAACACAGTGAATTGATCAAATGTACCAATTATTCCTCGTTTTAAAAATGATCATTTTCAGTCTGATTGTTCAGTCTAGAAGCTGATGGACAAACCTCTGTATGCTAGAAAGGAACCTTCCATCAATGGAGGGAGAAGAATCTTTATGTCTATGGAAATTCTCAGTCATCCATGGTTGTCCCGAAGGTGCTTTTTCAAAAGGCAACTGGACTTCCTTTGTTTTTCCTTGAAAATGTTTCATTTCTCATCCAAGAAGCTTCTTCAGTTCTTCTCAGAAAAAGATTTTGGGATGAAAAACCAAACATCTTCAAGGGAAAAACAAAGAAAGCCCAGTTGCCTCTTGAAAAATCACCTTTGGGACAATGCTGCCCCATTGCTTTGTTCCTCTTTTAAAAGGGTGGAATTGCTCTCCAACAAAAGGATGCGGCAGAACAACTTCTCTTTTTCCAATAAGGATATGAGTGACCAGCTGGGTTCTTCCTTCCAAGCTCTATGGCAAGCATCCCAAGTCTTCACAGATGAGTAGGGGCCTGAAAATCCAGTTGTGCCCTTTTTGAAATGCAAGGCTCTGAATTGGGGAAAAAATGGCCGGGATGACCTGGAATATTTTCTCTACAGTCAACAGATAAAAGGCAGTTGATGCTTATCTTTACCGAAAAGGGCAAGTTATTTTGTGTGGACAACAGCCCAAGCGCCTTCACCTCCAGGGATGGAACTGAGGGAGTTTATTGAATGCAAGGAACGTTTGACTGTGATTACAGCTGAAGTTCTGGTTTAATTTTAGCTTTCTTTTTCTCCCTGGGCAGGTAGGGGGCGCCATTTGACAGCTCGTGAAATAAACAAGGCCTTATAGGGAGGACAGTCAGTGAGCATTTCTTCACTCTCCGCCCCCCCCAAATATTTCTAACTGACCCAAATTCTGTAGTCCCAGCTAGTTAAAATGTAGATAAGTAATCTTTTCAAAATATGACATAGGAGACAAATGCCTGAAGTAGAGTGAATGCTCTGTTTCAGTAACTAAAAGTTTTATATGCTTCAACTACAGAAATGTAAAGAAGCTGCTGAAGCACATATTTGTGTAAGCTTTTAGTTCTTATTCATTTAAAGACATTTCAGAGAGCACTTATTTATTTACTGGCTTCAAAAGCTGCTTGATTTCATTACAACGCTGGGAAGTACACAATAGAATTACAAAACAGTATAGTACAACGTAGAAACAGGCCTGCAGGAAATGAAATAAGCAAAATAAGCCATTTATATTTCTTTAACAACACAGCAACCTAAACATAGTAAGTCATTTATATTGAAAACAAATGCATAAGTTATGTGGCTAGTACATGAGATATTAAAGAAGTGTTCCAAAATGTTTGCTATTCAAGGACAGTGAGGCAGTTAGATCCTTTTAGACTGGACTGAATAAAATTTACCAATTCCTTTCTTTTTAGCTATTTAATTAAATTTATTGACTGCCCATCTTACTACAGGGCAACTCCGTGGGATGCATATTATTTCATATTGGCAAGGCAGTCTGTTCTGTTTGGGAGCAATTCTGTTTCATTCAGCTAAGGAAGGATTTCAATATTGCCTAAAGGCTTTTCATTGTGCCACACCTTACTGTTCTGCCAAATGGAAAGAGGATCATGGCGAACCTATGGCATGCATAGCCATATCAGTGGGCACACCAGCTCAGCTCTGGTGCGCCGGCCAGCTAATTTTCAGGCCTTCTGGGCTCACCAGAAGTAGGGAAACAGGCTGTTTCCTGCCTCCGGATTGCCTGGGAGGGGGGGGGAGAGGCCATTTTTCTTTCTCAGCTGGCTCCAGATCCTCTCTATTGGGAGTTGGGAAATGGGCTGTTTCAAGCCTCCAGAGGGCCTCTGAGGGAGTGGGGAAGGCTGTTTTTGCCCTCCCCAGATGCATAGAGAGGATCTGGAGCCAGGTGAGAAAGAAAAATAGGCCTATCGGGTCATTGCCTGCCAGGAGAGGAGGGGGGGGAGGTTGCGCACACATCCACAGGGTGGGGCGCATAGAATTATGGGTGTGGGCACGCACATGCATGAACCTCCCCCGTTCCCCCTTCCTGGCACGCGATGGCAAAAAGGTTAGCCATCACTGGGATAGAGCATTCTTCTATATGTCCAAAGGAACATATTATTTCAGAGGGAATCCAATTAAGATCTGGATGATGTAGAAAGCAAATTCAGATACCTTCAAGTGATATTCATGAAAACAGTGTTTCTTGAAAGAATGTTATAAACGTCGTTGTTGAGATACATGTCCATCAACATTGGTATCCCAATTAAAAACTTCAATTTAAAAAGTGACCGGTTTCTGTATAAAGCCATGTTGTGTTTTAGCATGATTTGATAAACAAATCTCACATCATTCTAAGCCATAGATAATGGTTTCCAAATCACAATGACTGACCTCAACCACTATAATAAGCTCAGCTAAAATAACTGCATGTTGGGTAGAAATAGTGAAGTGTATAGCCAGTCAAGAGCAAGACATATGATCAACACGAAAACCTATTTAGTATAGGCGCCAATACTATACTAATTTACCAGATTAGAAACAGGGAGACGTGAGTTCTAGTTCCATCTTAAGCACAAAGCCAGCTGGGTGATCTCAGTCCTAAGAAGCAAGCAATCACTTCTGAAAATACACTGCCAAGAAAACTGTAGGACCTTGCCCAGTTACTCACGAGGAATCAAGATTGACTTGAAAATATACACACGCATGTGAACATGTTTTTTCCTTCTATTATGCAACTTGTATTTATTCTTTATATTTTACAGAACTGTAATATTTGAATACATGAAATCTTACATTATTCACATGATGCACCTTTTTACAGAAATGAAGTTAAGTTCAGTATAATATTTACCTCTCTTTGAATATTTTTGTGGTGATTACAAAAATTATTGTGTCTGTGTAATTTTTATGTTACTTTAAATTTTTAGGATATACCTTAGTACAGTGAAATTGATTTCTTTTTCTCCAAAACATGTTTAAATGAGCTAAAGGGGGAGCTCCAGACCACTGTAATATTTCATTACATTGTATTTGATTATTCAATGGTTATACATAAATTGAAATAGGAATGATTGCTGTCATTTTTAATTGTGTGGACTTTTCCTGAAAGAACCAATAGAGAAGGAAAATAGTGTTGTTTTTACTCCTTTCCCCTTTTTTGGAGAAAAAAAATATTTCTCCTTTTTCCAAGGAATGGCTCTTTGGTCAATTGGGCAGTGCTGTGGATCTTTATCTCCAAATTTACATTCTAAAATTATTTTGATATGAACGCACCAGATTAATTTTTTTTACTCACCAGATTAATTCTTTTTGGTTGCATGATTTGTCCACTGCCTGATATCTTCTATTTCTGGCTGGGGACTTCAACTCCCCAGCCAGATACCTGGCTAGGGAATTCTGGGAGTTGAAGTCCACACATCTTAAAACAGCCAAGGCTGAGAAACACTGTTCTAGTTTACAGACAAACAATTTATATAGAAACCAAATGTTCTTTCTACTTAGAAGTTTTCTGCTTTTTCCAATTTTTTTTTTAAAAGCTGTTTGTACATTTTAATTCAATATGCCTTTAAGAAAAAAGTATTCACATTGTTAATATGTCACCAAAGTGGAAAATTGGATATACTGCTGGATATACTGCTTATAAGATTTCATTCACATACAGGCAGTCCTTGACTTAAGACCATAACTGAGCCCAAAATTTCCATTACTAAACAAAACAGTTGAGTTTTGTCCCATTTTACGACCTTTTTTGTCACAGTTGTAAGTGAGTCATTGCAGATGTTAAGTTGGTAACCCAGTTGTTAAATGAAGCTGGCCTCCCCACTGATTTTGCTTATCGGAAGCTCGCAAAAAGAGGTCTCATGACCCCGGGACACTGCAATTGTCATAAATACAAGCCAGTTGCCAAGCATCTGAATTTTGATCATGTGACTATGAGGATGCTGCGATGGTTATAAGTGTGAAAAATGATCATTTTTTTCAGTGTTGTTGTATATTTGAACAGTCATTAAACAAATGATTGTAAGTCAATGACTTCCTGTAAAAGAGCCAGTTTGCTCCAGTGGTTAAGGCATCAAACTAGAAACCAGGAGACTGTGAATTCTAGTTGTCCTTAGCAGTGGTCCTTGCCCCCGGTTTGCACCGGTTCTATAGAACCAGTAGTAAAACCAGCGGGAGGCTCCGGCCACTGACCCCGACATCATCAAAACGCTTCTGCGCTTGTGCAGAAGAGCGCGCGTGCACGCGAGCGAAGAGAGCGTGTATGCGCGGTCCCACTGCGAACCAGTAGTAAAGGTAAGTAGAATCCACCCCTAGTCCTTAGCCATGAAAGCCATCTGGTGATTTTGGGCCAGACACTCTTAGTCTAACTACCTCACAGGATTGTTATTGTGGAGCAAATAGGAGGAGAAAGGTGTGTTGGATATGTTCATGCCCTTAGATAGATAGATAGATAGATAGATAGATAGATAGATAGATAGATAGATAGATATAGATAGATCCTCTAACCAGGATGTCTGCTTCCTTCAGAAAGTCACAAGCAGAGGTTCATTCCACTTGTTTCATTCCAGAGTTAATGTAACTCTGATTTTTGACTTGCATGACAGAAAACGGATGAAACGTTCTTAGGGTGTGTGAAAAATCTGAAATTGTAAATTAAGTTTACTTATTAGTTTCAGGTAACAATTTGCAAGTCCTTTCTATAGTAAATTCAGGGCGGCAGCAGCAGGAGAAGATGTAGAAGTCATAGTATCCTGTATCCCTGTTTTTTCCCCTTCAAACTGCTTACGTTTTATTTGCCACTTCAAAAAAACCCTGGAAAATAATTTGTCATTGCTTTATATATTTACAACTGAAAGAAAGATTTAAATTAGATGAAAAGAATCATGGGTTTAACTTTGTTAAAAGCGAACTGGATACTGTTATATGTTATACATGCTGATGGCAGCAGACTACTCTATGCACAGAAATGGAAGGTCACCTTGATTCCCACAGTGGATGAATGGCTACAAAAACGGATGGAGTTAGCAGAGAGGGCTAAATTGACTGTTTTGATTAAAGAAAAAAAAATACAAATACTTTCATTTCTATTTGGAAACCACTTCTGGACTTTGTGTTTGAGGTGGAAAAAAAATGAAACTTTGATTTTGGGTTTTACCGATTAGATAGATTTGTTGTTATAGAAATGGCTAGTTTCTATTATTATGAAAAAGTAAAAAGTTGAGGGTAGATCTTAATGCCTTATTTTACTGCCAAGGAGTCGGAAGTCAATACCTTTTTTCCCCCTTTTTTCCTTTTCCCCTTGCTTTCCCCCACTATTCACTTTCCTTTTCCATTCCTAATTTCCCTAATATTTGCTTTTGTATTCTTTTTGTATGTCATATTATAAATTAATAAATCTAAAAAACAAACACAAACAACAAAAATAGGAAAATACTACTCAAGTATTGAAGAATGACTTAGGAATTTTAGAAAGATCAGGACATTATATTTACCAGTTGTTGTAAGTAAAATACTACAGCCTGAAGGTGTAACTGATACTTATCCAGCTCAGTAGTTGTTATTTGATCCCTGCTTGTTAATTTTACGTTAGTTTTAATGTTAATATTTATTATTTTAATATTTTAATGTTTCATCTTGTTGCTTTTACTTGGCTCTAAATGAGATTGGTAGTGTATAAATTAATTAAATAAATAAAACTCAGGCTTTAAATGAATTACAACTTGTATGCTTGATATTTTAACAATAAACTATCAATATATTAATAGTTTTTATCCCTGTTTTATATTGCAATTTTAGTGCAAGCTTACTCAGTTCAAGTGAAGCTCATTGTCAGGTATATGGACAGAGGATTACAACTTTAATATTCTTTTTTGTGAAGTTAATTACATATTTTGCATTCATCTCTTAGCCATTGCCCATAAGAAACACTAAGTTTTGGTTTAAGTTTTTTTTAATTTGAAAAATCCATAAATCTGTTTTGTTAAAATAGTTAAAAAGGAAGTTTAAAACTTAGGACTGATTTTGTATTTTTAAAAAATGAAGTCACTCTGTAATTGTCATTAATATTTCTTTGTTAGCCAGAAGCCCATAAAAATACCAATCCAAACTTCTTTATCTAACCATTACAGTATAAAAATTGATTTGAACAACTGGAATTTCAAAGGTCTGATAAAAAAAGTTATGTGGATTTTAACAGAGAGACATTTAATTCTGAAAGACAGTTACTAAAAAAGCAAGAACAAAAGATTTTGTTCTTGTCAAAATAACATAGGGAAGTTAAAGCTTTATTAAATATGAGATCTTAAATAGGAAAATATGGGACAGAAGGCATACAATTTTTTATTGGGCCAAGTGTTTCTTCAAAATGAATGTTACAGTGTTGTCTAATGTACACAGAGAGAAAAATAAGAGATTAAATGCATGCTATTATTGGAAAGCCGCCAGAGATTACAAAATTTTAAAAGATAGCAGGAAGTTTAGTGTGTGTGTTTGTGTGTGTGCGCACACACGTGAGTGTGTCCGTGTGTGTGCGTGTGTAGGGGGTGGCTTGAGGGATTGATGAATGCATTTCTGCATGCACATATATGCACAAATAAATAACAAGGATTTGAACTTGTTTTTCTCTATAATTGAAAACATTTTCTAAAAACAAAGCCATCGTGCATGAATTATTTATAGAAAGCATAACATTTTTGAATCATGGCAAAATGTTTTACAAATGTATATACATACAGGCAGAAGTTTTAACTACATTTTCAATAACACGAGAAGACTCTGCTAAAGGAAAATCCCAAGTCCCACTTGCACCCCACTAGTTTTTATTTAATTTTCACTTGTGCTAAATAAATGGCCCAAGGATGTCTTTAAATCTAACTAAATGTTACCTCTTTCCACCTATTTTATATGAAATGGATCACTGAAAGAAATAACAGTTAAAACTGCAACATGCTAAGAAGTGTCTGAAATAATACGACAAAAGCAAGCATCAACTCAAATTTCTTTTTTAAAGTAAAGGTAAACTGCTGTTTAACAGTTTCCCACTGTTATATAAACTTTCTAAGAAGCATGAAATGTTGGTCTCTGGACATCACTTAAAAGAACCACAAATAAATAAAAAGCCATACCACACTTCTGTTCTCTGATGTTTAACTAAGGTTTAGCTGAGACAGAAAGTGAATCCAGTCTTTCTCTGTTTATCTGCTGTCCTGTGACTTGTAAACACAAACAAATAAAACTGGACCAGATCTCCAAAGCTGAAGCAGAGCCTGGCGGAACAAATGTGCAAAGTGACAGCTGGGAGGTAAACAGAATCCATTTAACTCCTCTGCAGCATCAACTTGCCTTTTATACCAGTAATATCCTGGGATAGGGGATGTAAAAAAGGGCTGCTGCACAATTAAATGCACAATAGCTACCCCGCCCCCCGCAGCTGCATAAATGGGGTAGAAATTGGCTTAGACAGTGATATAACTAGACTTATTTTGTCCTCTTTTTTAAAAAAAACCTGAAATCTAGCATAGTACCTTAGGATGTAGTTATATTGCACGGGGAAAAAAATTGAGCACATTTAGATGTTCCTGGTTTGTTTATTTTGTTGGTTTTGTTTTGGTGCTTTCAACTCTGGTGATAGTCCGGATTAATGCCTGCAGTTACCTTGGCAAGATTTCAGAAGTGATTTGCCATTGCCTGCTTCCTAGGGCAGAAAGAAAGCGACTGGCTCAAGGAAGTAGACCTAGCTGATTTCTGTGCTTAAAGCAGGGCTAGAACTCATGATCTCCCAGTTTCTAATCTGTTCTGCCTGTTATTCAGGGGTGGACTTCAAAAATTTTAGCAAGGGTTTCTCTGCCCGGTTGCTGGGGGGCGTGACCATGGTGGGCATGGCTAGTTGGCCTCCTGCACCAAGGGGGGGGTTGCCCTCCCCAGGCTCCGGAGGCTTTTCTTGAGCCTCCGGAAGGGCAAAAATGGCCCCCCAGGCTTCGGAGGCCCTCTGGTGCCTGGAAACAGGCCGTTTCCAGCCTTCTTGAACTTTCAGTATGCCCATTTTTTGCCCTCCCCGAGCCTCCGTGCGCCCCCTGCACTTACCTGCATCCAAATTGGGCCGCGTGGGGACTCCTGGGAGGGGCAGGACGGGGTGGGTGGGGCCAGCCAGGAGTGGGATTTGAGAGTTTTTCGAACTGCACAGAATCTTAGCTAGATTTCTCCCGAACACCTGTGAACCCCCAGCAGCCCACCCCGCTGTTACTCAAAACTGAGGTTTTGTTGACAAAGTACCTTTAGCTCTTGTGCATTTAATGGTCTTAACTATTACACTGAATGAGCTCTCCTATATCTATGTTCTATAGACATTCTTCTGTAGGTGAAGGGAAAGAGTATTCCTCTTGTATTAAAATCAAGACAGATTTCCCTGATGTTGTTATGGGCTAGGACAGGGATGTCAAATGTGCATCGTCATGTTGTTGTCACGTGACATATCATGACTTCCCCCACTTCGCTAAAATTGGGGTGGGCGTGGCCAGCATGTGATGCATCTGGCCCGTGGGCTGTGAGTTTGACACCCCTGGGCTAGGGAAAGTATTGAGTCCCAAGTATTCCTGGTGTACTATTCTAGCACGATTTCAACCATAAACTCGTAGTTAACAAGGAAGGATCTACTGTTTTATTTTGCAGGCTTCTTATGTTCATTCCTCTACATTATTATCTCCTGGTTTTGCAGGGGTACCTATGACATCTTTGGGGAGATGCTTTGCAAAGGGGAGACCGAGGACACTCTCCTTTATAACTTTTTATCCAAGGCAGAGAAAGACCACTAGTGGTATCGTCTATCACACAATAATCACCTTCTGCCCTGGCATTTTGCTTACCATGGTTATCTCAGCGGCATCAGTCAACACATTTTCAATTTTGACAGTTTTTAGAAACATGGCTAAGATTTTAATAAGAGCAGACACCATCCCCTAGTAGCGCAATAGACTTAAAATATTCCTTGTTTTAATGTTTCTAAGTTCCCTGGTTACTGATATGTTTAAACTGCTTTCTGTTTTAATGCAGGAACTCCCTTGACAGTGGAGAGTTTTTGTTAACAGAAAGGTTCAAATTAAGTAACAGATTCAATCTTCAGTCCTATTTTAAGCAGTCCTGAAAAAGATGGTGCCCTCTGTATTCTTCTGTAGGCACCAAAATGCAGAGTTGAAAGATTGATTGGAACTGATATGGGATCTAACTTCATGTGTTTCCAGAACAAATTTCCTTCTCTCTTATCATCCCCTCCCCCCCGGGCCTTAGTGCTATGCTTATTTCTAAAAAGGGCTCATGCCATTTGCCATTTCTGCTGGAATTCATATGGCTTGCATCTATGGGTCAATTATTTTATGTAATCAATATTTGGGAGTGTAAATCCTGGGCAGAAATTTGATCGCCCAAATCAATCAAGGATGATAAGGGCCAAGGAGTTATGAATATGGACCTGATATCCAGTATCTTCAGCCCCATCTTGATAAATGTGGGAGTGGTTCTGTTCATTTTTATTCTTTGCCCCATTGAGAAATTTGCTTTATGCATTTTTCTCCACTCAGTTTGAGATGACTGCTCATACAAACCATTTAAAATCTGCTGCTCAATAGGTGGAAGTGAGGAACAAAGTGAGAGTTAGAACAAGAGTCTCCAAACTCAACAACTTTAAGTCTTGTGGACTTCAACTCCCAGAATTCCCCAGCCAGCCATGATGGCCGAGGAATTATGGGAGTTGAAGTCCATAAGTCTTAAAGTTGCCAAGTTTGGAGACCTCTGGACTACATAAAGGTATGGTGGCTAGTGTGCATGGGTTTGTGTGCTTTTGTTTAGGATTTAATGTAAACAGAATGGGTTAGATGAAGCTAATAGCATTTTAAATAGGAAACCTGATCTTGAAAGCATTTTTGTCCTATAATAAACAATACCATCAATAATTCTGGAGCATGAGACTACAGTGAAATGTAAAATGTTAACTATCGACAAAGTATTTAGTATTCTGAAAAGAAAAACACCAATTAGTCTTCCTCTGACTGGTGATATTTTAACAATCTCTCTCTTCAGAAGTTGGTTCCCTGCTTACATATACTTACACTTATGTATCCACTACATAGAGTGGAACTGACCTCTGAATATAGACATTCTTACTCCAGTGAAATACTGTACACCTTCGACTTTCTCCTAGCCTGTCTAATTTGTCTTTGACATCCTGATACCATAGTGGTTTAGGGATGAGAGTGAGAAAGTAAGCTGCCAAAACTCAGCAGGAAGTAGAGATAAGGTTGCAGGAGATAGTAAGCAGTTACAACAGGCTACACCTGATTTTAGGAAGGCCACACAGTAAAGCAGGAAGATGATCCATTGATGTGCCTATGAGTTCCATGATGACTGACATCCTGAGTTTTGTTTTATTAACATGGATCTATCATTCTCCTGGAGAGCTGGTCTGTCTGTCTGTCTGTCTGTCTGTCTCTCCCTCACCCTATCATCCATTCATCATCTATCTATCTATCTGTCTGTCTGTCTGTCTATCTATCTATCTATCTATCTATCTATCTATCTATCTATCTATCTATCTATCTATCTATCTATCTCTAAAAAAACTGGAGAAGTACCAGTAGGAATAGGTGCCTTGGGTGCAATCCCAAAACAACTGGAGTACCACTTGAACACCACTGACACTGACAAAATCACTATTGGTAAATTGCAAAAGGCAGCTTTACTCAGAACAACTTACCTGCTGCTACAATACCTTTAACACATCCACATCTGCCTATCCCAAGTCATGATAGGTGGGCAAAAATGCCAAATCCAGTCTGAAGATCTGACTTTGTGGCAAACCAAAATAATAAAAGACTGAGCTGTCTTCTCAGTCATGGTGCCTACAAAGAAATCCTACAAAGAAAAGTGTGTGCGTGCGCGCGTGTTTGTGTGTGTGTGTGTGTGCGTGTGTGTGTGTATGTTTTCTGAGGTTTTCGCGGGTGTTTGTATGTAGGTCTTTAGTTATTTGGGTTTTCTCCCACGTAAAATTGGAAGTGTCTTGGCGACATTTCGACGAAGTCTCATTCGTCATCTTCAGGCTGGTGTCTTCGGCTTTGTGCTTCTAGGAGCAATGTGTGATTGCAGCTGTTTCTTCCTTTTAACTGCCAGTGGGGGTGTGAACTGATTGGGTGGGAGCTTGGCTATGTTCTGATTGGGTGGAGATGACGAATGAGACTTCGTCGAAACGTCTGAAGATGACGAATGAGACTTCGTCGAAACATCGCCAAGACACTTCCAATTTTACGTGGGAGAAAACCCGAATAACCAAAGACCTACACACACACACACACACACACACACACACACACACACACACAATTTTTTCATCCTAATTCCCCCCCACCTCCCGTGCATGTGCTTACGACTCCCCCGGGGCCTATTTTGGGCCTGGTAGGCCTCCCTGCAGCCTCCTGTGAGCCATAATGGGCTGTGGGAGGTTAGAGTAAGTCATCTGTGTACCAATTTTGGTTGAAATTGCTCAAGTTGTTCCAGAGTTATGCTAGAAGACACACACACACACACACACACACACACACACACTGAGGGGTGTTAGAGGTATCTTACCCCCACAGTGTTTGCCTCCAGAGGGTAAGTCATCTGTGTATCAAGTTTGGTTGAAATTGCTCAAGGTGTTCCAGAGTTATGCTTGAACAAACAAACAAACATACATACATACATACAGTACATACATACATCCTTTTTTATATATATAGAAGATGTATGTATATATGTATGTGTATATATATGTGTGTGTGTGCATGTATATGTATATCTATTTTCTTTGTAGGAATTTCCTGCATGTGCAAGGTCCACTATTTTGGGTTGGGGGAATCAACCAAGTGTTAATCCATTGGTCTAACAGGAACTGACTGACTACCTTGTCACCAGAGCCTGAAGTCTGGGACTGAGAGAGAGCAACTGACCCAAGGTCACCCTGTTGGCTTTCATGCCTAAAACTCATGGTCTCCCACTTGCTAGCCAGGTGCCTTAAACACAGGATCAAACTGACTCATTATAATATAAATAGATGCTGCACTGAAAGAAAAAAAAAAGAACTCAGAAGACAAAGAAAAAATGGATTCATGTTTATTGTTTTTGTGGGTTGCTCTGAGAAGCCCAGCTTATAACCACCATTCTCCCAATTTAGTTTTGAGGGCAGGACAACTATAGCGAACCCTCCCACATTCCCATTGAATCAAGCTTCTTTGATCTGAACCAGTGGTGGGTTTCAACTGGTGTTATCACCGGTTTGCTTTATGCAGGTGCTTCACACGCACGCCAAACTGCGCTCCGCGCAGGCGCAATGTATTAAGGAACAGCTGAGAAGTGGCAATCCGCTCTGTTGCGCCTTTCAGCTGGGCTAAAAACAACCAAATATAAGGTATGTATAATGCAGGGGTGGGCAGGAGGGCCAAGTTCAAGTTAACCATCAGAGAGAAGCGGTTCGCTCTCACCACACCATCTCCGCTACTGGCTCGCCCGAACTGGGGAGAACCGATAGCAACCCACCACTGATCTGAACCCCATTTGGCCCAGCTGCATAGCCTTTTCAGAGATGTAGGTTAAATGTGATTTTGTGACCACCCTCAGATCTGTCAAATAACAAATTGTATCTCTATATGTTTCAGGGGGATTCAATCTTAATATCACTGGGCCCAGTTTCTGAGAAAGAAAGACAGATTTTCTGGAGAAGACCTATGTGTGCTCTCAAAGATTGAGCCTTTGATTCATGTGGCTTTTCCCATAAAAAAATTACCAGCTAATTTCTGTCTTAGTTGTTTCCTTTTCTAATTCTCTTAATGAAACTCTGCTTGAAAAATGGAATGAGTAAATATATTTAAGGTATTATTATTATTATTATTATTATTATTATTATTATTATTATTATTATTATTATTATTATTATTATTATTATTATTATTATTATTATTAGTGAAAGGGCCTTAAAAATGCCTAAATCTGCAAAGTATATGAAGTGTTCAGTGGGGCTCATTTGAATGAAGAGCTTCTTCCCTCACCCCTTGTCTGACCTCCCATACTTTATCTTATATGAGAATCAGCTTTGCGGTGTTAATTGTGGGGTAAGTAAGCAGTTACTTCCTAGCACAAATCAGCTAAAGTCCAGGTTTGCTATAAAGGTCCTAAAGATCACAGTTCTGGGTTTCTTCAGGTTTCAATTTACAAGGCCTGAAACACTTAAAAAGCAGGAGGAGGAGCAGTTGGGGGAATGGTTGTTTTACAGATGACCTGGGATTTCACTGCCTCCTCTGTCTCTTAAAATGACAGCCCTGCACCAGCCTCCCTACAGATTTCTCCCTCCTGAATTTTACCTCTTGGTAACTTACATCAATATATGAAATTGCTTGGCTTCCTGGAATGGTGTTAGCAGCCATTCAGAGAACTGAAATGTTCTTACCTATGAAATGAGTAAGAAATTGAATGATTTTTTTAAAAAATTGAAGACATTGAGCTGCTGTATCTGTATTATGATATGCAGGTTCCCCTGTATTTGGGGCCTATCTGCTCGGCCACTTCAATTATTTTGAAAGGACAGTATTTAATGGGTGCTCTTACATTTGGCATTACCAAATTACATTACCCATTTGGCAGAGCACAATTGTTACTCCTAACTGCAACTTACTTTTTCCCTGAGCAGCTAGCTTGGTACACATCTAAGCAAAGCCCTGAGCTGCAGATACCTGCCATTTTATTTTATAAAATACTTCTGGCCTTGGAGGCCTTGCTGGAAACAAGCGTTATGCTGCAGAATGACACTTTGCTTTGTGGTATAAGAATTATCTATTAAAGAAATTAAACTGATATTTTAAAATTAAATCAGGTGGGAAAGGTCTGCTGTTGTACCAGGAACCACAGAAACAATTTAAAGGATCTAGTTTTTATTTCATTTATAAAATGTAGAAACTGCCCATCTCACTAAGAGTGACACAGAAACTATAATACTTTTTAGTCTAGGGAGAATGAATTTTAAAGAGTCATCTACACACATGTATGTGAACATTTGCTTGCAAGCATACACATACAAATTAATTGAAGTGTGCCTCTCTTCTGTTGAAGATCTGACAATAAGTTGCTTTTTAAATAGGCAAGACAAATTCATAGGAAAAACTTCATAGACTGGGGCTAGGTATTGTCCAACTGACTAGATTAAGGATAATAAATTATGGAACTAGACAATACTTTGTTTATTCCAGGGGTGTCAAACCTGTGTCATGCGGGCCAGATGCGTCACACTCTGGCCATGCCGACGCCCGGTTTAGTGAAGGGGAAAAAGTCGTGATACATCACGTGACAATGTCGTGACAACGTGAGTTTGACACCCCTGGTTTATTAAGTACCTGGATCATTGGATGGCCTTGAAAGTATCTATCCATTGTAGAAGGTTTTACTTTTTCTTAAGCACTTACTGTTTTCCAATAGTAGATATATAGAGAGATCTGGGTTAAACTATTAGATTCTTGGTCTATTCTGAGCTTGGTTGTTGCTTTTTTTTTTTTTTTGCAGATGTTTTACTACTAGCTTAGGTGCCATCATCAGGAGGAGAGGAGAGTGAACTTTGTGGGCTCCTTATACATAATAGCTGTTGGTGGGTGTCACATATCTTACTTGACAATATCCAACATAAGAAGAGTACCACGTACAACAGGAAGATAGGAAAGGGCAGAATTTATCTCTGAATATCAAACAGCGATTGGAAGACGTGAGGAAAATTCATCAACACAGACATATTAAAACACAATTTCAATTGGGAAACTGTTGCCAAGGTTGAGAAATACTGGTCTAGCCCTTATAGGGTTTGAAACACCAGCCTTCCCATTCTACATCTGGTGCCCTCATCTGTAGGATAAAGTCAATGTGCCTTTATTTTTTTAAAATATGCCTATAGGTCCTGCAAGGGAAATTAGAGGCATTCATAGAAAATGGTGAAAAGCATTTTAGTGCTCTGATCATGACTCTGGAATTTCTTTCCCAAAATGTTCCCACTTTGGAACTCAATTGTGGTTCCCCTCCAGATTACACGAATCATATTATCTTATCCTGATTACTTTATTTATTATGAAATTCCATTTTTCAGAGAGAGAGAAAGAGAGAGAAAGAACATGTGTTAGATCAACCAATCCAAACACAGCCTCTAGTTTATAATTCACAGAGCAAACTCTTGCACGCATAGCCACTTGTAAACAAGAGCATTTAGGAGGAAGATTTCAAAGAGGCTTCCTTTGGCAGCCATTTTCTCTGCAGTGGCCTTCTCTCTTTTTTTCTCCCCCGGGAAAAGCTTTAAATAAACAGGCTGACAAGTGATGAAAATGAGCTTTAAATAGGCAAGGGACAATTTCTGTACATTATTACAGGGGTTGTATGTTTATCTGTTTCTTTTTTAAACTCAATGGATTCCAAGAAAGGGTCTTAGATCCTCCAGCATTTTTTAAATTAAGAGTGCAATAAGATGCAGAAGCAGTAAGCACTCACATATTTTTCCCATTTGTCCCCTTTTATTGGGCACAGCGGTTGAATCTGCAATGACAATTATACATTAAGCTTCTTTCTATTGTCATCCATGACCCAACTTGAACAGCGGAATTACTTCAGACAACATTCTACGGTTGCCAATTCCCTGATGTCTTGACAGAAGATTTTTGCAATACGCAGCTCTGCCCTATTATATTTAGCTTTCTTCTAATTAAGAATTTTATTCTTCCTTTTAATTCAGTCTCATATTTTATATTTTGCTTTCTGCTTCTCTTATCAAAAAATCAGTGATTCACCACACTGGTTCATCTGAAAAGGCTTTTGGTAATCCTGCCTGTACGACACGTCACCTGCCTAAAATGTTAATAAAAGCTTTTCATCATAACCTATGCATAGCAGAATGGCAAGATGTCAGTTTCTAACGGGCTTGATTTTGTCACAGCAGCCAAAAAAAAAAAAAAAGTGGACATCTGCCTTTATATTTTACTCAGGGAGAAGGTGTGAGTTGATTTAAGAAGAAAAGATAAGGAGAAAGAGCTAAGCAGCGATTTTCAAGTCACTGAATCACAGGAGACATTTTTTCCACATTCATTGGTGCATCACAGAATGTGCTTAAGGCCCACAATATTTAATTCATAGGCACCAGGTTAGAAAATGGGAGACTGTGAGTTCTAGTCACGCCTTGGGCATGAAAGCCAGCTGGGTGACTTTGGGCAAGTGACTCTCTCTCATCCCAACCCAACTCACTTCACAGGGTGGTTGTTGTGGGGAAATTTAGGAGGAGAAAGGTATGTTGGAAATGTTCACTGTTTTGAGTTATTTATAAAAAAGAATAAAGGCAGGATAGAAGCAAACAAACAAAAAACAAACTCTCAGCCAGGCCTTTGTATCATTTAATAATATATGTCTCTTGCTTGCAGATGTACCCAGTTCTTGCGAACGTACCCAGTTCTTGCCTTAGGCTTGAAAGCCACTGAGCAACTTTGGGTCAATCACTCTCCCTCAGCCCAATTCACCTCACTGGTGAATTGTTGTGGGGGAAATAGGAGGAGGAAGGAGTATTAGGTTTGTTTGCTGTCTTGAGTTCATAAAAATAATAAAGGTGGGATATAAAATATAAATCAAGTAAAAAAAAATTCTCCCAAGGTGAAATATCAGTACCGCTGCACAAAATAACAGCATCTTGATGAAGATGACAAGGATGCAAATAGTGAGACTGCGGCCTGCATGGAAAGCATCAAATGCCCACTCTGTGTTACTGTGGTCCAGCTCAGCTCCCTCCATGCAACAGACAATTAAAGGACAAAAACTGAGCGTGATAAATACCTACATATTGTCCTGTGCAGTTTTACCCTCAATTTTTCCTGTTATAAATAAGCTGTTCCAAAGTATAATTTAAGGGTGAGGGTTTATTGGGTTTGAAGGGTAGAATTGAAAGAATATTAAAAACCGGCCTTAACTCCATTTATTTGTATTAAACATCCTTCTGGTAAAACAAAACAAAAAACAAATCAAAAGGAAAAAAAACCTTGAAGATTATATTTTGGATTTACTGAAATGGGTTTAATGTGAAATGTTTTTTCTTTTCTTTTTTGGTCAGGCATCGCCCCCTCTCTTTCTTCTTAAAAGGCCGACCACATGATGAAAATAAGAACTTGCTCAGAATGGAGTCAATTGAGATCAGAATGTCTATATAGTCTCTGTTTAGGATTATCTTAAAAAAAACCCCATATTTATTGGGGAGATTTTTGTTGGTTTTAGAAAACAAAACTGCAATTTGATGAAAGACGCTATAGGGAACAGACAGTTAACAAGTATGTAAAAAACTATGCTATGATTTTATTTATGAGAAAGGGTGTGTGCGGGGTTTTTTTGACCGCTTTAATATTCCTAGGTGAGTGTTCAGTGCCTTTCTAATCATATTTCAAAATCTGTCCAAACAGAATCTCCTAGGAGTACTCTTAATCAAAATGTGATAAGCAACAATTTCAGTTTGTTTTCCATGGGAAGGTTTCTGGGAAAACTAACTGTTCACAAGCAGAGGTGGTTTGACAATGACCTCCGAGAGACTGCAGGGAATTCTCCTGCAAGCTATTTGACTATTTCATACCATTTCAGAATTTAAATTGAATCCAGTGATGTCCAGCTAAAATATTGCTGAACTATCGTTTTCACTCACATTCTCAAGGACTGCAATGAAACGTATTAAAGTACTGGGCTTTAAAACACACTGGGAAATGCAATATGGAAATATACCACTAAATGTATGATGGATTGTCATTAACTCAATTAGTAGAGTTGAACTCTGGAAGCAAAAATCAAATTGATCCTAAGGATTTTATGAGTTTCACCCTTAGTATAACACAGTTTTGGTAGAAGTCTTAAGAGGAGGGCTGTGAATTGTCTTTCTTACTTTGTGAAGGGATGAGTGGACCTGAGCTGAGGCTTTAAACATGCATGCAGGCGCACACACAGAGACACATACACAACCCTCCAAGTAAACAATTGCCAAATTAAATAAGCTGCCAAAAGGAAATGAGGTGTCACTTAGATATAAACCAAGGTTATACTGCATAATAAAATGAAGGATCTTATTTTCTTTCGTGATTTGTAAGCCAAAATACCTCCTGGCGTAAATTGGCTCAATTCCATTGCCTTCAATTGTGTTCCATCTGTGTATATTAAAAGAGAAATTAGGTTGCTGCAGTCCAGAATGTTTGCCTTAAAACATTTCATCTATGTAAACATTGTACTTGAAAGCAAGTGGACCACACTGATGCATTTTTTAAAAAAAAGAAAGAAAGAAAAAAGTGGAGTTTGTTTTCATTGTGACCAAATGGGATAAAGGACAGAAAAGCAAACATTATAATTACAGAAGTGAGACTGCCTGGCATATTTCAGTAGTCTTTAAGCTCATCTCTGGAACCACTAAAAACAATAACAGAAATTCAGGTTTTGGATCAAACAGTTTTGTGGCGAGAAGAAAGAGAATTCCAAGTTGCTTTTAATGTGCATTAAAACACATTGTATAAACATACACATGCACAAATACAGAAACATTAAATCAGCTCTTTCTCCTTGCAATATATGAAAGTCAGAGAGGTGCAGTGGTTGTACTGGCCTAAGGAACCAGAAACCCACATACAAGTCCACCCTCAGCTACAGAAGCTCACAGGCTGGCTTTAAATCAATCACCTTCTCTTGATCCAACCAACCTTAGGGGGTTGTTGCAAATGAAAATGGGAAGAGGGAGGCCCTTATGCACTGCCTTGAATACAAAATATAAAGCAGGATATGAGTGCAATAAAAAGTGAAGAGTTAGGTAAGTTACATTTCTATAACTCTCGCTCATGCTAATTCAGTTATACCCATAGAAATGCGTAAATAATTATTTTATTTTAAATTACATCCATCTGACTGTGGTAAAGAAAGTTTATTTGGTGGTTTTTTTGAGTAGCCAGGCTTTTGTTCTGGCTTCTCGTGAATTCTTATTTTTAAACCTGAAACTACACTGCCATATAACCAGGGTTGAAATCCAGCAGGTTCTAACAGGTTCTGGAGAACCGGTAGCGGAAATTTTGAGTAGTTCAGAGAACTGGCAAATACCACCTCTGGCTGGCCCCAGAGTGGGGTGGGAATGGTGATTTTGCAATATCCTTCCCCTAGAGTAGGGTGGGAATGGAGATTCTGCAATATCCTTCCCCTGGAGTGGGGTGGGAGTGGAGATTTTGCAGTATCCTTCCCCTGGGGTGGGGTGGGAATGGAGATTTTGCAGTATCCTTCCCCTGCCAAGCCCACCAAGGTACACACACAGAACCGGTAGGGAAAAATTTTGAATTTCACCCCTGCATATAACCCTGGTTTTGTCCCAGGTTGGAATTGGAGGAATTCCAGCTGCTTTGGATGTTTGTGCCCTATAGGACACCCCTGCTGCCCACCACCGAAACATGTCTGTCCTGTATCACTGTGGCACCATGCATGTAAGGGACATGAATTGCAGCTGAAATTCCATCCCTAGCTGATATTAGCCAACACATGTGAGCTATGTGAACACACCAATCTGAACACACATGTGAACCCACCAATCAGCTGAATGAATTTTTTAAAAATTCTTTTGTAATTATTGTAGGTGTGCCATCAATTGCATGATTCTTTAAGGTCATCTGGTTGACCCATCAACACTGACTGCAGAAAACCATGTTTCCAAGACTTCAAAAAGAGAATTGTCTTCTGCAAAACACAAAAGTGGCTACCACTTAACACTGGGCCATACATACCACTGTAATTGGTTGGTTTTCACTGCACACCTCTCTAATTTCTTCCTGGATTATGCAACTTCTCATTCATATCCAAGGTACCCTGAATGGCATTGCAGTAAAGCTCTTCCCGCATCTTCTAATACTTTAAGGAGGATATGGAACCATGGTTTTTTATCTGTATATACAGTATGTGTATCTTTTAAAGCATGGGAACATCTTGAGATGAGGATGCAATTTGGATTGAAGAAGTGGTAGATTTTCTTGAAGCAAAAGAAACTCTTCAGAACTTCATGCAACATTAACAAGTAATTCCATCCTCATAGTTAATCTTCCTGGAATTAAATGAAGTCCTTAGATGTGCACAGAAGGAATAACATACATACAACCAAAGCATCACAAGACCAAAAAAATATATAAAATTATCTGATTAGAGACAAAGATAATACGTACTTTTATAAAGCACTGGGAACTGTCTATGAAGTTTTTGCTGAAACTGGACAGAACTGACACTGAGTTTTGGATTTGCGGATTGAAATGGGTTGAATATGGAAAGAAGTCACTTGTAACGTAATTTCAAAATCATGTTCTTCGGACACAGCATATTGAATACAAAAGGCAGCAGGATCTCATTGAAGCCCTGTTTGTGAGGTTTTGCTGCTTCCGTTAGATGACAGAGTGCAGGTCTAGAAAGGAGATTTTACTTTGGCTGAACAAGGTAACAACTTGTGTTTAGCTTTGATGTGACCTTATCCAAAATGTCTGAGGCAAGGCTAATCTCGCTCCTATTCAAAAGACTTTGCACTTAAAGTTCGTTGTGAGAACTTTCCTTTCTGATGAACCATTTAATTGCCTTCCCTAGGATTGGGGAGTTATCTAAATGATAACTAACATAGTATGCTGTGATTGAGGTCTTTCCAAAGCTGGGGAATCTTTTCATTCTCTTAATTTTTAAAAAAAATCTCCACATACATAAATGAAATAAATAAATAAATAAGTCATCCCTGGGAATTTAATGAGAACTTTTGATATCTGCATGATATGCTTGGAAATCTCTGCTGAAAGGTTTTTGGAAGGATGCTGTTCCTTTCAGATGAAACTGTTGAGCCACCAAGTGACAATTGACCCTGTAAAGACCCTGGAATAGGACAGCAAAAATTAAATCAAAAGGAAAGCCAGTTGAAAAATGGAGAACAACTCCCCAAAGCCTCTTAAAAAACCCAGACTGGGAGCTAGAGAAGGATTGGGGGTGGAATGAGAAAATGCCTAAGAGTTCAATAATGCAATTCTGGATGGGTCAGTCTTCCTGGTATCTGTGGGAATTATGCTGGTGGAAACTCTGAAGGCATACATCTGTCTCTTCTAGGGAGAGGGGGTTGGGGGACTCTATTAAAGCTACTTTCCCAATTCTCCATTCCCAAATATTTGGAATTTTGTAACAGCAATCGCATTACGGTGACTTGCCTGGATAATTGTGTGTTATTCATTTGTGTGGACACAAAAGATGAAATAGGTGGGGGAAAGTGAGCACAATATCCAGTTTCCTAGATGCATATAAAAGGAAGGGTGACTTCTATGTAAAATGCCCTGAGTTGGATCCAAGAAAAGATATGCATTTTGCACAGGGGCTCTGTTGAAAAGGATTTACACACAGTCGGATGTTTGTCAGGGAAGGAGGATGGAGGGATATAGAACAATACGAATCTAGTTTTCCCTTATTTTTTCTAGTCAGTTGATGGGGGAGAATTCTCTTACAAACAGTTCCGGGCACGCAATTCTTGCAAAAGCTGATTATACTTGGATTGACTTTATTAGAGAAGTATTCTGAAAAATAATGTGGTGTAGTGATTAGAGCAGAGGTGAGCAATTTTTATTTCCTTCCTTCCTTCCTTCCTTCCTTCCTTCCTTCCTTCCTTCCTTCCTTCCTTCCTTCCTTCCTTCCTTCCTTCCTTCCTCCCTCCCTCCCTCCCTCCCTCCCTCCCTCCCCCCCCCAGGAGGCCTGCCTGGGGGTTCAGTGACGTCAAAAGAGAGTGCAGGATTAAAATTTTCAGCATTCTTTTGAAATTATTTTTTTAGACTTTTAGGTTTTGTCCCTGTTAACACTGTTTGCAAAGTTTAATTATTTTAAAGAGACAGTAAAATGTCATTTTTGGTCTGCTAGGTGCTTCTGAAAGCTGCAAAAATATGGTAGGGCTGCTTCCCCTAGCATCAAAAGTTTCACTAGATTTGGGAAGTTCTGACTACAGTTGCATTAAAAAAAGAACTTATCCCTATCATATGAAACAGGGGTGGGTTCTACTTACCTTTACTACCGGTTCGCAATGGGATCGCCGATTATGACATCCGGGATGGTGAGCAGGGCTTCTCGCCAGTTTTACTACCGGTTCTTGCGAACCGGTCCAAACTGAGGGCAACCCACCACTGATATGAAAGTTTATCCCCCATATCAGGGCAATACATTCATTAGGCCAACTCAAGATCTTAAAATATTATAATTTGCAAACTTTCAACATTACATCAAGAAACATGGTAAACAAGACAAAGATAGGGTCACATACTTTTCATTGAATTATTGCAGTGTATTTTTTTATGGAGGTAAAATTTTAAGTGAAACACTGATATTCTAGGCTGATGAGTCATCCAAACTCACCAGCAGCCCTGGAAAAGTATTAAGAGAAGCCGAGTGATCTATTTACTAATCACTCTTAGAATGACCTTGCTGGCGGACCTAAGGCAGGGGTCTGCAACCTTAAATACTCAAAGAGCCATTTGGACCCATTTCCCACAGAAAAGAAAACACCGGGAGCCACAAAACCTTTGTGGGCATGGCCAACTCAATGTCACTCACTTCCACCAGTCCATGACCCCCTAGCCACGTCTACCCAGCCGGTCATTAGGGCAGAGAACCAGTTGTTAAAAAACACCAGGAATCACAAAATCATTTTGACATCTCTTTCTTTCCCCTCCCTCCCTCCCTCCCTCCCTCCCTCCCTCCCTCCTTCTCTCTCTGTATCTCTCTATGTCTCTCTCTCTCTCCCTCTTCTCTGTATCTCTCTGTCTCTGCCCTGGCTGCTTCTCCATCCCCCACTGTCACCCTTACCTTCTCAGGCCAGGCAAGGAGTGACTGGGAGGGGAGGGTGAGGGGCGGGGCCAGGCAGTGGTGGAATCACCTGACAGGGAGCCACAGCAGAGGGCCCAAAGAGCTGCATGCAGCTCCGGAGCTGCAGGTTGCTGACCTCTGACCCTCACCGCTGGGTGCGATCATCTGATGATACGGGGTGGGATATCAGCAATATGCTGATGATACTCAGCTGTATATCTCCACCCCACATCAGTTCAGTGAAGCAGTGGATGTGATGTGCCGGTGCCTGGAGGCTGTGTGGGTCTGGATGGGAGTCAACAGGCTCAGACTTAACCCAGACAAGACCAAGTGGCTGTGGGTATTGCCTCCTAAAGACTATGTCGATTGTCCATCCCTGGTTCTTGGGGGGGGGGAGAAATTGTCCCCCTCAGAACGGGTTCGCAATTTGGGTGTCCTCCTAGACTCACAGCTAAGATTAGAGCAACATCTAGCAGCTGGGGCTAGGGGGACCTTTGCACAGGTTCGCCTGGTACAGCAATTGCGACCCTACTTGGATCAGGAGGCTCTCCTCACAGTCACTCATGCCCTTGTCACCTCACGGTTAGATTATTGCAACACGCTCTACATGGGGCTACCCTTAAAGAGTGTTTGGAGACTACAGTTGGTCCAGAATGCAGCTGCGCGAGCTATTGTGGGTGCACCTAGATGTACCCACATTACACCAATTCTCCGCAAGCTGCACTGGCTCCCTATTGGTCTCCAGGCACAATTCAAGGTGTTAGTTATTACCTTTAAAGCACTACATGGCTCAGGGCCAGGCTATCTTCGAGACCGCCTTCTACCGCATAGCTCCCAGCAACCGGTAAGATCCACAGAGTTGGTCTCCTCCGGGTCCCGTCAGCTAAACAATGCCGGCTGGCAGGCCTGCGGGAGAGGGCCTTCTCTGTGGCTGCCCCAACTCTCTGGAACCAGTTACCTCCTGAGGTCCGGATTACCCCCACCCTATTGGCCTTCCGGAAAGCGGTGAAGACCTGGCTTTTCCAGCAGGCCTGGGGCCGTTGATCTCGCTGTTCAATCTTGCGGGATACGGCCATGGATGGTGTGCATGTGTTTTTAATGTTTTTAAAATGTTTTTTTTTAAATTATGTTCATTATTATTTTTGTTGTAAGCTGCCCAGAGTCCCTTGAGAGTTGGGCGGCACAGAAATATGATTAATTAAATTAAATTAAATTAAGGAGTAGAGAAGTGTCTCAGGAAGAACTGAGATGTTTGGGTAATTATAGTTTGCAAACCTTGCTAGAGAATCAGGCTTGATTAGATGCTTAAAAGAGAAAGGGTCTTTTCTGTGATAGAAATCTCTCCGCAGAAACGGATTATATAATTTTAAATTGTTCAATATTAGTTTTGAAAGTAAATAAATGCAGATAGACATACCCTATGATATAAAGAAGATGGGGTGGAAATGTCTTTTGATGTGATGGTCACTAGATCATATTGCTGTAAATATATAAATGATCCAGTGGTGGGTTTCAAAATTTTTTACTAAAGGTTCTGTGGGTGTGTCTTGCTGGGCGTGGCAGGGGAAGGATACTGTAAAATCTCCATTCCCTCCCCACTCCAGGGGAAGGTTACTGCAAAATCCCCATTTCCTCCCGATCAGCTGGGACTCGGGAGGCAGAGAATAGATGGGGGAGAGGCCAGTCAGAATTTTTACTACCGGTTCTCAGAACTACTCAAAATTTCCGCTACCGGTTCTCCAGAACTGGCCAGAACCTGCTGAAACCCACCTCTGAAATGATCTGTAGGAACATGATCTTCCATGCAGTTTTCTTCTCAAGTTAATAAAGCAAAGGTGGGCAGGTCCTTGGTGGCTTTAATGTAGAGTGAATGAAGTAACTCATTTGAGTTGGAATTTGGCCCATTCACTTTCAGTCATTCTTTTTTTTTTTTTTTAAAAAAAGGGTTCATATTGTAAATTTTAATACATTTTCAGTTCAAAATAACAGGGAACAATGCTATCAGTTTCCAACAGTGATGCTCAGAGGTTTCCTCAGGGCCCAAAAAAGAGGACTCCATGATCGAATTGCCTATCCAAGCAATTGAACTTATTAGTACTGATCACTAAGAAAATTTTCAGGACTGCTGTTATATGGAAAATTATAACATGCTTATATTTTGCATATAAAAACACAGCTAAATACATAACCTATGATAGGAAATAGGGAATTCATATGAGCTTTCTGAATAAAATCAAGCACATTAATTCTGGCTGTACACCGCCCTGAGTCCTCAGGGAGAAGGGCGGTATATAAATTGGAAATAAAATAATAATAAAAAAAATTGTATTCCAGAAAAAATAATTATGTAAATTAAATGATCTGTTAAATTCCAAGAGAGTCTTTGTTAACAGTATCATTTAAGATTTGAAACATTTAACCTGTGAACTACCCTGTTTCCCCCAAAATAAGACATTCCCTGATAATAAGCCCAATCGGGCTTTTGAGTGCATGGCAATAAAGCCAAGTGCTTATTTCAGGGTTCAAAAAAATATAAGACAGGGTCTTATTTTCGGGGAAACACGGTAGCTTTATAACAAAGTAAAATTTATATCATGTTCAGTCTTTTTCTTACTGCTTAGTACAATTGTAACAGTATATAAAAGTAAATCACTGAATTCCCCAATTAATTATAATGTGCCACCTAATTTTTGAAATGGTACAATAAACGGATATTGCCTACATTTTTGTCATCTGCAGTTAGGAGAAATTCCCTCTCTTATTCATTAATTCTGTATTAACTGAAATTGGCTCAGTTTGAGACAGTCAACCAAAGTTTAAAATTATTTCATGCATGTTTTTTGCTATCATTTGGCACGTTGTTGTGTATCAATTTAAAACAGCTGTAGCAATTGAATTAAATGGACTTTAATATCCGGGATTTATCACCAAGGGGATCACTTATTAAATAAAAGAACAATCATAGATTTCAGTCATGGATTATTATTCAAAAGTGTTTTGTCTTAAAAACAAATTGCACCATTTGACTTTCAGGTTTTTAGTCTTACATTTTAATATTGAAGCAGTTTAGTTGAATCATAAATATTACAACATAAGAGTTTATTCATTCCAAGTTCCCTTCTCTTTCAGATGACAGTGAAAATATAATACCAACTTGATAGAAACATCCATATGGTACATTATCTCAGTATAGCATATGTTTTTCTTAGAAAAAAAATATAATGGATCACTCAGTGTTACTAAAATTAATATGCATCTTTCATCCAAGAATATAAACTTACTTTGCGTTTGCGAGCACTCATTTCAAGCTAGCCTGTTATGTCTTACTCACATTCACATTTAATTTTCAGCATTTAAAAAAAAAATGTAGCTCATAGGTTGAATTCTCAGTGGAAGTGCCATTGCCTTCTGCAAGGGCAAAGCAACCTTTTCTTTTTGTGATGTTGGAGCATTTGAGAAATTAAATAACTTTCTGGAGTCTGGCTGGACTCCCATTTGTAAGGCAAAAGAGAGGGGCAAGGATGTGTTTGTGTCTATCTCTCTATCTCCCAAGCCGATTAAAACAAATAAACAAGCAAGCAAGCAAGCAAAGAAGCAAACAAACAAAACCAGACACAAGGAATTAGAAGGAATACATCTACAGCAGCTCCATGACTGTCATGAGTTATGACTGGGTTTGGAAATATGGCGGAAAGCCACAGGACTTTGGATCTGGTCAATTCATAGTCCTTTTCAATATGTCTCCTGGCCAACTCCAGCGTACCTTATTTCCCCCCCTGGACTTCCCAATATTGAAAAGTCTTAGATTTAAGGTGTGAAAAACATGAGTGGGGGGACAGAGGTTTCTGAGACGGAAGTCCTCACCCATGAGTGGCACTGTATTACCATGTGTGGTAAATCACATCTGCTGCAAATTACATCGTTTATTCTTTTCTAAACTTAATTTTAACCAATTCCTTCTTCTACCAGAGCCACCCATAGCATTTTGGTCTCTGAGGTGGAGAGCCCAAATGATGCCCTCGTGCCTTTATTGGGTGAAAACTTTGAAAGGCCTGTATTCTGTGTTCTTACTGTATTGCTCTGCTCATTGTAATGATTTGCTATTTCTTCAGGAAAGCAGAAGTGTTACTTAAAATATCTAGTTTATTTAACTTTTCTTGACTCTTGAATAAGGCTGTTTAAATGTTCAAAACTGGTGCTTGCCATGCTTTCTCTGTGGCAAATATTTGATTCGCTTTCCAATGGTCCATAGCCTTGGCTAGCTTGTGCAAGACCAATCAGCTTTTCTTTTTTTAAAAAAAAAACAAGTTTTTTTTTTAATTTTTTAGACAAACAAACATTTAATACATCAGTCATTCCTTCCATGTGACATCTCGGTGTTGTCTCCAAAAATTTTTCTTTTTGTTGTTTCTTCTGTGTTCATTTTCACCCAGTCCATTACAACAGTTCATCACTAACACAATATTCTAATCATATCACTTTTTATACATAACTATTAATTTAGTTATTTATCTCTCTTTTCTAACCAATGGTAAAATTGATTCCATATCTTAAAGTATTCTGACTCTTCTCTTTCTTTAATCATCAAAGTCAGTCTATTCATTTCTGCACAGTCTAGAATTTTTTTAATTACTTTTCCTTCCAAAGGTATTTTCTTTGCTTTCCAACTTTGTGCATAAACAGTCCTTGCAGCTCTTATTACATGTATAACCAAATAAATATTTTCTTTACTAATTTTTTCAGGGAGGATACCCAGTAGGAACAGCTCTGGTTGAAAATCAATACGTTGCTGTATCATTTCTTCCAACCATATCATAATTTTATTCCAATAGTTTTTAGCTTCTGGACATGTCTACCACATATGATAGTATGAATCTGGTAACTGGTGACATTTCCAACATTTGGCTGATTTATCTTTAAATATTTTTGCCTATTTCTCAGGTGGCATATGCCATCTATAAAACATTTTATATTGATTTTCCTTATATGCAGTGGACATTGTTAATTTATAATTCCTTTCCCATAATTGTTGCTATTTCTCTAAATCAATTGAATATCCGAAATTCTTTGCCCAGGCTATCATTGTTTCCTTTACTTGCTCCTCTTCCAACCAGTCAGCCTTTCTGATGTTCTGTGGAGCACAGATATATTTTTATTAGCTAGCATGGAGAGGTTACATGCTCTACTGGCAATTTTTACAGAATATATTAGAATTATGCACATAACAACAAAACCATTCGTAAAGAGGATGGTCCTTTATCAAGACTGTTTTTAGTACCTGTATCATTGGTATAGATCTTCTTTGGCATTGGTGAGGAATTTAGTAATATCAAACATTTTCTCAAGTATAATGCTGTGTTCCATGAACAACATAAAACATTCCTCAACTGACTGAAGTATAACTGGTTACAGAATACAACTCTGATTTTTTTCTGGGTGTGTATGTGTGTGTGTGTCTTATCGGGTTATTTTATGTCTCATAATAAAAATGCCTTCTTCTCTGGTTCTTGAATGAAAATAATTTCAATGTGATATTCTCCTGCCAACTTCTGTACACTCTTTCAAATTCTTGAACTGACTGGTAGGATAATAAGTATAATTTTGCTTTGTTGAGGCGTTCTTTTGCTTTAGATATCATAAGATATACCTTGGAGTTTCTTGCATATAATATGTGTTTCAAATAATATGTCATACTATAATACTACGTTGCACAGAAATGTGAAAGTATGTACTTTTTGTTGATTCCATTTGCCTTTGTCAAAATTCTTTCAAAAAACATTCCTATCAAAACATTATCCACCATAACGATATCTTCCCAATGTGATGTTCAATCAGCTTTTGAGCCTGCATTTGAATTTTTGATTGTGTAAAACTGAGTAGTTACAGGATTAAAGAGGATGTTCTCTGGTGTTTCTTCAGCGTTTGCTATCATGAGTCATTGTAGAGAAAATACATTGATACTTCGAAATGCAGAACATGAGAATTTAGTGAATGAGAACTACCTGAAATAACAACAAGCTGCTAGAAGGTTTAAGTTTTAGATGTAGTTTTGTGCTCCTCTGCTCCTTTCATACCATAGCTCTGGCCTCTCGTGTCAACTACTGACCTTTCTGTATGTTCTAGAAACATATAGCTTCTTTTGAAGAAGCACATTTCTCATAGTAAATTTTGTAATATGGTCAATGATAATAAATTCTAGAAAATCAACCCTGATAGTCACCATTGTAGAGACAATTTTATTAGGTTCTGTTGTTAAAAAGACACAATTAAATTGTTCTGTGCAGCCGATGTCATCGTGTAGTTCAAAATAGAGGAATGATCTCAGATCATCCACAGACTTGTTTGGTTTTCGATGTCAGTAACTCTATGATCTCATTTTGATTCCCCCCCCGCCTTCAAAACAGTGGTATATGTTGATTTCTTGAGTGATGATCCTTCGTAGATACTCCTAGCCTATCAAGTTTAGCCATCAGCTGTAAGGACGTTTCCAGTGTTTGGCACATATAGTTGATCTAAGTATTAATAAAAAGGATCCTCACAATGGCAATGACACTTTTCAAAATGTTTTGCCAATAAAGAGACTGATACAATCATCCCTTGGTGCTGATCCCTTATGGTGACCTTTAGTCTCAGTGCCACCTCAAGCATTTTGCACCTATGGGATATTCTCTGATGATTTACCTCTTCTTCAGTGGCTCTCTAGATTTCCAGCCACATATTCCCTCTCTTTTTCCTGTGAAGCCCAATGTGGGCATATAACATAGAAGAGTTTGCAACAAAAACAGCATATAGCATTTTAAATATATAGGTCATGGCCTCATCACTTTGCCACCATTAGGGATTTCATGCCAGTAATGTGTTGATGGAAACTTATTTGCACTGGCTTTGGGGAACATAATGTTTTACTTGCGATGACCCATGCACTAAAAGGGAAGTCCCTCAGGCTAATACTTCAGTGCTAGATCAACCAGACTTTAGGACTTTTGCTTCTTCCATCACATTGTTTCCATACTTCTTCAGGAACATACACATTTAAAGCCACTTGAGATGGAAATATAGAAGATGCAGTAGCTGTCAGCCAAATATAGAATATTCTACCTGAAGATAAGGCTTCTTCTCATCACTTATACCCTTGCTGTCTCAGAACAATCAAATGACAAAATTTTGGGAAAGAGTTTTCTTCTTAAACAAAACAAAACAAAAATTCTATTCTTTTTCCAAACACTGCCCCCAGGGATATTTTCTTCTGTCACTCATGATAGCTGTTCTTTGCTAGCTATGGTGGCCATCAACATCCAGGCAAAAGAGACAGAGTATAAGAAAACCAAAAGGAGAATCTCACTGTAGGAAGAGCTCATGTCCTAAAGAGGGCTCCTACAAATATCTCCTCTATCTCTGAGCAGCTAACTATCTTTTCCCTTATATATAAAAAATAATTCCTTTAACTAGCGTTTGGCCCCGAGAATGTTACTATATTCAAAACTTAAGCATTCATTTAACATTTGGTTTCTTAACTCCCAAATGAATTTATTTCTGTGAAGTTTGAAAATCCCTTTGGCTTCAGCATATGTTGAGTATCACTATGTAAAAATGGGGAGGAAGGGAAGGAATCTTCTCCAGTTTGGACTAGTGGTAAAGGGACCAGTCTAGAAATCAGGAGACGGGGATTTCTAGTACCAGTACCAGTTTAGGATGAAAGTTGATTGGGTGACCTTGACTCAGTCACTCTCTCTCTCTGCCCAATTCACCTCATAGGATTGTTGTGGGGAGAATAGGAGGAAGAAGGAGTATTAGATGTGTTTGCCACCCTGAGTTATTTATAAAAATAATAGAAGAATTAGAAGTTCTTCTAATAATAGAAGAAAAAAAATCTAAAATAGGTGAAGCTTAGAATCATTGGAAAGTCAAATGCTGGTGAATGTAGAATAGATAGACTGAAGATCTACTTCAACATCAAACACGTTCTTATATTCCCACAAGTGACACCAGGTAAACGTTAGTCTACAGGTGGACAAAAAGTACTAAATTCGAACAACACAAGGGATTTTTCTTAATGAACTGCAGACAGAATAATCACCCAGACTGGAATAGGCCAAAATATTAGTGAAAGGGAGAGGGAAGGAGAAGGTGAAAAGGAGGTCAAAATAAAGCAATGAGTGACTTCTTGTGAATTGTCTGCCACCTAATAGGAAAAGAAACGGAAAGAGTTATTATTCTCTCTGGAAATCTAAGCAAAAAATATGCATTCCATGCTTTAATACTGTGGTGTGGTAAAAGGATGTTGTAGGGAGCTTGACAAAGTGCCAGAAATAAGCTTCTTTTACTCTGGGAGACAGGCAGATATAGATGGGGGAGGAGGTTCAGGAGCTTTATAGCTTGCTGAACTGAAGCCAAATTCTGTTGGAAGAAACCTAGAAAGACGGAGAAATTCCAGACCCTGCCCTGCTTTGCCTTCTAACGACTGTCAGATTATGTGTGCTCATGTGCGTGGGTTAAGATTCAGAATGTAAAGGCCGTATTTCAATCATTTTACAGGACTACTTCTATATGCAGTGGGAACCTTCTAAGGGTGAAACAGGATCACTAGGGATTCCAACTTGGAATAATATTAAAGGGCCTTTTCTTAATTTCTAACTGATTACTGAACTTTCAGTTGGCAGCTGAAATGGAATAAATATTAGCCTGATGGGGGAAAACAAGCATTATATGAGGAGGAGTAAGAAGTTAGGAAGAATCGTTACATTATCCTGTATTTTCCATTGGAGAATGTTTATAAAGTGGCTTTCAATAAAATGAGTACATGATGTTAAATCTTCATGCAACAATAATACAAGTGGAGAGTTTAAAACTATTGCCCAGATATTAAAATCAGGGTGACAAATGTCTGAAGACTGAAAGATACAGGTAGTCCTTGACTTATGACCAAAATTAAGCCCAGAATTACAGTCATATGTTGCTACAGTTGTTAGTGCCCACATGACGGCCTCCCTCAACAATTGCAATCTTGGCTTTCCTGGTAGTGGTTATTAAATGCCTACGCAGATCATTAAGCAAAGCATAGGGTGCCTCGGGGAGTGTGGGAGGCCCTGTGAGGTCCAGATCATGCCCAGCCTTGCACATTGTTTCAGGCCCAGGCCTGCACGGCAGGACTCTCCCATATGGCTGGCTCCAGATCTCCCATAGCCTTGTTCTGCCCCAGCTACGAACCCTAAAGAACGTAGCACACACAAAGTCTGTACAAACCTTAGTTTTACTAAATTAAATAAGTTTTTTCCCCCAAACAAAGGCTGTTAATTAACTGTTTTAACAGCCTACAAGAATCCAAAGAATAAATAATCTTAATCTTACTATGGTTGGCAGAAAGCCCAGAAGCAATTTGCAAAGAACTAAGGTCAAGGCACGAAGGAGAGTGAACGAAGTTGTTTCCTGCAAATAGCTTCAGTCGGCGTTCCTCCTTAAATAGGCTAAGGGAGTGGCCAATTAGCCCCAAGCCTTACTCTCGAGGAGACCTCCACCTGAGGAGCCACTCCTGCCTTTTGGCAGCTCTGCGTGCCTGTGCATCAAGAAGAGGCTCCTCCTCTTCGTCCTCTTCACTTAAGGGAGCTTCTGGAGGTCCTGAAGGCCCTGGCTGAATCCCCGTCTCTGGCACCACATCTTCTCCAGCCTCATTGTCCAACTCGAGTGCCAGCTGCACAGGCTGCTGGCGCAGCACCACACCAGCCTCCTTGCTGTCCGAATCAGCCACCAGCTGCACAGGCTGCGTATGGGCCACAACAAGCCTCTCCCCCTCCCTCTGAGGCACCCCTTGCACAACTTCACCCCCTGCTGGGTCCCACAGGCCTTGAGCCTGCTTCCTGTTTGGCTGGGTCCTACAAGAGTCTTCACACCTTGCTCTATTTACAGAGGCTGCCTTGTGACATCCCAGAAACAACCATCGGTCTAGAAGTGCCCGCCATTCTTACAGTCTCTCAGAATGGTGTGATTTTTACAGATTGCACAGATTGCATGATTCTGAGAAAGAATTCTGAGAAATTGTAAGAATGGCTCCTGCTTCCAAGTGAGGTGGCTGTGTAGGCCATGCATCACATCAGCTGGGTGCTGTTTTGGAAAGGCGATCTTTGGAAGAAATAAATGGAGCAGGGTGGTGGGAACATGAATGTAAGAAGCACAAGAAATGGTCAACATAGTGAAAGATGTAATGAACAAGTACAAATTGACATCTTAGGCATCCATGAATTGAGATGGACTGGGGTGGGACACTTTCAGTCTGGAGATCACTCTGTTAATTAATTAGAACATGAAGAACAAAGAAAAAGCAATGCTGCTTTTATAATTAGAAGATGTGATGGAATGTAGTCTGGATTCCCAAGAGGGAGGGAGTGTTTTTCAAAGGAGTAAGAGGCAGCTCAGTTCAGACAGTTTGTGTGAGAGAAAGTGAGTGAAGGCAGCCCCTTCTAATAGTTCTCAAGTATTGCTTGTTGTAGACAGTAGGATGCTTCAGTTTGGTAAATTCTGTCTATAGATGTGGAACAATCAAGAAATCTTCTTGGAACAATCGTCACGTGTCTGTCTTGGTTTTTGGTACCTGACAGAAGGATATAACTAGAACAGTACTTGGCTACAATGCAATCAATGACCAAATAATATTGATTAGACTTTATGGACACCCCTTTAATATGACGATCATTCAAATTTATGCTTCAACTACTGATATAAAAAAAGACGAGATTGATAAGTTTTATGACCAGGTGCAATTTGAAATTGACCGAACATGCAAACAAGATGCGTGGCTTGTGTTTGGCGACTGGAATGCCATAATTGTAAACATGAAATAGGAAAATGTAGTTGGATTATATAGTTTAGGAAAGTGAAAAGGACAGGAGACTGACTTATTAATGTTTGATCAATCAAATATTTCCAAACGAGTGGATCCTCAAGGGAAGCTGTAAATGATCGGCATAAAGATGATAAAAAATGAACACAGGTCCATTTTTAAAAATTTTTGAGATACCCCATTCCCAGCCCCAACCCTATGATTGGTGATACTAGAGAAATGCAGTTGCAATAAATAGCAAGCTTTCTTTGAGCTGTCTGTCAAATAGGAGGATCCTGTCCTGTCCTGTCCTGTCCTGTCCTGTCCTGTCCTGTCCTGTCCTATCCTATCCTATCCTATCCTATCCTATCCTATCCTATCCTATCCTATCCTATCCTATCCTATCCTATCCTATCCTAAAGGGTGGCTCAGTGGCTAAAATGCTGAGCTTGTTGATCGAAAGGTCGGCAGTTCAGTGGTTCGAATCCCTAGTGCTGTGTAATGGGGTGAGCTCCTGTTACTTGTCCCAGCTTCTGCCAACCAAGTAATAAAATAGGGACCACCTTTGGTGGGAAGGTAACAGTGTTCCGTGTGTCTTTGGTGTTTAGTCATGCCAGACACATGACCACAGAGATGTCTTTGGACAGCACTGGCTCTTCGGCTTTGAAACGGAGATGAGCACTGCCCCTTAGAGTCGGGAACAACTAGCACATACGTGCAAGGGGAACCTTTACCTTTACCTTTACCTTTACCTTTATCCTATCCTATCCTATCCTATCCTATCCTATCCTATCCTATCCTATCCTATCCTATCCTATCCTATCCTATCCTATCCTATCCTAGGGTGAATTGGTTATTTAAGCTGTAACACTTCACATTGCCAGGGCATACTCCTCTATAAAATAAATATATGAATATCTATCTGCACAGAAGACATTGACACATCAGAAAGGACAGCAGTTTAGAATTTTTTGTTTCTGACATGCTAGTTTATCTTTCGTGTGCAGAAGCTCTCAAGTACCCCTTCGCTATGAAGTGGTTACTTACAGCCCAGTTGCAGCTTCTTGGTTTGGTGACCAAACTAGTTAGTCGCCTTGCAATTCAAGCCAATTGTAAAATCTATGTATCCCAGAGTGGCCCATTTCTGCCGACGTGTTTTGCACCTGAGCACATACCCCCTGACAGGGTGACTTGCAAAGTATTGTAAACAGGAGCTGGAAGGCAAATAAATTTAAACCGTAATTTGAAAGCGCAGGAAAACCCTTCCCGCAGTTCCAGCCGCAGAACTCCAGGACTGAGGGGCTGGTTCTAGCATTACCTTCACTTCCTCCCTTTGGTTATAAATTCTTCTTCAGAAAAGTAAAACTTTTGTGTATTTTGAAAAGTCAAAACACAACTTTAAACTGGCTTTTTTTTCTCTGAGAGAAAGCATATTGCTTTTCTCTTGAGTCATGCAATGGGAATCAAAGGCTGACTAGAAACCCTAGGAGAACGCCAACAAACCTGCCTTGAGACTGAAGCGGTGGCCACGGGACTCAGCTGCAGTTAATTTTCATTCGCTGTTTGTATATAAATGCTTTTAATACTTAAACCAAATTCAGTTCAATTAAACTAATGTTGTTTGACATAATATTTCTTGTTCCAAAATCAATATTCCTTCGTTTGACAGGCTTTTTTTCCCTTGAATGCAGGATGTTTATTATTCTTAAAGCTTACCTATAGACCTGTTTTTTATCCGGGATGATGTAAAACAGTTCTTCTTTGCCTAGCCTAAGCCAAAATATAATGGGGTTCACGTTTCTCTGGTAAATATCTTTAATTGTAAGACCATGTCTCCTTTATAGCACCAATTTCCTATCCAATTCCTTTTTATTCTACCTATCTATCCTCCCTTCCTCACCATCCCCAGCTGCATTCTTTGAAAGATTACCAGAAGCCACTCTACTTCAAATGGCTGGGGGTGAAAACTCTGCTGAAATTTTCTTTCTGTAAAAGTACTCTGATCACCATGATCTCAAACATTGGAACACTAATATCATGTCACCCCTAGTCCTTCTTTTCAGTAGACTAGACATACCCTGCAATTCCTGCAACCATTCTTGATACATTTCAGCCTCCAGCCCCCTAATCAACTTTGTTGTTCTTCTCTGCACTCTTTCTAGACTCTCAAAACATCTTTTTTTTTTATATTGTGGTGACTACAACTGGATGAAATAGTCCAGTCTTAACCAAGGTGTTATAAAGTGGTATTTCCTGGCAAGGTTGGGAAAGGTAAAACAAGGGCATCCACTATTGAGCCAAAATGTGGAAAAGAGTTGAAATCCAGAAAGGTGTTTCTTAAGATAACCTTATTTCCAGCGAATTGAGGGAAACATGGGAGCTTAAAGTGGCAATATAGAAAAACCCTGAGGGAAGATAGAGTGAAATGTGCTGTACATTTGTATATGTATGTTCATATCTATATATATAGCATTGTGTCACAATACATGTGGTATTTTTCATGAGCATCTTTATGTATATAAATATAGGTGGCTGGAACCCATTTTCTTAAAATACTTAGATTTGAATCTATTCTTTAGATATAGGGCTATCATATCTGGCCTAGATTTTTTTTAAAACAACATCTCTGCTGTCATCTATTGATTTTTTTTTTTTAAATTGCAGCCCAGTCTGGAAAGCCTGACTCATTATATCATCTTGCGTGTTTTCCCACAACTTTTTCCATGCATCCATCCATAAACTATGTCGCTTTTCATGGTTTTTATTTGTAAACTCCCAGAGTCACTTAGGAGAGATGGACAGTACAGAATTTTAATAAATAAATAAATAAACAAACGAACAAATCCCACCCACCCATCCATCCTCAATATTTCTGTCACCCTGCTTGAAACAAAATTGCAGGGTTATATCTGGTTAAATCAATTGGAGTTTCTGTTTATTTATACAACATAAATAAGCCAAATGTGAAGAAACACCAGAGCTTCCTGAATTTAACAATCTATAAAAGGAAGGAACTGTGAAGATGTATTTAAAATAATCAATAATTCTCGGAGATCTCATGACAGCACACTTCATCTCTTGAAAGAGTATGAACCTGGAGAAAGATTCATGAAAAAACATCTAATTCCTAGACCAAGCATTCAGAACAAATGCACCCTTGTACTACAATGGATCGTCCAGAGGTTTGAGATTTCTAGAAATAAGACTTTAGATCCAGACTATGATAAATAAATGTTAACACCGGCCTTAACATTCTTTGCCTGAATAGAAGCATAGTCATGCTGTTTTCATTTCTTTGCCCAGAATCTGCCTTTCCCAGCCAACCAATTTATGTCCTGGGATTAGATGTCATGATGTCTAGTTCTAGAATCCTGGATTTCATTGGCTTAAATCACAAACATTCCACGGTTCGTTAAACTCTGCCAGAAAAATTGCTTAAGTCACTGTAATTGGCTCTACCTAGGGCTGAGAATAAATATGACAAGCAAAGAAATCTATTGTAAAGAGATAAAGGAAATAAGAACGAGGAGCATCACAGGAGGAAAGTCATTACTATGGTGGTGATGCCAAGGCCAAAATTCTTATCGAAAGAATTTCTCCTGGCTGAAGTGCTGCTACATTAACTTTTTTTCAGGTGCTTCTCTATATAAAAATAAACCTGTCTTTCTCTTTCTCCACCAATATTTTTATTTTCCCTCCCTCCCTCTCTCTCTCCCCCCCTCTCTCTCTGTGTATGCATTTTTGTGTGTGCGTGCATGCATGCATGTGTTCCTTCAAATCAGTTTTGACCTCTGACCTCTGCCTCCAGCAAATCCCTGCAGTTTTCTTGGCAAGATTTTCTTAGGGTTGAGGGAGAATGACTGGCCCATGGTTACACAGATGGTTTCATACCTTTTCATTTTTATATACTGTTTTGTATATAAAATTGTTTAAAAGAAAATGTCAGTATTGTAGCTTGATGTGTTATTATAATGCTTCCTACTTCTTTCCATGAAAAGCTAATATCAAAATACTAGATTCTGAAACTAAATAAATAGAAAGAAAAATAGCTATATCAGACTCAGAGTTGCCTTTTTTACCACGTTGTCACCAGTCCTACATCTTTATTCACTACTCCAGTTATCCAGGATCAAACTGCCTTGACAAAGCTCCCTTATACCACTGTGCTGTCCATGAAATGTACTTCTAACTTTAATCGAAAATCTTGCCATCTCATATTAGGGAGTAAGTTTTATTGAATTCAAATAGAAACATTTCAGAACAGATTGATTGTTTTCTTTGGGCTTCAGTGTTATAGTTCATTTCCTAACACCTTTACTTGAATGAATGAATGAATGAATGAATGAATGAATGAATGAATGAATGAATGAATCAGAATAGAGCTGGAAGGGACCTTGGAGGTTTTCTAGTCCAACACCCTGCTGAAGCAGGAGACCCTATACCAGGGCTGTCAAACTCCCGGCCCCTGGGCCAGATGCGTCATACGCTGGCCATGCCCATGCCCAGTTTAGAGAAGGGGAAAAAAAGATACATCACTTGATGCCACTGTGACGATGTTAGTTTGACACTCCTGCCCTATACCATTTCAGACAAGTGATTGTTCAGTCCTTTCTTAAAAACCTCCAGTGCAGGGGTGGGTTCTATTTTTTTTTACTACTGGTTCTGTGGGCGTGGCTTATTTTGTGGGCGTGGCTTGATGGTCATGTGACAATTCTTTAGGATTTAGCAGAGGTACTAGTCTACCAGGCTTTTAACTGCTTGCAGAGCTGTACCGGTCTGCTCATTTGTTTTTGGAGCCACCGGTCTACCACCACACTGCCTTTTAACACTGATCAGCTGTAGGGCAGCCCTTTGAAGCCCTGCGGCAAGAGTTTAAACAGTTTTTTTTCTTCTAGCCAATCAGCTGGGACTCGGGAGGCAGCAATAGATTGGGGGTGGGGCCAAATAAAAGGTAAGAATAACGCGGGGTGGGTGGGTGGGTGAGTGGGGGGCGGGAGGGCCCAGCTCCCGAACAAAGAGAACTGGTTCGGTGACGTCATATCGTCACTGCTACCGGCTCGGCCGAACAGGGCCGAACCGGGAAGGACCTACCACTGCTCCAGTGATAAAGCACCTACAACTTTTGAAGGCAAGCTGTTCTACTGCTTAATTGTCCTCACTGGTCTCAGGAAGTTTCTCCTTAATTGATAATAATTTGATAATCAGGTGCTTTGCTTTCATAGACCAAAGCCGTCCCCACCTTAAAAATAATACCATTTGAGGCCGCGGAGATGTTACTTAAGCAAAGCATTTCATTCATTAAGATTCTTGAATTTGGCCACTGAGGGTTGTATTCCCCTCCACCCCCTTTGTTCTATTCCCAATTTAAACAAGAGACGGGTCAGGCCTCCAGCTCTTCTTTGCCTTTCTACTGTGGTGCTTATAAATCTTTTGGTTCTGTTGTGTCTGGCCCTTGTCCAGAAACAAACCTGCCTTGAATGAAAAAGCGATGTTGGGATAATTTATCAATGTTAACAGTGGGAATCATGGGATGAACAGTAGTTTTGTGCTGGTCCTGAGCAAAACCACTTACCTAATTGAAATAATATGGCACATGCTCCTATAATTGCTCTCCTTTGATAACTTTGCTTAGGTCATGTTTTCTCAGTTAATTGTAATAAAGTGTGTGTGTGTGTGTGTTTGTGTGTGTGTGTGTGTGTGAGAGAGAGAAGCATGAGTAATAGAGACACGGGCTCAAGTAAATGAAAACAGGCAACAATGTGTTTTGTTTTCAGACACAAATGTTTTCTTTAAATTAATTACAATGGAAATGACAAGACTTGGCATGCATTGGAAATGTAATCAACAGCTATGATTACTGGATAGTTTGTTCAGCAGAATGGAAGAAGCATTAGTGAAACCTAAGCTTGGCTGTTTCTCTTGAGCTGCAGGGTAAAAGCAGAAGTCTAGCCAATTCTTCTTGCACAAGATGTGTAAACTCTGGCATAGGCAGAAAGTTCCAAGGAATCCACCTTGGAAGCTGCAACGAGCTCCTATAACCAGCTAGGGTAAATGCATGGCAGGAAAGGGAAAATGGAAGGACACAGGAATCCCTGTTCAGAGCGGCCGAAAACTAACTATTCACGGTACCCTCTATTTTTATTCTACAATGACACCTAGTTCTCACACTGTATTTAAACTTGGTGGCATCTTTTGTGTGTGAATCTGCTAGAAGAGTTAAGGGAGCATTTTTAATGTCTTACCATTCAAACCACAAGGCGTTGGTATCTGCCAAAAAAAATTCCTCAGGATGAGCACCAAAGAAACATCAATATTATGTATTGCTTCAGAACCAAAGCAGGGCAGATTTGGCTGACATTTTCTCTCCTTATGAAATATGGGGAGGGTTTTTTTTTTGATGGGGCATAAAGGGTTATTGTTAGCATGTTATGCACCCTGGCATATATGTAAAGTTTCATTCCAGGTTGGGTTTAGATGGGCCCTTTGCATCCTCAGTGCCACCCATCTCCTGCTGCTATCATCATCCATCCCCTGCTGCCCCCGACATCCTCCAACTTTCTGCAGAACTTATTTCATCTTTTGAACAATGCATGATACCCACTGTTGGCACTAGACTGAGTGCTTCATTTATAACACTTCAGCCTGCATCCACAATTGGTGAGAACCAAATGACCAACATTTTATTAATGCTCTAGTGAAATCTGCCCTACAAATTTTATCCCTCAATAGAGGCATCTGTTAATTTGATTCTCATTGTACCTGAGAGTTTCCTTCTAATTTTTTTTTGGGGGGTGTTGCTATTCTAAAGCTTACTTGGTGGCAGAAGGGTGATTGTACAGTGAAAGAGAAAACATTCACATAAGCTGCTTGGTACCTCCTAAGGGGATGAACATCACAAATCATGACAATTTCTCCAAACTTTTCTCTTCCCTTGAAGCAAATTTCAGCAACAAATTCCCTTTCATCGATCTGAATAAGAATCATCATTGCAAATGAAACACACACTATATTTAAAGACATTTTGAAGATGCAACAGGTGCAAAATATGGCTACTGTCTGTTAACCAGGATTATGATTCCTGAATTGAAAGATCTGCACAATTCAGCAGTTGTTTAATAGGCCCTCTTTAACATGAGCCTCTGAAAACCTAAATTGCTCAAGGGTGTCTGTGTGTGAACAGCACATAGTCTATGGGGCCTCCAAAATCCGTCCAGGTTCCTGAGATCATGGTGCTAACATTTGATGGCAAAATGGCTGCACAAATTTCTGTTTCTCCTCATTTCCAAATGAGAATGGGAATGAGAGTTGAAGGTCACCAAGAGGGGTAGTGTTCCAATTCTCATCTTAAACTTTTTCTTCACCTCCATTTTTTAAGTAATCTGTTGGAATTTGGTACAAAATGATTAATTGCCAGCAGCATAATTCGGGGCAAAAACATTAAATAAATAAAAATGTAGATAGGAATAGGAACAAGAAGCCTCTGGAAGGCAAACTATTTGTATTCCCACTTGTAACACATCTCTCATCCTTAACCCACAAAGCTGTACCCCAAAAGGCCAATGATTCTCAGTCCTTTTCCCTTTCAATGATGTCACTTCACTGGAAGGCCTCCTGTAACCTGTGGAACATTGCAAGATTGAGTCCAAGCCTTCTACAGAGCAGAAGCTGGCCACCCTTGGCTTAAAGTTTATCTGAGAGACACCAACCATTATGATCACTCCAACTATTCAGAGTTGCACTATAAGCTCTTTTGAAGATGATCCCACTATCAGAGACACATTTATCTAGCTAACACAAGTAGAATGTATTTGATAGTGCATAGTTTGCACATAGGAATAGGTACCATAAATATAGCATGATGTTGTCATAAGAATGAGTCTGAATGAGTTGACAAAGGAGAAAGTGCATCTTCATTCAATTGTTCCAGGTTGAACTGAAAAATAGGAAATTGTGGTTATCTTCTTTCCAGTGTTTAAGATGCTCTGGATAGCCAGAATTTCTGAAGCATAACGTAGAAGATTACAAGTCTTGAAGCACAGCAATAAACTCTTATGAAGTCCAAAAGAATAATAGCTGTGGCATTATTATTAATCAAGATTGGATTCCTAGAGAAGTAATTTAGCATATGCTTTTCATATTTACAGACCCTCACTTCATGTTGCTTTAGTAGCATCTTTGAAAAATGTTCATCAATTTTTGGCATGATTAAGAAAACAGCAATACGTGGAAATGTTCAGGACTAAAACTAAAATTCATATCTGGTAAGAACTGAACAAAGGATCTTTTGTAAGAAGTTGCTCTTATGGGAACAGACCTGCATCATACTGTATATAGTCTGTGGGTAAATTGTAGCCCTGAATTTGGAGGTCAGACCTTACTTCCAAGACCTGCTTGGTCTGAAATTTTGTCTAAACCAAATCTAGTTTAAAAAACAAAAAAGGGAGCCCCAGGTTGTAGCATCTAGAAATTAGCAACTCACTGGTCTTCTAGGTACAATTTCCTCTTTTATTATTAAGATGTACTGGTACTCTTCTTGCATTTTAGTATTTGCCTCTTTTCCTATACATACGTAGGCATATGCCATTTTGGGGCCATAAAGAGCCATCTTATTACCAAATGTTGCCTTAGCAGATTGCCTCTAGCTTGAGCTGGCAGAAATTTATTTTGATTAATTTTTTACTTTCCAGAAGGGCCCAAATTTTAGTGAGGAGATTGTATAGGAGAGCCTTTATATGCTTGTGAAAATTATTCTGACTCAGCATGGAAGTTCAGATTTGAAAGACACCAGGATTCAATCTCAGTATTTCAAAGATTTTCTTTGAAAAATTATTTATCCATAAACTATAATGAGAAGGCACCACAATATACGCAGCTGCTTCGTTGTTTGGGCAGAATGGGATGAAAATAGCAAACTTCTGGTACACACTTCAGAATGCTACCTCTGTATACATTCATGGGGCCATCTTGAAGGTTTTCACTGCAATCATTTTTGGAAATCTTCCCTCTGCATTTCTTTTATGACCAAATGGTCAGGAATGACGTAAGGGCAGTATAGCAACCATCAAATTGCTTTCAAAAGGAAAGGGTTTCTAGAAAAGGTATTCTGAACAAATATATAAGGTGACTAACTAAAACTTAAAAATAAATCATTAAAAAGATTGTTTAAAGAATAAACTCTTACTTTTTCACTTATTCCATTAGTACTAGACAGAACCGAGTTAAGACTTTTGACTGGTCACATTCAGGAAAGTGAGAGGGGAAAAGAATTAGGAGGAGTCTGATAGTTTTAGTTTCTGATTAACTTATTTTATTTAAAGGCAAAATGGCCGCTCATTTCATCAGCTGCATAGAGTGATTAAAATGACTATGATTTAAATCATGGTGAGGTGAAGTAGGGAGAAGAGAAGTTGGTTATGCAAATGCAGGTTACCTGTGAGACTGGTTTTAATTACCTTATTAATTAATAATTATCATGCATTAATAATTAATAATATGTATTATCATATTATTGTACTTCCATTGTTTATTTTTATTGTTTTATTCCTTTGTTATTTACATTTTTATCATTTCTTCCTGTTTTATTGTTTTAACCTGCCCAGATTAGCCCCACGGCGAGGTGGGTGGTAAATAAATATAACAAACAAACAAATAATAAATTAAAAACTCATTGTGTTGACAGTAAGTGTACAAAATCCACAGCATGGTTATCCTGGCATTTCAAAAGATCTAAAATTTAATGGGGAGCCAAACTAATTAGCCGCCTACTCATATCAGTGTCAAAAAACATACCATATCTTTCTATCCACCCTCCATGTTTTTCATACAGGTAGTCCTTGACTTACAGCCATTCAGTTAGCGACTATTAGAAGTTACAATGGCACTGAAAAAAAAGTGATTTATAACCAGTTGTTGCATTTATGACCATCACAGCATCCCCACAATGTATGCTTGACAACGGGGATGTATTTATGACAGTTGTATCATCTTGGGATCATGTGATTGCTCTTGGCAACCTTTCCAGTTAGCTTCTGACAAGCAAAGACAATGGAGGAAGTTGGATTCACATCAGAGGTGGGTTTCAGCAGGTTCTGACCAGTTCTGAAGAACTGGTAGCGGAAATTTTGAGTAGTTTGGAGAACTGGTAGTAAAAATTCTGACTGGCCCCGCCCCCATTTATTCTCTGCCTCCCAAGTCCCAGCTGATCAGGAGGAAATGGGGATTTTGCAGTATCCTTCCCCCAGAGTGGGGTGGGAATGGAGATTTTACAGTATCCTTCCCCTGCTGTTCCCACCAAACCATGCCCACCAAGCCACGCCACGCCCACCAAGCCACACCCACAGAACCTGTAATAAAAATTTTTGAAATCCACCACTGATTCACATAATAACCACACGATTCGGTTAACTACTGCCATAATTGCTTAACAACTATGGCAAAAAAAGGTCATAAGATCAGGTGCAACTCACCTAATAAATATCTTGCTGAGCAACAGATATTCTGGTCCCAATTGTGGTTGTATGGAAGTTGTATGGAAGGGTACTTCCTCTAACCTCATCAGAAACAGTAGAACAACATCTGCAAAATATTTTGAAAGATGCTTGGAAGACACCTGATTCAGGTCACTGCATAGAAGCAGAGCCCCAGGTTGGAGTCATGAATCGTCTCCCTTGGACTAATTTGAGAGAAGCTTTTTCAGACTGAAGCATTCCTTCAAAGCTTCATGGAACTTGCTGAATTAGAGGGATTCTCATAATAAAGCTTCACATTCATCTGAGTTTTCTGCAATCCTTTCATTATGATGCCCTCCATGAAAAAATCCGTGCATCTGTTACTCCCTTTGAAAAACAGTGAATTGGAAAACAGAGCACCTGTGCACAGAAGGGGTTCTGGTTCAGGGCACCGAGGTTAAAGAGCCGTATATAAATTTGCTTTCAAAGCAGTTTTTTCTTCCAGTTGTTTTTTAGTTTACACTACAAGAGGCTAAGTATTGAACAACTCAGAGTAATGGCTGCCTCGCAGCGCTTCTAAATTAGATTAGTATATCAGCATGACACTCGGCAAATGGCTGGGGGGAAAACGGGTTGCGTGTGGTAGTTAGCATTAACACCAATGTGAAGGACATACCGAAAAGAGTGAAACTTATTGCTAAACTTGATGTCAAACTTAGTTACTGTACATCACTTCCAGACATGAAAGGGGCAGTGTCAGGTCAAATTAGGTTCCACTTTTTCTCTTAACGTAGAAATATATAAAGGGCCTTCGCGAGCCTTGTAGCTCAAATGGTTTCATGATGTTTATTAAAATCCCAATGGGATTCCTTTTTTTAACAAGCGAAAAGATCCCTTGCTGCGTTAGCCACACAAAAATCATGCCGCAGTGGAAGATTGACTGTTGGGCTCAGAAAACCTAAAAATTATTCAGGGGGGGGGAGGGGGGAGGGAAACGTTTCTTGAAATAAATAGAGTCACGTTGCAAAAGAAAAGGAAAAAAAAAGACCAAGAGGGAGTTCAGAGATGTTAATATTTTAGCTTATCCTGCTTCAATCAAACAGGAGAGTTGAACGGATGGAAAATGAATATAGATATGTGATGGTTATTTATAAAATCATTTAAAAATAAATGTAAGGGAAAGGCTTTGCATGTGTAAAGATCTCAGGTTCATTCTCTAACATCTCCAAGAAAGGCGGGGAAACATGGCTTGATACTTTGGAGAAGCATGACAAGTAGGTTTGCTGAGCTGAATAGGCTAAAAGTCTTACTTGATGTATGAATGCATCTATGCTCCTGTCCTGCCTTGCAGCTCAATGGTTTCATAATGATAACTTTAAAAAACAAGTTGCAGTTAAACAAGTACTATAACAGGGATGTCAAACTTGTGATCCATGGGCCTGATACGTCATGTGCTGGCCACGCCCACATCCAGTTTAGCAAAGGGAAAGAAGTCACGATACGTCACGTGATGATGCTGTGATGACGTGGGTTTGACAGCCCTGTACTATAACAAGTATGGATGACAGGGGATTATATTAAGAAGATGCACACTAATGTTTAATTTAAAACATGGCAGACGGGATCACTCCTAGTGTAAACCTAATTGGAGCTCTCCATGAATGCTGCCTAGCAACTGTGCGGAACTAAAATCCCATAAATCACAGTGTAGAAATTTTTCCTGATGTTCTCAAGCAACTTCTGGTCCAGTGTGCTGGGAATGCTGATTCTATAGAACTACTATAGTGAATGTTGATGCATAAAACTCAAGCAAAATAATTAATCAGAAGTAAAAAAAAAAGGAGTCCTTCCAATTTTACTCCACTAGTCATTGCCAACTCTGTTTCAAGGCTGTTGAGCCAGCACCATCCAAAGACTTCAACTTCTATTACTGATCGGGCAAGAAGTCACATAAAACATACAAAAAATTTCCTAAGGCCATGGTCCTTAAATTCAAATCAAAGATTGAATACAGGCTAGATCCATATAGAAAATTCTGTCAAGAAAAGGGGATTAAAAGGAATCAGCATAACCTCTGGCTATATCGAGGAAGTTATAACCTCTGTGGTTAAGCAAGTTGAGGATGTAGACCATATGTTAGTTCCATTGTGTAAAGATCTTGTTAAATTTTCCAGTAAAGGAAAATTCCAAGCTTATGGTCAAGAAAATCCCATTATTACTTGAGAATGCCAGGTGGAAATAAAGGGACTGTGATTGTATCTGATACAAAGTAGCAAAGCTCATGGGTGGGCTTCAAAAATTTTAGCAAGGGGTTCTCTGCCCGGTTGCTGGGTGGGCATGGCCATGGTGGGCATGGCCTAGTCGGCCTCATGCTCCATGGTGGGGGAGGTGGGGCTCCGGAGGCTTTCCTCAAGCCTCTGGGAGGGTGAAAACGGCCTCCCCAGGCTCTGGAGGCCCTCTGGAGGCTGGAAACGGGCCGAACCTCTGATAGGCCCCTTTTTCGTCCTCCCCGAGCCACATGCGCCATGCACTGCATCCAAAACGGGCCGCATTGGGACTCCTGGGAAGGGTGGGGTGGGCAGGGTCAGTCAGGAGTGGGATTTGGGGGTTCTCCGATTGCACAGAATCTTAGCTAGAGGTTCTCCAGAACCCCTGCAAACCTCTAGCAGCCCATCCCTGGCAAAACTATTGCTCCACAAGGTTCTCTCATCTGTACCTATCATAGCCAGAGTTCCCTCTCCCACTCTCTCCCCATGCATCATGACTAGACTTGGCTGTGAAGGACCTACCTAGAAAAAAGGGATGCATATTTTCAATCCCTTGAGTCTTCTGATTTTTCCTCTTCTAAAGAAGAGATGTTCTCTCACTCAGCTATAACTGTTGTGAAAATAACCCAGTCGCCTAGATATTTTGCATGGTACTTTGGCCAAGGCATCTTTAATGTATGTTCTACTGAAGTAAGTTATACCTTCTGATGAATAAAATATAGCTAGATGAGGCATACTTCAGTGTTGTTCAACATTGAGTTTGGATTAAAAAGTCCAATGGTGTTATGCTTGAAATATTGAAATCCTAAATTGTAATTACTATCAATATTAATTACAGTTTAGGATGGCAATATTCCAAACATAACATTGGTTGACTTTTTCATACAAACATGACTAGAACATTGAAAAAAAAAGCACTGCAAATTGTATCAAAGTATTCATTAGATGATAAAGGTTTCGATTTTCATTGATTACTTAGCATTAAAGTCTGTTTTGCAATATATATAATGTGTCAAATATTCTTCACTTATACCTCTACTTACAATGCAGCCTACTTTTCTTCTGACTAATGATAGCAATACCACTTAGATTTATATACCACTTCACAGTGGTTTACAGTCCTCTCTAAGCGGTTTCCTGAGTCAACATCTTGCCCCCAGCGACATGGGTCCTCATTTTACTGACCTTGCAAGGATGGAAGGCTGAATCAACCTTGAGCCAGTGAGAATTGAACTGCTGAATTGCTGGCAGCCAGCAAACAGCCTGCAGTACTGTATTCTAACCACTGCGCCACCGCGGCTCTTGTAAAATACCTGATTACAGCCTCTCCCTCCTAAAATTTCCTCCCCAAATATAAAAACACTATTTCTTTTAAAGTTAAGAGAACATCTGAAGAAGAATCTGGTAAATTCAAGAATGAGGTAAATTTCTACATCTCTTGAAGGCAACAGGTTGAGAAAAAAAAGTTCAAACTTAACAAAATAATTTCAGAATTCTCAGCAAACTGGACCAGAAGTTGCTTGAGAACATCAGGCAAAATTTCTACACAGTGATATATGAGATTTTAGTTCCACACAGTTGCTAGGCAGCATCCAATTAGAACTCTAATTAGGTTTACACTAGGAGTGATCCCTTCTGCCATGTTTTAAATTGTATGTTAGTATGCACCTTCTTAGTGTAATCCCCTGTCATCCATTCTCCAACAATGTTCTCTCACTTACCTTGTTTTTCCAAATAATTCATTTAATAGTACTTTTATTGTAAGGTAATAAATCTGTCATGAGCTATTTATTTCTCAGAAAGCATTTTATCCTGGCACAGCTTAGAAAAACCATTCAACTTGGTATAGCCATATGAAATCCCAAGAATTTTATTGTCTATAAATATGTCCTGTGCAATGCTGCTCAGGAAGTACTGCAGGGATACTGTAGATTGTATGACACTTAATAACTCTGCATTGGCTTTGGTTTTTAAAAAAGACCATTATCTGTTTGAGACTGACATCTGACCTTGCTTAGCACCAGAAAATGACCTAATGCCTTCAGTGAGAAGGATCTGCTATATATGTTTAAAACAATCTAATTTTTCACTTCTCCAATCCTTGAGACATGACAATGATACATGTTTCAGACTCTAGAATTTCTATATTTACATTTCATGGCAAATTAGTACCACCAGCTGTCTTGGTATGCAAATCCTTTATGGCAGCCTGTTGTTCATTTATATTATCTGTGAATGGTACATTATATACTGTTGTAAAAACACCCTCCTTGCAGGTTCCTAAAATCTGCTTTGTGGGGGATGAGGAATTCCTAGAATGGTTTGGGGGGAAGCATAGAGAGGCTGGAGGGAGGAAAAGAAAAAAAAAGTTTTTCCATTGAAGAACAGATATCCAGTGGCATAACATTAAGATGCTTGCAAAAATTTGTGGGTTCTTGATGAAATCCATTCATCAAAATTTATCTGGCTCTTAAAGGAGCCATCTTCCCTTTCCTTTTTCAAATTCCAGCAGAAGCCAGAGATATGGCAAGCAGATTTGTGCTGACTAGAGGAGAACAAGATTTAATAAATAGTAGAGAGGCAGTGGGCTTGTGCTAGCACAAGATTGAAAGTATCAAAAATATTTTCTAATAGTGCAATGCCCTATGTTACATACCATAAGCATTAGCATTGTTTTATGAAAACCAAATAAGCAAAATTCCCTGGCAGCCATTTTAAGATTCCAACTTCATAGCCACTATGATTTCCAATAATTAATTTACAACATTTTTTCTGTGTTCATAAACCACAAGCACTATGTTTTAAGATCCTGTGATTGGTTAAAGTGAGACTTTGCCATGGAAAGGATTATCATTTTTCTTGGCTATAAATTTTGTAAATATCAGAAAAATTGTACAAAAATGACAGCAAAATCTGAATCTGTGAAGAATGATAGAAATTGAAGGCCCCATATTCAGAGGACATCAGATTGGGGAAAGTTACCTTGGATAGTCCAGCAAAGCTATGAGGGATTGAAAATAGATTAGGTTTATGCTTAAAATCATTCAAAGAAGAATACAACCATACAAGGAAAGAGAAGAACTAGGTTTTAGAAAAGACAAAAGGACATGAGATCCAAGAGCTAACCTAAAATGGATAATGGCGAGGGGAAGAGAATATAAGGAAATGTATTTTTGACTACAGCAATAAATTTTTGATTGCCAAGATGATGCCAGAAAGTTGGATTTATTGAAATCCCCTGCTTATTCTTCTGAGGAACAATGTTTGGAAGTTATTGAAAGAACAGAGTAGTTCAGAATAGAGAAGAAACACATACACCCCCCCCCCAAATATATTTCACTTGTACAGCACAGCACACATAGAATTAGAAGAAATGAGACTGAAATAAAAAATGGAGGTTGAGACAATGACACATAGACATATGTAGACAATACCATTTACTTAGCTGGAGATACAGAGATGCTAATCCAGAAATCAAAAATGGAAAATCTGAATTAATGTTAAATATAAAGACAAAGATAATATAAATCACGGTGCTTACTGAATTCACAATTGATGGCAGAGAAATGAAGTTTGTAGGGTTGTTGTTTTTTTGTTGGGTTTGAGAACAATTAAGAATAGACAGTTTGCTGGAGAACTAACAAGATCAACCTCAGGGACAAAGACAAGGAGAAATTTAGACAAGATGGCAGAAGACAAGGATATCCCTGTGACAAAAAAAATGTCAGAATAGTTCAAACAGTGGTCATTCCACATGTAACGAGCTATTGTGAACAAGGGACACAAAGTAAGAGTAAGAGAGAAAAGATGCCTTTTGAATTATGAATCTGGAGATGACTACTAAAAGATACCACTGATTGCAAGCAGGAGCAAGCAGATTGTCCTGGAAAACATAAAGACTGGCTCCTCCCTTCAAACAGTGATTAGCAAGCAGAAACTCATATATATTGTACATATATTTTATCTTATTTTTATTGATTTAGAGCAGGAATGTCAAACTCACATCATCACGGCAGCGTCATGTCACTTATCGTGACTTTCCCCCCCTTCACTAAATTAGCCATGGGCATGGCCAGCACGTGACGCATCTGGTCTGCGGGCTGGGAGTTTGACAGCCCTGATTTAGAGAATTTATATGGTCACCCACTCACTTTCAGTGACTCTAGGCAGCTTACAAACAATAAAAAACCCAATATATAAAAAAGCAAAAACAATAACCTCACATCTGGCAACAATAAGCACAAGATGGGCTCCATCCCACTTTGAGTTCCCAGGCCTTTTGGCAAAATCAGCCTTGCTAAAGAGTGTCCAAGTGAGGGCCAGTCTAATCTCCACAGGGATGATATTCCAAATTATACTTTGGTAATGTGAATAGCAACCCTAGATAAAGGAAGCAGAAAAAAGCAAAAAGAGATGACTAGATGTACAGAATAAAATGACTATCTTGGAAGAGCTACCATTTATTATTAGAGAAAGCTCAGGCTCAGGAGCTGAATCTGATTCAATGGCAACCAGTAATTAATAATATGTATCTTCATGTATGTTTTGTGAGGGAGAAGAAGCATCTACAACAAGGGTGTCCAACCTTGGCAACTTTAAGACTTGGGAACTTCAACTCCCAGAATTCCCCAGCCAGCATTACTGGCTAGGGAATTTTGGGAGTTGAAGTTCCCAAGTCTTAAAGTTGCCAAGGTTGGACACCCATGATCTACAGCATTCTTCTTTTATCTTCAATATTAAGTACAAAAAAGTTTCCACTGATTTTGTTGGCATGGCCTCTAACAAGGGAAACTTTAGACATGCCCGATCTGTAGTGCGTAGGCTGTAACATTAATTTAACGTTTTACTACATTGAACATAGCTCTCTTCTTTTTTTATGGTTAAGTGCAATGAGGAATGCAAAGTTGCAAAGTTGGCAAAAGAATGCTGTTGGGATGACTTTCTTATTTTGTGGAACTTTCTTCAAGGGCATAATTTCCAATCTGAATTGTAGCCATTTCCTCCAGCTTGTATTCTATTCACTACTCCTTGGAAAATGGGTGTTTGATTCAGTTTATTCCTGCTGATTTTTTTAAAAATAAAAACTACCAAACTGTTACTCAACCCTGGAATCAATTGGATTGGAAACTAATTTTGACATTTCCCTGCCATCTCCAGAATTAAGAATGGAATATTACTAGTTTCCTTTTCATTTGCTGCAGAGAATGTTTAACAGCATCTGTCAGGGGAAAACAATAAAACTTATCTAACCAGGCACAAAATCCAAGTTTCAGTAAGATGATAATGGAAAGGCCAATATTGTTTGATTTATCTGTACAAATTGTTGTCCCCTTTCATTTTGGCAGATATGTGAGATGCTGATTTAGATGCACATCATACTTCGAAAGAAAAAGCCCTACAGTTTTTCAGCTATTTGGTTGGGAGTCTATTCAGGAATAGCTGAAGGTTACATTTTATTCAGCACATCCAGTCCTCCTATTTATCCAACCCCTGATTTATTAAATACCAACAAATTCAATCCCTGATTGGACTTCTGGATGAAATTTAGTCATTCTGAAAAAAGTAGAGCAAATTTGTTAATGTAAAGACTAAGACTGAAACACTGAGCAATTTATAGCACAGCTGAAAGAGTTTCATATTTATTTAAACAATCTGAGAAATGCTCTACAATTATCAAACATTTAGCAAGAAAGAATCAAGAAGAGGTTCAATAGCATCTTTTTCTTTTACTATAATAGAACAGAAACGTTAATCCTTCCCAAACCTGTGTCATCCATACACAGTACATTGGAATGAGAACAAAAGCAAAAAAAATAGATTCTTTTATAGAAAGAATTCATATAAGAGCCGTGGCACAGTGATTAGAATGCAGTCCTGCAGGCTGCTTCTGCTGACTGCTGGCTGCCAACAATTTGAGTCTCACCTGCTCAAGGTTGACTCAGCCTTCCATCCTTCCCAGGTCGGTAAAATGAGGACCCAGATTGTTGGGGCAATATGCTGACTCTGTAAACTGCTTAGAGTGGGCTGTAAAGCACTGTGAAGCGGTAAATAAGTCTAAGTGCTATATACACATACTTATGTAAAAAATAATGGAAATTGCAAGAGGACTGTGACAAACCTTCTACCCTAATTAAATATTTTAGGATGAAATAATCTTTCCCTCACATTGATGCATGTATCTCACCAGTTCACTAGAAACTAATTTTTAACAGTGCTAAATGTTAAACTTAGATATATTATTTATTACTGATAGATGGATACATCGGCTTAATGTCTCATTTGTGCTTTTGTTTTTTTTTCAACTGTATGGAAATTAGGTAAAGGTAAAGATTTTCCTCGCACATATGTGCTAGTTGTTCCCGACTCTAGGGGGCGGTGCTCATCTCCATTTCAAAGCCGAAGAGCCAGCGCTGTCCGAAGACATCTCTGTGGTCATGTGGCCGGCATGACTAAACACCAAAGACACACGGAACACTGTTACCTTCCCACCAAAAGTGGTCCCTATTTTTCTATTTGCATTTTTTACGTGCTTTCGAACTGCTAGGTTGGCAGAAGGTGGGACAAGTAATGGGACCTCACTCCATTACGCAGCACTAGGGATTCGAACCGCTAAACTTAGCCATTGAGCCACCCTGCCAGAAGACACTGGTCAGTTTGGGTAATCACTATTTCACTGTCTCCCAACATTTTATGGGAATAAGCGCGGCACTAGGGATTCAAACTGATGAACTGCCGACCTTTCGATTGACAAGCTCAGCGTCTTAGTCACTGAGCCACCGCATCCCTGTATGGAAATTAGTATGCAATTTAATACATATTTATCCCAAGATGCATATTTTGATCCGTGTGTGGGTTTAAACAGATTCTGTTTGGTATCTATGGAGATTCTCAGCCATCCAGGTCATGGATGAGAAACTATATGTCTTCAAGGAAAAACACAGAAAGTCCAGTCGCCCCTTGAACAAGCACCTTTGAGACATTCAGTCTGGTGCAGTGGTCAAAGCGACTGGACTAGAAAACAGGAGATTTGAGCCCTCCCTTCTCTCTCAGCCTTAAGGGACAAAAAAAAAAAAATATGGCAAACTTCTTCAGATCATTTTGCCAAGTAAACTACAGGGATGTGTCCAATCATTAGTTAACTTGATGGCACCAGAAAGAAACCAAAAAGAACAACAAATACATATAATATTTATTAATGTGCATACTGTGGCAAACAATTTCTCTAATGAAATTGACTTTGTATTTGCCCTTGACTTCCAGCCTTAAATACTTTGATTCAGAAGCCATATCACACAAAAAATTGGAACACTATTAAAATTGGATAATTGTGTTTTAATTTGCCTATAGGCAACCATTTAGGCACATTTGCACTTATCTTTCTCAAATAGGAAGTGTGATGCTTCAATAATATGCACACAAATGTTTCTCATTGTGACCTTCTGCTGAAATTGTTTCCTGGAAAAATAGCTCTTCATTACTAGAACAAGCATTTTGAGCAACATTATTTAAACATAATTGAGACATATTTTATATTTGACTCAGAAATTCCTACCATTTCCTTATTTGACATCTACTGCATTGTCTCTTAGAGTCTATTTCTTAGCTGTGAAGAAATCACTGACACATTAAAAAAAATAATTTTACTTATGAAACAATAATGTTATCTCCAAAGACAAGATGAGGTTGAGAAATTAGTCATAGATTTACTTTTAAATAAAGCTTTTGACAAGCTGTAAAAATACTGGAATGTTAACAGTTTTCTTTTAATTTGTTTTTTTTTATCTGTGCACAGTATTTAAATATATGCATTTGTAAGTAGTAATAGCAGTAAGATTTATATACTGCTTCCTAGTGCTTTACAGCCCTCTCTAAGCAGTTTACAGAGTCAGCATATTGCCCCCAATAATCTGAGTCCTCATTTTACCAACCTTGGAAGGATGAAAGGTTGAGTCAATCCTGACCGGGTGATAATCGAACTGCTGGCAGTTGGCAGAGTTTGCCTGCAGTACTGTATTCTAACCACTGTGCCACCATGGCTCCAGTGTAGCATTGGAGACAGGTGGTCCTCAGAATGTTTCAGTCTTATGAGCATACCAGTCAGAATGACTAATTATAAGGATGCTGGGTACTGTAGTTAAACATCATGTGCGGGGACAAAGGCTCTGTCAATGCCTATATTCATATACTGTACCTTTTAATGAAATAGCACAGAATGACAGAGTTCTGTGGTCATCTCAGGCACTGATTCCAATAAAAGTAATACAATTTTGCTAAATAAATACCTCTTCTTAGTTTAAAGGGGGAAATGTTCCAGTTATTTGTAAAACTGGCAAGATCCTGTTTATACTACAATGTGTCTTTGAAAAATGAGGTGCTAAAATATGATATATTTTAGTCCACAGTTCTCTGATTACCACGGACCTAGCCCAAGCAACATTTGTATAAGACCATCAAGCTTCTGACAGTATTGAACTTTTAATCAATGTCTTTGCCCCAGCTCAGAATGGACAGGACCAGTAGCTGTAGTTTCTTTGCCAGAAAGCTTTTGATACAATTTCTTGGAAAGTGGGTTTTAATTTGGGATTCTCAGAAGTTTTATATTTCAGTTTGACATGGCATAAATTGCTCAAATCATTGCTGAATATTAATCGTGCACTCTCTTCTTAGTTGATTTTTCTGTCGACTACGCACCAAAATTGTCCTCTTTCTCTCTTTCATTTTAATATGATATTAGAATGTCTTATTTTTATAATTATAAATATAACTGTGAAAACATTAATGCAATTATATATAGGGATAGAGGGAACGTAAGATACAATAGTATGCAGATAATGTTTTATCATTATACCAAAACTTTCTATTTGTAATATCTGTGTTTGTTGTTTTGTCTGAGTATTTCATCAAATGGCATACATTTTAATTGATGTGACTGGGTCACAGCAATAATTTGACAAATATTAAAATGGAAGTTTAGGATATGTTCTAATTCCTTTGTTTATTTAGGATATGAATTTCCAGAAAACTTTCTCAACTGGTACATTTGAATTTATTCTCAGAAAAAAAAATCTACATAGATCGCTTAGAATTATTTCAAGTACTTCAGATCAGAGGAATGAAATTAAAATGAATTTAACCCCAATATTTGTTTTATTTATATTGTATTATTAATTTTAAACAAATTAATTAATTAAACACATTAGCACACCTATTTAAAACAAATTTACAGAGTATTGCATAATTTTTGGGGGCAAAGGTATCTTATACAAATTGTAATTGTTTATTAGAAAAGTTGGATTTAATTGTGTACATTTATACAAAGGTAGAAATTATACATATATTCAGACTTATTATTAGGCTTGGCTGGCATAAAATACTTCAGAATCCAGCTGTTCTTTGTGCTCAGTTTGAGAGATGTATCTGACCCCACTGAAGTTTTACCAAATATTGGGATCCTTATTTCTGTGAAACTCAGTTTTCATACCTGCATTTAATGTCACATTAATATATGGAAAAGACTGTGTCACAAATACTGTGTAATTTAGAACCTTTTAGTCATAAAAACCTTCCTTTATGAAATAATTGTAGTTTTAAAAATAGGAATAAATCTGAGGTTAAACCAAACTTCTCATAATATTATTACTTTGGAACCTCAGCTTAAATATTTATTTATTAGTTAATTAATTTGTTTGCTTGTCAAACATGTACAAAATAGCAGGTATAGGTATAAACATAAACATAAACAAAGGAAGTAAGTACAAGTAAATGAGTACATTAAGACAGAGATGGTAGGCACACTAGTGTGCTTATGCACGCCCCCTTTACAGACCTTTTAGGAATGGGGTGAGGTCCACGGTAGACAGTTTGAGGTTAAAGCTGTGAGGATTTGAGGATGTAACAATGGAGTCGGGTAGAGCATTCCAGGCGTTGACTACTCTGTTGCTGAAGTCGTATTTTCTGCAATCGAGTTTGAAGCGGTTTACCTTCAGTTTGTATCAATTGTTTGCCCGTGTATTTTTGTGGATGAAGCTGAAGAAGTCGCTGACAGGTAAGATGTTGTAGCAGACAATTTTGTGTACTATACTTAGATCGGACCACAGGTGGCGCAGTTCCAGATTGTCCAGAATTTCAAGTCTGGTGGCATAAGGGATTCTATTGTGAGTAGAGGAGTGGGGTACTCTTCTCATGACATACCTCAGGACCCGCTCAATCGTGTTAATGTCCGATATACAGTGTGGATATACAGTGTGAAATATAATGAAATTACTCAGACAATTAGCCTTGCCATTATTGATAAGATTTTAAAAATGGTATCTCATGTTGGGCATAATTAGCTGTTTCATCTTCTTGGAAGCTTGTAATTTTTACCTGGGACCTCTCAGCTGGCAACTTTTCTTTATTAGAAATTGAGGCAAGCAGATTACATTAATTTGGACATGGTCTATGGAATAACAAGTTTAAGTGACCTAGTGTAAATCAACAACAGGCAAAACAATCCCCATCTTTTAAAATAATATTTTAAAAAATAATACATGCAATACAGTTATTCCATATTTATTGGACACCTCCCAAGCATGTTCAATAAAGTTATTTGCAGTTGTTTTGTATGGAAATTGGAAGACAGTCCTATGTTATGAGTTTGTTCCTTATAGAGGTCTGGCTCAAAGCATCCTTCATGGAATACATACAATTCTGCTATTTGCCCAGACTTGGATTCAGTGCATCAGGAACAAAATCAAATAAGTGGTTTTGACTAGCTGTTGACATACCTCAGGGAGGAAGGAAAAGCAACACATTCCCTGCCTATTCTCTCCCCCCTCCGCCTTATGTGTTACAACTGGGTTTCACAGTTTTTGCCTGGATTGTTTTCAGAGGAACAGCCTATGCCAGTTTATTACTTTAAATAGCCACATGGACCATTTTTTATATGCCTAAATATTGAAAAATGTTCAGCACCCCTTCAGAAAGTGTTGGAATGATTAGTCTTTTCTCATTATTATCATGATTATGACATTGGGGTCATTCATACATTACTTTTAATCAGTGGTGGGATTCAAATAATTTAACAACCAGTTCTCTGCCCTAATGTCCAGCTGGGTAGGCGTGGCTCGGTGGTTATGTGACTGTGTGGGTGTGGCCAACTCAACGTCACTCACTTCGATGGGTGCTTCGCCTTAGCTGTTACAATGTAATAACGGTTAACCAGAGAGGCAGTTTCTGTAAGCAGGGCAATAAAGATTAGGCTAGAAACAACACCAGAATGTTTCCTTCCTGCCTTCCTTACAGGATTAGCCCTGTAAAGTGAAAAAAAAACAAAATAAGATTTCTTCCAACAACCGGTTCTCCGAACTGCTTAGAAAGTTAACAACCGGTTCTCCCGAATAGGTACAAACTGGCTGAATTCCACCACTGCTTTTAATGCCAATTTTAGTTGGCAAGCTTTCTTCTTTCAATACAAAGTAAAATCATTATTATTTTTTAAAAAGCTCTTTCTAAAAAATTTTGCCTGACTACCAAATGGAAAGGCTACAACGAAGGTAGGTTCTAATTCTTTTCACTGTTGGGAAGCTGGAATGGAAAAAATGGTTCTGTAGAGATGGACCAGGAACATATGAACAAGAATGAAATCCTGAGGTTTGATTGGAAGAACAGTAATAAATCAAACTGACAAACAGCTTCTCTTTTTTGACAACCTCACCATTTTTAAATTCATCTTGTGCAGGTGAACCTAGAATCCAGAACAGACTTGAACATTGTATAAAACTCAACTTTCCCCTTTTCCACTCCTGTTATTTCCTACATGTGGAAAAAGTGAATGTATGCTAATAATTTTTTTTGCAGCCACATCACCTTCTCCGAAACATTCTACCAGTCACAAAGTGATTCAGATCTGACTGTTTTACAATGGAAATCATCTCAGATTCAGGCAGGCAGAGAATTACCCCAATCTGAGTCACTTCAATGTTTGGCCAACCTTGTGCACATCTATGATATGTACTCATAGATATGTATGGCAAGGCAGAGAGAGATCCGATTAAGAAATATAGGCTTGCAGTATTTGCAAGTACCAGGCTGTTCTTTTCTTCAGCATGCAAGCCAAGAGGATCAGTAGTTCTTGGGCTACTCTGGTGTGTGTGTGTGTGTGTGTGTGTGTGTGTGTGTGAGTGGGTGGTTGAAAGAACTCTAAACTTTCATAGCAAGAATGATTGAGTAAAGGAGGAGAAAAGTGTGATTAAAACGATAAGATAAACATAACTTTCCCCAGGAGTTTGGTTGAAATGGAGAGGAATTGCACAGAGCAGGATCATTTTAAAATAGGTTTATTAGTTTTGGAAAATTTAAGACATCTCTTTTCAACTCATATTTCCCTCAGTTCCTCATTGTGGAAGGCAGGTAATATCAGAATTCTTTTTCCTTCTTTTTTAGATAACCTCCTAACCTCAACATTCTTCTCTGTCTCAAGCAAACATGACTTTTAGAGGCAAGACTATTTAACCCACTAATTCAAGACCATGTCTTGTTGCTTAACCGAAGGAGGCCAAAATTACAGAATTGCCTACATATTCACCTCGGGAAGTGACCATTATTTTTTTTACATGTGCTATTCATCTAAATAAAGAAGTTACAGATTTTTTTCCCCCTCAGCTCAATGAAGAACCTCTGAACTTATCAGTACTTGTTTTAGTAGCACTGGGTCATTTGTTTCTTTAAGTTTTATTTTATGAAGAAGAGAGAAGTGAAAAAAGAAGAGGGGTAGTGAAGGAAGAAGCTGGAACCATTTTGTAAAACGTTCACATACATTTCTTACAGGAATGGTGTTCCCTCTTCTGAAAATCTCCATGTGGCGAGCAGAAGAAGGGAGAAGGAAAAAGGAGGATGCAGGAAAGATCATACATGCAACTTGGGGTTCCTCTCACTACAAATATGTAATTGCTAAATGATTTAATCAAACTTAGTTATGATTACAACTGGGACCAGAAATTCCATAGCTTAGCAAGGTGGTTGTTAAGTGACATGCACCTGATTTTATGACCTTCATTGTCAGAGTTGTTAAGTGAATCATGCAGTCATTAAATGATTCCAGCTTCCCCCATAAACGTGACTTGCCAGAAGCCTGTTGGGAAGGTCGCAAATGGTAATCACATGACCTTTGGATGCTGCAAATGTCATAAATATATGTTAAGTTGCCAAGTGCCCAAATTTTGATTACATGCAATAGTCTTAAATGTGAGGACTGGTTATAAATCACTTTTGTCAGTGCTATTGTAACTTCAAACAGTCACTAAATGAATGATTGTAAGTCAAGGACTACCTGTACAAAAAAAAAAAACCCACTCTCTTTTAGCATATATTGCCATTTGAAGAAAAAAATGCGGTTGAAGTCCATAGGAGAACATTTATTTTAATGAAATGTCATCTTGATACCAGAGATTTTATGCTAAAGGAATGGAGAAAACCAATGAACAAATCTGGATCAAGGCTCTGGCTTGGGGGAAGGCAGGAGGGACAGAACAAGTAACTTAGACAATTCATCTTTATGTAAAACAAGACTCTTGCCTGTACAATATCAGCCTTGTTTTGCAGAGATTGTTGGACTGTGCCCTGGGAATAGGAAGAACACCAAATGTAATAAAGCATGGAAAGAAAAAAATACGGTATCCCCGTTTCTTTTGTTTGGGGAATTTGAAATAGTTTGTCTATTGTCATCTTTATATCACCCCTCCTTAGCGAAGAAGATAAAAGTTGCTGCAATAGCATGAGTTTTGATTCACTTCAACCACTTCAACCACACTGGCCAAACTCCAGCTTCGTGTTTTGAATGATAGCTCATTTTATTCAGGTTTCAATCCATACTGGTTTCTTAAACCATAAGAGGCAGCATTTGATCTCGGGGGGAATCAGTTAACAGCATAAAGGAACCAAAATGATTTTAAGGGGTTTTAAACTTAAAAAATAAGCCCCCTTGAAATCAGTAGAATGCAACAGCTGATGAGGCACAATTGAGATCAGGTGGTATGAAACTGGTATGTTTTAGCTATAACTCTTAACTGATAGGAAATACACTCTTTTCCTCTTTTTTTCTTGCCTTAGAAATTAGCATAAATTGCTGCCCATGCACAAAATGAAGCCGAGGAAGGAGCAAAAGGGCAAATTCAAACAGATCTTTGCATTTTATTTTATTTCCTTTACTTTTCTCTGTTTATTGATTTGTACTGTTTGGAGTTTTGGCAAAAGCATGTATGTGTGGGTGAGAGTCTGTAGTAACTACATCCATGACTCATAGCAAGCAATTGGCTTATATAGACAACTGTTGACTGATAGAGACATCTTTTTTTCCCCCCAAGGATTCAGTTAGTACACAGATATTTGAACTCTGCTCAGGCACTTACCTAAATGCTCAAGATCTTAAGAACATTTGCAATACAAGTCTATGCCCACTGGCTCAAAGCTTCTATATTTATAGACCATGCTTGCTGTTGATCTACCAGAACTTTTCATTGGGTCAGGAAGGCAGCTGCATCCAAAGTTGGACAAAGGTCCCATAATGAACTGGGATAAAGCAGGATTCCAAGTGATGGGGAGAGCTGTATTTACAATCAAACAACTACAGCTTTTCTTCAGATCTCCTAGTCCAGGATTTCCCAAAGTGATCATTATCAACCCTCAAGGGTTGATGGGACTAGCCACTGTTGTTCATGTTCTTGTCAGTTTGGTGTAGTGCTTAAGACAATATGCTAGAAACCAGGAGACTGTGAGTTCTAGTCCTGTCTTAGTAGGGGCAAAGTTGGCTGAGTGACCTTGAGCCAGTTACCCTCTCTCAACCCTGAGAAGCAGGCAACAGGAAACCACTTCTGAAATCTTCCCAAGAAAACTGTTGGCTCTAGTCTGAGCAATTGCCAGAAACCAATGCTGACTTGAAAGCCAACAAAAGTATTATTTGTATTTATATTTGTATTTGTATGAAATTATTTTCCTATAATAAATACTGGGGAGAAGGTGATGAACAAGTTGAAACTTTTTATTATTAATCATATTTCTATGCCGCCCACTCTCCGAGGACTCTGGGTGGCTTACAACAATCAACAATATACTAAATAGCATATTGCCCCCAACAATCTGGGTCCTCATTTTACCCACCTCGGAAGGATGGAAGGCTGAGTCAACCTTGAGCCGGTGAGATTTGATCTGCTGATCTGCTGAACTAGCAGTCAGCTGAAGTAGCTGCAGTACAGCGCACCTCGGCTCTTGAGAAGGTCAATGGCTGAAAAGTTTGGGGACCCTTGTCCTATTCAAATGCACCACATTTGTTGAAAATAAAAGATAGGTGGGGCAGATAGAAGATGCAGATATAGAAAACATAACCAGCATGCATAAAACATGATATCATGGTATTCATCATACCATCTGTACGCTGACGACACCCAGCTGTACATCTCCACCCCGGACCACCCCAACGATGCCCTTGAAGTGATGTCCCAGTGCCTGGAGGCCGTACGGATCTGGATGGGGAGAAACGGGCTCAGGCTCAACCCATCCAAGACCGAGTGGCTGTGGTTTCCGACGTCCCGATATAGTCAGCTGGCACCATCGCTGGCTATTGGGGGCGAATCATTGACCCCCACGGAAAGGGCTCGTAACTTGGGCGTCCTCCTGGACTCACGGCTGTCTTTAGAAGAGCACTTGACGGCCGTGACCGGGAGGATTTTTCATCAGGTTCGCCTGATTTGCCAGTTGCGTCCCTTTCTAGATTGGGACTCGTTACGCACAGTCACTCATGCCCTCGTCACCTCTCGTCTGGACTATTGTAATGCTCTCTACATGGGGCTTCCCTTGAGGTGCACCCGGAGGCTCCAACTGGCGCAGAGTGCGGCCGCGCGGGTGGTTATGGGAGCAACATGGAGCTCCCATGTAACACCTCTCCTGCGCGAGCTGCACTGGCTCCCGGTGGTCTTCCGGGTGCGCTTCAAGGTTCTGGTTACCACCTTTAAAGCGCTCCATGGCTTAGGACCTGGTTACTTACGGGACCGCCTACTACCATCAACAGCCTCCCACCGACCAGTACGCTCCCACAGAGAGGGGCTCCTCCAGGTGCCGTCGGCCAAACAATGTCGGCTGTCGGCCCCTAGGGGGAGAGCCTTCTCTGTGGGGGCACCGACGATCTGGAATGAGCTCCCCCCAGAGATACGGAGGATTCCGGATCTACGCACCTTCCGCCGCGAGCTGAAGACGCTTTTATTTCATCAAGCTGGCCTCGCCTAAATCTTCTCCCTTTTAAGTGTAAATTTTAAATTTTTAATGTATTTTAAAATATGGGTATTTTAAATTATGGGTATTAATTCAGCCAAATTTATTTAATTCATTTTATTCGATTTTAAATTTTGTATATCTATGTGTTTTATTTCATGGCTGTGCACCGCCCTGAGTCCTTCGGGAGTAGGGCGGTATAGAAATTCAATAAAATAAATAAATAAATAAATAAATTCAGGAAAACGGCTGATTAGATTTTTGTCTATATCTGTCCATTCTGAATTTCTGTCAACATGCTATCTGACCCCTTTGTTAATCTAGGATGCCAGGATCTGAACCTTGGGCTTTCTCTATGTGTAACATATACAGAGCTAAGCTCTTTCCTCCCCAACTTTGTTCATTGCTTCAGCCCGTTATTTTCCTTTTTGAAACCCAATGGCAATCATCCAATTAAGAAGAAAATAATGGGGTTAAGATTGAGATTTGCTGTCAGTGCCCCAGTGTTTGGAAAAGACAAATGCCTGCATGTTGCTGTATTCTAAGTGAATTCTATACACAAACATAACTATGTAATATTATATTAATACAGTACAACATTATTGGTGAATTATCTTGTGGGTTGCTTGAGTTATGTACGACATTTTAGGTGCAAATGTTTCAAGCTAAAAAGCTTATCAGAAAGTAAACATTGTCACTTTGCTACTATCACAATCTAAAAACATATCCAGATGTTCTAAAACCTCAGCCTATGGTGATAATGTTAGTAGGGAGAGCTTTTCATAGTATTCAATCAACAAAAATATCCACATCTCCACAGTACCATTTGTTGAATCAGTTATCATCAAGGTAGCTGACATCCTTAAATACCGGCATTTAGTCTGCTTTTAATTAAATTTTCAAGGCTACAATTTGGAGGAGGCAACTCATTTTTCAATAAGTAGAACTGTGATGTTGTCCTCTCTTCATTCTTCCCCCTTTTCCTTTCTGTTGCTAGTGAAATACTTTTATCAGTTGCTTCCAGTTTAGTGCAAGTAATAGTGATAACTTTAAAACAAGTCATTTGATCTCCCCACCTTGAAATCTGTTTCAAGTGTTATGAGCATATCAGGGAGAGGCAACAAAGGATGTGCCTTGCTATTTGACTCACTATAAATAAAGGCAGAACTTCACTATTTTGATTCCTATGCTGCCCCAGACAGATAACATCACCCAGTTTTCCCATCAAAGAATGTGTGGGGACAATGATAGAACCCTTGAATTTTTATTAGACCAACACATTTTGCTGATGGGCATTGTCCCTTTTTCTGAGATATTACAGTAGCATTGGAGGAGGTCATTTTTAGAAGAATATATTACAGGTGGAATAAATGTATTTGTATGATACACTACTGAAAATTCCAGAAATTTTCATGAATAGCATACAGTAATAGCCTTTCTAGAATAACTCTTTTTATGTTTGACCTGCTAAGAAGTTGCAATGGTTGCTAAATTCAAAATATGAAAGGTCCTTGAGAACACCAGGGAGAGGGAATAGCTGGCAGGCATTCTGCCAAACACCTGGAAGACTCCCCTTGCCTCCCTAGGTGACTGGCTCATCTGCAGAAGCAGTGCCTGATGCCCAAATTTTAGCCAGGAGAGCTGAAATCCAACAGATTATTCTTCCTGAGGTGAGTCAGAGACAGAATACAAACAAAAGAGGTGGCAGGAGTTAGTTAAGAGTCTGTGAATATTGTCTTATCCTTGCATGTAGCCCGATATTGTATCTACTTAGCAATTGCTGATTTATTTATTTGTTTGTTTGTTTGTTTGTTTGTTTATTGAATTTATATCCCGCCCTTCTCCCCAAAGGGACTCAGGGCGGTGAACAGCCGAAAATTAAAATAACATACAATATAAAAGTTAAGATAACTAAAAATAAATTAAATTAATCGGCCTCCCAATTTAAAACCCCAAGCTATACAATTAAAAAACTAACCCATAAAACCTATTCAGGCCAGGCCAGCTTGCTGAAATAAAAACGTCTTCAGGGCCTTTCGGAAAGTGCGGAGATCCGGAATCAACCATATTCCGGGTGGTAGCTCGTTCCAGAGGGCGGGTGCTCCCACAGAGAAGGCTCTCCCCCTGGGGGCCACCAGCCGAGGGAGTGGATACTTCCTTGATTTTTAGAGCAATATTTCCTTGTCTTCGATTTCTTTTCACAATCTACATCTGTCTCTCACAATCCAAGTTCAAGGGCAGATTTAGTTCCTTTTAGAACGAAGAGCAAATCTGAAGAGTTGAAACTCTATCAAAGCAGCATCCATCAACATAACAAAGGCAGCATATGGAGAGAGTGTGTTGCAATGCATTTCTATGGACTACTTTAAATGCTTATAGGTGGAATCCTCATCCAGGTTTATTCCCATAAAATGTTGGGAGACTGTGAAATAGTGATTACCCAAACTCACCAGTGTCTTCTGGCAGGGTGGCTCAGTGGCTAAGTTTAGCAGTTCGAATCCCTAGTGCTGTGTGTCGGGGTGAGCTCCTGTTACTTGTCCCAGCTTCTGCCAACCTAGCAGTTCGAAAGCACATAAAAAATGCAAGTAGAAAAATAGGGACCACTTTTGGTGGGAAGGTAAAAACCTTCTGTGTGCCTTTGGTGTTTAGTCATGCCAGCCACATGACCACAGAGACATCTACGGACAGCGCTGGCTCTTCAGCTTTGAAACGGAGATGAGCACAGCCTCCTAGAGTTGGGAACGACTAGCACATATGTGTGAGGGGAACCTTTACCTTTACCTATAGTTAATTTCTATTACAGCACTGCAGGACCCCTCATTTCAACTCTGAGTTACAAATATTCTCCTTTATCGATTACAGAACTTCATTTCATGAGTTTAGTAAATTGAACTCCAGCTTTTTAACAAATTCTATTAATATGTACATCATTTTTCTGATTATAATTGGGTTTTGTATCAATTTGATGAAGTAAAAGTATACAGGTAGCCCTCAACTTACAACAGTTCATTTAATGAACATTCAAAGTTATAACGGCACTGAAAAAAGTGATTTATGGCCGTTTTTCACACTTATGACTTTTGTAGCATCCCCATGGTCACATGATCAAAATTTGGATGCTTGGCTACTGGTTCATACTTATGACCATTGCTGTGATCACCTTTTGCAATCTTTTGACAAGCAAAATCAATGGGGAAGCTAGATTCACTTAACAACCATGTTACTAACTTATCAACTGTGGTGCTTCACTTAACAACTGTGGCAAGAAAGGTCATAAAACGGGAAAAAACTCAGTTAACAAATGTCTCACTTAACAACAGAGATTTTGGGCTCAATTTTGGTCGTAAGTTCATGTCCCTATATTCAATGGTAATTTCTTAATGTTCTGCAAATAATTATAATATCTAGGACAGTGATGGCTAACCTTTTTGCTGTTGTGTGCCAAAAGCGGGGGGGGAGCACGGGGGGGAGCATGTGTGCGTGCCTACACCCATAATTCAATGCCCCCGCACGCATGCGCACACGACCCCCCCTGCTCCCCCTGCTTTTGGCATGTGATGGCAAAAAGGTTACTGGTGGGCCCAGTAGGCCCATTTTTTTGCCCTCCCCAGGCTCCAGAGGCTCTCTAGGAGCCTGGGGAGGGTGAAAATGGCCTCTCTCCTCCCGGAGGGGCTCCGGAGGCTGGAAACAGTTCGTTTCCTGACTTCCGGTGGGAGTCAAAATCAGCTGGCTGGTGTGCGTATGCGCGCTGGAACTGAGCTAGGGCAACGATTGCGTGCCCACAGATATGTCTCCATGTGCCACCTGTGGCACGCATGCCATAGGTTCGCCATCACGGATCTAGGAACTTGCAGAAATCCACAGAGTTTGTTCAACTGCACTATAAATAAGTATCAACTTGTCTTTAGCCTTGATTTATGAGCTACTTTGAGCCCAGAGATGCATTTTTCTGACACCAGGGGCTAAACTGCCTACACAGATAACTGAAACATGATAAATCTAATGTCTTTTGTATATTATTTGCTCATGGATAGGCAGCAAAAATAATATTTACATTGGTTAGACTAGAAGTGCAACTAAATGATTGGGTTTCAAACAGTAAAGAAACCAGATTGTCTAAATGGCAAAGATGAAAGAAAAAGAAATTGGAGATGTAGAATATTCTTCTAGAGTTAAAGGTGAAATCCAAAAAAGAAACAAAAAGGAAGGCAAAAGCAAAAAATGAACGGAGAGAGGTTAGTGAGATATAGAAAAATCAGAGATAGATAGATACATACATATTCATTTGGTTTTAAGATATTTAATTATGGCTCATTGAGTGTTATTTAAGGATTGTTTATAATAATTGCCAACTTAGAAAAGGGTTGAACTTAGCAAAACCAAGAGAAAGTGCCAAGAATAGCTTCCACCTATCCCCAGTTAAAATAACAATGGCATCACACAACTTGCCCTGCAGAAAAAAAAAGTAGTCTTGGATTTAATTCAAGAGGTTTGATTCTGCGTTATCTGAATGACTATTAAGTTTCTATTAGCATAGTAGCAATATTGCATGGGGATTTCAAGGAACAACACCTTTCAACCAGATATTGATGCCACTCCAATGAAAATAAGAGCTAATATAACAACACTCCTTTTTTCTGTCTCTGGGATAATGTGAGAAACCACAGACTGTTGGGAAGGTTTTTATCCTTCACCTCTTCCATATGCTGGGATATAAAAGAAATCAACCACATGCAAGTGGATTTTCAAAGTCCATTAAAGGGAACTGCACCTTATCCCAAATGGTAGCATTGTATGGAATATAGCATGCCTAGCTTTCTTACTTTGTAAGACAACTGTCTCAAAGGAGAAGATGTATAAAGATTTTTTCCTCCCATATATAGATAGATATATTTGGGTGTGTTTGGGTGTGCCTTTGAGTCAGTTTTTGATTCCTGGTCATTGCCTAGACTACTCCCTGCAGTTTTCTTGGCAAGATTACAGGAGTGGTTGGCCATTGGCTGCTACCTAGGGCTGAGACTGAGAAAGACTGGTCCAAGGTCACCCAGATGGCTTTGTGCCTAAGGTAGAACTCATGGTCTTCCAATTACTAGACTGCTGCCTTAACCACTACACCAAACTAGCTGTCTTACAGAATATACATCTATAAAAACCAATAGATGGCAGGTCTACATGGAAAAAAAAAACATGTATATTTAGTCTCTCCCTAACCTAAATGTTAATTCCAATCCCCTTTACTATATACTCCCCTCCCCAGCATGCTCTAGCCCAGGTAAAACCTTATGTTAGAGAACATTGTGAACAAAAACAAATGTAGATTTTCCACATATTTTTAAACCAGTAAAAATAAGAACTACAGATGGATCAGAAGCTTTGTGGTGATCTGTATCTCCATAAGGTCAATTCTCAAGAAGTTGGATTGCAACAGCAGCAGGATAGAGGAGCTACCAAATAGCACACACATATATTTTATTGTTGTGGTTCCCACCTATCAGAGTAATTGCTGAGCCCAGCCTTAGCATCTCCCTACAAATTAGCAAACAAAGATGGAAGTTAAATTCACTAGATAAACTTTCAGATATAGAATGCTTGACTTAAGCTAACAAGACTATGATCATAAATAGAATTGTTGTCCTCGGTGGTAAAAACATAGAAACATAGTGTTGGAAGGCTCCTCAGAAGTCATATGGACCAACCCCCAATTTAAGAATCACATTCTAAAATTTGAGCACCATGAAGTTAAACAGGTAGCAGTTTGTTGACTGATTGTTGGAAGAGATGAAGGACCAGCTTAAGAACAGATCATCATGGAACAAATCTACGTAGTCACAGAGTCAAAATAAAATGATGTCATGCAGCGATGAAATGCAGCCGGATCTATCCAGCTCGCGCGAACCAGTAGTGCCGGTAGCGGGCGGCTTTGCCCACCCACTGGGACATCATTACATCTCATTTTTGACCCTCTGCGCATGCACAGAAGGCTCTGCCCATGTGCAGAAGAGGCGTGTGTGCTCCCATTCCCAAACCGGTAGCAAAGGTAAGTGGATTTCACCACTGATGTCATGTCATGTCATATCATCATCATCATCATCTTCATCTTTAAATGACCCACAGAGAAGCATATTCTGAAGCTTGTAGGTTTTCAGGATTTTTTTTTTTTGGAAGAAAGCATTCAATTTAAACTTGCATCATTATTAGCATATGATTGACAATTACACCACAAATGCTGTCATTATTTGTATGATATTGATGATTTCAGCAAAACTGATGATGTGAGAGTTTAGTTCCCTGATACAACATTGCCATTAAATTAAAGTTGACAGCTAAGACTGCCTGCTGTATATGAGGGCTGGTCGAGTCTTAAATTTGAAAATTTACATTAAACTCTAAATGCATGGCCATAGTTTTCATTTTTAAAAAAAAATAGGATGCTGCATTTTATTAACATCTCACTTCCCCTTGCTTAAGATAAAATTAGCTGCTATCTATCAAAATGGCTTATCAAACCTGTGTCTGATTTTATCCGAATTTCACAAATGGTAGCTTGTGACTTTGATTATGGATGGAGTAGCCTAATCAGATGCCTTTTTCCAAAACTGTGGCTGATTCTGCTTCCTTGCTCTGACAGATCAAAGCTCTTTCTGCCTCTCTATCTGCAGAGTAGCTCATTAACAGGAGGTTGTGAGTGTTATAATCATCTAACAGGTTTACTTCTGGGCTGAAATGATTCCTTTGTTATCAGCCTATGAGGTCCAAAGTGAGAAGAATTAAGTAGGTACCAATGACATTATATGGCTGGGCAGCCCCTGTGCTCAGCTATAGTCCTCTTTCTGGTTCTTCCAGTTAGTTTTGTGGTCAACTTCTAACTGGAATAGGGAATGTAACATCAGTACATTCATTAAATTTGAAACAATTGCATATATCAGAGGTTGTGTGCTTAATTCATTAAGAATTAATGAATTAAATTGTATTCATTGTCAAGGAGGCAATCTTCATCACATGTTAAATCTTTAAACCTTGCTGACTCTAGGGTAACAACTTCAGAGGTATTTTTTTTGCTGAAGTATTGTTATTCTCACTAAGTGCTTTACTTGAGCTAACTCCACTGTTAATCAATTTTAATCCTTAAAAAAGGAATTTTGCAGAATATTATTTCAATCCAGGGAAATTCGGTATTTTCAAGTGAGTATTACAAATAAAAAAACCAATAATAAATACTTTACTGATCCCTTAAAGTAATTTTTGGAAGCCTGCATTTTCTTTCTGTAAAGTCCAATTTCAGTGCTCAGATCCCCCCCAACCCAATTCTTAAATCATGTTTGCATTTTTGTTCATCCCAAACTGCAACCGCAATTTTGTATTGTAGAATTCCCCCCCCCCCTGCATATTTGGAAAATTTTTCAATCCTGATGGTAGTTTTATGGCTTTGGAACTTTAATGAAAGTAGCTTTTACAAAGTAGGTAAAGGTTAAGATCAGCCTTCAGATAGAGCTCTCAGAGGCTGGGAGGCCTTTAAAAAATCACTATTAAGCTAAAATGTCAGAAGAGCATCAGATTTACTCAGGAAACTCACAAACATGTATAGGAGAGCGATTGTGCTCTTCCATTGTTGGTCCCTAGGGGTGTGCCACTGATCTGATTCATGAACTGGAGGTGGGATAAAACTTTCTAAGGTACAGCATTGTTTTGAACCATATCTTCCAATCTTTCACATAGAAGCCTCAATTTTATTTTATTTATTTATTTTATTAGTCATATTTCTATGCTGCCCACTCTCCGAGGACTCTGGGCTGCTTACACCAAAGACAGTATACTAAATAGCATATTGCCCCCAACAATCTGGGTCCTCATTTTACCCACCTCGGAAGATGGAAACTGAGTCAACCTTGAGCTGGTGAGATTTGATCCGCTGATCTGCTGAACTAGCAGAAGTAGCTGCAGTACTGCACCCTAACCACTGTGTCACCTCGGCTCAATGAAAGGTCTACCTCCTTAAGAGGTCAACTGGTCTGGTCAACTTAGTTCTAGATCTATTGAGATTTTAGTCCTGGATTTTCTCTTAGTATCCCACGGGTTACAAGTCAGAGAAATTGTCAGTTTCCAGCTGTTTTTACAACCACCTCTTTCTTTAGCTACCTTTTTAACTTGCCCTATTCCCATCTCATCTCAGTAGATGTTTTTAGTCCTTCCTAGACATGATCAGGCTACTGCTTGCATCCCAATCTCTGTTCTGAAATCAACCAGAATAGATTTGGAAGGGACCTTGGAGGTCTTCTATCCAACCCTCTGCTCAAACAGGAGACCCAAACAGGTAGTTGTCCAGGCTTTTCTTAAACACCTACAGTGATGAAGCTCCTACAACAGGGCTATCAAATACATGGCCCGCGGGCCGGATGCGTCACGCATTGGCCATGCCCATGCCCAGCTTAGCGAAGGGGAAAAAAGTCCTGATACATCACATGACGCCACCATGATGCCGTGAGTTTGACACCCCTGACCTACAACTATACCAGAGATATTGCATCACTTCACCCAATTTTCTCAATATCCAGTAAAATCACTTTGGCTGTAAGGCCGCTCAGCTATGCAATTTATAGCAGTCTGAATCATCATAAGGCAACTTTTCACGTTTTGTTATGTCAACATTCTCTCTCTCATGTTATATTTCCACTTTGTGCATGCAATAGAAACTCCTATAACTCTTCAGCCTTTTATCAAGAAAAAAGTTGTCCTGGTTAACAATACCATATTCACAGTTCTATGCATCTCTGATTTATTGTTTGAGCAAGGTAATGCGGCTTCATTCACAAAAAATAGACTCATACAGCAATTTTTCCCGAGTTTTGAAACATTTCAGCCAACATCTGCTTTCCCTCACCATCACTTCTACATCATTTATTTATTTATTATTTATTATTTATTAATGAATGATTAATAAATTAATCATTCTGCTTCTCCTTCTCTTCTCTATTGTGGCTCTTCCTGGGTTCTGAATCTTATAACCCTGGTGATGTATTTCAAAGAGTGAACAAAGTACATCAGCCTTTTTTGTGTGCTTGAAAAAACATATTTTATTTTTTTTATTTATTTGGAAATTTTATATTGCTGCCTACTTGTGCATGGCAACTCAAGGTGGCTTACAGGAAATAAAAACACAACATAAAAGAAATAAAACAATAAAAAAAAAATAACCGTCCACCCCCCCCCCCCCCCCACATCCCGGCGACAACATAAACTCATACCAGCCATTTAGTGGGCTCCATCCCGCTCTGGGTTCCCCAGGCCCGCTGGCACAACCATATCTTCAGCAGTGGTGGGTTTCAAATTTTTTTACTACCGGTTCTGTGGGTGTGGCTTGGTGGGCGTAGCATGGCTTTGTGGGTGTCGCATGGCTTGGTGGGTGTGGCAGGGGAAGGATACTGTAAAATCTTCATTCCCTCCCCAATCCAGGGGAAGGTTACTGCAAAATCCCCATTTCCTCCCAATCAGCTGGGATTTGGGAGGCAGAGAATAGATGGGGGCAGGGCCAGTCAGAAATTTTACTAGCGGTTCTCCGAATTACTCAAAATTTCCACTACCGATTCTCCAGAACTGGTCAGAACCTGCTGAAACCCACCTCTGATCTTCAGGGCCTTCTGAAAAAGTGTCAGAGTGGGGGGGGGCAATCTAATTTCTGGAGGCATGATGTTCCAGAAGGAGGGAGCCACCACAGAGAAGGCCCTTCTTCTGGGTGCCACCAGCTGTATCTCCTTAGGGGATGGGACCTGCAACATTCCTTGCCTACCTGCTCTAGTGGGTCAGGTGTACTGTATATGACCAGCAAGAGACAGTCCCTCAAATAACCTCAGATATCATGTGCAACTGTTAAGCTGGGAAATTCCACCTTTCTCTATGAAGACAAGACAAGTACGATAAGCAGTTAGAATGGTTGCATCTCCCTACCCGTATCCTGAGTCCTCCAGCACTTCAGATTTATTCTAGAACAAACTTTTGTGTACTTTATAAGCAGATCTGGTGAAGGCAGCTTTACCCCATCAATACTCATGATACGCTAAATATGTTACTCTTTAAGATGCCATCAGAGTTTTTGTTGCTGTTTTTGGAGAAAAGGATTTCACTTCAGCGTTGAGTTATGCCTGGAATAATACAGATGGTATAAATATTGTTTATAAGTTGCTTGTTAACATCAGAAGTTGCATATATCCCATAAGAGGTATCATATAACCAAAAGGCAGAATTAAAGAAGGATGACAAAAATCTGGCAATAAACCACCATACAGCATTGTTTTAATTGGAAAGACTATAGAGTTTCTGTGTTGCTGTTGTTCAAGACATGAACTTGCAATAACTAGCATTAAAAAAAAAAACAATCGGCATGACAAATAAATGACATCTCAGAAATACTTTGGCCCTGAAGGATCCCTGCGACCAAGGCTCTTGATTTCCATAATTGCATGAGATGGAAATGAGGCAGCTAGCTCTTAGGACATAAATTTATACAATTACCAGTTGGATTTTAAATGAAGGAAGTTAAGTCCTAGAAGACTTGATGCAAAGCTTGTTGCGGTCAATGGAAAATGAAATCACTAAGAATGTTTTCCTAAAGCATTGCTTTAGGCATAAATGCCTAAATAGTTATTTGGCCTCATGTATTTGGCCAGTCTCAAATATCCTTATAATTAAGATACATTAGCAGGTTGGAGCGAGGAAAGGATGACCTTTGGTTCTCTGTGGAAGAATTGTGACTGTTGTGATTGAAGAACACCAGGAAGTAAGTTGATATCTTCCATTGCACTGACTTCTAATGGAGGATTAGATATCCAGACTGCCTTAGTCAGTTAAAAATTAAAAAAAAAAAAAACCCACAGTTTTTAGAGAAAAGCTTACCTTTCTTAATAGAAAATGTTCTAGTAGAAAAATCCCTGTGTTCGTAACAGGTGCTTGATTACCATTGCAAAACTCGTGATCAAGACGTAGAATAAGCTCTAGGAAAAAGGGTTAGAAGATGCCAGAGGTGGCCATTTCTCATTATTAAAAAAAGAGGAAAACTAACAGAAGAAAAGGGACAAAATAGGGGCCTTGACCTGAATAACATTTTTACAGGAGACAGTCTGAGCATAGCTGCAATTTCAGGCAGTTGAGAAGTGCTCATAAGAAAGACAAAATATTAGTGCAAAAATTTCCTTATGATGTGAGAGGCTCCATGCATCCATTAGTAATTGTCAATGTCCTGTTGTTATTCTTTTCATATCTTCCAGGTTGGCTCATTTTTGATCAATATAATTGGATGTTCGACAGCACTTCCTTGCTATTGATCAACTTCAGGAGCATTTAGATAGATTTTTTTTATTTTTTTTATTATTTATTTTTTTGTCAAGCATGTATAAGATAATATATAAACATGATTATGAATACAGGAAATGGGTATAAATAAATGGGGACAGTAGGACAGGGACGGTAGGCATGTAGGTGCGCTTATGCATGCCCCTTACTGACCTCTTAGGAATGGGGTGAGGTCAACAGTAGAAGTCTAAGGTTAAAGTTTTGTGGGTTTGGGGAAGAAACCACAGAGTCAGGTAGTGCATTCCAGGCATTGACCACTCTGTTGCTGAAGTCATATTTTCTGTAATCGAGTTTGGAGTGGTTTACCTTAAGTTTGTATCTACTGTGTGCTCATATATTATTTTCTCTCTATATTATCTCTCTATTATCCCTCACACTCAGAAGAAGAGATGAACTTAAGCTGTATACTCAGTTAATCATCTCAGTTTCCAAACCGAACCAAGCTTTAAAAGAGATTGAGCACTGTTTTATTTTGCTTACGGAAGATACTTACACATCCATGCATCACCTACTGTGAAAGATACATAAAGGATTTCGTGTCATGATGCAATTCAGTGTTGTGTGTCCAAAACAATATTAGATTTATTCCATTTGTTCTAAGAAAGATATCACTACAATTCCGTTTCCTTGGCCAACTTCCTTGGCCAGATTCAATCACCTGTTGCTATGGTACTTTGAAAATATTGCCTGTTCTTAATGGTTCTGCTTGAATTAAATAAACTGTTACTTTGAAAGATTGCTGCAGAGCTTTGAAATCCCTCTAAAGGCTTCTACCACTTTCAATCTTGCTGGCAGGACAAGATGGTAGATGATTTGGAGAAATTGCTGAACATTAGGTACATTTTTGCAACAGTTTCAAGGCAAATGATACTCCCTAGCTGTAAATGTTCATCTTTGACTTTTGCTTGAATCTGAGTGCACTTTCAAACACAGTAATCCTGTTTGACTCCTACTATTAAAATTCTACCCCATCCCATTCCTGTTGTCACTTATTATAGATCAGGAAACTATAGACTATGCCATATATAAATTAATTTGGGATATTCTCATCTGATAGTCTGACCATACACAGTATTTGTTTGTTTGTATGTGGGGCTATGGGAAAAGTCCACTCAACTACAGCTAATAATATTGCTATCTAGCACAGTGATGGTGAACTGTTTCGGCATCGAGTGCCCAAACCAGAACGTGCATGTGTGCATGTGCATGCTGGAGTGCTGGAAACTTGAAGACCAGCTGACCAGTGTGCATGCACACGCCGGAAACCAGAAGAGCAGCTGGCAACGGCGTGCGTGTCCACAGAGAGGGCTCTGCATGCCACCTCTGGTATGCGTGCTATAGGTTCAGCATCACAGATCTATCATATCATAGCAAGTAGCCTAGCCTAAAATAATATTCCTAACACTCAGTCCCTCTCTGAGCTTGGTTGTGACACTAGGTAACATCATCAGTGTTTGTGAGTGTGGGGTTTGTTCCCTGTTTATATATAGAAGCCTGCCCTTTTGGTGTGATTTTTCTCATTATTTCCTTGATTAGGGTATTGCTTTCTCCTTGAATTGTTTGTCTGGTGTTAATCCCTGCTTATCTGGCTATTGACTGCTGGAGAGGATGTACTACATTTTTTTTCCTTCTTAGCTTTTATATAGTTTCTTTTGAATGGTGTGTAACCGTGGTTTATCTCTATGTGTCTATTGATGGCTGATGTATCTGTCAAATCAGCCAGATAGGCAAACTACTAACAAGCAAGTTACAGTATATAAACAAGGAGCAAATGACACACTCTCTACCACTGTTATCTAGTTGGGTTAATGAAATGGCTGCAAGCAAACAACCAAGCTCTGAGAGCAATAAAGATTCCTCAGTTCAACCCTGGACTACATATATTGTCTTCTATTGGAATTACTGGTTCTTCCAAATTTATATTAGTAGGTTGAGATTTAGATGACTTCCTGAAGAAAGGAAAAAGCTAAACCTGAAACTCTACTGAATGGAGTACACATAGAAAAATAGGAAATTGGTAGAATATCAAATGATAGAAGTATCATCTGTGGGTAAAGACCTGGGCATTGCTTTCTTGTTTTCTTTGATCGATGTCCTGCATGTTGATCATTCAGTAGAGAATCCCAATCCTTGAAGACATTTTGGAAGAGGATCTTTGGCCTGGTGGGAGGAAAACAATCAGCCTCCATCTATCTGCTTCCATGGATTTGTATTGGGTCCAGCTATGGAATATCAAAGTTTAGCATTTTCAATACCATGAAAAAATAAGCCTGTGCTTACCAGCCCTTAAATGGTACTGTCTTGAAACTGAACAAGTTACCCAAGAACACCACCATGCCAAGACAAAACAGATGCAAGTCACAAGATGCAATTTGTTTTAATCTACAAAGCATCCAAACATAGCTTTGTATTTGTATACAAACATTGCAGTATATTGAGAGTGCTGGTCTCCACTTTGATACAAGCTTCAGTTAATTTCAGTATTTACAAAATGGAAAAAGTGCTACCCTCGTTTTGTTAAACAACTGTAAGTTAGGCTTTCGGGGAGCAACAGGTCTAACAGAATATTCATTCTAACTGAAGTTCATATCTTTTAAAAAATAGAATATTATTTATCATTCAATAATTGTTTTTCATATTCAAATAGTTGATAAGAATAGTTATAAACTCCATTTTTCAGAATTTACATCTGTTTGGACATGAGTGATACAAAAATAATTATTATATAAAGAAGGGAAAAGACTAATGCTGCTATAATTCCATCATAATAAGTATACAAAGGAATTACTAAATACTCCCGATTTCATCTTGGCCCCCATAAAGGATGAAATAAGTCTTAGTAATCCACATGTGGACCACAATTTGCTGGCTGCACAATAAGAGAAAGTTTTAGACATAAAATTTATATCCAAGTTTCCCTCTTCTTCAAAAAATCTTAAAACGATATTTATGAGTCAACAGGTATAGCAAGGAGATGAAAACAGTGCCTGATTCGAAACTAATACTATCTAAATACATATTTTTTTGCCAGTAGTTTTCTCCCATGACATATTATCCCCATGAATCACAACTTTAGCAAAGCTGGAATAGTAGCTACTGCTCAAGCATCTATTTTCTTCCTCTGCATTGTGGCAAGATAGATTATGCCTGATTACTAAATCATTCCTCTTCCTTCATGGATGGGTGGCCTAGCCTTGAACGTCAGAAGCAATGGAAATTCTCAAGCTCTTTTGGCAACCTGTTTCTCAGCCTGACTCTTTGTCTATCAAATTCTTATATAATGCTTAATCTATGTTTCCCCAGCTGCGCTTCAAACTTATCGCTGTGTTTTTCCATTTCCATTGCTCTGATGGGAATATTCGGCCTTCATCCACTCTATTAGGCAATTTTGAAAAAAACATATTTGTGTTCTTCTCTTTACAGAGTCTTTTCAAGTTCACTCGTAGACCTTTCATTAAAGTGCTGCTTTTTCAGAAATAACGAAGCATTAGATTTTCTTTTCATTTCTTTTTGAAAAGCCCAGTAATACTCTGACTGCACTGATCATCCTGAAGTTTAATTTTGTAGTACCAGACGGTACTATCTCTTTTTTAAAATTAATGATTTCTCAATATTGGGCATGAAGAGAAGACAAAGTACAATATTTTGATATAATTGATATTTTGTAAATATATTTACCTGTTACCTGCTTGGAGCAAATTATATTCTGACTTTCCAGTGACACGTAAATAGCAATATAGGAGAGCATACCAACAATGGTTGCATTTGTAGGTCATCTTTTTCAATGATTAACTCCTTTGTTAGTCCATTGCAGCTGCAGTGAATGTACAATGTAAAGGAACAGTGGAAAAACCTAACTCTCAGCTGACCAATATCTACAGACTTAACATAATAATGTAACTGTTTGATGGAATGAGAGGATGAATGTTGTGTTGGTGGAAAACATGAGTTCCTCATCTCTTTCTGGTAAGGTCAACATGAAAAGGAAGAAGCTAGGAATAAACAGAGGAATCAAAATCACGTCAAGTATTAGTACCACTAATAAAGCATTAGTAGGGCCACATCTGGAATACCACATCCAGTTTTGGTCACCACATTACAAGAAAAAGATGTTGAGACTTTGGAAAAACTGCAAAGAAGAGCAACTAAGATGATTAAAAGCCTGGAGACTAAAACATATGAAGAACAGTTGCAGGATCAGGGTTTGGCTAGTCTAGAGAAAACAAGGTCTAAAATACTGGATAGCAGTATTCCAGTATTTGAGAGGTTGTCCCAAAGAAGAGGAAGGGGGTCAATTTATTTATCAAAGCATCTGTAGGCAGGACAAGAAACAGTGGATGGAAACTAATCAAGAAGAGAAGCAATCTGGAGCTAAGGAGAAACTTCCTAATAGCAAGGACAATTAACCAGTGGAACAGCTTGCCTTCAGAAGTTGTAGGTGCTTCATCACTGGAGGTTTTTTAAGAAGAGACTGGACAGTCACTTGTCTGAAATAGTATAGGGTCTCCTGCTTGAGCAGGGGGGTTGAACTAGAAGACCTCCAAGCTCCCTTCCAGCTCTATTCTGGTTGACCTACAATGGAAGTAAGTAGGTCTTTACAGGCACAAAGAAAGCTAATCCATCAGGAAGAATTCCAGAATCAAAGAAACCAGTGGAAAATCACTCCTGTAATGTTGTCAAGAAAACTGTTTAGACAAATTTGGGTGCCAGATGACCAGAAGACACTTCTTAAGCTATGGAAAAAGAGCACTGAACTTTCATGAATGGATCTGGAAGTGATGATGTGGCCTGACCACAGTCTCAAGAAGTTTGGCAGTTGACTTGGCCAGTAGAATGTGAAAGGGCATAAACTAAAGAAAACTTGAAACTGTCAAATTGGAACTGAAATATGCTACACTAAATCCTTTAGGACTAAATGCATTGTAGCAGGCTAGGTTAAGCTACTTTTAATGAGATTATCAAATATACCATTCAGGATATGAGACTATATGAAGGAATGAAATAGAAACAATACTTTAAAAAGACATCTCTAAATATGTGCTTGGCTATAACCCAAGACATGAGAAGAATGTGTCTATTAAAATAAGTGGGAATTCAGTCAATAGAGATGTGCAGATGTTTGGATCGAAAGCAGAGAAGTTGCTTCAGATTCAGTGCAGGCTATATTTTTATGATCTTGCAAGGCTGCTGTGCCACCCAGCTGTCGTTCAGAAGCCTGACAGGCAGAACAAATACCCCATGTTAGATCCAATGGATATTCTCCACTTTTGATTGGAATACTGCAGACCTGCATGAGTGAATATTAAAATTACACAAGATGATACTCCTACTCTAGGTGCAGCAATAAAAGATACTGGGGAATTCTATGCAAATGACAAAAAAAAAAAAAAGTGGGATATCTAGAAAGCAGAGATGATATTCAGCCAGTTCTGACAGGTTCTGGAGAACCGGTAGCAGAAATTCTGAGTAGTTCAGAGAACCGGTAAATGCCACCTGTGGTTGGCCCTGCCCCCATCTATTCGCTGCCTCCCAAGTCCCAGCTGATCGGCTGGGTCTTCCTTTGTTGCCCTGCACAGGAGAACAAAGCTGGAAGGCAGATTAGTGGGGTGGGGAGGGAATGGGGATTTTACAGTATCTTTCCCCTGGAGTGGGGTGGAAATGGAGATTTTACAGTATCCTTCCCCTGGAGTGAGGTGGGGTGGAAATGGGGATTTTACAGTATCCTTCCCCTGCCACGCCCACCAAGCCACGCCCACCAAGCCATGCCCACAGAACCGGTAGTAAAAAAAATTGAATACCACCACTGCTAGAAAGGCAGTGCTTGGAATGGCAAAGTTGGAAAAAAGTGAAGCCTGGAACAATAGGAAGATTTGGATTGGATAAATTCAATACTGCAAACGATAGGATAATAGAATTTTCTGAAGCATGTTTCTTGTCTATTCCATCTCCTGCTTCAGCACAAATTAAACTAACTGCACTTGGAGTGGAACCAAATAGATAATATAATAGGACACTGCAGGTGAAGAAATGCAATCCAGTCAGCCAGGACACTACAAGGTTTCAAGATTGTGAAACAGATCATAATTTGCTGTTTCCTGATAACCGAGTTAAATTTAGAAAATTCAACAGAATAAGTGTGCCATCAGTTTTTATTCTGGATGACTTACAGCTGGAATGTAAAAACAGTGTAAGGAATAGATTGATACACTTAAATTATGTCAGTTATTATGGGAAGAAAAGGACCTTTACAATGAACAAGAAGATGTGAATAGTGAAGCACAGAGAAGCTGGTGACAGAAGGATGCACATTTTCCCCACATGTTTCATTGTACAGCAAACTTAAGTATGGTAGGATTAAAAGAAATGAGAGGTTGGGATCAGAACTGGAAGCTAAAACAATGGTAGCTTCATACTTGTAGACCACACCACTTGGAAGCTGAAAGTAAAGAAGACTTAGCAGAGCTTATTAGGAAAGCAAAAATGGAAAGTGAAAAATCTGGGTTAATGTTGAATATTAAGAAGACAATAATAATGTGAATCAGGATGTTTAATGAATTTACAGTTGAGAGTAAAAATGGAATGAAGTCATTTATTTCCACTTTATAAAGTCTTAGTAAGGACACACTTGGAATACTGCATCCAGTTTTGGTCACCATATTATAAAAATATGTTGAAATACTGGAAGGAGTGCAGCAGAGGTGGTATTTAGCAGGTTCTGACCAGTTCTGGAGAACCAGTAGCAGAAATTTTGAGTAGTTTGGAGAACCAGTAGTAAAAATTCTGACTGGCCCTTTCCCCATCTATTCTCTGCCTCCCGAGTCTCGGCTGATTGGGAGGAAATGGAGATTTTACAGTAACCTTCCCCTGGAGTAGGGTGGGAAAGGAGATTTTACAGTATCCTTCCCCTGCCACGCCCACCAAGCCACATCACAGAGCCAGTAGTAAAAATTTTTTGAATCCCATCACTGGAGTGCAGAGAGGAGCAAGAAAGATGATAAGGACTTCCAAGGCCCCTTCCAACAGTTATTCTGTTAATTCTACCAACCTCAGAAATAGATTACCAATACAGTAGAACCTCTGGTCACAAACAGTTTTGACCACGACCAAATCGGGTTTCAACCAAAAAATTAACAACTTCTTTTTTTTCGTGGCTGATTCCCCCTTCCATGCCTTTTTTTTTTTTTTGTAAGTGCCAAATTTCCAGGATTAGGTTCACATCACGACCAGATCGGTTTGCGACCAAAGTTATGGAACAAATTATGCTCATGACCAGAGGTTCTACTGTATTTTATTTTGAAGCTATTTCTCTCCTTATTTTATTATAAATAAAATAAAATTTATTTATTTGCAAGGTTTATATGCTGCTCTGATCGAAGCTGATTTTGTGCCTATGTATGGTTCCCATTTTCATACATCCATATTCAAAACAAATGAATGCAGCATCATAAATAATAACAAAAGAATCAATGGTAAAAAAAAGACGAATATAAAATAAAAATCTTTAAAAACTATCACAATCCGTGGTTCCAAATGAAAACCCCAGTCCACATTTCACCCTCTGTTTTCAAGGTCAGGCAAGACCAAGTCAATTTTTGAACTTGATCATGATGTCCCAACTTTAGAAACAGTAATTCTAGCCAAAACCTTGTAGGTCTGGAGGTGCGTGCAATTATAATGATCTTTGAGATTTTAGTAAAACGCCACAACTCCAAGCCAGTAAATTGGTCAACTGGCAAATAATGGAACTTAACAAGAGCCGTGGTAGCGCCGTGGTTAGAATGCAGTAACTGCAGGCTACTTCTGCTGACGTTCAAATCTCACCATGCTCCAGGTTGACTCAGCCTTCCATCCTTCCGAGGTGGGTAAAATGAGGACCCAGATTGTTGGGGGCAATATGCTGACTCTGTAAACTGCTTAGAGAGGGCTGTAAAGCACTGTGAAGTGGTGTATAAGACCAAGTGCTATTGCTATTAACAAGCTTTATGGCTCAATTGTTAATTTTGTTCCTTTGTAAACACTGAATATTTACATGAAGCAATGCAACATACCCTTTCCCAAGGCTGTCTATAGTTTCTTTATATTTCCTAGAGGTTGTGACGTTACTGCTTTTGGCATAAAGGATGGAGATAGTTCATGCTCAGTTCTTAGCTTTTCCAAGCATTTCTGTGAGATGCTCTCCTCTAAAACCTTCTAAAACCAAATAAACAGTATTGAGCTTCAAGGACCAATCAGTTTAGGCAGCTTTCTTTGTTCCACAGGATGTAAGAAAACTATTATTTATGCTATTATTATTTATGTAGTAGTAAATTATTATCATTTAAGGTTCTTTCCTTTCTTGACTGATTTGGCAAAGATAAAGATCAGTTGTTGAACCAACTATAACAGTGGGGTCATGCAGCATGCAAATTTAATATATTGGCTGAAATTCAAGTTTTTCAAATACATGTATTCATATAATTCATACAATCTATATTTTAGGGGTATTTGTATTTTAGATGACATGGATATATCTCCCTGTCTAATATAGAGAACAGGAAACCTGTTAATTATTAATTTGTTAGGTATTGTATAATTAAAGATATATCACTGTTTGCATAATAAGAAAGCTTTTTATATGTGTGTACATATGTACATAGGTATGTATCTCCTTTAAATACACATACCTGTGTATTTTTCTACTATACATACTTTTGAAATATATATTTTGGCTATGCAAAATTCAGAGAACCGTATAATCTGTATATTGGTCCTTAAAGTGTGAACTATGTAGAATCACTTCAAATGAAAGCCATATCTAAGTTTACACAGAATAGCTCATATTTTACCAATTTGATCCAGTAATTGTTAGCAGATGTGGGAACTCTGATGGACATATGAAGTTCCTTCACCCACATGGAGCATCTCTACAGCAAAGGGGAGAATGTGTGGGAAAGGGTTACATGTATAGTGATGTGTCTTCCTTTAGAGCAAGGACCTGCAACTCAGGCCTATGTCAGAATGTAGACTAGGTAAAAAAGTAAAGGTTTTCCATATCCAGTTATGTTGGACTCTAGAACACAGTACTCATCTTCGTTTCTTGGCTGAGGAAGCCACTGTTGTCCAAAGACATTTTCTGTGGTCATGTGGCCAAGCATGGCTATAAACCAAAGGTGCACAGAACACATTTACCTTCTCACCAAAGTAGTACCTATTAATCTACTTGCATTTACATGCTAAGTGGGCAGGAGCTGGGGCAAGAGCCGGAGCTCACCCTGTTATGAAGTGCTCAGGTCTCAAACCCTATCTAGCTGACAAGCGCAGCACCTTTAAATGTTGAGCCATTGCGACCCCTTTGAATTTCGACTAGCATGCTATAAAAGTAGGCAAGGTTGGGAAAAATAAATTAAAATATTGTTGTGCCAATTTTTAAAAAAAATAATATGATCATTATCAATATCTTTAGTCATTTTACATTGTAGTCACATTAACAATCACAGATTGGCAGCAGTTTTGGGAGGAGCCTTAGAAACAACTGACAAGAGTCTGGAGATTACATGTAGCCCTGGAACTTTATGATGCAATCCCGGAATTAGACTAAGTATGCTAGTAGACGTGTGACATGTACATGTTCTAAGATGTTTATAGAGTTCCGGGTACAGAGGCAGTCAAACTATCCTTAGGACTAAAATTATTCAAGCAGTAAGCACAATTAGAGGATGGATAAGCAGAAAAGAATGACCATCACATAAACAAATCTAGCCTGCCTAACAGAGAGCACATTGTGGTATTCGGGGGTGGGAATTTTTGAGCCCTGCCAAATCTGTTTTGTAGACTCAAACATTCCATTTTAAAAACAACACCAATCAAGTAATTAAAACTATTCCTTGGCCTTGAATGAAGGAGAACTAATTTTTGTGGTTCTGCTAAACAATATCGGTGAGAGCATTTGATAGTAATTTCTCACGTGCAAGGTTAAAATTACTTATAAAGTTATTTATAAAGTTATTTGGGGTAAGGTTTGCGCTGGGAATTCAAGAGTATGAACCTGAAATGCCTCCCAGAGTTGTGATCTTAAGATGAGCTATATAGCACAAATTGTATAAATAAATTAAGCAAGCAATCAAGCAACGGATAGTTTTGCAAACAAGAAGTTTGGAGGTGTTTTTTTTTAAGGACAACCCAATCATGATTCTGCTCCAATATTGTATTTTCAATGATTTTAGGCTAAATTGAGCACTTGAAAAAAGCTAGATATTTTACTATGTAATTATTAATAGCTGCTTTCATTAAGTATTCCCATTTTCCTCAGAAACACAAATGTAAACTGTGGTGAGTATTATAATGAAATGATGAATATATCTTTATGGGAAATAGGTCACTGTTCTCAAATATATATATTTAAAACCAATGACTCCCATGGGACAAGATAGAAACAAAACATATGACAGCATGTCACCATTTTAAAAAAAATACTGTCTATTTTTAGTGGAAAATTTTCTTCATTTATATTAATAATTATAAGCCGAGTGGAGGATCTAGTAACAGTATCTTTCCAATTTTATTTCAGTTGCAGAATACAATCATCTTTGCAAACTGAAGTCAGGTTCGAACTATTAATTACCATGCATGAATTAGGTGGAGGCAAAGATTAAAAAAAAAAAAAGATTTCAAAGTTTAGAAATAAAAAATAGGAGAATATTTTATTTAACTATTATATTTCTTAAAATCTTATATGGTAAAATATGATTTTATAAAAGGAAGTCTGGCTGTACTGATATAAAAAATATAAAATAATTTACAACGCTGACAAAACTATTTAATTTACAATGTTGAACAAAACTCTCCAACTATTTCACTATCAATATCTATTCAGTTTTGTCAAGGAACATTACAATTTTCAGGTAGTTTCTCCTTATGCTAAAAATCTTAATACAGATTTGTATTAAGCAGGAATGTTTCTCTTTTTGCTCGCAAACATAGCATTTCTTTAATACTGCTAATTGCTTTTGTTAGAAAATTAGGGCAAGCAGTAAGAAAAAGAATCTCTTCCTCCCATTTTTCCTGCACAACAACCTAGTGAAGTAGATTGGTACGTGAGTCAGGAGCTGTCTTCATGTCATCCTATGGGTTTACATGATTAACTATAGATTAGAATTTGGGTCTGCTCATTCCTAGTCCAGCATGTTAACCACACTAGCTCTTTATTCAGAAGAAGTTGAAAAATAAAGGAAAAATAAATATATTAAAATCTGCACCAGCTATATCCTCAAACGGCACTCTTGTAGAATAGATTTTGAGGAGTGAAGGGACCATGTAGGCACAATTAAAGCTGCAGCAGCAATTCACTGAATTGTCAGGTGAATTTTTACCAGTTCAGATCTGATTATATTTCATACTGTTTGACTGCATTATATAGTAATGGTTAGGTCAGCAATAATTCTAGTTTATTTCCCTATCATCTTCTTTTAACAACCCCATAATCCCTTACAGGGTAGAGTCTGGACAACTGAATGGAGCTAGCAGAGTGTTTACTGGCCAGATGCCCTTCCTGTAGCCAATGCAGAGTTTTGTTCAGCAGATATATTCTCATTGTGCCCAGAGAGAGAAATAACTGCCTCTACGTAGGATCGAACTCACAGCCTCCTGACTGTGCGGAGAGAGCTCCATCTCTAGGCCACCGCACCACTCCAGTTTATTTCCCTATGTTTATCAATAACTTAAGAATATTGTTTCTCAACCTCGGTAACATGAAGATATGTGGACTTCAGTCCCCCAAATTTCATGGTGGCTGGGGAATTCTGGGAATTGAAGTCCACACATCTTCAAGTTGCCGAGGTTGAAAAACATTGACTTAGAATATTAATATAGTCTGAGGATTCTCTCAGGCCATTTTTTTTTACTGTCGCAGAGAGGGCACAAAATAATCTTGGTACATTAGTTTCAGGTGATCACAACATTTTGTGAATGGGCTCTCTGGCCTGGATGTTAACTTTCAGCTAGTAGACACAATCATAGTTTTAATTTACTCTGTTTCCCTGAAAATAAGACCCAACCAGAAAATAAGTCCTAGCATGATTTTTCAGGATGTTCGTAATATAAGCCCTTCCCCCCAAAATAAGGCCCAGTTAAGATTGGGGTGTTTAGTACTGTATTTCCCCCAAAATAAGACCTAACAAGAAAATAAGCCATAATGCGTCTTTTGGAGCAAAAATTAATATAAGACCTGGTCTTATTTTGGGGAAAACACAGTAGTTACCCACTGTCTTGAAAAAGTTGCTCACCCCTGATTTATTTTAAACTTACTTCTGCTCCCCACTCTGGCTTTTCAGCTGCATTTTTTTCTCTTTAAAAGGCCATTTTATCCATTCTTCTGTTTCTAGGCTTTCTTTGTATTTCTTCTCTTTTCTTTCTTTTTTTTTCTCATTGCTTTGAGCTTGTAACCGGGTTTGTTTGTGTCTGATTGAGTAAAGATGTGCTGCTTCTTTTGTAGAAGTGATGTCACCTAATTGACTACACGTTGGCTTGCCCAGGACATACTTAAAATGTGATCTGCCTTTAAAAAAAAAAGTTTCAGCTTGATTAAAGCAAGCTCCTCAAATGATCTTTAAAGCGAGCTCCTCTTTTAATAGCAGGGCTTTCTAGAAATGGGGAGATTCTCAAATGCAGTAATTTTTGATTTTTGTAGTATAAAGGATAAAGACAGCGGAGGGGGGGAAAGGAAGACTCTCTCTCCTCTTAGCTAACCACAGGAAACCAAATATTAACAGTTGGGGGGTGTATTTTGGGTTCTCCACAGAATTTAAACCACAGTAAGATTGCTCTTCTTTTATGTGAAGGCCTTTTCCCCCTAGTGTTTCCTTTTCTTGAGCTCCATATATGTGGAACAAGCAAAACTCTTAAATCACCAGTTAGCGGTTTTGATCTAAATCTCATCATCTAATTATTTTTACAGTGCATTCTTGCAGGGGTAGGACTGGCTCTGCCAGGAGATGTTTCACAATAATTAGAAGCCCCAGTGGATCTTTTAAGAAGGTTTAAAGGGTTCCATATGAAGGCTGCTGACACGGAACTTTACCATATGCTACTCTTCATTGAAGCAATGTGTCCCGACAGTTCTTGTTGCAAACTCTTAGCAGGAATGGAATTGGTGCCAGCCACTTCTGCTCCTGAATCCTGGACTGGGATTGACTTCAGGAGAGCAGCAGGGTGCAAACAAACACAGGCCGGAGCTGGCTTTGTAAGGGCCTGTGAGACTGCAATAGTTCTGGCTACTTGGAAGGAACATCATCCTAGATTGTCAAAATGATAAGCAGTGGAGTAAAAGGAATGCTTAGCACACTGTAACTTTGGCATCTTTCTATATTGTTCAAAAGAAACCTACTTTGTTCTCATAAAATTCAGAAATGCGGACATTATAGTGGAGGGAGATTACTTGAGAATGGATACCTTTGATCCATCTAGCCCAGGGGTTCCCAAATTGTTCACCTCATTAACCCCTTCATGAATTTTCAGATTATTCATCAACCGCCAAACATTTTTGAAAATAATATTACTTTAATAGCGTTACAAATTACAATAACAACGGATAGTCCCCTTGGGGGACTTAAACATTTCGGAGAATCCTGATCTAGCCTATGATTGTTTATACTAATTGAAAGTTATGACCCATTCTTTCAGAGACCGTTTCTAACCAATATATTTGGAAAAGTCCAGGTTTGTACCTACCAAATTGTGCACAAGATGCATCTTTCTATGATTGAGTTGTGGTTTCCCCAAGAGAGAGTATTATGCAAAATCCAAATAGAGATGTGTGAATGCATACTACTTTTTGCCTACTTTCTCCCATAAAGCTTTTCCCTCCATCTGGGTGTTTTGAATAGAGTGGAGTGGAGTGGAGTGGAGTGGAGTGGAGTGGAGTGGAGTGGAGTGGAGTGGAATGGAATGGAATGGAATAGAATAGAATAGAATAGAATAGAATAGAATAGAATAGAATAGAATAGAATAGAATAGAATAGAATAAACAGTTGGAAGGGACCTTGGAAGTTTTCCAGTCCAACCCCTGCTTAGGCAGGAAACCCTATATCATTTGAATCATATATATACTACAGGGGCAGAATGTGATCACATCAATTCTCAGTCATACGTGGAGGAAATTCTGGATTATTGGTAGAATCTGGATTTGGCAATGAGTCAATATGGTAACCACTTGACAATGCCCCCCCCCCAGTCCTTTAGAAGTCTAATCTCTCTAGGCATGAAGCACACAACAGCATTCCTGAACAAGGACAATTGTCTTGGGTTGTTAACCTCCTCTAAGGTCAACTCCTTATTTTAGTACTAACCCATTATTTAAAGGACCAGAAGTCTGAAAACTCTTTTACACTCTGTACGAGCATCTATGGTTTGTATTAAAATGAAAGTCAAGCAAGAAACCACAAGATTCTTTAGAAAGAACATAATTGCCATCTAGTCTGGACTAATTGCAAGCAAGTGGAAAACTGATCACAAGAAATATGGCATCACTTTGACATCAATATTTGACTACTTTTGTTTGGCAAAATTATGGTAAGTCTTGTATGCAGAGGAAATCTATTTATGTGTGGGAATTGAAACGAACTATATCCTTTGCTCCTTGAAGAAAAAAAATATTATATTCACACAGTGATGACTGTTTTTCTTTTTCTTTTCTTTTCTTTTTTTTAAAAAGTAGTTGTAGGTCAAAATGTCAAAGAAAGTGAATGTTGTATAGCTGCTTCTATAACCCTGACCCTCTAGGATTAAAATTCTGTATGCCAAAAACATGACTAGTCACTCCATTACCCTAGTCCAGAATGATCAATGCCCAGACTGGTTTGGTAAGATGACATTTGTAAACCAATACTAGTAGGCTATGAGATTGGGAACATTACTGTAGATTGGGGGTGTCAAACTAGTGGCCCATGGGCTGGATGTGTCACATGGAGGCCACACCCACCCCAGCTCCATGAAGGGAAAAAAGTCATGTTATGTCTCATGACAGAAACGTGACACCGTGAGATTAAAACCCATGCGGTAGATGTTTTGGATCTTTTCTTTTGAAAATTCAGCTGAGCGGTTAAAAATACCCCCCTCAAGGAATTCATGTTCTTCACCATGATCTACAACATGGGTGTCAAACTAGCAGCATCACACTGTCATCACGTAATGTATCGCAATGATTTTCCCCCTTCACAGAAATGGAGTGGGCGTGGCCTGTGCATGACCTGCAGACTGCCAGTTTAACATCCCTGATCTACAATATGAGAAAGGAAAGAATCAAATAGGTAGCAACTCTTGTCTTTTTTCTTTTTTCCTTTCTTATTTTAAGCAGGCAAGGGGTCTATTTTTTTATTTTTTTTAAAAAAGTATTGTAGTGCCAGAATAGCTTTAAAATGTAGAGATGAGCCTAGGAGATCTTGCTTTCACATACAGGTAACCTTTAATTTATGAGCCTACAATTATGGTTTGCAGTTGTGACAGTTGTTAAGCAGCTTATTATGTGACTGCACCCAATTTTATGACCTTTTTCCAATAGTTGTTAAGCAAACGTGGCGGTCATGAAGCAAATCCATCTTGGATTTTTTTTTTGTGAGAAATAAACTAATTTCCAGCAAACACATGGTAAATTGCAGTTAGATGACCATAGGATGCTGCCCACAGCTATAAATGTGCACTAGTGCCAAGTGACAAAAAATCCAGCCACATGACCATGGGGGAAGGGGGCCACCATCAGAACTTTGAATCTGGGTTGCAAGTAGCTTTTTCAGGGTCTGTTGTAACTTCAAATAGTTGCCAAGTGACTTTTCATCAGCCAAGGATTACCTGCATGCTTTTCTTTTTCTGCTATAGTGTGCAAGAATAGAGGGTCATGATTTTGCATGCACTGGCAGGCACAATGCTGAACATCCCCTCATTCCACCTATATCATCAGATGTACCATTATGCAACATACCTTCAGAATCATCAAACTGTTATAAAATGGCCACATGCTTCAGAATGCCTACATTTCTGCAGTCCTGAGAAGAGCAGGGTTTTTTTTTCTTTTGAGAATCAGGTGAGCTTAAAGAACCCTTCATGATTGACATCCATTCACTCGGTGAATGTATTTACAAAGGTTTGATAAGGAATCACGGGTGCTATCTGTGGAGATTCATCCAGGTCATTGTTGTCTCAAAGGTGCTTGTCTCAAAGGAGGAGGAGGAGGAGGAGGAGGAGAAGGAGGAGGAGGAGGAGGAGGAGGAGGAGGAGGAGGAGGAGGAAGAAGAAGAAGAAGAAGAAGAAGAAGAAGAAGAAGAAGAAGAAATAGGAGAAGAAGAAGAAAGAAGAAGAAAGAAGAAGAAAAAGAAGAAGAGGAAGAAGAAGAAGAAGAAGAAGAGGAAGAAGAAGAAGAGAAGCTTCATCAGTTTTGATGGGGGGCAGAGTATGGAAGGATAGTACTAGCAGTTGAGATTGGATGGTGATGGTGGGGGAATGAAAGGATAGATTCTGATAGAATTGGGGTGATGGAAAAGGAAGGATTGTATTTATTTGCAGTCATCTGGTCATTAGCATTTTCTGAGAGACTCCCAAGTGGCCTCAACAGCTCTCAGAGAGTATCAACAACCAGATGACTGCAACACCCCCCCCACCCCCCCACCCCCACACACTTCCATCCCCACTCACCATCCTATCAGAATCTATCCTTGTATCTCCCCATCATCCACTCTCAACCATCAGTACCTATCCTTCCATTTCACACACACCCCACCATCAGAACTGATGAAGCATCTTGGATGAGAAGCGAAAAGTTTTCTTCTTCTTCCTCAAGGGGGAAAAAAAACAGTCCAGTTGCCTTTTGGGGGGAAAAAAAGCACTTTTGAGATAATCACAGTACCGTAGATCTGCTCTTGCCATTCATCTGTTAATATTGATACTCCTTTTTAAAAATCATGGTGTTTACTCTGTTAATTCTTTAGCCACGGAGTTAAACAAATGATCAGATTACACCCATTTTAAGGGTTCTAAGTACGTGAAGGACTTTGGCTCTGTGCGGAATTGCACATTCTCATTCTCAAAGGATATAAATGGCATTTGTGTTTGTTTGTTTTCAGTCCAAGAGCTGTGCTTCATTAAAGACTCCATCTCTGCACAACTGGCAGTAACAGACTGTCAGCTGATGTTGATCATTCTTAGCTGGAAATGCTTGTCAAAATTGGGATATTTTTGCAAAGTTAGTAATAAAAATCTTAGGTTTAAGTTGTGTTTAAATAAACATAGACAAGGAGAATTGTATTCATGATAAATGTGTAAACCCAATACGTTAGGAATGATCACTTAAGTAATAGGAATACCTGTACCAAACCTACGGTATATAACAGCAATTGTGGATTTCTGGATTTCTTTTAATGATTCATTGACAAATCAGGAAAAACATACAGAATAGTCTACAAATTAACCGTAATTAATCAGTGGAATGGCTTGCTTTCAGAAGTTGTAGTGTTCCATCACTGGAGGCTTTTAAGAAGACACTGGAGAGCAGCTTGTCTGGAATGGTATAAGGCAGGGGTGAAATTCAGCAGGTTCTGGAGAACCGGTAGCGGAAATTTTGAGTGGTTTGGAGAACTGGCAAATACCACCTGTGGCTGGCCCCAGAGTGGGGTGGGAATGGGGATTTTGCAGTATCCTTCCCCTGCCACGCCCACCAAGCCACGCCCACCAAGCCGGCCCACAGAACCAGTAGTAAAAAAAATTTGAATTTCACCACTGATATAAGGTGTCCCGCTTGAGTAGGGAGTGTTGGTCTAAAAGACCTCCAAGGTCCCTTCCAACTCTTATTCTGTTAAATAAATGTGGCATTAACTAAGGCTTCTGATTATTTTTCTACTGATCTCCAGATCTTTGCCACCTTCCATTAAAAAAAAAAAACCTGCTACGTATGGAAATGTTCTGTTCAGCATAGGGGAATAATCTGCATGTTCTTTCAGGCTTCAAACAGACGTGAAGAGTTTCATGAACTTTCATCTGAGTTCAAGCCATTCATTACTGTTGCAGAATTCACAAGAACTGTTGAAGGACCAAACTTGGTAGAATAGAGCTATTTTTTTATCCCCCAAGCCAGAAGAATGCCAAATGTAAAAGACTGGTAAAATAGCACAGGAAAGACAATAAATGTGCCTGTTAACATTATAGAGAATATGAACAAAATACACACACACACATCCTCAATTTAAAAGCCATTCCATTCAGAAAATCAGGCTTGTAGTTATGGAGCTTTGAGGCTGGGCTTAAATAGTCTTTTGAAATTCTCCACCCCATTTATGAATTGGAAGGTGGGTAGGGAGCAAATGTATTGATTTTTCCTTGGTTGTGTTGCTTCCATTGTAAAGATGGACTTGATTCCTACTGACTGTCCCCATACTGTTTTCTTAGTAACGCAACAACTTACTATTGCCTTATTTTGAGATGCAATTTTTTTTATTTCCAGTTTGTAATTTCCAGGTGATCCATTCTCCAACCACTAACTAGAACTTAGTTTGTTTATTTTGTATATTAAATCTGCCAGATACTCTATAACAGAAGTTCTCTGGGCAGCATACATAATCAAATCAAGAAAAACTAAAAATAGTCTGAAAATAATCTGAATTACAAATAAGATTCCAAAAATTCAGATATAAAATTAAACCAGTTACTTTAAAAAGAGAGGGCAGAATTATACATATACCTTGTCTACCAAATTCAGGTAATTCTTAATCTGTAAAATATTTCAGTTGTCACATTGCTTGCTGACTATCGTGTTTCAATCTTTGCCTGCTTTTAAGCTAGTTGCCCACTGTTCTACTTTTGAATTTGGATTTCAACTGTGTTTTGTCAACTATCACTTGAATCATCTTATTTGTTTACAAGCCTTTGAATTAGATTAAACAGACCTATATTGGACCTATATTAACATTGGGATCCAACCAGATTCTTCCTTGAGTTTGCATACTTCAGCTGGGCTACAGATAATTGTAATTTTACTTTAGAATGAATTAGGAAAAGTCTCTACATTTTCTCACAATTTTACTCAGAATATGAATAATTCTAAAATATTCTAGCAACAAAGATAGCTGGAGATACATTGCCTGTCCCAGTTGTCCCATTCATAAGCTTTTCATCAATATTGTCCTCTCTTTTGAAAAATAGGGAGTGACTTTTGTTCCTTCTGACTAAATGAAGAAAAAAGTTTAGCCGTGACCTAGATGTTTTACTTATTTTAATCTCTGACCTGAAAAATATAATAAAGGACAACATGGCATTGTTAAAATTGGTTAAAAATATAGGCCTGTAGTCTGCTTATGTTGTAAGCAATGGATTTTCCCTTCAAAATATGTACAATAGGGGCATGCATGAGTACTTTATATCAGAAAGTTGCCATGTATTATCTTTATCTTCTATACAATGTCTTTGACTTACTACAGTTCATTTAATGACCATTTTTCACAGTTACGACCATTGCAGGACCCCCCACAGTCACATAGTCAATATTCAGATGCTTGGCAATTGACTCATATTTATGACGGGTGCAGTGTCCCAGGGTCATGTGATCATCTTTTGTGACCTTCTGACAAGCAAAGTTAATGGGGTAGCCAGATTCACTTAACAACCGTGTCCCTAATTTAATAACTGCAGTGATTCACTTAACAACTGTGGTAAGAAAAGTCATAAATGGATAAAAATTCACTTAACAACTTTCTCACTTAGCAACACAAATGTTGGGCTCAATTGTGGTCGTATGTCTAGGACTACTTGTAGAGCATAACCTCTGAGAAGTGGGCATAACATTTTGATGGCAGTTGTCTAACCCCTTACCTGAAAATTAAACTTCAGTTGGTGAATCCGATGTTTTCTATTTTACAGATAATTATAATTAAATACAGACATAGGCATAGGCAACCATTTATTCTATTATTTGTGTCTGTGCATTGTAAAAGGAAAAAGAAAAGAAAAAACTGTCATAGAACTGTCAAAATACATTTTTTTAAAAGAAAAATAGCGGCTTCCAAATATAACATGTCAAAAAGTTGTGTGAAAAATTGCTACCAGTACAAATCTGATTAACACTAACTTACATACAGTAAGAATGCAAGAAATCTGATCTAAGATGAAAACCCGGACAATCCAACATTTTCTCCCAAACGAGCGGAATCTCAGTGCGGAAGGGTTAACTGCAAGCTTGAGTAGATAGTCCAAGTTCATGGTAAAATTCTTTGTTAGTGAAAGCAAATAAATCAGTGAACATCAGAGAGTAATGAGAAACAGATTTCCCTTCGTTAATTCCTGGGATATGTCATGGCTTTGACCAAAGTCTAGCATAACATATTCATGATGCACAGACTCTACCACCCATGATAGACTGCCGTTTATGAACAAAGCAAGCAATTATTCACATCCATAACAGAATGAACCCATTTCTAATTTCAATTACATTATTCTAAAATCTGGAATTCTTCAGCCAAAGTCATATTTAGACAACCTCTCTGTGCACAGACTCTTATAATGACCATAGACACATTTGAAATACCACGGCCAGGATCCAGCTGCCCATCTGTGAGCAGACAGCTTTTCATGCACTTGGAAAGGCCTTTTCCCCCCCTCCCACCGGGAACTCTGCAGAGGGTACTGTTCAACGTAGGATGGGAAACCCAAAAAGATACGTCTGGTGTAGGTCTCTAGTAGGTACCACTACCCTATTCTAATAGCAATGACAGCTACACCTGCCAGAGTTTTACTTGTATGCATTCTTCAAGCTCACAAGTCACCTACAAGCTACAAAAAGCCCACTGCTAACTAATTTGATTCGATATATTTATTACGCTGATATCTTAAGTACAACACAACCCCAATAATAAATATCACACAACAGATATTGGTATCAACAATGGAACAACATAATTGATTTTGAAGCACTGCATGTTTGCGGCCCTATCAATAATTTAGGGATTGGGTGCTAGAAAGAAATGTTATTCTGGATGCAATAAGATCTAAGAAAAGAAAAGAAAAGAAAAGAAAAGAAAAGAAAAGAAAAGAAAAGAAAAGAAAAGAGAAGAGAAGAGAAGAGAAGAGAAGAGAAGAGAAGAGAAGAAAAGAAAAGAAAAGAAAAGAAAAGAAAAAAAAAGAAAAAAAAAAGCAAGGAACCCTTCAAAAGGTTGTTTTAAATCTCAGGACTCCCAATGTAGTGAAAGGAGGAATCAATTCCAAACTTAGAGCTAGATGAGAGAAATGTCTAAACCATGAGATGAACATTCAAAAGATAAAATGAACCCATTTTGTATCATGTCAATGCTTGGACATTGAGCAAGAACACAACAGAAAGCCTTTATTCCATCACATCATTTGAATTTCCTGATATTATTCCTCTCTTCCGCAGAAGAAAACTTTCTGTCCTTTAGAAAACTGGACCATCTTCTTCAGTGGTGGGTTTCAAATTTTTTTACTACCAGTTCTGTGGATGTGGCTTGTTGGGCATGGTTTGGCTTGGTGGGCGTGGCAGGGGAAGGATACTGTAAAATCTCCATTCCCTCCCCAATCTAGGGGAAGGTTACTGCAAAATCCCCATTTCCTTCCAAACAGTTGGGACTTGGGAGGCAGAGAATAGATGGGGGCGGGGCCAGTCAGAATTTTTACTACCGGTTCTCCAAACTACTCAGAATTTTCGCTACCGGTTCTCCAGAACTGGTCAGAACCTGCTGAAACCCACCTCTGATCTTCTTCAATTATTATTTTAAAAAGCCCATCAGCTGAACTGAGTGACTTTGAAATGAGTAGTTAGCATTTGGTTCTTTAGTCAGACTTTGTCCTTTAAACCAAAAGCTTGAAAAGCTGTGGAGGATAGCTTTGTGTTCTCCAGAAATACTGCAAACTCTGTGTTTGTCCTCAGCCTTCCTCTTAATAGCAATAGCAATAGCAAGTGAGGGTGTTTTAAATTTATTGGGCCAAAATTTGTTTAATTCTTTTTTAAAAATGTTTTTTAAATTTTGTATATGAGGTTTTTTATTCTTGGCTGTTCACCGCCCTGAGTCCAGTGGGAGAAGGGTGGTATAAAAATCTAATAAAATAAATAAATAAATAAATTTGAATTCTACTGTAGTAGATCAGCCATATACAATGCCATCATAGTCACTGTTCACCGACAGGAGGATTTGCTTTGACAATTACCTCTTTTTTAAAGAAGCACCACACAATTGTATCTTGGATCCCACCATTTTAAAGCACCCAACCTAAGACACATTGATCTGGAGCAAAAAGGGGACAGCAAAGAAGCACAGGATACCTAATTAGATACCTAATTAGACTTAATAGATCCAATGACCAAGATGGGGATATTCTAAGTGCAGATATTATCATCCAAACCTGTGGAAGGGACAACCTTTTTGAAGCCAGAGACATTTTTTTAAGGCATAGTAATTATTTGGCATGGCACTGGAAAGAAAGAATGTTTGGGGACTTACTAGAGACTGACTGGGAGCTGAAACTCCCAGAACTATTTTAGAACTGATTTCATTATTATTATGGTTAGTCACACAATCAGCCAGATGTTTAAACTGGATTTGGCAATTTTTCCACCTATTGAAGCCTTCCCAAAGATCTGGAATAGGCAGATGCTGTTATTTGGTATTATTGTTGTTGTTGTTGTTGTTGTTGTTGTTGTTATTATTATTATTATTATTATGGTTCATTGCACAATCAGCCAAATGTTCAGACAGGATTTAGCATTTTTGTCTGTCTATAGGTAGGATGGGCAGATCTGGATGTTTGATGGTATTACGGATATCATTGCAAGTAATAATATCATGTTACGGATATCATCACAGATGATGGTGATGATGATGATGATGATGGTTAAAATCTTGTGATTGGAATGCTCTGGATTTCAGCATCATACTTACCCATATGTATGTGTGTGTTGCCCTACCTCTGATGTGGTAAACCAGTTCTGTTCCATTTTGGAGACTTCTTGCTGATTCTGTTGAGTGGGGCTTGGATGAGAACAGTTAGCAGACAATAGGCAGAGGCAGGACTGAAATATCACAGTCTGGTGAGCCAGCTTGCTAGACACCAGCATTAATACAAAAAAAGTGTGTTTATAATACGCTTGCCATGGAATAAGTTCTCTTGTCTGGTTACATGCCTTTCCAGCCCCTTCAGAATTTGCTTCAACTATTACCATATTTTTTGGAGTATAAGACACATTTTTTTCCCTCCTAAAAGAGGCTGAAAATTTGGGTGCGTCTTATACTCCGAATGTAATCCCACCCACCTGCCGGCTCCCACCCTTTGGCCTCCGCGCATCCTCTTCCTGGTTGCAGAGATTGCCACTGACAATGGCTTGTGTTTTTGGGCTCCATGCGTCGTGTTTTCAGCCTCCAAACGCTCAGTTTGAAAGCCCTTCAAGGCTGCAGGGATCGGCAAAGCACATCGCCTTCCAAAAACATGATGCGTTTTGAGGCTGAAAACGCAACGCACAGTGCCTAAAATGGCTACCCGGAACAGCTGCTGCCTTCTCTTATCCCTTCCCTGCTTCGCCTGCTTTAGTCACTGGAGGTCCCTCCGATGATCAGCTGTGCTTTTAAAGCTGTTTTTCAGCCCCAACGTGAGTGAAGCGATCTTCCGTGCTTTGCCTGCTTTTCTAATTGCTGCTCTCTCCGACGATCAGCTGTGCTTTAGAAGCTGTTTTTTAGCCTCAACCAACCTGAAAACCAGTGAGCGAACTATTGTGCTGAAGATGACTAGGCAAAGGATGCTAGCCAGATGAATATCTGGTAGGCAGAATATTTTTTCCTATTTTCCTCCCTAAAAACTAAGGTGAGTCTTATACTCCGAAATGAAAATGTTTGAAACCGGGTCTCCGAACTTCAAAGGAAACATGATTTTCAATTAAAAAGACATTTTATGGAATGACATTGACAGAAGATAAGCTGAAAAATAGCTTTTATCCATGGGCCATCAGACTTCTGAATGCAAGATAACACCACAATTAGGTTTAATATGATAGACTTGCAGGGCCAGTGCAATGTGCAACATGTTCATACTGGTGTAACATAATATAATGTTGTATACATATATGTATATGGGAATGTGTGCTAGTTATTACTTATTGGGGTTTAGGGATTTCTTTTTCTTTTATTTATTGAGTTATTGTGCCGTATTCCATATTTTGGGGGGGGGAGGGATGCACCAACGGAGGCTCATTCTATCTCATTGTGCACATGTTGTGCATTGACAATAAAGGTTCGATTTTATTTTATTTGGAGATCTGCATGACATGACACTGCTTCATTTTGTGGAGCTGCCTCATTCCCAGTCACTAAATACATTCTGAGACAATAACACAACTAAAAAGAATGAAGTGCTCCAGTGTGACACTCTCAATGGAGGGGCTGAGGCATCCCATTTCTGGCATTCACTTTGCTTTGGCAGATGTGCCTGCTAAAGGGCCTTCTCTCCATTGTTATTATTAATTATAATTATAAATTAGGTAATTATAATAATTATCTACTCCTATTAGTATCTTATAACTATCATTTTGTTGGTTGTAACTTATAATTTATTATAGTATCTTCAGATGAGAGCTTATGCATTGGAGACAAATTCTTTGTGTGTCCAATCACACTTGGCCAATAAAGCTATTCTATTCTATTCTATTCTATTCTATTCTATTCTATTCTATTCTATTCTATTCTATTCTATTCTATTCTATTCTATTCTATTCTCAGTGAATATTGCTAATACAAGTCTCAGCTCCTCAGAGCTTCTGAAAGGGACTGAAATCTGCTCTACAGAGCCGTAGAGAAGGAGCATTTTATTCAAGGCATTGACTGAATCAAGTGTCCTCTTAAGGCTTTGCATGGCCCTAATAAATTGTTAGAAGAATGAATTATGAATTATGATAGAACAAGCAAATCAGTTTCTGCATCCCACAGGAATTCATAGTTATTGTTATTCACTGAATTCTTTTGGTGTCTTCACAAACAAAGAGGATTATTCTCCACAGCTGACATACAGGTAGTCCTCAATTTACAACTCAAATTGGAATCAGGAACTCAGTTGTTGAGCAAAGCAGCATTAAGTGATCATTGCATGACTGATGTGCTCAATGACCACAGTCTCTACATTCCCAGTTGCGGTTGTTTAGTGATCTCACAGATCATAAAGCAAACGGAGTTTCAGGTAAGAAGCATAATGTGTCCTAGAGGGATAAGAGAGATCCTGGAAGTCCGGCATAGGCCAGACATCCTCTTGACTCAGGAACTGAAAATCCTCCCTGCTGAAATCCAAGATAAATTATATAATGTATGCTAAGCAAAAATTAAAGGACGCAGTAATCGAAAGATCGGCAGTTCAGTGGTTCGAATCTCTAGTGTTGAGTAACGAGGTGAGCTCCCGTTACTTGTCCCAGCTTCTGCCAACCTAGCAGTTCGAAAGCACATAAAAAAGGCAAGTAGAAAAATAGGGATCACCTTTGGTGAGAAAGTAACAGTGTTCCGTGCGGCTTTGGCGTTTAGTCATGCCAGCCACATGACCATGGAGACGTCTTCGGACAGTGCTGGCTCTTCGGCTTTGTAACAGAGATGAGCACCGCCCCCTAGAGTCGGGAACAAGTAGCATATATGTGCGAGGAGAACCTTTACCTTTAAGCAAAAATTAGGTGGGTTCTTCAAATGTATTGCTTGGGCCAACCATCTAAAGTTGAAAACAACTAGTAGATAAATCTAGGCGAGGCGTTTTCTTTATCAACAGCCTGCACTGTGTGCAGAAGTATATTCAGAGGACTTATTCGATCCATCCATCTTGTAGGGTCCATAAGACGTTTAACCAATGTTATAGTTAGAATAACAAATTAAGACAAAAGGGGCCCAGACTTAGATCCTCATCCAGCTATGAAAGTGGCTGAGTGATCCCAGATCATTGACTTCCTCTTGCCTAACCTATCGGTAAGGTATCATAAGGACAAAATTGACATAAATGTATAAAAGAACCGAAATAAGCTGAAATTCCTTTCCATGTTATACTGTATCTTGTTCATTTTTCCCCTTAATATCTTTTTTCAAACTTTTACCTCTGATGGGCTGTAAGGCATTACAGATTTGCATTTTATGAGATCAGTTAATACTAAAGATTGTATAACATGATCTCCAGAAGGTAGCAAATTGCAGGTTAAAAGCACACCACATCCTGCTACCACTTACCACATCAACAACTTAGATATACACCTTAATTCTCAATGAAAGGAGAAGGAGGTGGGGTATTTTTTTGGGGGGGAGGAGGAGATGGGTGGCCATAATTTTAAAAGCAATAAAGGGTTCGAGCTACAATGAGGGCATTTTAAGGATCTTGGTCTCAGGACCATTAAGGGACCTTCTCTACTCTTTTTTTAAATACTGCATTAAAATAATTCTTGGCAGACAATGAACCTAGACCCCAAGTCTATGAATCAGGAGCCCTGAATGGTTGATGGCCAGTTAACAATGAGCTTTCTGGGAAGTCTGACATTATACAGGTGCTCATCATTATAGTAAAGCAATTAACAGATACTTAAAGGAATGCACAGTTAAGCCTGTTAAGGCACTTCCTAAGTGGGCAGTTATTTCCATTCCCCTCCCCACCCACCCACTTTCCACCTCTTTTCCTCCTCTCTCTCTCTTTTTATGGTCAGGTAAAAAAGAACCCAGAATATAAATCCAGCCTAAAAGTAGCTCAGTGGTCATTAAGCCCTCAGTCAGCAAGCCAGGCTCTCCCCACTGACATTTTACAAGTCTTAAGAATTGCTCCTGACTTAAGAGTTTAAGTAAATAAACTGCTAGCTTGACTCCTGTGTAAACCAGAAAGGAAGGCAAGGCACTTTTACAACAGCTTGTAGAGCAGATGGTGTGTGCGTGCACACACACATACACACAGAGGATGGATGGATAGATGGATGAGATAGAGATAGATAGATAGATAGATAGATCGATAATTACAGCTATGCAGTATATACACTGGATATGCTGAAAGAAAGAGATACGGGTAGTCCTCGACTTACAACAGTTCATTTAGTGACTGTTCAAAGTTACAACGGCATTGAAAAAAGTGATTTATGACCATATTTCACACTTATGACCATTGCAGCATCTCCTTGGTCATGTGATTTACATTTGGATGCTTGACAACTGATTCACGTATGAGTCCTGGGGGGGTCACGTGACCCCCTTTTGCGAACTTCTGACAAGCAAAGTCAATAGGGAAAACAGATTCATTTAACAACCGTGTTACTAATTTAACAGCTGCAGTGATTCGCTCAACCAATGTGGCAAGAAAGGTCTTTAAATGGGGCAAAACTCACTTAACACATTTCTCACTTAGCAACATAAATTTTGGGCTCAATTGTGGTCGTAAGTCGCGGACTATACAAGCAGATAAAGTAAGGCCAGTTTTTTTCAGCACTATTTACCTCACTACATCATTATGGTAGGGATAAAATGAGAGCAGAGAATTTTTGCTGTGAAGGAAAGTGAAATCAAAACAAGCAAGCAAATATTGATTATAGATGTATATTCAGAATTCCAAACTATATTATTAAGTTATGGTATTTTTTAAGAGAAGGTATGGCATAATCTACATATTAATAGGTAGGAACAGCAGATTTTTGTAGGCCTGACAAACAAAACCAGCTGGCATGAGGTAGCTATAATGAGGGCTAAAATAATTATTCCCCCCCACATTCGTTATGAGAGAAATGAGCACTTTTGTATTTTCCCTATTCTCTAGACTACATCACCCATATTCATGCTTGCTGGAGCTGCAACTCTAAAATAAATGGTTTCATGGCCCAAATGTTATTGTTTTATCATCCAAAACATCTGGATGACATCCACCTACCTATTGGCAATCAGTGGGATATACCGGGAACTCTACTAGAAGGGGCTTTCCGCTCCGATCTTACACAACCCATAACTGTCACTTCATCAGGAGATCATCAAAGGCTGACACAAAATTCCTCTCTTCACATTCATCAACCCACTTGCCAAAAGTGAGCGGGAAAAGAGAAGGCATTTTTCAAATGATTTGGAGCAGGTGACAAAGTTTCCTCTTTGTATATGTATAGTCTTCTTTCAACTGTCATCATTTTTGAAATTGTATTTTGCTGCTGCTTAGAAATCATACCAGCTGCTGACGTTTTCCATCCCAGAAAGTCCTTGAGTGTCCTTCCTCCCAATACATTCTTTGGGAAACGGAGAGGGCAGAAATTGATGGCTATTAAGAAGAGTTCAGTGGTTGCCAGTGCTACCACAGGAAGGGACATGAAACAACTCCTTGCAACTTTCTTAAATGAAGTCCTGCCCCACTTTCTGTCTGTCTCTCCTTCCTTCCCACCCTCCCTCTCCTCCCCCTCTCATCAGTCCTCTCCCTCCATTTCCTTTCCACCCCAGAAAAGGGAAGGGGCTAGGACAAGGGGTAGAAACTGAAGGTTGAGTAGTCAAGAAGTAGGAGGGGCCTACAAAGGGCAACTTGCCTATAAAGTCATCAATCCTGGCATTCTCACTGTCCCTAATACACAATCATCCTGTAAGTAGTTTGGAGAAAGATCTATACAATTCAAATTTGAATGATAGACTTATAGAATAACAGAGTTGGAAGGGACCTTGGAGGTCTTCCAGTCCAACCCCCTTTCTCAAGCAGGAGACCCTACATTCTTACATTTAATCTTACATTGGTACTGAGAACATTCCTGAAGGTTGGTGACTAGGTAGAGTCAAACACATCATCAGTTTGGAGTCCTTACACAGCCACAAGAGAGCTAATTCCAGCCCCCCCCACCTTGAATTCCAATCAACAAGAGAACCAATCAGCTGCTCAGAATTTAAATATAGCTCCAAATGAACAACCAATCACATGACCAAATGACCACATTGGCACACAAGACATTTATAAGCTAAGGAGAATAGGACAGGAAAATTCTGCTGATGATGTTACCTAGCCTGGTAATGAAAGGTTCAGAAACTAAAGGTTCAGAGCCTTGGTGGCGCAGCAGACTAAAGCACTGTTAAGTAACACCAGCTGCCTGCAATTACTGCAAGTTCAAATCTCACCAGGCTCAAGGTTGACTCAGCCTTCCATCCTTCCAAGGTAGGTAAAATGAGGACCCGGTTTGTGGGGGCAATAAGCTGACTTTGTATAAAAAAGAACATCACTTGGGGGGAACCAAAAGCCCTACTAAGCAGGTATATACAAAAGTATGAAGGCTATTGCTTAATGCATTGTAAGCTGCCCTGAGTCTCCGGAAAAGGGCGGCATATAAATCGAACCAATAAATAAATAAATAAATTGAAACAAGCTTGGAGAGCACACCATTGCCAAAATCCATTGATTCTTATCTACTACCAATTTGACTTGACCCATTAGTAGATCAGATTCTTGTGTATAGGTAGCATGTAAGAAACTTTTAGGGCTTTGAATTCAACTCTTGTTCCTAATTTCTTGCGCCTGACATTTCTTCCTGAACAGATTTGAACTGCATATCATTTTAATATCAATGTGCAAAATGACAATATATAGATTGGAAGAATGCAAAGCACACTCTGGGGAATGGCTAATCAGTTTATTTCCACCTGTTAACAAGAAGTTTTCATGCATTCATTTAACCTATCTAATCCTACTTCGGCATTTTTGAAAAAAATAAAATCCACAGAAGTGTGCATTTAAATTTGGAACATATTTTCTCATGAGCTATACTATTTTAAACATGTACTTTCTTCAATTCTGCGTTTCTAAATGTGTTTCATCCTAAAGTACTGTATGCATTTTTATACATTTTGAGATGAATCTGGGGCTAAAAATCGCATTGCAAAAGTTGGAGGAGTGTGAAATTGAAAGAAGTCGGACTTACATGTAGTGCAGGAGTTATAGAGAAGCTATACGAAAGGTGGACCGGAGAAATTCATGAACATCTCTAACCATATGGATGGAAACCAGCCACATTATATAGTGATCGTAAAAGGTTTTATAGAGTATATTTCTACAAGATCTGCCTTATCCTTTAACACTGACTCCCCAGTGACCCAACTACACACAATAATGACGCACACACAATTATACTATATAATATGAAGTCAACGTGACCTTAAAAAATTTGAATTGTCACAATTCCACTCCAAATAATGGAATTACACCCCAAGTGATATCATCTGTGGACTTGGGCCATGGGTGTTAACATTAATATGAATAATAGTTGAGGAATTGCAATTTATGCGGGAATCCAACAAGCTGAAATCTATCTATCTTTGAAAAAGAAATCAAAGCAGTTACATACTAGAACTCAACACAGGAATAACTATGCCAGAAGCCTGAAAGATGACAAGGAAAAAATACAAGATGGAGGTTCTTTGGGGACCTTGAGGAGGCAGGAAGAAGTCTGCATTTGAAAACAAAAGGAAAATCAGTTTTAAAAAGTACTATAGTGGGCTATTAAAACAAGGAGGATGACAACAAAGGGTTGGTCTTGTAAGATAAAGGAGAGCACAAAAATTAAATTATGGTGAGAGGCAGAAGAAGAGCAGTGGATCCATGGCATTGTAGGAAGTTAAAACCCACCCCTCTCCTAGAAAATGAGATATTTTAGGAAATATTAAAAGGGCAGAATACTTCCCCTAAAAGGGAGGCAGAAACTCAGCCCTCCCCCCACCTTTGTCAATGGGCCATTAAGGCCTGGGCCAGCCTATTCTACATAACAAAGATCTACCTCTTTCAGGCAGAGCCATTGAATTGCCCTTCATTGCATCACCCAGCAAGATTCAACCAAACTTATTTATTTTATTTATTTATTTATTAAATTTTTATACCGCCCTTCTCCCGAAGGACTCAGGGCGGTGTATAGCCAAGATAAAAACCAACAATATAAAAGTTAAAAACAACTTAAAATTATTAAATAGTTTGGCCAATAATCTAAAATAAAATAACCCATTAAAATAATATTTTAGACCAGCCCTGCTTGATAGAATAATAGTGTTTTAAGGGTGCGGCGAAAGGTACAAAGGTCAGGAATCCGACGAATCTCCGGGGGCAGCTCGTTCCAGAGGACAGGTGCCCCCACAGAGAAGGTTCTCTCCCTGGGGGTCGCCAGTTGACACTGTCTAACCGATGGCACCCTGAGGAGATCCTCTCTGTGGGAGCGTACTGGTTGATGGGAGGCTATCGGAGGCAGAAGCCAGTCTCGTAAGTACTTAACACACAGACAACCTAAACTTAACACACAGACAACCTAAAATGCTAGCTATGACCTCTGACAGCAACCAATCAGGATACTCTTCCTGTGCCCCAGCAAGTTAAAAGCCAGAGAAGGTATAAAACCCAGGGACCTTCAGCATCTCTTCCCTTTTTTTTTTGCCCAAGATCTCCAAGGCATGTGATCCTGTTCATCAGTAAACCTTCTTTCCAAGCAACTTCCATGAATCCAGTGTCTTTTTCCCCACTTGGAACTGAACCTAGAAGGATATTTCTTCCAACAGTTTGATTAGCCATTAAGCTTCTCTGGTCTTTATTGAAATAGCCCAGCCATATCCCATGCACATTAAAAGTACAACCATATCCTCAACTTACAACCATTTGTTTACAACGACACTGAAAAAAGTAACTTCACACATACGACCACTGCAGCATCCCCGTGCTTATGTGATCAAAATTTGATGCTTGGCGACTGGCATGTATTTATAACAGTGTCCCGGGGTCACGTGATCACCTTTCATGAGCTTCTGACAAGCAGTCAATCCAGGAAGCCAGATTCACTTAACAACCAAGTTGCTAACTTAAATGATTCCTGTAACAACTGTGGCAAGAAAGGTTGCAAACTGAGGCAAAACTCACTTAACAACTGCCTTGCTTAGCAACAGAAATTCTGGACTCAGTTATGATGGTATATCGAAGACTACCTGTATCTACTCCTTCTCTTTACGTCAGTTGACTTGGAAATGGAATTTGGCATTCTTTCTATGTTATTGCACACCCTTCACTAGTATATTCTGTTTTATAATAAACATAGACTTGACCCCATTCCTTCTCTTCAAAGATAGGGGACCACACTTGTCAAGAAGAAGGTTCCACCTTCACTTTTAATGGATAATGCATCTTCTCTGGCCAATGGCCTCTGTAAACATTAAATATTTTACTTCTTGTTCATTACCTACTGCATGGGATACTTAATAGATCCTGTTTCACTAAAGGGCAATCTAATGGCCTCAAATCGTTTTCCTGGCTTTCCTTCTCTACTACAGCTTTCCACTGCAGGGAAATTTTACATTTTATAAGACCCTTGTTCTGCATAATCTGTAACCAGCTAAGCTAAATGCAGCCCACCAGCCATATATTGTGATCCAACAGATGTCTGCCAATCCCTCCATCCTGTTGCTTTTCACTTTGGGCAGATTAGCAAACCATGTTTATTGAACCCCAGAGATTAATGAGCTGCAATTGGCCCGATGACTAAACTATTTGCAAATGTCATTTACAGGTGTATCTTTTTCAGCAGTAGATGTCTGAGTTGTAGAAAACCTTTCTACATATGCATCTCTTCTTTCACAGACTTCATCAAATGGGTGACTGTCAAAAGTTTATGCCATAATAATTTGTTGGTCCCTAAGGTACCATAAGAGTCAGCTGTTTTTGCTTCAGCAGATTAACATGATAACTCCTTGGGAATTTGGATCTATGAGATAGCTTTAACTGATGAAGGATACGGAGCAACACTAGACAGTGTGTAATGAAATTCATGTACAGTAACTACATGTTATATGCAAGTTGAAATAGAGAGAAAGCAGACTTTGAGGTAGAGGTGAAATTAAAACATATAAGCCCCCCTTCCACCCAGATTATCTCAAATACTGTCTATTAAAAAGATATACTCCCCAAATATGTTACGTTTCTTAGAGTATTTGACAAAATTTACCCCATTATCTGATGGTGCAGATTTGTAAATCATATTTGATATTATAAGTTTATTATTACTTACCTAGTAAAGTTTTAAGTCTTGAAGTCTTAATTTAATCAAGATGACAAAGGGGATTGCTCTAGGTCGAGGGGTCCCCAACCCCTGGTCTGTTTGACCGACACTGATCTGCGGCATGCCAGAAACAGGACCGTGCAAACAAGCGAAGTCCCATCCACGAGATGCAACCATGACCCCTCTTGTCCATGGAAAAAACTCTCCACGGAATCAGTCCCTGGTACCCAAAAGGTTGGGGGCTGCTGCTCTAGGTATTGGTATATATAGATACAGCCCAGCATTTGTCATATATTGGATCGCTGACATGCTATGTCATTTAGAGTGAGATAGTAATTGGACTGATTTCCAAATGTTCGACTTCAAAGATCTTTGAACAATCTCTGTATTTCTCTCTAAGACCATCTCCCCCCCCACCGTATATAGTTGGAGGGACTTATCCTAGCTACACATTCAGTTCCATGGAACAATGTTGAGACTTCCCATTCCCCAATTTTGACGGCAATTAGCCATCTCTCACAAACTTTCAAAGAAAGCAGCTTGAGACACCTGGGATTAAAATAATACAGCAAAATAAAATAAAAATATAATCGCTGACATGCAATAATGTTTGATTTTCAGCCGTGCTTGAAGGTTGACATGCAACAGGTTTGGGCTCTTAAATAGTTGTAGCATGATCATTCTTAATTTGAATGTTATGTCTGCTTAAAAGAATTCGTAATTGAAATGTGCCATTTTGTAACAACGGGAAAGAACTAGAAAATGTATAGCACTGAACGTGGAAGTAAACTTGGAAGTTAAATAAAAAAAACCACACTGAAATTCTCATTTTGAATTAAATTTTCATTTTGAAAAAAAATTGCCTGGTAAAATTGGGGCGCTCATTAAATGTTACATAATTAAAGACATCAACTTTGATCTTAAGAAGATCACTCTTCTTCCAGGCTCCAACTGGTCAAGAATGCGGCCATGCGGGTGGTTATGGGCACACCTCATTATGCCCATGTAACACCTCTCCTGCATGAGCTGCACTGGCTCCCAGTGGTCTTCCGGGTGCAATTCAAGGTGTTGATCACCACCTTTAAAGTGCTCCATGGCATAGGACCAGGATATCTACAGGACTGCCTTCTGCCACCAATAGCCTCCCACCGACCAGTCTGCTCCCACAGAGAGGGACTCCTCAGGGTACCGTCGGCCAAATTATGTTGGCTGGCGATACCCAGGAGGAGAGCCTTCTCTGTCAGAACTCCTGCCCTTTGGAATTAATTGCCCCCGGATATTCGTAACATCTCTGACCTCCGGGTCTTTCGCTGTGCCCTCAAGACCCTACTGTTCCAACAGGCGGGGCTGTCTAACTGAATGATTCTAAATTGGGTTTTAATATTGGGTTTTTAAAATTTGGCCAAAACTATTTAATGATTTTAATTAATTTTAACTATGATATTGTATATTTATGTTTTTAATCTTGGCTGTACACCACCCCGAGTCCTTCGGGAGAAGGGCGGTATATAAATAAAATTATTATTATTATTATTATTATTATTATTATTATTATTATTATTATTATTATTATTATTATTATTATTATTATTATTATGAAGGACGTAAGAGAAAAGCCAAGGCTAGGCGGGAGTCAGAGGAAATGAAAAGCGAATCTATAATACTTTTACAGTCTAATAATATATTATAATAGAGTACGCTCTTCGATGAAAAGCAAAGAAAAAGGGACTGTGGTTGCAATAAGTTATCATTTGTTTGTTTGAGATCATAAGGGTGCAGAGAATTATAATGAATCACAAGGCACATTCGCAACCGCTCAGGTTATCAATCTTGAAAGCAAGTGGCTTCCAATGTGAATAAGGGATTCAAGCCAATGAATTAGAAGTTCCTGTTCCTAAACAAATACAATGGATATGATTTTATTGGGCTTGGTTTTTTGTTTTTTTTAAATCTTGACTGTCATAAGCTAGACATTCATGATTATATTATTTGTCTCATGGAACCGAACAAGAATAAATTAAAAGTGGACATGTCGCAACAGGACTGTTGACATTATATACGAAGTCTGCTTATTGTCATAAGACACTCTTAACCTTTAAGCCAAAATCTTTCAAAACTATTAGTGTTAAATCTCACAGCTGTTGTCAAATTTCTCCAGTTCCCTGGTTTATGCATCAGACTTTATTTGAAATGTTTGGCTTATTTGTGTATATAACTTTCTGCAAGCTGCCCTTTGAAAACTCCAGAGATTTAACATGAAGGCTGAGCCAGATCAAAGGGAACAAAAAGTTAACAAATTAAGAGAAAAACGTTCCAAAAGGAATGCTTAACCAATTTAAATATTTAGTGGCATTTGCAGCATAGTGTCTCCTTCTTCCAACCTTTCAATTTATAAAACAACATGCATGTCTTAAGGAAATGTGGCTAAAGAAATATTTTCTGAAACATGAACAAATGTTAATCTATATATTCTGAAGAGACTTATGAGTCTGATGAAGGAGGTGTTGTAAAGAAAGCTTCAGTCCTACAAGGTTGCATTGCTCTGGTAATTATGGTTAAAATATCTGCAACATCTCATTGATTGCAGGAATGAGGATGAGGATAATAACAAGAATAATGCAAATCCAAATGTAGAACTGGAAAATATCAGAATTTATCCACTGAAATGCAGAAATTATGGAATAAACTGGCAAAAAAATTCTCCATAATTATTGGAGCACCAGAAACCATAATAACAGTAGAATTATCAAAAGAGCTGGATTTTTTTAAAAAAGAAAAACAGCTTTGCTTGGAACTACAATGGAGGCATTTGAATAATTCTTAAACTTTGAGATGAATCTTGAATTGATCCTAAATTACCAGTATTTTCTGAGCATGCTTCTCCAGAGAAACTGTCTCTTTGAAAGAAACAGTGGTTAAAAGTGGTGGAGACAAGCTTGCTATTCATTATCTAAGTAAAAGTTCCTCTCCCAGCCAGGACCTTGTTTTTGATTATGGCTATAGACGTCTTTGATAAGACCTCTGACTGGCTATGAAGATAATAAATTTCCCCCAGTTAATAACATTCAGCCTCACCCTACCTGTTCCGGTTGCAATATTTTAGAACCACCATGAGTATTGATCAGCTCATCATTCTCTGAAATTTCCCCCAACTAGCTTACCCTAAGTCTTTCTTAACATGAAAAGTCCTTCCATGAAAAGAGTTAATTGGACTTTATTGTCATCAATATTTATGTTATGCCCTGCAAGGCCCAATCACCCTGCAAGGTGCAAGGACTAGGAATTATATCAGTGAAAGAAACTTGGAGACATGAAACAAATTTATGAGTTTGGGGGAGAATGAGAACCCAAGTCCATGATACGAGAAAGCAATAGTACCACTTTATACTACACTAGTGAGGCCACACTTGGAATACTGCATCCAATTCTGGTTTCCACAGTATAGAAAAGATGCCAAGGCCCTAGAAAAAGTAAAGACAGGAACAAGACAGATGACAAAGAGTCTGGAGGCTAAATCATACAATCAACTAGGTATGTTTAGGTGTGACATGATAGGCAGTCAACTTATTCTCCAAAGCATCTGAGGGCAGGACAAGAAGCAAAAATGAAAGTTCATTAAAGATGGATCCAATCTGGAACTAAGGAGACATTTCCTGACAGTAACAATTAATCAATGGAAAAGCTTTCCTCCTGGAGTTGTGGGGGCTCTCACTGGAGGTTTTTAAGAAAAGGTTAGACAGCCATTTGTCTGGAATAGTATAGGGTCTTCTGTCTTAGGCAGGAGGTTTTATTTATTTATTTATTGGTTCGATTTATATGCCGCCCTTCTCCGGAGACTCAGGGCGGCTTACAATGCATTAAGCAATAGCCTTCATACTTTTGTATATACCTGCTTAGTAGGGCTTTTGGCCCCTCCTCCTAAGCGGTGTTCTTTTTTATACAAAGTCAGCTTATTGCCCCCACAATCCGGGTCCTCATTTTACCTACCTTGGAAGGATGGAAGGCTGAGTCAACCTTGAGCCTGGTGAGATTTGAACTCGCAGTAATTGCAGGCAGCTGGCAGCTAAGTGCTACTTTAACAGCACTTTAGTCTGCTGCGCCACCAAGGCTCTTATACTGGACTGGAAGATCTCCAAGGTTTCTTCTTCCCCATGATTCTATGTCATCTAAAGCCAGTGTGTGTAGTCGAAGGATTCTGAGGGCAAGCAAAGGCAGCTGAGAATGGTAGATGGAAATCAAGGGGCAAGAAATACAGTTATATATAAGGAGGTTGAAATGAGCAGAAAGTAGGCAATATCTGCATTCCACTCAATCTTAATAAGAAGTAGCCTTTTTACTATATCAGGATAATTGATCCATTCAGCCTTTGTCTGCACTTAAAGCCAGCAATTGTTCAAGGGGGAAAACTGGGAATCTCATATGAAAGCAAATGGCTGTATTAATGGGCTATGGATTTTCCATAATACATGTTTGGATGAAGAGAAAGAGAGCGGGGAGGGATGGTCAAACAGAGCATGAAGAAATCAAATAAATATGAACAAATGCATGCATGCATGCATGATAATAAACTGACTAGACAGCAACCCTGAAAAGCAAGCACTCTTGCACTTGTCACATACAGCTGAACCAATATGCTATTATTTAGAGGCATTTGGAAGGGCCGCAATATGATATGAAAAGGTTTCCTTTGATATCAACTTGTGAGAAAGTAGTTGGAATCATCATTCTCTTCTCAACACAACTATTTGATGTTGCCAACTACTCAACTTGTTTCCTTTATTTCTTTTCTATTTTTTAAGCCAGGGGACTCGATACTAATTTTGTATAAATTTATTAACTGAATGTTTCTGAATACACAATTAAATTAAAAATTACCAAATATGCTTCTCAATTTCTTTGCTAATAGGCAGGTGCACACAACGACACACACACACATGCATGCATGCACATGGGAATTAGTCATATATTTTGCTTCATACAATGATTTATCCTAACAGTCTTTTAGACTGCAAGGCACTTTTTCCTTTGCTAATCAGCACCAAAAAATATAAATTAAGCAATCCTTATGTTACATGAGTGGGCTAAATTGCTTTCAAAGAAAACTATTTGTTTTGATTTTTAGTCATCAGAGAAGGTCAGCCAGTGGTGTCACTGACTTCTTCCACATTAGGACAGAATGAATATGTTTGTAGGACCTTTCATTAAAAAAAAAAGGAGTACTGCCAAAATGTTAAGAAAAGCTAAGTATTTTTCACTCTGATCAGAAATTAGAAGATGGCATTGCAAAGTTTATGGTGCCAGTATATCTCCAATGGCATTTTTTAAAAGTTCATCAATGAAGCCCTTCCTTCCTTCCTTCCTTCCTTCCTTCCTTCCTTCCTTCCTTCCTTCCTTCCTTCCTTCCTTCCTTCCTTCCTTCTCCGCAATAAAAGGAAGGAAAAAAAGAGAACACCCTAAAGCAAAGAAACATGTAATGAAAACTGGTTTACACTGAATGTTATTTAAAACAAATATCAAAATGGATTCTTTCTTTCAGTTTATGAGTCTCCAGATAGTTTCATGGTCACACTTCCAAGGTTTTTTCATGACCAAGTGGTTGTTTTTAAGAACATGAAATCTGAGATTGCTCTTATTATCATTATGAACAATGAGCCGAGAGCCTTTTAATAAGACCTTTGTCATAACAATGTGAGTAATGGTCCAATCACGTGACTTGGCACTGTGAAATTCTCTTGGCTTAAAACAGGAGTTAATTATGGGGGCAGGAGGCTGAGCAGGAATCCAGTCAGGACTGACCATTTTTTGTGTCTACACACCCAAAATCCTCCCAGAAGCGTGTGAGAAGTTGAGATTTCCCAGAATATAGCTAAAATTGTCAAACAGTTTCTATCTGAGATTTTTAAATTAAAGCAAACAGAAGAAAGTGTACGGTCCATCTCAGCAGCCTGAGGCTTCTGGGAGTAGTAGCTTAGGAATCTCTGGAAGGCCATCGGTTCCTCAACCCTGATTTAGGGATAAGAGTCAAACTCACAGCGAAAGGCTTAGATAAACTTTTCAAATATAAAAACAGCCATGTGTATGTTTCCTATTCATGCTATAGGTTTTGGTGACAGTCACTGGTTTAGAGATTTTTCAGAGAGATTTAAACACACTTACAAATGATGGTTAGAAACATGCTGATCAGTCATAATACTTAAAACTGTTTTATTCAGAATAAGACAATGTAGCTCTTAGTTTATGGTGCCAGAATGTTATCTAAATGAGACAACAACTGGTTCCAGCCATAAATTATGTTAACACTTCAGAATGAGAAACATTTAAGTAGTTAATGATTATTATGTGACAAATATATTTCATTGAAAAAAGACTTTTTTAAAAAAGCAGGTGACAACAATGCCAATAAGATAGTTCTCAAATTTTCAGATTTCCCCTCATATTTAATACTGTCCCCCGTCCCCTCCCCCCAATTTTCAAACAAACATTGGTAGCCTTTCTTTGTTCAAGCCACAGGGATAATTCCCTGAGCTCGTCATGTGGAAAAGAAAAAATTCACTGGTGCTATTTAACAGAATGATAATAGAATAACAGAGTTGGAAGGGATCTTGGAGGTCTTCTAGCCCAAACCCCTGCTCAGGCAGGAAACCCTTTATGATTTCAGACAAATGGTTGTCCAATCTCTTTTTAAAAAACCTCCAGTGTTGGAGAACCTATAACTTCTAGAGGCAAGTTGTTCCACTCATTAATTGTTCTCATTATCAGGAAATTTCTTCTTAGTTCTAGGTTGGCTCTCTCCTTGATTAGTTTCCATCCACTGATTCTTGTCCTGCTTTCAAGTGCTTTGGAGGAAAGGTTGACTCCCTCTTCTTTGTGGCAACCCCATAGATATTGGAACACTACTATCATGTCACCCCCTCATCCTTCTTTTCATTAAACTAGACATACCCAAACCCAGCTACCATTCTTTATATGTTTTAGCCTCCAGTCTTTCTTATGTATTTAATCTGAGTAACATGGTCTGGAATCTTTAGGTAAAGGTAAAGGTTCCCTTCGCACATATGTGCTAGTTGTTCCTGACTCTAGGGGGCGCTGCTCATCTCCGTTTCAAAGCCAAAGAGCCAGCGCTGTCCGAAGACGTCTTCATGGTCATGTGGCCGGCATGACTAAATGCCAAAGGCACATGGAACGCTGTTATCTTCCCACCAAAGATGGTCCTTATTTTTCTACTTGCATTTTTTATGTGCTTTCGAACTGCTAGGTTGGGAGAAGCTGGGACAAGTAACGGTAGCTCAGCCTGATTCAAACTGCTGAACTGCCGACCTTTCGATCGACAAGCTCAACATCTTAGCCACTGAGCTACCACGTCCCTTACTGGAATCTTTAGTTTGTGTGAAAATCGAGAAAATGACCATCCAGTTGATCTGGGAAACCAGACATTGGGAAACATTGTGGGTGGAAAGGAATAGTTTGATTGTGGTGGTAATAAAACCCCTTTGTTTCCCTTTGAAGCCATTTGCTCCATAGGGCAGTTTGTGAGAGACAAGCCCAGGGATCCCCAAGTGCAGATTTCATTCAGAGATAAGGCTCTTGTTTACCTAAGCGAAGAAACATGGAGATCTATTGCAGAAAACATATGGTTGCAATTTAATTTAAGCTTTATCATTTTTCATTCTGACATTAAAGCTGCTCGACTGATGCGGGGAGGGAGCGCTGTGCATTGTACACCCTAATCCGAAATGAGGGCTCTTTCTGCTTGCCAGAGGAAATGTGATTCCAAAACAATTTGGGGGCAATTGTAAGATGATATGGCACCGAAAACCAGAAGCTGCTGTAACCTGAAATATTATTTCTGGACAGTATAATATCTGCTAGAAAAGTACTTGTGAATACATGGCTGGCTGCCTCACGAGAGGCAGCTTGGAAAAAAAAATGGAGGCAAATGCTCATTCTTCAGAACCGTCTTCAATTTCTCTTTTCCTGATATTACTTATCGCTAATTGTTCTTTTAGAGTCTGCCATTTCTTGAAGAAAATTAAGGGAGGAGGGGCAGAGAAAGATTAATGGCCTATTACACATAAGAAATGTGATTGGAACATATGAGGCATGAGAACATGGCTCTCGATACTTAAGGGAAATAGGGACAAATTTGTTTTTAGAGATCGGAAAGGAACAAGATATGTTATTACTCACCAGTACCTAAATTTGTACCTACTCTCTTCCTAGACTAGAGACAAAACGTCTCTAGTCTCCAGTTTTTTTTTCTGAAAGCAGCTTTCTTCATTGAGTTAAAGTATAGTTACTTAGTCCCTGGTACCAATGGGTTGGGCCTCCATTTTGATGGGCATTTCTCATGTGAGGGCAGAGAGGAAGCATTCCAAGTTTTATTTGTTCGGTTTGTTTTACCAAGATTTATAAAGCCACTCAACTCAAACCGTGTGACTCTGGACAGCCATGTAAAAAGCAAATAATAAACTCCCAACCCCATCCCAGATACAGCATCAAATGTTAAAATATCTAAATATAAAATGGCAACCAAACAACATTACAAAACTCTCCCTCAGGTGTCCCAAAGGTGCTTTTTCAAGAGGCAACTGGACTTCCTTGTTTTTTCTTTTGAAGACATTTTGCTTCTCATCCAAGAAGCTTCTTCAGTTCTGACTGGATCGTGGGAAATGAAAGGATACAAATCCAGTTATAGCTGAAGAAGCTTCTTGGATAGAGACAACCATGGGACAACCATGACCTAAATGACTGAGAATCTCCATAGACTCTTCCTCCGCTGCTCCCTAATGCCTGGGAACAGGCATGGGAATGTAATGCCTGGTCTTAAAAGCTTGGCTAAAGGTAAGCAGAGTTGGCGCCTAAAGGGGGTGAGGATGGGGGGAGATTGTTCCACAGAACAGGAGAAACCATGAAAAAGGCACATTTCCTAGGTCCTATAAGATGACAAGATTTAAAAGAACAAACCCAAAGCATGCCCTGCCTACGGGACCGCGTGTGGTGGGAAGATATTCTTAGGAGAAGGCAGGCCCTCAAGTAATCTGGTTGTATGTCATGTATGGCTTTAAAGCTGATTAACCAGAATTTTGAAGCACCCTTGTCTATGGGAAATCTATGGGAAGCCACTGCAGCTCACAGAGTGGTGGTATTACATAGGGATAATGGCATAGGCCCATGGAAGATTGGTGCTGCTGCATTTTGGAGTGAAGTAGAATTTGTTCATTTGGGCATATTTCCTATATGGATTATTTTGCAAGATGACAGTTTCCCCTGCCCCAGAGAATTATGGGCAATTTGTATCAAGAAGACATGCAAGTGCAGAGGTGCCTTTTGGAAAGAAGCCTGAGTTATGGAGTTAGTTGAAGGAATTTATAAAAGAAGAATTTTTAATATCATGCACAACCTTTTCATGATTGGGGGAGAAATTTCTGTGGGGTGTACTTCGATCACAGCAATGTTTCTAAGACCAGTTAAGGGTAGGCATAGACAATTATAATGAGGGGCAGTTTAGGGTTTTTATTCACTCAATCATCAGCAATAAAGTCTAGAGAAACTTAAAACATTTCACTAGAGATGGAGTGGATGGGTGATACTTTACCGAGAATAGAATATATTGTAGAGCTTTGGCACAAAAGTAGTGCAAGTAGTGTAAGAGAAGATTGTAAAGATTTGTTTTCATTTCACTTTGTTTGTAAAAAAATTCCTTAGAGATAATTTGCCATGTCTATATGTGTAAACACATGAGTGTGCATGTATTGTAACTGCACACTATATTAGAATGGTTTAATTATTGATACAGTGTACAATCCTACTTGCTTACAAAGAACAGTTAATAATAAGTTAATAATAATAAATTATTAAAACTACAGTTAATAATAACTTATTAAAACTACATCCCATCTCCCAGAAACTCTGGGCATTTATGATTGAAATGCACCTTGCATTTTAAATAATAATAACTTTATTGTCATTGTACATGTATACATTTTTTATCAGTATGAGAAAGCTACCGTACTTTTTTTATTAACTTTTATTTTATAAGTAGTAGTAAAGAAGGAAAAAGGAATTGCTCCACCACTACCACTAATTCCATGATCTCGACTTGCAACAGTTTGTTTAGTGACCATTCGAAGTTACAACAGCACTGAAAAAGCTGACTTATGACTGTTTCTCACACTTACGACCGTTGGGGCATCCCCATGATCACATGACCAAAGTTCAGACGCTTGGCAACTGACTCATATTTATGACCATTGCGGTGTCCCTGGGTCACCTTCTGATAAGCAAGGTCAATGAGGAAGCCAGATTTGCTTAACAACCATGTTACTTATTTAACAACTGCAGTGATTCACTTAACGGTGACAAGAAAAGTCACAAAATGAGTCAAAACTCACTTAAGAAATGTCTCACTTGACAGCAGAAATATTGGGCTCAATGGTGATCATAAGTCAAGGACTATCTGTATTCACCTGCCTCAAACAGAATAGTGGGTCGATTATGATAAGCCTTTCTATTTTACATTCTACTTCAATGGACAGATATATGCTCTGGCTGATCTCCAGTCTGATTGCTCAGACTGGATTAGGGAGAAGGACTAGAGGAGATATGATAGCAGTGTTTCAGGATTTGTGGGGCTGTCACAAAGTCGAAGGGGGTCAACCTATTTTCCAAAGCACCAGAAGGCAAGACAAGAAACAATGGACAGAAACTAATCAAGGAGAGGAGCAACCTAGAACTAAGGAGAAATTTCTTAGCAGTGAGAACAATCAATCAGTGGAATGCATTGCCTTCAGAAGTTGTGGGTGCTCCATCAGTGGAGGTTTTAAAGAAGAGATTGGACAGCCACTTGTCTGAAATGGGATAGGGTCTCCTGCTCATGGAGGGAGTTGGACTAGATGACTTTTAAGGTCCCTTCCAACTCTGTTATTTCATGTTCTATCTACATCACATCGGTTGTCCTGCAGCCCCCCCCCCCCGGACTGTCCTTATGTGAAGGTGTTTCCATCTGAACAAACTAGACCAGACCTGACAAACTGGTGGCCTGTGGGCTGGATATGGCCCACGCAGGCCACGCCCACCCCAGCTCCGCAAAGGCAAAAAAGATCACGATACATCACAATACGGCCTGCGATGAGATCGGGTTTGACACCCCAGGACCAGACTGCTAAGGAGAACATGATTAAGAGGAACAGGGGGTCTCATTCTGCATTGATTAGACAGGGAAATCTCTGCCATCAGTCTATTTTACAGAATCCAGGAATTCAGGTAAATTTCACTAACTCCATTACATATGCTTCAGCTTGGCCATTAGCCAGCAATGAGGAACATGGACAAGAGGTCTAATGAACAACAAGCAGCAAAGCAAGGTCTGGACATTCCCCAGGCTTCAAATATTTCGTGGTGCATTCAACCTGGCAACCCTAGCGCATTAGAAATGCGCTGACATTCGTTTGTCCAGATGTGTGCGTTGCTTTTAAATTCTGCAGAGCATGGGAAGATCTCCCATTTCACCCAAGCTCCATTTTTCACCATCTGTCCTAGCAGCAGCAACCAGTATATTTATTGCAGTGATATTATTACATATGGTAGCTTCATCAAACAAGCAGATAATCAGAGTCAGAAACAAGCTCTCCATTCCTCTTTATACTTGGCCTTTTGGCTTAAAAGCTTTATTTTATAAGCCTAAGATAAGTCCTTTTCGGAAGATACGATCCAGAGAAGCCATAGATTTTTCCATTCCTTGAAGTCTTAAAAACCCAACACCGTGGTGATAAAAATGGACGGTGTGCTTTGAAACATCTCTATTTGAAAACGGGGGAAAAAAAAGAGTAAGAAACCAGCAGTGTGCTTGTTTTTCTCTGACAACAACTCTCCGGCTCTGCTTCATCCACTCTTTTGCCAATTTGCAGTAATTTTCCCCTTTCGAGCACCAATAAAAGTCTCAACAGATTTAAAGTCTGCCATTAAATATTTCCATGTTTTGGAAGGATTTGATGGCATTAAATGTAACAGAATAATGGAGTCTCTAAGTAATTCCATTGGTAAATAATCTACAATTAGGGAGTTTGCAGACCAATAGAAAATAAATAGACGAATTTTGTATAATTAACCCAGTATGAAATACCTTCCTATATACAAGTGATAAAGTGTTCCTTTGGGCCATCGCCATGCGTGGAGGCTTTTATTCCTTTCAAGCGCTACATTCTCCGAGTGCCAAGTTTACACTAGGGAAAAGTATGCTAATAGAACTGATGGACGCTGTAACCATCTGCGCTTGGGATGTTATGGTGATGCCCTTTGGGGAGGTAGATGCTTTTAGAGCCACTTCAGGCTTAACCCTTGCTGGTGGGTTTGCAAGTGAAGGCCTCTTGCAGAAAAGCAAGGTTGAATCAAGATCACGTAAAGTGTTAATACCGCTTTATCATGCCTTGGTAAGGCCACACTTGGAATACTGCATCCAGTTTTGATCGCCACAATGTAAAAAAGATGTGGAGACTCAGATGTTGAGACTGAGTGCAGAGAAGAGCCACAAAGATGATTAGGGGACTGGAGGCTAAAACATATAAAGAGCGGTTGCAGGAACTGGGTATGTCTAGTTTAATGAAAAGAAGGACTAGGGGTGATATGATAGCAGTGTTCCAATATCTCAGCGGCTGCCAAAAAAAAGAGAGAGTCAAACTATTCTCCAAAGCACCTGAGGGCAGGACAAGAAGCAATGGGTGGAAACTAATCAAGGAGAGAAGCAACTTAGAACTAAGGATAAATTTCCTGACAATTAGAACAATTGATCAGTGGAACAACTTGCCTTCAGAAGTTGTGAATGTTCCAACACTGGAAGTTTTTAAGAAGAGATTGGATAACCATTTGTCTGAAGCAGTGGTGGGTTGCTCCCGGTTCAGTCCAGTTCTTGTGAACCGATAGTAATGGCGGCGGGAGGCTCCGCCCACCTGCCCCGACATCATCACTGGCAATCTGTGCATGCGCAGACGCATGCGCTTCCGTTGCAGACTGGTAGTAAAGGTAAGTGGAACCCACCCCTGGTCCGAAGTGGTGTAGGGTTTCCTGCCTAAGGAGGGGGTTGGACTAGAAGACCTTCAAGGTTCCTTCCAACTCTGTTATTCTAAAGCGGTTTTCCCTCTAATCATTCACCTTCAGTTCCATGAGGAAGAAAATGCGACACCTCCATAACCCTTATTTTTAGTCCAATGTGGTAGATGAGAGTCCTACGTTTACATGTGTCTGTACAATAATATGTCAAATTTATGTACTACCAATCCTGCACAAAGTGATTTTGGGCGTTGTACAACAATAAAATAAAACAATAAATACACGTAGTCCTAGACTTACAACAGTTCATTTAGTGACCATTAGAAGTTACAACGGCAGTGAAAAAGTAACCTATGATGTTTCTTCACACTTACGAAAGTTCATTTAGTGACCATTTGAAGTTACAACGTCACTGAAAAAAGTGACTTATGATTTTTTCCCCCACACTTACAGCCATTGCAGCATCCTTATGGTCATGAGGATCAAAATTCTGACCCTTGGCAACAGGCTCCTCCTTATGACAATTGTGATGTCCTGGGGTCATGTGATCATCTCTTGAGTTCTTCTGACAAGCAAAGTCAATGGGGAAGCCAGATTCACTTAACAACCATGTTCCTCATTTAATAACTGTAGTGGTTCACTTAACAACTGTGGCAGAAAGGTCGTAAAATGGGGCAGAACTCACTTAGTAAAAATGTATTAACCACAGGATGGCTAAGTGCATTTGAGAGTCTCTTGTACTTCATTGCACTAACCCTTCAGAGATCTTACATCTACCCCGCCTTCCCAGGCTTCAGTTAAATCCCCACATAAAACCACTTGTGGGAATTTCTCAGATTAGAAAACCGAGGCAGTCACAGAAGCTGCAGAGAGACTGAGATGCATAAAAAAAAAGACATCAATGCCATCCTCCTTTTAGCATGACATTAGCCAAGGCTCCAAAACAGCAACAGAATTATTTCCAAGGCTGCTCGGAAGCTCTTTAAGAATGAAAGGAAAACGTTGAGTTTTAGCATCTTCTTTGACAACTACAAATGTCTTTTGGAACTCCTGTTTGAATTGGGAAGAGCAAACCACAATAATTACTCTGGTAAAAAAAAAAAAATCAGCTAGTCTGCATTTCACTAATCTTATCTAGACAATCCGATATCCATTTCTGGGGTGGAGGGGTGGAGGAAATCATTCCCAATGAGAGGAAGGAAACGAGACAGCGATTTGCATAAAAATGGCTATGAAAATATCCTTATGCAGGGAGGCAAATTTGAAAATAATTGCTATAAGACAAACAGAAAAAGAAAGGAGCTGACCAGGCGAACTTGGTTCCTCAAATTACATTCCAGGTGTTAATTACAGGTAGTCCTCAATTTACAACAGTTTGTTTAGTGACCATTTAAAGTTGCAACAGCACTGAAGAAAAGTGACTTATGATTGTTTTTCACAGATACGACCTTTCCAGCATCCCCATGATCCCCATGATTGTCCCCAAAATTTGGCTGCTTGATAACTTGCTCATATGTATGACCATTGCTGGGTCCCAAGATCATGTGATCACCTTTTGCGACCTTCTGACGAGCAAAGTCAATGGGGAAGCCAGATTCACTTAACAACTGGCTCACTAACTTATCAACTGCAGTGATTCACTTAGTGATTGAGGCAAGAAAGGTAGTAAAATGTGGCAAAATTCACTTAACAAACATCTCACTTAACAACATAAATTTTGGACTCAATTGTAGTCGTAAATCAAGGACTACCTGTACAGATGGGCAAGGAAAGTTCTTCTCTTCATTGTAGACCTGGATAGCCTTTCAAATCAGGCATTGCCCACTGAAAAACAGGCCTTCCTAACTGGCCATGGATTGTCAAATTCAAATTTTTCTTCAGACAATATAACCACTGCAAATGGAGCATGAAGACAGAGCAGCAAGACTGACTCATCGTTCTCTCATCTTCCAGCAAATCCTTTTTAGCTCCTTGGGATAATGTTGTGACTGAAAGCATTCCACACTCTACACATTCATTGTTGGGGAAAATGTTCATTAGTTCCTGAGTGAATACTTTCTTTTCTCTACAGCAGCAGTTCTCCAACATTCTAGTCTCAAGGCACCTTTACGTTCATAAAAATGACCGAGGACTCTATGGTTTATAGTAGTGGCCACAATTGTGGAAATCTTTTTGGAAAAGTGTATTTTTGAGGTTTGATGGCTAAGAACACCACTTTTTTTTTGAGTTTCAAGATAATCATATTCCACTGCTGGAATGGCCTGGAAACAGCCCAGACCTTAACCCAATTGAAAATCTATGGAGCCGACTAAAAAAACTTGTTAGTCAGAAGCGACCCAGCAATAAAACCCAGTTAATAGAATTCAATCTTGGTTTCACATTGTAACAGCTCCAGAATATGGTTCACTCCATGGGAAGACATTGTAAGGCTGTAATTCATGCTAAAGGTTACCCAACTAAGTATTAACTGATCTGATAATTTTTGTATATCTTGTTTTTTCTATGGTGATAATTCTTGTACAGTATATCTCGTTTTTTCTACATGTTTCACTTTTCTTCTTTATAATGTAACTGCTATTCTAATATCAAAGCCTTCATAAAAGTTATTGCATTACATTCTTGATTAAATTATTTTTCCATTGATGTATAATTTTATGGTAGTACCCCCCCCCAAAAAGTGGTGTTATTAGCTAATTTTAGAAAATACACTTTTCCCAAAAGGTTTCCACGATTTTGGCCACTACTGTATGTGGGTTTTATCAATATTTATTGTATTAGAAATTAAAATAGAGACCTTTTAAAATCTGTCTCTATTTGACTTTGGGGACCCCCGGAAAGGATTCTGAGGACACTCAGAGATCTCCAGACCACAGATTGAGAGATGCTGTTCTACAGCATTATCGCCACATAATGGTTAGCCAATGCAAGCTAGAAAGGCCCGCCCAACCCTAAGAACACCTAAGTCCAGTCAGCTGTGAATTTTGGAGAGAGACACTTTTATCTTCAAGCTCTTCTAGGTTTGTTTTGGAAGAATGGCCCCCTAACCCTACCCCCTTCCTCAATTTACTGTGGTTTATGAACACCATAACTCAGTCACGAATAATTCTCACTATTCTGTGCTCCAAAGGAAGTGCTGAGACTTGGAAGCAGCTGCGAAAGCCAAGTTCTCCTTTATCGAAGTCAGGGTCGCTTCCCTGAAAACAACTGAATCCACCTTTCCAAAGCTGATTGGTTTAGGGGTGTCCCATTCCTGCCAAAGTTGTTACCCTTGCAACCACAAATATTTATTTATTTATTTATTTATTGGTTCGATTTATATGCCGCCCTTTTCCGGAGACTCAGGGTGGCTTACAATGTGTTAAGCAATAGCCTTCATACTTTTGTATATACCTGCTTAGTAGGGCTTCGCCCCCCCCCCAAGTGGTGTTCTTTTTTATACAAAGTCAGCTTATTGCTCCCACAAACCGGGTCCTCATTTTACCTACCTCGAAAGGATGGAAGGCTGAGTCAATTTTGAGCCTGGTGAGATTTGAACTTGCAGTAATTGCAGGCAGCTGGTGTTACTTAACAGTGCTTTTAGTCTGCTGTGCCACCAAGACTCTCAAATACTCCAAAGGAGGGGAAAAATACCTCCTCCTGTGATCTATTCTTTGATAAGCTTTTGGGAGCCCTGCCTGTATCCTGGGTGTTGATTAAGGTGAAAGGCCTGGTATGTGCACCTGAGATTATTGGAATGATTTCCAAGTGTGCTTCTCTTCTCTCTTTCTCCACTTCTTGGTTTGACATACAATATGCCAACTAGATTAAGGTGACCAGATTTTAACATTGGTAAAGAGGGACATTGTGGGCGTGGCTTATTTTGTGGGCGTGGCTAGCTGGTCATGTGACTGGGTGGGTGTGGCTAGCTGGTCATGTGACCGGGTGGCCATGGCTATGTGTATAGGGTAAGGTGAACAGATTTTAACATTGGTAAGAGGGACACCATTGTGGGCGTGGCTTATTGTGTGGACGTGGCTTGGAGGCCATGTGACTGGGTGGGCGTGGCTAGCTGGTCATGTGACTGGGTGGCCATGGCTATGTGTATAGGGACTACTCAGAGGGCTGGAAAGTCATTTCTGACAGGTCCTCGCACTTTTGACTGGTCCTCACACTTATGACCATCCTCACATTTATGCCCGTGCAGCATTCTTAACAACCATGTCACTCATTTCACAACCGCTTCTCTTCACCATGGTGACAAGATAGGGCAAAAATGTAAAATGTGAGGACAGTCGTAAGTTCGAGGACTGGTCAAAAGTGCGAGGACCAGTCAAAAATAACTTTTTCAGCCCTCTGAGTAGTCCGTATGCACAAAAGGACTAACCAGAGGGCTGAAAAAAGTCATTTCTGACAGGTCCTCGCACTTTTGACTGGTCCTCACACTTATGACCATCCTCATATTTATGCCCATGCAGCATTCTTAACAACCATGTCACTCATTTCACAACTGCTTCTCTTCACCATGATGACAAGATAGGGCAAAAATGTAAAATGTGAGGACAGTCGTAAGTTCGAGGACTGGTCAAAAGTGCGAGGACCAGTCAAAAATAACTTTTTCAGCCCTCTGAGTAGTCCATATGCACAAAAGGACTAACCAGAGGGCTGAAAAAAGTCATTTCTGACAGGTCCTCGCACTTTTGACTGGTCCTCACACTTATGACCATCCTCACATTTATGCCCGTGCAGCATTCTTAACAACCACGTCACTCATTTCACAACCGCTTCTCTTCACCATGATGACAAGATAGGGCAAAAATGTAAAATGTGAGGACAGTCATAAGTTCGAGGACTGGTCAAAAGTGCGAGAACCAGTCAAAAATAACTTTTTCAGCCCTCTGAGTAGTCCATATGCACAAAAGGACTAACCAGAGGGCTGAAAAAAGTCATTTCTGACAGGTCCTCACACTTTTGACTGGTCCTCACACTTATGACCATCCTCACATTTATGCCCGTGCAGCATTCTTAACAACCATGTCACTCATTTCACAACTGCTTCTCTTCACCATGATGACAAGATAGGGCAAAAATGTAAAATGTGAGGACAGTCGTAAGTTCGAGGACTGGTCAAAAGTGCGAGGACCAGTCAAAAATAACTTTTTCAGCCCTCTGAGTAGTCCATATGCATAAAAGGATACAGTAATTGAGAGGGATGAAGGAAGGGAAGGGAAATTAGAGTAGGAGTGATGGTTAAGAGAGGGAGGAAGAGAGGAGGAGAAGGAGAAAGGAAGAGGAAGTAGGGAGGAGAAGAAGAGGGGGGGGAAGAGAAAGTAAGAAGGAAAGAAAAGAGAGGTGGTAGGTTTGAGGAGAAAGATTGCTGTACAATAAAAAAGATGAAAGGGAAGAAAGCCAACCCCAAACAAATATAAAGATATTAAGATAAAGAATGAATTGTTAAACTTTAAAGAATAAAAGAGAACAAATATGAATAAATAGCAATAATTAGAAACACACATACATACAATGTATTTTCTTTGAACAGAATATTTGGCTGGTTCACAAATTTAAACAGTGTTTAGTCATTTCAATTAAATTTACAATTTCTATATTTCCTTTTTGCCATATTTATTCCTCATCTATTTTTTTAAAAAAACAATATTACCCTTCAGCCTCATCTCTAATCTTAATCAAATTCAATTTTTCCCTTCTATTCTATTTTATACCCCTTCCCATTGTCATCTATTTTTATATCCATCCTCACATTGGTTAATTATGTAATACAGTTGTTTAATACAAATTCAACATTTTAATATAAATCAATTAGTTATATAACTATCTTTTTTGTATATTAATCAATATGAACATGAATATTCCAATTATTTCCATGCAATCCAATTTCTTACAAATCAATTAATTATACTTACCAATAATAATAAACCAAATAATTTCCCCCATATATTCCTCCAAACCACAACTTAACCATTTCTGCTTTCAACACAGTATACAATTAATAATATCTCAATTATTACAATTCCCTAGTTAAAAAGAGCTTTTTTTTCTTTTGTGTTTTAAAATCTTGAACTCTCCTCTTTTGCCCTAAATAATTTTCCATTGTTTGCACTTACCTTTTTGGTGAGGAAAAGGAAAATAAATCTGCTGCCTAATTTTCCAACGTTGCAAGCAAACCGCAAAGCCAACAGCCTGTTTTACTTTCAGTTTCGTTTTGAGCTTGGTTTGCACAAAGAGGAAAAAAAACTGAGCAATTTAGCAAGAGCAGAGCCCTGTGCAAATCAGCTGAGAGGGGGAAGCCGAGCTAATTAACGTAGGGCGGCCCTTTGAAGCCCCGCGGCAAGAGTTTAAACAGGTTTTTTCCCTCTAGCCATCAGCGGGGATTCAGGAGGCAGCCGGGAACCAGGAGGCAGAATGAAAAATCGGGACTTTTTTAAAACGCCGCGGGACGCGGGACAAATTGCTCAAAAGCGGGACTGTCCCGCCAAAAGCGGGACGTCTGGTCACCTTAAACTAGATGTTTGTGATGAGAAGGATCAGCTGTCCTCCTTTGCCTTTGCTTTATTCCTTTCATTAAAAAGTTTGTTCTCCTAGCAAGGATTACAGAGCCCTTCCTGGCCTTCTGTCCCCACCCAAAATGGCCACAGAAGGCTAAAGGGGCCACAGAGCTCTTCTCACAAGCAGATTTGGAGGGACCTGCTTTACCTCAGCAGGACAGTCTTCTCATTGGCCCCTTTAGCCTTCTGTGGCCATTTTGGGTCGGGCCAGAGGGACAAGATGAGCAAAGGGATATTGTATGCTGGAGAAAGTGGAGAGAGCATCACAACGAGATAGGTAGATCAGGGAAAGTAAATTTGCCTTACGTGTTTTAAATGTACCTTAAAGCAGAAAATATATAATAAAGAATATAAACAGGTGAACAAATTGACAGATTTACCTCCCTAGTTTTGCTTCTTATCTCTGTACTAAAATGAATTTGGTGGGTGATGGCACCAAAACGGTAATTTCTTCCTCAATAATACATGCATGCAGCAGTGGGTTCCACTTACCTTCGCTACCGGTTCGGAATCGGGAGTGCACTTGCTTTGCTCACGCACGGCGTTTCTGCGCATGCACAGAGCGTCCATGATGACGTCCTGGTGGGTGGACAGAGCCTCCCACCGCCACCACTACGGTTCTCCCAAACTGGGGTGAACCAGTAGAAACCCACCACTGCATGCATGGTATATTTATATTCAGACACAGGCAGTACTTGACAAAAGTAGGTTTGTTTTTCAAAACCAATTTATGCAAACTCCCAGGGAAGAAGTGGATTAAATCAAAGGGAGGAAGGGAAGTTTGTAAAATGTCATGAAGTTATGTGAAATCTAGAAGTACTGAATTTAGGTAGCCTGTAATGCAGCCCTACATGGATTCATGTAGGTAACATGTAATTAGATAATATGTGAGATTACAAACCTGAAAGTTTGTTTGTTGATTGATTGATTCATTCATTCATTCTTCTGAATTGCCCATCTCCCTTGGAAAGGGACTCTTCTATAATCTTGTTTCCATTTTTTTTAAAAAGGGGAAGCTATATTTCCTCACAATCTCTCTGGGTTTTCCATACGGCCCTAATTTAAACCTTTTCATTTAAACAAAATCAATTGTGTGCCAATTCATCAGACCTCTATGTCAGCCTAAGCAGTACAAAAGATTGGGAAAAGAAAGAGAACATTTCAAAGCCAGTCTTCTAATCAGGGGAGCTACAATCAAGAGGTGGTCTCTGTTAAGTCCTCGCACTTACGACTCTGCCCAAGCCAGCTGGCAGCAGATCGTCCCTGATTGGCTAATACACGAGCAACCAAACAGCGGGAAAACGCAGCCCTCCGATTGGTTCCTCCGTCTGACAGCTCCTCTATTTAAGCAGCTGTCAGACGGCAACAGTTCTGTCAGTGTGTTAGCTCACACGGAGTTGCCTTGATCTTGTTAGCTGTTGGTGTTAGCAATAAAGTATTGAGTTGAATCAGCCTAGCCTCCCTCTGTACCTGCCTTGTTCTCCAAACAGAGCAGTCTCAGTATAAACATGGTAAACTGAATACACTGATCAGGACTCAGTAATAAGGACTGCAGCTATCAGAGGCCCTTTAGATCTCAGGGACAAAGAGATGACAATTTACTATCCACCCATCTAACCCCCACCTCATTATACATACCAAACATATATACCAAATTTGTGGCATATCTCAGAACCTTGTGGTTATAGTAGCCATCACCTTGTAGCCAGCCATATTAATAATAATGGAAGAGTTTATCCTGACCTGATTTACCCACGCAGATTACCATAGAGATGAATAAACAGCAATATCTAACTGGTCAAACATTGGCTTCTTTTGCCTTGGTTTACACATAATTTATTTATTTATTTATTTTGTTGCATTTCTATGCCGCCCAACTCCCAAGGGACTCTGGGCAGCTTACAACAAAGAATAAAACAATGCGAACAATCCCATAAAAAATGTTAAAAAGAAAAACATTAAAACATTAAAAACTTTAAAAATGTTAAAACACATGCACTCCAATTCGTGGCCGGGTCTCGCAAGATCATTATAACGAGATCAACAGCCCCAGGCCTGCCAGAAGAGCCAGGTCTTCACCGCTTTGCGGAAGGCCAATAGGGTGGGGGCGGTCCGGATCTCAGGAGGTAATTGGTTCCAGAGATCCGGGGCAGCTACAGAGAAGGCCCTCCCCTGCAGGCCCGCCAGCCGACATTGTTTAGCTGACAGGACCCGGAGGAGACCGACTCTGTGGGATCTTACCGGTTGCTGGGAGCTATGTGGTAGAAGATGGTCTCGAAGATAGCCTGGCCCTGATAGCCACTCCTTAACATACCAAACAAATAAGACTCTCTTCAAACCTGAGAAAGGAATATCTATTGAAAAGTTGCTTGTTGTCCTTTCAAAAAAAGATTCTGAAGGGGTGACGATGGAAGCTCTGGAATCTCCCTCTACCAGGTTCCAAAAATAGGTTCTAAATTGTAGCTTGCTAAAACTTCCTCTCATTCATTCACTTGAAATGTATGTGCATCATTGTTCCTGGAAATCTGAATTACTATTTATCATATTCCATATTGTACATTATACTAAGGGATCTTGAAAAAAGAATAATGTCTAGTGAGAACCTTGTTTCATCATGAATTTCATCATGGAAACAACGTCCTCTGCCAGCGATAGGCCAGGCTGAAGCAAGCAGAAATTGTGGCTGGAAATAAACATAGTTGTGACAACTCTTGATTAATCTTTGTATCCTTTTTCCTCTTTTTCTAAGTCCTCCAATATCCTCCCTTTTTGTGGACTCTCCTTTTCCCCTCTTTTATCACAGCTTCTAGGGAGAGGACATGATACTAGGTGGAGGGCTGTAGGCTGCCCATCCTTGGATTAAAGCCCTCGCACGTTCATAGGGCCTCTGTCTTAGGTTTAATCCTCCTCCTCATCAAAGAAGATGCTCTCCTTCCTGTGTGCACTAACCCTGACATTAAAATATTCATTATTAACATGGCAAAGAAAGAAGGGATCAAATTCCCTGTAGCACAATAAAAAGAGAATGCCAAAAAGTGAAATAAATGAGTAACGATCATCTTATGTTATTCTTCTGTTACCTAAGAAACTATCTTCAAAACAGAAGTCCTCATAAATGTTCTGGAGAAGGATCAGACACTTTCTGCTGCAGAAGGATACGAAGTGTATATGACTTGGCAGGCGTTCGCTTTCTAGAAGATAAACTAGAGCCTCAAGCCAGCATTCTATTACTTTTGACCTTGCAGTCTGTGGCTTTTAGCTGCACTCTGTGTTAGAAAGGAAGGATCCGATGCCCTTCCCAACCTTTTCCGTTCGAAATTTCTGTTTTCAAAAGTCTTACCCTAAACTTTGCTTGGGATGAATGTCCCTATCCCATTTAAAATTGGATTAAAAATTATTCTGTGGAGTCACACATTTAGAATACATACACAGCATAGCCAAACAGATAGAATGTTATACGGAGTTTTCTTAGCAGAGTGATGCAAAACTATATTATAGAATAGACTACATAAAGGAAATAATATTCTTAAATAAGATTAGACTATTTTCCTCTCATTTTTTAGGATTTTATCCTTTGGAGGGGATAATGTGTTTCTGGAACCATCCGGAACCAAAAGAAGTGAAGCCACTCCTTTTTTTCTTTTTGTGTCTTTTTTTTTTCTTCTCTGAGTTTTCCTTCTGAACATGATTTCTCCCACAGAGTCTTTGTTTTACTGCACCACACAGCTAGGAAAGGGACAGATGAACCAAAGGGGCACTGATGATGTGATCTAGTTTGGTAATGAAACGTCTACAAGAAAACAATCAAGCTTAGAGGATTCCACCATTCAACCCTGAGCTACAAATATTCTCTTCTATTAGATTGATAGCAATCTGGGCTGATAACTTCTAGAGTATTTTTTAAATTAAAAAGTAAAATCAACTTGAGTTTGACTTCAGTTTACATCCATGTTGTTCTGGGTAAAATGTTTGCCTTCTTCCACTATTATTTTTCAATCTGAAGATCTAGCCCGGGGCATCAAACTCAATTTCATTGACGGCCACATAAGGGTTGTATTTGACCTCTGGGGGGGGGGAATGGGGGCATGGGTAGCTCAACATCACTCGTGTCAGGGGTGCCTGTGGCGGCCCGAGCCCTCTGCCAGTGAAAACAGGCTCCTGAGCTCCTGTTTCCAGCTGCGACGGCTTCCTGCAATCCTCTGCCAGCAAAAATGGAGCTTGCGAGAGTTGCATGCAGCCCTCTTGAGCTCCATTTTTGCTGGCAAAGACATGGCAGGCTGGTCCTTCACTGTTTCCAGGGGAGCCCCACAGGCCGTATCTAAGCACCACATGGGCTGGATCCAGTTCATGGGCCTTGAGTTTGACACCCCCGATCTAGTCTATGCCAGGAGTGAAATCCAGCAGGTTCAGACAGGTTCTGGAGAACAGATAGCAGAAATTTTTAGCAGTTCAGAGAACCGGTAGTGGAAATTTTGAGTAGTTTGGGGAACTGGCAAATACCACCTCTGGCTGGCCCCAGAGTGGGGTGGGAATGGAGATTTTGCAGTATCCTTCCCCTGCCATGCTCACCAAGCCACGCCCACAGAACTGGTAGTAAAAAAAATTGGGTTTCACCACTGGTCTATGCCCCTGTTAGTGGTCTTCCATCCAAATGTTAACCAGACTGAGTCTTAACTTTCTGAAACCAGCCAAGGGCAACTATGAACAGAGACATGTGAATCTGTGAATGGTATTTTGGGTTTAAAAAACAAAGCTACTCTTTGAGGTTCTCTACCATAGCACAGTGGGAGAAACCCATAAAAGGTTACAGATGAAGAAGAAAGATACAAGGGTTTTTTTCCCCCTTCATAATCCCCGAAATTCTGATGCTGATTTTAATTATGAATTATTAGAGAGAACGCATATCTCCCAGCCTTTTGCTGACACTTGTCTAAAATACTAACTCTCAAAGAATTGGCTGGAGAAAACTAAAAAAAGAAGTCTTCCATGTAAGGATATTCCTCATTTTCCACATACATTGGATGGCAAGCAATAAATGTTTAATAATAAAAACCCTCTTCAATATTAGGAAGGTAGAAATGACAGTAGCTCCATTTGAATACTTACAGGTAAGTTGCAGGAAATTCAGAGTAACATTGTTCAGTGGAGTACTGAATGCAACCAGTGCAGTATGCCTTAAAGCAAAGGATTCATGCAGAAATAATTTTGGATTTGCTCAATCAAATCTGCACCCTAATGCTGACCCAACTCCCAACTGAAGTATTTTTCTTTTAAGATAAATGTCTCTGCATATCTCCAGCTGTAAATGTTAATTGCATGGATGGTTAAATCTGCATGACTTGAGGCTAAATCAGGTTGATGGTGTTTATTGGCTTTCAACTTCACGAGCCATTTATAAACATACAAAAATAAGGTTAGGATGAAGGACTCGACAGAATGGGTATATACATTTGCATAAACACCCTCTCTGTAATTGTGGAAAAGTTTGGTAAATGAATGCATCATTTCTAGATAAAGATCGCCAGTGTATTAAGTTAAGGGCAACAAATATGTGTTGCAAAAGAGTTTGCCCAAACATTTAGCTTAATTCAGAATCCGTCAATGTTAACATAGTAATTGCATATCGTTAATACTGGCTTGTTTTTTTTTTTAAGTGACCCAGACTGAAATTGATATAAACAAATGCCTTCTTGCAATGATTTTTCTTCATCCCAGACTGTCTACTTTTGGCTGGGAGAACAGTGAAACTTGGTGTACTTAGTGGAAAAAAGCCATGGCAAACTAAAGGAGGAAGGATAGCTTTATCACTGAAGCATGGGACGTAGGTTTAAAATTCAACTTTCTAGGATGCAAGCTAATTCTGCAATTTAAGTAAATTGTTTTAATTTCCTCCAAAATCTATACTAAGGGTACAGATTCTCTCCCCTCCCACATAATCCCCCACCAATATTGACTTGTAAAATAAATGGAATCCTTGTGCTTCTTATGCTGACATGTACCTTACAAATCAATTCTAGAGGGTAAAATTGGTTAAGTTTGACTGTTGATGACTAATTGGGCATCTCCATGTAGTAAAGAAATGCATTGCCACTGCTTTCTACAATTTATGTTGAATTTCCAATCCAAGTCATGGATTTGCTGGTAATTTCCAACTAAGCACTAATCAGTGCTAACATCTTATTAGTTTTTTCCCCCCAGTCTTACGTGGTGGATGAATGTTTGAAGTGGTCAGAAGTATTTCCAATTATTTCAACAAATGCCAATAATGTTTATTTGTTTTTGCAAATAAATAGCTGTTCCAGAGCAATCTGTCAGTGGGCTAAACCCACTGACAGATTGCTCCTAACATTCCTGAAGACAAAGGGAATCAGACACACTATGGAAGTGCAGTGCACACTATGGAAAAAGTCATTTTAACACTTGCAAATATCTTTTATATCTGCATATTATATGTAGTATACTCAACAATAAAACAAATGCTACTCATGTTGTTCTTAGAACTTACTTTACATTCCAGTTAGGGTTAGAGGTCTTCATGAACACATGTCATGATGTTTTTTTTCTTGGCAATAATACAGAAATACTTTACCTTTGAATCATTTTCTTTTAAAAATATTTTGATCTCCCAGATTAGCTTTTACCCGTGGGGTTTTTGGGATGATCTCCTGATGAGTTTTTAATCCTAATTTTTCCAAAAGTCAAGTGTGTGGGTCTAATCCCATCTCTACCCTCCATAAAAGCAAGCACACACATATGGACCACAATCCTCAATCCACCGAGAATTGTGCCAACTCCAAGAAAATACACAAATAGGAAGATTGAATCATCAGAAGGTGCCATTCAAACATATATGTGCCAAACATCTACCTGCTTAAATGCATGTTCATATAGCCTACTAACCAGTCAGATAAAGCCAGGCATTGCTTTTCTAGATCCTGTTCAACTGTTGATCAGGATTTACTTTGATGAATGTTTTCATGGTTTGGTATGCCGTATAAATACAGTCTGATTGGTTAATATGATTTAATGGATTGGGTGAACCAGAAAATAAATTCTGTAAACAAATGAAATGCACTGTATGGACTGTATGAGCCACAGTGGTGCAGGGTTAGAGTGCAATACTGCAGGCTATTTCTGCTGACTGCCAGCTGACTGCAATTTGGCAGTTCAAATCTCACCAGGCTCAAGGTTGACTCAGCTTTCCATCCTTCTGAGTAAGGAGGAAAACGAGGGCCCAGATTGTTGGGGGCAATATGCTGACTCTGTAAACCTCTTAGAGAGGGCTGTAAAGCACTGTGAAGCAGAATATAAGTCTAAATACTATTGCTATGGACATAAGCCACAAATGCAGGCCAAGTGATCCATCATTCCACCCCCACCCCCACCCCAGTCAAACATATGCACATTTAAAGGATGCATAAGAAGTACTTTTGCCTGTACGCATTTTATGATTTTGAGGTCATTTTGAATACCTAAAAACTAACTCACACATAAAAAATCCTAATCCAGACAAATCACCTCAAATTCACTCAACTGTTTTCTAGTTTTGTTTCCCCCCATCTTTTAAAGAAATTTTAATTAGTCTATGAAACATATTCAACTGCTTGGCCACTTTCCTTCCTTCTATAAAGAATTTTGTGGTCTCTCAGGGCACCAAGATTTCAGGAAAAAAAATTAAAGAGAGAAGAGCTATAAGTAGAGCTCAACATTTGCAGGTGCTGGAAGATGAATAGTACCAGAGGGTGGCCATTTTGTTGCTGATCCCACTCAAAGCAAAATGTTGAAAAAGCTCAGCACCTTTTCACAACTGTGAGAACCATTGACAAAGCAGTGGTAGAAGCATTTTCTGGTTGTTAAAAGAATTACTTCATGTAATATTTTAGCCTAGAGATGATGTTTTTATATCGTCAGTGGTGAGATGGTGGTTCAGCAGTCTCAAGAAGACTATAGCTTCCCCAGCCCTTCTGGTCACAATAATGAGAACTCCCACAATGAGTACTTGAGTATTTTGCAATTGAAATTATATTGAATAACTGTTCTGCCATATTTGTATTAAAAACAATAGAAGCTAAAGCTCTTCCACCCCAAATGATGTAAATTATATACTTACTTTGCTCTTCTCTGTAAAAACATGGTGGGTTTTTTTGTTTTTTTTTACAGAGAAGAGCAAAGTATGTAATTTACATCATGGAATTTCAACTCTTGAGCATCATTTAGATTTTGGAGAAAGAAAGGGATTTGCCAAAGGGCATCGAGAAAGGTCTCTGATTGTAATTGTATAGAGATTTGCACAGGGGTGAAATTCAAAATTTTCCCCTACCGGTTCTGTGGGCATGGCTTGGTGGGTGTGGCAGGGGAAGGATACTGCAAAATCCCCATTCCCTCCCCACTCCTGGGGGAAGGATATTGCAAAATCTCCATTCCCACCCCACTCTGGGGCCAGCCAGAGGTGGTATTTGCCGGTTCTCTGAACTACTGAAAATCTACCAGTTCTCCAGAACCTGTCAGAACCTGCTGAATTTCACCCCCAGATTGGCAGCTGTTTCTTTCATTCAGTGCCCTATTGCTGTGCTACTGCACACTTATGCTAGTCTCCGTTACAATATGTCTGTTTTAAAACAGAATGCCATCAATGTGGGATTTGTGTGTTTGTACTTGAAATATATGACAGGTTTATGACTAGTACACATGTAAAATGGACACAGTCCACAGATAAACCAATCTGTCCATCCCTATCAGGGAGAGAAAAAACACATCTGGTCTGGAGGGAGCTTATGAACAAAGTTATCTTCATGCTTAGCTTGCTACAGGGTCTAATCAAAGAGGAAGCTTTCAAGGAATGGAAGTTTGCAAGACTCAGCTAAATGAAAGAAGCACATTGCTCACACACATACCTAGATTTACGGTGCATTGCATTAGGCCATGGTGTGCAGCTGTAGAAGTTTAAAAGTGATCCTCAAAGACTCAGATTAATTCCTGGAGGTGTAGCAAGAAGAGATAAGCTTTGCTTGCATTAAAGCAAAAACTACAGAAGCACCTGCAGTTTTCTGGTCTTCTGGGAAGACAGATAGGATGCCCTTATCTAGGTTGTGTAACATTCCTTTTGCTGATCACAGAAATACACTTGGAAGAAACAACTTATCACCCAACTGCTTAATGAAAGAGTTGGCAGCTCATTTGGATGGATTGCAAGCCAATGAATGCTCCTGCTAGAAAATGAGGCATGGGAGAACCTTACAAATGTGGCGATTGATCTATTCAACCTCATTACAATTAAGCAACGAGCAGTTAAAAAGTAAACAATAAACCCCACTTAGACTGTTAAAGAGAGATGGGGTGGTGTAGTGACCTGGTGAGACAGGAAGATTCTGTTTTAAGTCTCCTTGACATGTTGCTCACTTTGTGACTTTGGGCTGTTTTGAGTTGTTGTGGAAAAGAAAATGGAGGAAGGAGGACCATTCATCCTTCTTTCAGCTCCTGGACTATAAACACAACAAATCCAAAGATATTGCACAATGATCCCATGTTTTGCTTTTTGTCTTGGTAAATAAGGAGTAACAGTTATCCTTTCTAACAAGAGGATTTTGCTACAGTCAGAGAGGGGAATGAAAAGAGGATAGTAATTTCTCTATGCCAAAGGAATCAGAAGTCTCAGGCTAAGAGAGACAGCATGTCACATCAAATAAAAAAATATATTTGTGGACATTTAAGAGCTTTAGACTAAACCCACCAGTTCATATTTTAGGAGTCAATCCTAACCAGGCTGATTTAAAACTTGTGTCAAACTTTCTTTATTGGGGTTTGCTTATTCATCATACATGCACAGAAATGCTGTTTTTAAAACATACATCCTCTTCCTTCCTCATTTGGAAGCAGCTTTGTCTTAATAAACTTTAACTCTATTTGTTGGAGGGTGAATTTGCACATGCATGTTGCTATTCGGTTATTCCATAATTAAATGGATCACAGCAAACATCAGTCTCACATAAATACAAACTGCAGTTTAGGTAGAGTAGAAGTTGCTTGATTAATTGGTTGGTTGATTTGCAAATGCTACCCAATTTTGAAGTTTCAAAACCTCTGTCTCTTACACATATACAATATATGAAACCAATATCAAAGCGCTGAAAGACTGAATAAAATGATTTAAAGCATTAAGTATTAATACTTTAATACTAATAGTAATATAGTAATACTACTTTAATACTTTAATAGTAGCACTATTAAAGTATTAAAGTAGTACTTTATAAAATACTATTTAATACTTTAGTAGTATTATAAGTAATACTACTCTTAAAAAGTATTAAGAGCCGAGATGGCACAGTGGTTAGAGTGCAGTACTGCAGGCTACTTCAGCTGACTGCTAGCCGCAGTTCAGCAGATAGAATCTCAAATCTCACCAGGTTCAAGCTTTCCATCCTTCTGAGATGAGTAAAATGAGGACCCAGATTGTTGGGGGAAAATATGCTGACTCTGTAAAACCACTTAGAGAGGGCTGTAAAAGCCCTATGAAGTGGTATATAAGTCTAAGTGCTATTGCTATTGCTATTAAAATCTCTTCTAAACTGTAATAAGAAGGGAGTTTCTTGAACTCAGTTCTTCCAGCATCAGCAATCTCTGTTTGTTTTACTTCAACATGAGCAATAGGACAGTTTCTTGATGCCAATGTCTCAAATTGCCTAATGGTGGAACCATTTCTGAATTTTCCATTGTCTGAAAATTAAATTAGGATAGTGTTGTAATTCCAAAAAATAATATTATGTGTAGTTAGCATCTAAGAACATAGGCAGTTCCAGTATTGTATTATAATACAATCAGCAGTTGTTTAGACTGGATTTCATATTTTTGTTCACCTATGAAGACCATCCCAAGGAAAGGCAGATATTGTTTAATAATATTAAAAGTATTGCTGCAGTATGTAAGCGGTTCCAAGTAAAGATGCCATTTGCTTGGAACAGCTTATAACATACAATGATTTGTTATTATTGTTGCTGTTATTTACACAGTAAGGTGAAATCACAACATGCCAATTTTCTCATTCTTTCAATGTATTCTTTATTAATCACATTTTAACCTGTCCGTGCTTGATGTTATCCAACTGTAATATGACCAACCTTTTGCAATTTTATAATTTACATTAAAAAACCAACAAAACCTTATTCTTTTCCTCCTTCTCTCTCATTTATACTGATATCAACAAGATGTTTGACAAGAGTATATTTTTGTGCAATATTGTTATCCAATATCATGGAATTAGTTCAAGAACCTCATAGATCTTTGTTCCTTTGTTCCTTCCTTGTTCATTAGAATGGGGGGGGAAAGCAGATGGGAGAAAAACCGTGCCCTCTATCCCCTAATCATCATTTCTCCATTTGCTATAGTGCTACATGTGCCCTAGGTTATTGGTTTGTTTGTTTGTTTGTTTAGCACATTTATATGGCTGCCCAACATATACATGGTGATTCCTGGTGGCTTTCAAAATTAAAATCCACAATACAAAACCCATAAGCTCCCTGCTCACACCTCCATGCAAGACAAGAAACACAATCATACCAATCACTATTCATCATTTATTATTTCTTTACTAAGTTATTAGTAGTAACTTAGTAGTAGTAGTAATTTATCTAGTAGGCCTAGATAAATACAACTGGATTCAACATTTGGGGATCTGCCAGCAGACACAGTTTTACTTTTTGCCAGAAACATCCAGCATTTGAACCAACATTTGTGCATCTCTACTGGACAACCTTTAATCAGCTGCCCTGGTGTGTGTGTGATGCAAGCCATTTACATTATAGTTGACTGTTTTTTTAAAAAAAAAATTGCATTCATCTTCTAGAACAATGTCTAAGGAAATTTTCAGTCATCCAGATCATAGTTGTTTTCAAAGGTGCTTTTCCAAAAGGCAACTGGATTGTTCTTTCTTTGAGGAGGAAGAAGAAAAAGTTTCGCTTCTCATCCAAGAAGTTTCATCAGTTTTGATGGTGGGGGAAGATAGGTATTGAATGTTGAGACTAGATAATGGGGGACCGTCAGTTTTTAGAAGCACAAAGATTACTGCACAAAAGTAGAAAATCAGTGCTTTCCTTCCAAAGGCAAAATTTATGTGTGCTCCCATGAAACGTATCCACAAACAGCCCTCATCTGCTCTGTTTGTTGAATGGAAACAAGCAACTGTGTGTTGAACTGACACACTGGTTGAAAAGCAGCTGCTCTGTGTCACCTTCGCTCCTTGGAGCCAAGCAGCATAAAGAACCACCTTCCAGCTCTCTGAAATATGTTAGAGGAATAGAAATTAGACCACTTCTCCTGCTTCATATTAATCAACTTTGTTTCCCTTATGTATGTGTATACAGAGATATATTTTGAGCAGCAACATGACTACTGTGTAGTAAATATTTTGATGCATAATTTAGTTGCTGGAGATCTGTCTAACAGAGAAAAGGCAAGTTTTGTCCTTGAGAAGAAAAAGCTGTAAAGGCAATGTAACTTGGGCAGATATTTGCAGGCTGAGTCACACACATGGAGGCAAATGCTGCTTGTCTTGCGAAAGTATTCTTGTAAATCTTTAGAAACAAACAACGCCAGTCTCCCAGGACTGCTTGAGACATTCCAAAAAGCAGTGGGCCCTGACTGTCCCTCAGGCTAGGTTTGCATAGAGAATATAGCATTTGACCCTGACTGTCCATATATAAAGTCAACATTTCCCAGTGGCAATTTCTCAGATTGTAGGAGGACATTTCTCAATAATTTGGTCATGATGGAATGGAAGTATCAGAAATAATAATAGAAGAAAACTGGTATATATTGAATCCAGGTTTGATTCAGCTTATGTTAAGAGGCTGTGAAATCACTCCCAATTATCTTCTAATAGTCAAAATGAGACAAATAATTTTAGCAGATGAAGGAGACTTAAAATCACTTAAGAGATTTTCAGCTCAGTTGACCAAAAAGCAAAAACAAAAAAGCCCAGTAAAAATGTATGTCATTGATAAATGGTAGGAGGCTTGTGCAGATGAATGAAGTTTGGGAAGCCTCCAAATAATTAGCCTAAAAATTCAGTGGCACCCCCATTGAATTAAGAATCTTCCTGAATCCCTTGCTCCTTGTGTCTTGGCGATCAGGACGATTGGATTCCTTTCTCTTAAATCTACTGTGACTAGTTTGAACATGTGTACAGGATTGTAAAGATCCTAGATATGGCTTCCTAAATATGTCTATTTTTGTACAGTATGTTTGTTCTGAGGAATAATATTTCAATGAAGAACCCACGTTAGGGGTTTCCTATAAAAGACAAAGATGGTGTTTTGTAGGAAAGCTGGGTTCAAATCTGTATTAGTTTAGGTATGGGAAAGGTACTAAAAATAACCAGGAGAAATGTTTTTAAGGGGAAGGTTAAAAAAAAAAAATTGCAAGTCTGCTGAGAAGAGAAGATGTGTCCCTGGGTCAGTAAGAGAAAGGGAAAGTTCTCAACTCCTACCTTTTCTATGAAAAAGAAACTGCTTATCTTGGCAAAACAACAACAGCAATTAAATGATGACTGGAAAGGATTCCAAACAAATATACTGTAAAGGGATAGTATGGGACCACCTAGATGTTCTAAATAAATTCAGGTCTTCGGGGTGACATTAACTGCATCCTAAAGTATTAATGGGAGTTGCAGATATAACTTTGTTTCTATAGTGGTTTAAGATTCTTGAAGAACAGGCAAATTGCCCTGAGATTGAACAACAATCTGACCTGCAGAAATATTAATTCTGCTGTTACGTTTTCTTGTAAAGAGTGAAGAGACTTCAGCTATCAATGATACATATTTACTAAATGAATAAGTAGAGTCAAATAACCACTGACTAATCTATTTTGTTTTAATATTTGAAAGGCTGTAGAGCAGCTAACTATCAGCATCGAAGCATTTAGTGTGCAAATACATATACAATAAATGTATAATTTTAAAGAGCATGCATGAAGGTTTTTTTTTAAATCAAATTATACTACTGTATATACTTATATGACTTTGAACTAGTCCTTAACCTTTTTCCCTCTGTTGAAATCAGTGGAAGAAAATGTATTTGTTGGTTTGCTTGTACTGACCAAAAATGGTATAAAAGAACAGAAGAAACTGCATTTTACAAACTTCTCCCTGTTGGATATAGCAATTTGTCCATTTATAATTCCATGCCATGTCAGATACGATTTAGATTCTAAGTCAGGGTTCCCAACCGGAGTGCTTGCATGGGGTGACAATATTCCAGGGGATGCAAAAACTTGGGTTTAGAAGTTTCAAAATTATAGTGTATATGCATAATTCAAACCAGGTATTTACTTTTGTAAGGGGTGCGAGAATAGCGAGAATATATCAGAAGCATTGTAGGGGTGCGGGGTATAGAAAAGGTTGGGAACCCCAGTTCTAAATGAAGGGGAAAAAAAATCTAGGTCCATGGTGGTGAATCTATGACACGCGTGCCACAGGTGGCATGCAGAGACCTCTCTGTAGGCACTCCAGCTGTCGCCCCATCCCAGTTCCACTGTACATGCACGCATGCCTCCCGCCGGCCAGCTGGTCTTTGAGTCTCTGCTGCGCATGCGTGGGGGGACAAGATGCATGCAGGGATGCACACACATGTGGGGATTGTGTGCGCATGTGTGGGTGGGTGCAAGCATGGGGATGCACGGGGATGCTCACGTATGTGTGGGAGAATGTGAGCATGCACGGGAGATGTGCTTGGGTGGGGCACATGTGTGGGGGATGTTCATATTGCATTTTGGGAGTGTGCACACACGTGCATTCACACACATGCACATGCACTTTGGGCACTCGGTGCCAAAAAGGTTAGCCATCACTGATCTAGGTATTACAAAATTACTTAAGACAGCCAAATGTTATAGGATTCCCTAACTCATTATTTAAAAATCAAGACCAAGAAAAACTCAGATACTCAAATATTTATTGGTAGCTAGTTTAGTTAGATATTCTTACTAAATAAACAGCATTCAAATGTAGATAGAAGGAGAGAAAGGGATATACCAGAGAAGTGAATAATAGTCTATGAAATGTTCATGAGAATATGTGGTTTTTTTTTTATTCTTAAGGTGTTGTTAATCTGCAACAGACTAAAATAGTCTGTTGCAGATTCCCCCCCCTCTGGATTTTTTCTCTGGAAACTACAATAAAATTAGATCCAGTGGAACAAAGTGGCTATTTAATGCCCAGAACTATAAACAAGAATGGTGTAATTTCCATTGGATAACACAATTTTTTACATAAGCCATTTTAAATGAAGACCATCTTTTAAAAATTAAACCTTAATTTCCAGTTCCATATTTCCTAAAATAAATAAAGTCTTTGAATATAAATATATCAAAGGGTGACCTAAAATCATGGAAATATAGTTTAGATTGAGGTAAAGCTCAAGTTCACATACTTTCCTAGTTATACCTGGAAAATGTCAGCAGCTCACTGCCGCTTATCTTTAAAGGCAAATTCATGCAAATAATGTTTTTTTTTTAAAAAAAGTAAAAGTGTGATTAAGTCACTGTGAATTCTCCCTTAAGAAATGGTTTGAGGATTACAGGCTAGCATGCCGTTATCATTCCTGAGACTGGAAACAAAACACTGATATAAACATAGTATCCAAACCACAGAACATGACTTGTTTAAAAAATTAATGTCTGTGAAGTAAGGCAGGAAACGAGATTTATCCTTTTGGGAATTTTTTTGGCATGAACAGAGGACTAGGCATCCTCAGAACCTGTCATATCCTTCATCTCTCATGGAGCTCTGAAGTAAATCAAATTTTACTCAAGTGAAGGAAAGGGAGCACATACACCATCTGAAACGTGTAGCAATCCTTCTGTTTGACATGGCATTAAACAGAAGAAGGCAAATTAGGCTGTGTTGCCTTAAGGATTATTGTTACACATTGTATGCCTCCTGCCTGTGACAGTTGGTTCCTCTCCATGAGAGAAGCTGAGCACAGGCTCCAACTGAGAAACTTAAATGACAGCATGGTGGTCAATTTATTTTGCTTTTTCCTTCTTGCAGAGCATTCTGACATCTTTGGGCAAATTGAAACAAGAGTTGACTGTTTCTCCAAATTCTGAATTCATCCATAAGGGAGGGTAGAAACTTTGGAATAAAAGAATGAATGGAGAGAGAAAGCAAGAGGAAGAGAAGGTTCATTGACCCTTAGAACATTAGCCCTGGGGGTCCTCCAATACGATTAAATTGACTGGCAATGGATCAATTAAAACACACTGAATTATCAACATACAGAATTGGAATCATTTCTCTCAAGCCATGTGCAATGCAGGATATAGATACATTATAACAGAATAATAGAACAGAATAACAGAGTTGGAAGGGACCTTGGAAATCTTCTAGTTCAACCCCTTGCTCAGGTAGGAAACCCTATATCCTCGATGGTGAACCTATGGCATGGGTGCCACAGGTGGCACGTGGAGCTATATTGGTGGCCACGCGAGCTCAGCTCTGGCATGCATGCAGGTACCGGGCAGTTGATTTTCAGGCCTTCTGGGCCTACCAGAAGTCAGGAAACACACTGTTTCCAGCCTCCGGAGGGCCTCTGAGGGGGTGGGGAAGGCCATTTTTGCCCTCCCCAGGCTTCTAGAAAGGCTGTGGAGCCTGGGGAGAGCAAAAAATGGGCCTACTGGGCCCACCATGCCATTGCATGCCAAATGGGGAGCATGGGGGGGCACATAAAATTATGGATGTGGGCACAAATGTGTGTGACCTCCTCCGCGCTCCCCCCGCTTTTGGCATGCGATAGCAAAAAGGTTAGCTATGACTGCATTATACCATTTGAGACAAATGGTTGTCCAATCTCTTTCTAAAATCTTCCAGTGTTGGAGCACCCACAACTTCTGATGGCAAGTCATTCCACTGATTAATTGTTCTAACTCTCAGGAAATTTCTCCTTGGTTCTAGGTTGCTTCTCTCCTTGATTAGTTTTCATCCATTGCTTCTTGTCCTGCCTTCAGGTGCTTTGGAGAATTATCACTGACAGAAACTCACCCAACCTTTGCATAAGAAGCATCAGTGAAGATGCACCCTTCATTGCCCAGAGCAACCTGAACCACTGACAAACAGCTTTATACCATTAAATAATGTCTTCCACATTTGGCCGAATTATTCTGGCTGAAACTTCTACCCCTACCTCCCTCTTTGCTGGAGCACTAGAAAACAAATCTTCTCACCACAAGAAGGCTTAATAACCAAAAGCATAAGTACTTTCTAAAAACTGATTCATCAGTTTAGCAAATAGTCATTGGCTTTATCAGCTGCATCTGTATGCTTTTAGGAATCAAAAATTACAGAGAATTTAAAGGATGACTTATTTTTCCCTATCTCACAGATTACTCTTCATTTGTAAGCATCCTACAGGCTGATAACTAAGCTCCAAAAAAGGTCTTTTCTCCCATCAAGAGCCGTGGTGGTGCAGTGGTTAGAATGGAGTATTGCAGGCTAACTCTGCCAACTGCCAGCAGTTTGATCCTAATGGGCTCAAGGTTCACTCAGCCTTCCATCCTTCCGATGTCAGTAAAACAAGGGCCCAGATTGTTGGGCAAAATATGCTGACTCTGTAAACCACTTAGACAGGGTTGTAAAGTACTATGAGGCAATAGATAAGTGTTTTTACTATCATAATTTTGAATCCTCAAAAGTTGCAGATTATGAGACATATCAACTAATGGTGGAGGGCACTCATTTGGATTTGGTTTGGTTAAGGTGCAAATATATTTATATGCTGGTACTTACATAGATTTGATATTCATGTCATAGGAGGATGGAATGATCTATAAAGCTTTCCACCCAAAGTACATCCTTAGATGCATATATGATTATATGTACTCTTCTTAGCATTGTTAAAAGAAAACTAGCACAGCCATGCATACATAACACACCCACACCAAGTTTCACAAAACTGGTATGCCAATACTATTTTTCTCTGTAACACCTCTGGACACATTTCAGTAGGTATGTGTTATCGAAATCCAATGAAACATGAGGATGACATGGCCTTATGTATTTGTATAGAAGTAAACCCAATTTGACAAGCAATTGCTCAGAGGCCAATTGTAAGTGACTAAAAATGGCCAAAGCCCGGGTGAGGTAGTCTGCAGCTGTTTCCATGCAAGTTTCAGTAATTCTTTTTTTAAAAAAAAATACACACATTTTTTTTCCTTTTGTAATTTTTTTAATCAAGGAAAGACAAACCACAAAGAACAGTAGGAGCAAAATTCCTTGCAGAATTCTTTTTCCACCCTAGATCACAACTGAAGCCCATCCTAGTCCAGAGGGAGAGAATGGATTTGTTGGCGTTTCTACTGAATTTGAAGTTGGAAGTTACTTAGGACTGTGTTTAACTTGGCCTGATTTTGTGTCAGCATTGTGGGTATCTCCCAAAGCTGAGGTTTGAATGTGATGTTTAATCAGCAACTCCCTTAGTCTGTCTCTTCTCCAACCATCACCACCACCCCTGTTTGGCTGTTCCATTAGCATAAATCACTGGTCGCTAGCAGATCTTGGAGCCAACCAAGAGATAGTTTCTATTGGCAGGAGTGAGTTGGGTCTTATCCTAACCTCCTTCAGCTGGCATATTTTCAAAGTAGGATTCTACTCTTTGCCCTTTAAATATACTGCTTTTAAATTGTGCACAGTCCTGCCTCCCCTAAGGAATTCTTAGCACCTCTGATTAAACTACAAAAATGTTATGTAAGAGTCAGATGAGCCAATATTCCATTTTTATCTATGTTCTGACACAGTAAGATTAATAAACAAAGTGGTGGCTTATGGCAAATGGACACCTCCACTGGGAATCAGATAGCAACCAGCAGATGGTTATTATAACAACTGACTTCAAGCAACCATTTCCAGCAATTATCCAAATCTTTACTGACATTTGAGGGTAGGCATTATTTGTTATACAATATTAGATAGCACGAATTGGCATGCTTCATGACATTTGGTTCCACAAGTTTCTCAGGACGCTGGATAAAGACTTTTGCCAATTTAGATGAGAAGTTGATTAAGTTTGTGAAAAATACGCAATCAACTTTTTCATCAGAATTTTACAGTTCATTACACTTGTTTTATGCCACGAATAACTTCATGATTTTGTTATGAGTTAAAATCAGGATAACAGAACTTGAGATTCTCATTGTGTCCTTTATGTGTGTGTAGAAGAGGGAGAATGGGTGTGGTATCTACTAAGAATGTGTGGATAGCCGTGTGAAGCTTCCAAAAGCACCAGTTAAGTGGGGACAAATAGAAGTGTTAAGAGGATCTCGATATCTAGCATAGACTGTTAGTGTGGAACAAGAGGTGGATCTTTCTCCATAACTAGCCCCCTTTCAAATAAAGAGAAGAGAATGTAAGTTAAGCAGCCACTGAATACAAAGGCCTCACCCCTTATCATTCTAAAGAGAATAAAAACATTACATGTTTAAGAGAAAGAAATATGTCAGGCATTATTGTTAGAAGATGGTGAAGGTAACAATCCATAACAATGAAATTGGAAGACTCATTGTTCATACATGAACAAGTCCATGCCCAACTTTAGATCATTTGGAATATATTTGCTAGACAGTCAGACAACAAAGATTTACATTGAAGGAATGCATACTTTTAAATAACTAGTCTTAGTTATTTTAAAAAATCCAGAAATGACTGGGGAAGGAAAGAAAGAATAGTGGAAAACCTAAGAACCCAGTTTAGTTCATTTACTGATTACAATAATGTTGTTTAAGACAGGGGTCGCCAACCTTTCGGACTTCAGGGACCACTAAATTCATAATTTTAAATCCCGCAGACCACTAATATGATTTTTTAAAAAATATAAATAGTATTTAGTGCAATATAAAAAATGCAAATAATTTTTCTGCGGACCACCAAAATTTTCTCACGGACCACCAGTGGTCCACGGACCACTGGCTGGTGACTGCTGCTTTAAGAAATGAACATACACAAAAATATTCTGTAAATGTTTATAACTTCATTTTTTTAAACACAGTGTTGCAATTAATGTATTCAAGGATTTTTATTTATTGTTGGTCAAAATAATCTGCGATCCCACCATTAAACTATAATTCTATACTGCTTTAGCTTAGCACTTTATTTCACCTCAAAATAAGTACATAAGCAAGTGTCTCGTTCTTTAGCTCCTTCTTCATCAGTAGTTCACTGCTTTGACATGATATTGCTTCTGATTTTAAAATCAAGTCACTTTATCTTAATCAGGGTCAATGATGGCACTAAACAACTCTTTAAAATAATTAATGTCTATGAAGATTCTCAGTCATCCATGTCATGATTGTCCCAAAGGTGCTTTTTCAAGAGGCAACTGGACTTACTTGTTTTTCTTTGAAGATGTTTTGTTTCTCATTCAAGAAGCTTCTTCAGCTCTGACTTTAAATTAATGTGTTTTTTTTTTTAAGTAATTGCAATGCTGAAAGGTTTAAAATATTTTTTTTCCAACTTGACATACTCCACATGTGCTGGAATTTGATTCCAGATTCCCATACATTGACTGGCACTGTTAATAGAAATTTTGGGAACTGAAATCCAACCATCCAGAAATCCTCAGTAGGCATTTTCCTGGAAGCTCTTTCCATCTATTTGCCTAAGAATTGTTTATAGCCAGATTAAACCTTTAACCATTATATTAAATTTAGCTTATAAAAGTCCATCCAAGTAGTGCTACATCAAAAATCCTTAAAGCTTTAGAAGGGAGGTTTACTGGGAAGGAAGGCAGAATCCACACACAATTGTCCTTACATTTCACTCAGTCTTACTGTTTTTATTCCTGTTTGTAACCATTTTCCCCTGTGCACTTGCACTTTAAGCACATTTTTTAAAAAAATGGGGCAAAACATTTTCATGAAATGAAAACATGTCCAAACAGTCAGGGACTGTATGGACATGATGTCGTAACAGAATCATATCTTCTTCTTCTTGTGCCATATCAGTCATCGGACATTGGCGATCCTATTTTTATCAACAGCCGCACTAAAAAGTGTTGTTGAGTTTTGTCCAAACCAGTCCCTTAGATTTTGAAGCCATGATGTTCTTCTTCTGCCTGGACCTCATTTGCCTTCAATTTTTCCTTGGAGGATTAAGTGAATCATATATTGGTTACATACTAATTTCTCTGTGAGTAAAGAAAGGCAGTTCATCATACTAACTTAAAACTACTGTAGAATCGAGTAGAAGGGACCATTCTGAAAGTGGGAAGGGAACATATTCCCATTGTTCAGATGACTGAGCAAAATCTTGCCATACTGTAATATAAGTTTCATTTCCCACTGGCTATACATAAAATTGTTTTGCTCCATTTTTTTCCTGTGAATGGACACATAGAGTCAAACTGTACACATGATATTATGTGCAATACATGCCATTCCTATATTGCATTTATTTAACTTTAAACTAAATGGTAACTGTGGAGTATATGGGTAGGGTGGGAGGAAACCTGTCTCAGGACTGGTGCGGGAGATGAGCCCGATGGAGGGGTCAAACACATCATCAGTCACAGGTCACTTCGTGCCCACAAGAGATCTAAGTTCAGTCCACTGTGAACTTCTTATTTACTGCCAATTTACTTTAATTTTTAGTAGCTCAGATTCTTGTAGAGAACTTAAGCTTCCGATAAATCTTTATACCCATTTGAACTGCCTGGATCTCCTGATTTCCCTGGTGCTTGAAAATTACAATGCATAACATAGGATTTTTAATTTCCTTTCTCTGGTGAGGGCTTCTTCTGAGTTCCCTATGGTTGGTTAGAGCCTAATATAAATTCTATAGAACTTCTTAAATAAACAAAATGGGTCCCTTTTCAGTGCAATGTCATGAATCCTTTGCATTAAAGCTGAACTGAAATTCCTCAAAACAGACAAAATTAGTGATGCCTTGCTCCATTCTAACAATTGGGTACTAATAGTCCACTTTTGCTGCACTTTCTCCAACATCCAAGTTCAGTTCTGAGTCGAAGAACTCTTTTATGTACAGAAGTGATAGCTGGGGGTAAAGGGTGACATTAATGCCACTGAATTATGTTGAGCGTTTTTAGCATCATACCCCTTTTTTTTCTAAAATGCACCATATCTTAAGAAAATAAGATAAAGTTTATATCAATGACAGCAAAAATATTTACACAGATCAAATGGAGAAAAATAATAACCAATAAGCACTCAAAAAAAAATAGAGTATGTCATGATCCTCCTATATTCTATGACAGGGAAGGAAGGAAGGAAGGAAGGAACTTTCTTCCTGATCAGTCCTGAGCCAAGAAAGAAGGGACGAGGGAAACATTCCTTCTTCTATTTAATTGTGATGATAATTAATGGAAGAAGGTTTCTGATGATTTTTTCTTTCAAAGAGCAAAAAAGAAATGAAGAGATAGATGCATTTCCTTCACTTTTTCCCCATTCAGTGGGGAATGAAAGAGGTCTTATGAGACACTCAGCTGAGTATTGGAGGTAATGCATTCCTACTCTTTCTCTGTGTCACTGAAGCATCTTTTGTTCAGATTCCAACTAGGCATCCAGCTATATAGTCTAACATGCACAACTACCTTGTTCCTGGCTAGTTCTGGCAGGGAAAGTTAGAAATGACTGGAAAGAGGGAAGCAGGGTCTCCACTAATGAGAACAACAGGCCAAACCCAAACCCAAGGCCCTTAGTGGAAAGAGCTGCAAAAAACAGGACCCTGGAGAGCTCCAAATGGCTAAATTTCTCCCCTATTAAAATAATTCCAGAATAATAGATGGAAAGCCACTGAAAGATGGCTGGTTCTACACAATAGCCAGCTCCACCTTCTCTAGAGGAGCTGTCTGACCTATTAAAGACCCCTCATTTTGTATTATAATTCCAGTCTTCTGTAAATTTGGGAATATGGAGGTTCCGCTGAGGGTTCCTTTGCTGAGTCTGGTTGAAGGCTGTGGCAATTGGTTAAGTGGGTTTTGAATGTAGAACTAGCTGACCTTTCCCCAGTGACTTTTCATTCATATCTTCTGCTGCCTGTTGCAAATCCAAGATTTGGAAGTAATGCGAGGTGCATAATAGCTAGAACAACAGTGCCAAACAACTTCAGAGCATTTCTTTAATGAAGCAGCCAAAAATTAAGAATACTCTTTCTCTTGGAGAAAGAGTCCCAGGCTAACATTCTTCCGATGAAACATCTCTTAACAAGGACACCACAAAGAAAAAAAAAGAAAAGCCAGAAAAGTAATTTTGCGAGCCATAAGATATGGAGGGAAGTTTGAAAATAGCAGTTATAGACCAAGGTTCAGTATAGCACAGGCACAATGCACAGATGTTCAGAAGAATGCATACACAACTGACTGAGGTAGTGTTAGATGCCCATGCTAAGAGCAGCTATCTAATTTGATTTTTTCAAACTTTCATTCCAACTTTCGGAAGCAAATTCTATAGTTTAACCATGCACTGTAGGAAGAAGCCCATCAAGAAAATGAGGCTTTAGCAATACTGAGTTTGCAGCTCTTTGATCTCTCATTCCTTTTCCTTGTACACTTGGAAAACAGTGCCTGTTTCATCCCCTCAGTCATTGCTAGCAATGACCTATTCTTCAATTCAAAACACTTTAGATTTAATTTTCAATGTTTCTTCCTTCACTAAAAAGATTTATATGAGAACATCTATCACGGAGGTATCTAATTCTTTCTCGTATGCCAGCTCATCAATTAAACTTGGACATAACCAGGAGGCAGGTGAGTAGACCTTTCTCTTCTCAAATGTTTTTGCTTACTGATCCATCCCTTTTATCAAGTTGATATTTTTCAGTAATGAACAATTGAATGCTGTGCATTGAATGTTTCTAATTCCAAGCAAATATTTTTCATAGTTCATCTAGGGCATGAGGCCTGTTTTTCTAGAATCAGGGAGCCATGTACTTTTCCATACATTCTGAAATAATATATAACCTAGAGAAATTATTGATAAGATTTGTCAGGTGGGCAATATTTGGGAGCTTCTTGCATTAAAAAAGGGGGTCTTAGACATCTTCAGTAGCAATATGGCCATCAAACAAATTAGGACTAAATTTGGCCGATTTTGGTCAGTGGTGCAAGTGGTTCTCAAATTTTACTCAGAAAGTTTAAGCTCCCCCTACATAAAGGTAAAAGTTCTCCTCATACTAGTCATTCCCGACTATAGGGGGCAGTGCTCATCTCTGTTTCAAAGCCGAAGAGCCAGCGCTGTCCGAAGATGTCTCCATGGTCATGTGGCCAGCATCACTAAATACCAAAGGTGCACAGAACGCTGTTATCTTCCCACCAAAGGTGGTCCCTATTTTTCTACTTGCATTTTTTACATGCTTTCAAACTGCTAGGTTGGCAGAAGCTTGGACAAGTAACAGGAGCTCACCCCATTATGCGGCACTAGGGATTTGAACCACTGAACTGCCAACCTTTCAATCGACAAACTCAGCATCTTAGCCACTGAGCCACCGTGTCCCTCTTTTCCCCCTACATACTATGTGCTTATTTTAGATCCGGTTTGTATTTATATAATGTAAACTAATTGTGTCATTGAAAAGTGATGGATTTATATCTAATTTTTACAACTGAATGCTGCACTGTGCAAAAATAAATAAATAAAAAAAAATGGATTGCCAACATGTGAGGTAGAAGGTAAGTGCAGAGATGTGATCTGAATCAGAATGAGAACCAGAGATATGTAAGATTTTCAATAGGTGTAGAGTAGGTTTCAATCGATCACTATGACCAATGGGGAAAATTCAGTGCATTCAAATCTGATCATCGGTTCCTAGAAATTAACAAATCATATGCTTGAAAAGTGTAAATGATTTGGTGCAGAAGAATGCATTTCGTATTTTGTTAAAAAATGTTTTGAGTGCCAATGGAGCTACAAAAACAATTACTTATGAAAAACTCCATACTTAACAATACATCTCATAAAAATACCAACATATTTGAATAATTTTTCAGAATGACAACTGTTTTGTTAATGGAACAGTGAAATATTTTTCATTCACTTAAACAATATTGTAGAAACAGTGGTGTAGAGAAAGGATATTCCTTGCTGTGCAATGTAACATAATATGAGCTCGCCTGAGCAGGAAACTTTAATGATATATGCAGTTTTGTTATTAAAAGTGAGTTATATATTTTGCTGTACGGTGGAAAATTGTGACCCAGTATAACATATCTTCACATTGTTTATAACTTGAGGAAAACCAACATTCAGGGTTCCCAGTTCACACAGTAGGAATTACATTTATGTTGGCCAAATGTAATTTATGTAACTGTAAGGAACAATAAAACATGAACTTCATAGTGTTTTTTTAAAAATTTAAAAATAATACAGAGCTTGTAAAATTGAAGAGCGTATTATTATAAAGGAAAGGACAATATCTTAAATGTGAAGCTCATTTTACGGTCATAATTTTTTTTAAAGGAGGTGAATCTTGTATTCCCTATTAGTTTTTCACACCCAGGTCAATATGCACATTAATTTTAATGTTGCACTGCTTGTGTCATTGATTAATATGATCTTATATGCTAATTCAATTCTGAAAATAATAACGTGCCTCAAAATATTAAAATGGATTGGATTCCTTTTTTCATGAACAATCTGTGATTCTCCAAAAATACTTTTTTTAACTACATCACCCTAAAAAAATAATGAATAAAAAATGCTGGTCACAATTGCTTTAATCTTAATCATTCCATTTGCTCCTTAAGTACTGAAGTATTTTTGGAAAGTATCTTCTTAGTGTTGTTTTTTTTTAAACCTTTTAGAGACTGATATCTAATTTTGGAGAGGGATTCTGAGACCTGAAGTTCAGCAACTTCTGGACAACTACAGAGTCCCCATTTCTAATTAATTATTTGAACTTTTTATGTTAGCAACCTTTTATGACTCTGTGTGTGACTAGGCTATGATCAGTGCTTCAAAAAGATTTGGAAACATTTCAGACCTTGGGCAAAAATAAGCCTACCATCTTTTAGCTGTTCATTAAAGATGCCCATGATTTTTCAATGGCTCTGAAAATATTTGCAGCTGCATGATAACTTTAATGTGCAGCTTTCTTAAAACAGCCACTAATTTACACAATGTGAGGCCCACTGAAATTAACTGATGTTGAAATATTAGCAGATTTATTTAGTCCTGTGATTATGCAGTTTATCACCATCAATCTCATCCTTACCAATAAGCATTTTAGAAATAATTGCACACCAGCATAGGTCTCAAAATTGTTTAGTTGACATTATTATTATGGAAATCCTGGAGTTAACAATTTAATTACCTTTTGCCTCCCTGCTGCAAGAATATTAATCATGTGAATTCATTAAAGATCTAGAGCTAGGAGTAGAGATAGGGTGATCTGCAGATGATAAGGTTGGCTAATATTAATATGAAACTGAAGATGATAGCCAATGATGCTCTTCTGTACAAGTTGTTGTATAAAATATATTTGATAGCTTCTAGATCCAATGATTTTATAAAGGGCAAAAAATTCATTATATTTAGCATTTCTCAGAAACATGAACAGAAATTATTGTGGTATTCTCTGAAATGTTTCATTTTTTGGAGCCTACAAAGAAGCCACTTTGCAGAATTTTGTAGAATTCCTATTTTCATCTTCTTGATGGTCCCCATTTCCTTCCCCTCCCTATATCACCTATCAGATACAGAGCATTGTGAAGGATGCAGATAGAGAGTCAGATGGCCAACTTATTGTTGCAATTAATAGCGGAATTAAAAAGAAGCGTTTAAGGTATGAGAGAAAGGTTAACCTCTACTACTTCTGAAAATGGTAAGGTCTCCATTGCAGAAGCAAACACCTAACAATTCCCCTCTACTTGGAAAAAATGGATGAAGTGGTCCCACTGCCTCTTTTTTTGGTTGTGAACAAAATGGAACATTTCCCAAGCCAAGTTTTGTAGTGGGAGAAGCAACCTGATTCCTACTCAAGACACTTGCGACTTCAACTAGGAGAGCCAAGAGCAAAGAACCATGGAATCTGTAGTGACAAACAGCCAAAGGACACCAAGATGCCTATCTTTGACATACACATTTATTCAGTACACATTCTTTCAAAAATTCTCGGAACGGCCCTCAAAATAGAGCAACCGTCATCACCACCTTCACTGTCATTATGGTCATTAGGAGCCACGGTGGCGCAGTGGTTAGAATGTAGTATTGCAAGGCTAATTCAGCTCATTGCCAGGAGTTTGATCCTGACCGGCTCAAGGTTGGTTCAGCCTTCCATACTTCTGAGGTGGATAAAATGAGGACCCAGATTGTTGGGGACAACATGCTGACTCTGTAAACTGCTTAGAGAGGGCTATGAAGTGATACATACGTCTAAGTGCTTTTGCTGTTGTTATTCCTGTGTTGCAGATGAAAAACGGGGAGCTGAGAATAGCTTTTTGGCCCCCAGGCCAAAATGGAGCCCAGCTGACTCTTCCTTAGGTACTTTCAGAGTTATTTGTCTTTTCTGGTGGAGGCAGGTCCTCAGGCAAAGCCATGGTGGAGCTTCACTGTCAGCCTGGAAGGCTCTGAGAAGCAAGCATTCTTTTTGCTTGGCTTCTCAGCAGAGGTGCTGCTCTTTGCTATTCCCTTATTCCATTAACTGAGAGATCCCATGGCTCTGATGACATTCACGGAAGGTTTGCCCTTTTATTTTACATTCTGTTTTCTGGCTCTGCAGCGTTCCCCCCTCCCCCCTCCTCTCCTTCCCCTGACAGCCAGCCTGTTAGGGAAAGTACAGTAAACATGCAGGAATGCAGAAGTTATGCTTTCCATATGACCTTAAAAAAAACATTGAAATCACTTATTGAAAAAGTCCAATAGCTTTTACATACTGTAGGCTTGTGATAAACGTATACTCTGTGCACTTCAGGGTGTGCCTGTAAGACAAGATACTGTTCCAACCTAAGACCAGGGGTGGGTTCTAAAGTTTTTTACTACTGGTTCTGTGGGTGTGGCTTATTTTGTGGGTGTGGCTTGATGGTCATGTGACAATTCTTTAGGATTTAGCAGAAGTACTGGTCTACCAGGCTTTTAACTGCTTGCAGAGCTGTACCGGTCTACTCATTTGTTTTTGGAGGCACCGGTCTACCCATTTGTTTTTGGAGGCATTGGTCTACCCATTTATTTTTGCAGGCACCAGTCTACTCATTTGTTTTTGGAGGCACCTGTCTACCACCACACTGCCTTTTAAAACTGATCAGCTATAGGGCGGCCCTTTGAAGCCCCATGGCAAGAGTTTAAACAGTTTTTTTTCTTTTAGCCAATCAACTGGGACTCAGGAGGCAGCAATAGATTGGGGGTGGGTCCAAATAAAAAGTAAGAATAACGCGGAGGGGGCGGGGGGGCAGAACCGGTTCGGTGACGTCATATTGTCACCGCTACCGGCTCGGCGGAACCGGGCCGAACTGGGAGGAACCCACGACTGCCTAAGACTGAATATGTTTTGCACAGGCACCTCTGGTGTTCACACTTACATGGTTCTCCACTGTTGTTTTCTCTCTTCCCCACCTCCTAAATTACATAGAAAATGCTCTGTCAAACAATCCTACGGACATTAGAGGCATCTGAAAAACATATGCACTCGAGTTATTGGGAGTAGGAGACGATAATGTAGAATAGAATAGAGTAGAGTAGAGTAGAGTAGAGTAGAGTAGAGTAGAGTAGAGTAGAATAGAGTAGAATAGAGTAGAGTAGAACAGAACAGAACAGAACAGAACAGAACAGAACAGAACAGAACAGAATAGAATTCTTTATTGGCCAAGTGTGATTGGACACACAAGGAATTTGTCTTGGTGCATACACTCTCAGAAGTAGAGGCAAAGCCACAGTACAAGGAGTTGGAAGGAGTAGGGGAAGAGAAATCCCATGATTGTTTTGTCCTGAGTTATTTGAAACTTGAAAAATGGACACTCTAAATTTTGTTAGTTATGCACTCACATGCATGTTTGAATGAGGGTGGGTGTTCACACATGTGCATATGCAAAGTTTTGGAAGGAGAAGCTGTGGAAATGGCCCAAGAAAGATGATCCTATAAGTGTCTGCGCGGGGAGGGTGTGTGTATGGCTATCAAACAGATGTCTGAAACAGTATTGAACAGTATTATTTTATGATTTTCTACCATATAATTTGTGTAAACGCCTACAGTAACATATGAGGTTCCTTTGTACAATTAGTAAAGCCAGTCCTATAAAGATATTTGCAGAGAACAAACCAATACCAATGCATTTGCATCTGGCTGCTTTGATCTGTAGGGCTATTCCAGGAATCCACCCAGTGGCAAAATTCTGTGTCGCTGCAATGTCCACCAGAAAAAAACTGGTTACAGAATTATAGATGCCAACTGCTGCCAATTTTGGGGAGATATCTATAACAATTATTGGAAAAATACATTTACTCACATACTTATTGGCTCTCCACTCATGTAAATTAGGGAATGGCCCTAACAATTTGAGATTATGTATTTACATAACAGGGATGTTACTATTCATGATTAATGTCAGTATTATTTTTAATTTATTGTATGTCTATTGCTGGTCGAGGACCGTAATAGCCTCCCACCGGCCAGTATGCTCCCATAGAGAGGGGCTCCTCTGGGTGCCATCGGCCAAACAATGTTGACTGGCGGCCCCTAGGGGGAGAGCCTTCTCTGTGGGGGCACCTACGATCTGGAACGAGCTCCCCCCGGAGATACGGAGGATCCCGGATCTGCGCACCTTCCGTCGCGCGCTCAAGACTTTTTTATTTCATCAAGCTGGCCTGGCCTAAATCTTCTCCCCTTTTAAATGTAAATTTTAATTTGTTTTTAAATTATTGGGTATTTTAAATTTGTCTCAGCCAAATTATTTAATTCGTTTTTATTCTATTTTAAATTTTTGTATTTATGTGTTTTATTCTGTGGCTGTTCACTGCCCTGAGTCCTTCGGGAGTAGGGCGGTATAGAAATCCAATAAAATAAAATAAATAAAATAAATAAATAATAAAGTTTTATTCATTCATTCCAGGAATCCACCTTCTTCTATTGCCACGAATCCTGGATTACTTTGAAGAATTGATCAGTTTTTCCTGGGCAGGTTTTATGTTAAATTAAAAAAAAAAAACCAAAAAAACAAAGGGACTTTGAGAGAAAGGTACTACATTACAGGTAATCATTGACATACGACCACAATTGATCCCAAAATTTCTGTGGCTTAGCAAGATATTTGTTAAGTGAGTTTTGTCTCATTTACAACCTTTCTTGCCCCAGTTTATAAGTGAATCACTGCAATTGTTAAGTGAGTAACACAGTTGTTGAACGAATCTGGCTTCCCCATTGGCTGTGCTTGACAGCAGGGCATAAAAGGGGATCACATGACTATGGGACATGCAACTATCATAAATATGAACCAGTTGCCAAGCATCCAAATTTTGATCACATGACCAAAACGCTGAAATGGTTGCAACATGTGAAAAACAGTCATAAGTCACTTTTTTTCAGTGCTGTTGTAACTTCAGATGGTCATTAAATGAACTGTTGTAAGTCACGGATTCATTGTACAGTTGATTCCTTCTTTCTGAGTCAAGGTCATCAATAACAATTAGTCACAATGACCAAATTTTCTCTCTCTATCAGAGGCAATATTCTTTCTGAACCTAGATGTTAGGAGAAGGAGTGAGAAGCTATTGGTCCCATGCTCATATTTGCTTTTTAGAGTTTCTCCCAACTTCCCATTTATGGGGGGGGGAATCACTGAGGACAAAATGGACTTTTCCCCACTGTTTCTACATTTACAAGCTTTCTGGAACCTTTCAGCCTTTGAACATTATGCCTCATTTTTATGGTTAAATGACACGAGGTTAAGCGGGAATGATGCAGGACTCAGGAATACCCACAAGGGAACCTTTTCCAAAAATACATCATGCTGCCTTCCAAGTAGAAAGACTTTTCATCATAGTTGTCAGGGTTCCTAGTAATAGATCCATTGCAAGCAATGGCAGATGGATTCCTCAAATCCTCAATAAATTCCTGAGCTTTATTGAAAATATCATATTGGTACATATCTGGTGAAAACCAATTCTGAGGGACCCCTTGGTTTTCACCTAATTAAAAGTTTTTTCCTCAACCCCAAACAATCAGTCACATGGCCCAATCAAGGCAGCGTCCACTGGTCTGGTGACATCATTCCTCTTTTCTCCAACCAGAGGCAAGAACGTCCTTGGTTCCCAAGAGAAAGTATTTTAGTTTGACTTCACAACCCCAGCTATCTCTAATCTCACCCTCCCTATTCCTCACTCCAGTGTGGCAGCACTGAATCTCCAAGATGGCTTCGGCCAGGTCAGCTTCAGGGTTGACAATAGCATCTCTAGCTCATAGAATTGGATGGGAAGGGGTGAAGGACCTCAAGGGTATGAATTAGCAACCACTTTTAATAGAAAACTGGGCTCAATGGAGGAATGTTTGGTCTGGCATAAGGCAATTTCCTAAAATCTTTTTTTTTCCTAGCCTGAGCATGTTTTTCCCCGCCATCTTGTAAAAAACGAAGCAATGATTGGCACGATCAGTTCCCACATATCTTTTTCTAAATCCTCTGCACACCTTTGTTGTGGAGGCAGAGGGCATGCATGGTTCCCCCCTCCTGCATCTTTACTTCTCTATTCTCATTTTGCACAAGTAGCCAAATATCTGGTATAGATCAGACCGAACAATGTGACGCAGTGAATTCATGTGAAAACTATTCACACATGTTGAGAACATTTGGTTGATTTGGCAAAGGAGGAGTAACACCAGTTTGTAAAAAAAAAAAAATTGCTCTAACTACTTCCTGTCCATCAGAAGCAACAGATTCATCCATTGGACTAGGCAGTACAGCCGTCATCTCAGAAAAGACCAGCTTCCAACAACAGAGCAAATAGCTAAACCAATTAGTCATTTTTTTATGAAGCAATTACAAGTTAAAGGAATTTATGTGAAAAGAAATGTGGTTAAAATGAGAAGAACCCTGGACATTTATTAGAAGGGATGATAAGAAAGATTGCACCATCCTGGATTAGGTCTTTGCTTATCTTTATTGCCATATTTTTGCAACATACTCAAAAGCCATAGACTGGAGTCATAAAATATACACACACACATACACATATTTGTGCTAGATTGTTGAAGTACATTCTACTTATATTCTGTGATAGGCTATTCCCGAAATGCCTTTTGACACATGCTCATGAGGATTCAGACTACATCTTCCATCTGGATTCTAAACATGCCACTTTACATAAATAATTTCATAGGTTCTTATGATTGGGGCCGTTCATCTCTCTTTAGGCTGGAACTCATCTCCAATCTAATAACTCTAGAAATATAAGTACTCTCCCAACAACAATTCCCAGTTGTTTAGTGAGACTTGGAATAACTGCTAAACAATACCCATCCAAGAATTTAGAACATTTCTCCCATTCTTCCTCTGGGCCAGAGACAAACTAGTGTAAAAAAATTGGTTAGAAAGACATTTTGTTTGTGCACTTCTCAAACCTTCAGTTAAATGTACCTGTTGTGGTTCACCAGCAACCTGCGGAGCGAGAAATGAGGAGGCTGAGGTAGAACAGGGGCCAGTCCTGGAGGCTGGGGAAGGCCTGGATGAGGGCTCTGCATTGGAGGCAGAGATGGGGCCAGGGCCATCTGGGAGTGATGTGCAGACTCCGGAGCTTCCAGAGGCTGACAGTAGAGAGGCAGAGGAACAGGAGGAGCCTGTTCCTAGTGCACGTATGAGAAGAGCTGCCAGAAGGCAAGAGCAGCTAAAGCAAAGCGGATGACTCGGGAGTAGGGCCAAGAGATGATTGACCCCTCCCATAAGGCTTAAAAGACCAGCAACGGCTCTTGGGCTCTTTGTCGGAAAACAACATTGATAGTCTTGCTGCACTTATCTCTTGTCGGCATCTTCTGCTTTTGAACTTGTGCCAAGTGAAGCCTTTGGCAGTTTGCCTAATTATACCAAGGTTGGTGATTAGACTGAAGAATTTGTGTTATAAAGAGTTTGTTTTAATTTAGTTTGGACTATGCTGAGAATGAATTAATTCTCAGCTGTTTGTTTTGGAACTGTTTGCGTCGATTACTACCTACTTGGGCCTGGGTCACAACAGTACCAAAGCTGGGAGAAAAGTAGAACCACAATTTGATCTCTGAATATCTTTCCATTATGCTTCTTTTCTCAGTCTGGAAAGGAAAGTCCATTCTGCAAAACATGTTCCAAATGTTCTCCACTATTGTTTTTAAGGTGGGCAGTCATTATCCTGACTCCCATGTTTTTATAAGGATGCCACGAGGCAACTCTTTATTAGAAAGTTAGCAGCACAGAGCACAACACAGGATGTTTCCCTGGCCAGCTATTTTTTATTTTTAGTTATAGTTATAATACCCCAAATTATGCATATTTGATAAGACCATCCACAAGCTACATATTAAAGAAATCAACATTTAAAAACTGTGTACTAGGAGAAATGAACACAAGGCAAGTTTCAAATTAACAAAGAAGCAAAACAACCATATTTGAGATTACAAAACTAAGAAACTAAAATCATCTGACTTAAACAGGAAGAGGGGAGTTAATATGAATAGGATTATGGTTGGTAAAGGTTTGGTGAGTTTCTTTGGGGTTTAACAAATACAGCAACTGTGTTACAAAAGCAAACTCAATATCCCTCTATGCCATTTTATTTAGGGCACTGGTGTCAAACTCGCTGCGTCATATTGCCATCATGTGACGTTACCTGACATTTTTCTCCTTCACGGAGCTGGGGTGGGCGTGGCCTGTGTATGAGGCATCCAGCCCGCAGGGCGCCAGTTTGACACCCCTGATTTAGGGGAACAAAAGCAACATTCTTTTAAATGAATCCCATTATATACTATGGTTACAGATTAGTCAATGTAAAGAATTTGTATCAAAAGTTTGAGTAAACCTTTTCTCCACAATTAACAAATACATTTCACCATTTTTTGGTCAAATTCTATTCCTCATCAGCCCAATAATGTTTTGATTGGTTGGTTTGCTGTACAACAGCTCTATGTGAAACAAGGCTCTTAATAAAATCTTGTCAGGCTCTGGAACTTTATATTTCTCTCTTTTTTTTCTGTAACTCCTGTTCTGTAAGTCTCATGAAAAATCATTTTCTGAATAATCATACTTAGCTCTATTTTTCCACCATTCTCATTTGTACTTTTATAGGAAAATAGTCTTTTTTTCTTTTTTCTGCAGATATAGCATCTCCCTTTCAAAACATCCAAAAGAATCAAGACATTTATGAGTTTCTTTGTAAATCCATAGGCATTCTATCTTTTTTTGGTCACCTTTGAGTCAATGTTGACTCCTGGTAACTGCCTGGACAGGTCCGTGCAGTTAAACCACAGATTTAATAGCTCTTGAAAACTCTTCACTTCTGTTTGGAATTTCAGATTAAGCTGAATCTGATTCCTAGCCTTAATGAAGTTATTTGAAAGATGTAAGTTTCAAATATTGGAGCCAGTTTTGGGGTTACACATCCCAAATAATTATCTATGAATAGTTCTTATTCATTCTATAGTGCATTCTATTTAGTAGGCACATTGGTTGTGCCTAATTCAGTCCTCAGGTACAGCCACAATATTATAAAACATCTTAAAAGGAACAAAGACAATAATTCATGCCAACCACAAATACCATGACCATTCTTATCCATTCATTATATGCAGTCAGATATTCTAGGAAATGCACATTGATTACGGCTTCCTCTATGTTGGGCTACTAGATTGTATGATGTAGTATGAATTGTATGAATTTTGATCCATATGACCACGGGGATGCTGCAATGGTTATGAGTGTGAAAAATGGTCATAAGTCACATATTTCTGTGTCGTTGTAGCTTTGAATGGTCACTAAATGAACTGTTGTAAATCGGCGACTACCTGTAACTGTAACTGGCTGTAAAATCTGGCTTTCTACTGCCACCTACTGATTGTCTGGTGGGAAGATAACAACGTTCCGTGCGCCTTTGGCATTTAGTCATGCTGGCCACATGACCACGGAGACATCTTCGGACAGCACTGGCTCTTTGGCTTTGAAACGGAGATGAGCACCGCCCCCTAGAGTCAGGAACGACTAGCACATATGTACAAGAGGAACTTTTACCTTTAACTTTTTACAATAAACCTATGTCTACAATATTGAAACAGGATTCAAACTGTACAGTGAGAGCAAGGACAATGGAGGGAGGGAGGGAGGGAGAGTGAGAGCGAGAGCGAGAGAGAGAGAGGGAAAGAGAGAGAGAGAGAGACTAGAGCAGGACTAGAACCCAGGAATACTTTAACTCTGTGCTAAATTGGCTCTCATCGACAAGTATTAGAGGCACTTCATTCTACTGCTCAGTTGGAGATTGAGCACAAAGGTTTCAGACCTAAGCATGCTTCTTTTCTATCAGTATTGCTCATTTCCTCTAAAATTAGCTGACCTACCATAGGGTGCAAATCTACAATGGAGAGCCTTTATTGTCTTTTTTTTTTTGGAAATAGACAGACCTCAAGCAAAGCTCTGCATTTTGTTTGCTGAGCAAATGACCCAAACTTAAATCTATTCGGTTCTACTCAACTTTTATCCGATGAGGTCAGTGGCTCTCAGTAGGCATTAAACGTGAAGCTCATCTTCAAAGCTGTGGTCATTTGGCAGGTTAACCTAATCACTGCACGACAGCCTTATTTCTTACATCAAAGAAAGAATAATTTTAAGAGGATCTTTTCACTTCTCTCCCACGTGAATAATAGTTTGCCTAAACATGCAATTTTTTTTTTAACATTCTGAACGGAATGGAAAAAACAGGGCTCTGCAACGGCTTATATAACCTGACCAACACAGATGGCTTCTCATATTTTCAAGGGGATGCAAGCACATCCTGTTACACATCGATAATTCATTTCTAACTACTTGCTGTCTAAGAGCCTCTTCAGATAACATCTTGCTGGGTTCTCACTTGGGTGCTTTAATGCAGAACTGGGAGCCAGTGAACTATGCTTAGAAAAGACAGCTACTTTTTTTTTTTCCCCTTAGCAAGCAGAGAACTGCATAAACTGCTCAACTCATCCGGTTTCTGTAATAATGCAGAAGCCAGCTTGGCTTCATTGTCTACACAGTATGCACATGTAGGCACACCATACACCAAAAGCATGCCCCTGGCCCTGCGTTTGATTTACTGTAAATGGAAAGGCTAACTTGCTCCTGGACAATCTTTTTTCTCCTCTCTGAAAGCAAAATGGCTTTAGACTGCCCCTGCAGATATTGAATCAAGCATCCATCTATCTCGAAAGATTGCTATTTATGGGGCACTGTCTTGAACAGAGCACTGATGCTGCTCTAGGAAACCTGGGAACATTGTGCACAACAGGATGTGAAGAAATGGAATGGAATGGAATGGAATGGAATGGAATGGAATGGAATAGAATAGAATAGAATAGAATAGAATAGAATAGAATAGAATAGAATAGAATAGAATAGAATAGAATAGAATAGAATAGAATAGAATAGAATAACAGAGTTGGAAGAGACCTTGGAGGTCTTCTAGTCCAACCCTCTTAAGCAGGAAACCCTATACCATTTCAGACAAATGGTTATCTAATCTCTTCTTAAAAACTTCCAGTGTTGGCGCATTTACAACTTCTGGAGCAGAGGTGGGTTTCAGCAGGTTCTGACCAGTTCTGGAGAACCGGTAGCGGAAATTTTAAGTAGTTTGGAGAACCGGTAAATACCACCTGGCCCCGCCCCCATATATTCTCTGCCTCCTGTTGGGAGGAAATGGGGATTTTGCAGTAACCTTCCCCTGGAGTGGGGAGGGAATGGGGATTTTGCAGTATCCTTCCCCTGCTACACCCACCAAGCCATAACCGGTAGTAATTTCTTTTTTATCCCACCACTGTTCTGGAGGCAAGTTGTTCCACTAGTCGATTGTTCTAACTATCAGGAAATTTCTCCTTAGTTCTAGGTTGCTTCTCTCCTTGATTAGTTTCCACCCATTGCTTCTTGTCCTGCCCTGAGGTGCTTTCGAGAATAGCTGATTGTGGCAGCCCCTGAGATATTGGAACACAGCTATCATGTCACTCCTAGTCCTTCTTTTCATCCGACTAGACATACCCAGTTCCAGGAACTGTTCTTCGTATGTGTAAGCCTCCAGTCTCCTAATCCTCTTCATTGCTCTTTTCTGTACTCTTTCTAGAGTCTCCACATCTTATTTATTTATTTATTTAAATTTTTATACCGCCCTTCTCCTGCAGGACTCAGGGTGGTGAACAGCCAAGAATAAAAAACATCCAATACAAAATTTAAAATTATTAAAAGAATTAAACAAATTTTGGCCCAGATTTAAAACATCCCAACTAAAATCCGTTTTTTACATTGTGGTGACCAAAACTGGATGCAGTATTCCAAGTGTGGCCTTACCAAGGCATTATAAAGTGGTAAAGGAAGAAGCTCCATCCCGGTTTCAGGTCTGACATCATTTCTCTCATTTTATCAAATGATTTCATCATTTCATTAAACGTTTTGCAATTTTTTTTCAAAAAGTACAGGTAGTCCTCGACTTACGACCACGATTGAACCCAAAATTTCTCTTGCTAAGTGAGACATTTGTTAAGCGAACTTTGTCCCATTTTATGACCTCCCTTGCCACAGTTGTTATGTGAATCACTGTAGCTGTTAAGTTAATGACACGGTTGTTAAGTGAACCTGGCTTCCCCATTGACTTTGCTGGTCAGAAGGTCGCAAAAGGGGGTTGCATGACTCTGAGACACTCAGTTGAGTCAGTTGCCAAGTGTCTGAATTTTGATATGTGGCTATGGGGATCCTGCATTTGTTGTAAGTGTAAAAAACGGTCATAAGTCACTTCTTTCAGTGCCGTTGTAACTTTGAATGGTCACTAAATGATCGGTTGTAAGTCAAGGACTACATGCGTTGCTGTCAAATCCTCATTCAAATATTTCCAAAAAATACATGGAACTTTCTACCAAATGCAACTTTGGTGCACAGGAAACTATGCCTCTGTGGGAAATTTTTGAGCAGAAAATGACAAATGTTGGCCAATTCCATACATGGAATTTATGTAGCAGGGTCCCTCTACAGTCCCGCTGAAATCTTCATGAACTGTAGTTCCAACTGGAACAGGTTTGATTATGAATTAAGGGTAGAGGGGTGGCTCAAAATATGTTTTCTCTTATGGTATAGTGATCTACTTCATTAAAATACAAACTACCCTGTCAAATTTCTTTGGTGCGTGAAGAAAAAAAGCCCCATGGGTCTCTGCCCAGCAAAACAACATGAACAATAAATTAAATGGCTAATTATTTCCTGCTCTGTTATAAAATTCAAAATCTGTCCCTCTAGGATTCATGTGTCGCTCTGCCTAATCGTAGGATCAGTTTTTGAAGAAATGGCATATTTTATGCAAATCAGCTCTGAAATGAGACGCACTTCTAGTAGCCTGAATGCCTTGAATTCGGCTTCGCCAGCTTCTTGCAACCCTTCATTTGCTAGATGCCTATGGAGATTCTCAGTCATCCAGGTCATGATTGTCCCAAAGGTGCTTTCTCAAGAGGCAACTGGGCTTTCTGGTTTTTTTTCTTTGAAGACATTTTGCTTCTCATCCAAGAAGCTTTTTCAGCTCTGACTGGATGGTGGGTGTGGGACAGTGGTGGGTTGCTACCGGTTCTCCCCGGTTTAGGAGAGCAGGTGATCGTGCGCAAAGTGCATGCACGATGCGAACCGGTGGTAAAATTGATTAGAACCCACTACTGGTGTGGGAATATGAATGGATTTCCAGAAAAAAAAATGCAGACAACCCATTTGTGCTTCAGTTTGAGATGCAGACAACCCAGACTCATCCCCAACTACCAGGGGTGGGTTCTACTTACCTTTACTACCAGTTCGCAACGGGAGCATGCGCAGATCACCCATGATGATGTCGTGGTGGGTGGGCGGAGCCTCCCGCCGGTTTTACTACTGGTTCTATAGAACCGGACCGAACCAGGAGCAACCCACCACTGCCAACAACCTGTGCCTGTGTTCAACAATGAAGGAACACAGGGCACAGAAAAACATCCCGCAGAAAGGACAGCTCCACAACACAGTCCTTTCAGCAGGTCCAAGAAAGCTTCATATCCATTTGCAAGACTCAGGTGATCCTGAGGACACAGACCAATCTCCAAGTGGCCTCAACCACTGTCTAAAAGGATGCAAATGACCAGCTGTCTGCAAGGACTATAAATCTTTCCATTCCCCACCATCCAGTCAGAGCTAAAGAAGCTTCTTGGATGAGAGGTAAAACATCTTAAAAGAAAAAACAAGAAAGTCCAGTTACTTTCTGAAAAAGCACCTTAGGGACCTCTTTTGCTAGCCAATTGAACTAGAGCAGGTTTGTATTGAATGATCTCAAAGGACCAGAGGTAAGGAAATAATAATGTTTTTGGTGAGTCTACTTGTTCTTTGCCCATCGTTTTGACTGTTTTGGAACTGTAGAACTGTAAGAGACCATCAAGCCTCAACTTTATCACAGGAATTCCAATTACAGCATCCCCAACAGACAGCTATTTCTTCATTTGAAGGGAATCCATCACTTCCTTGTAATCGATTCCAATTTCAGACTGCTTGCATAAGATTTTTTTTTTTAAAACATTCAATTGGATTTTGACTTTCTATACTTTAAATTCATTACTCTGTGGCCTGGTTTCTAGAAAATGGAGAAGAGGTTTTAACAATTTTCCCTCTGCACTATCAGGTTCAACCCATCCAAGACTGAGTGGCTGTGGTTTCCGACGTCCCGATATAGTCAGTTGGTGCCGTCACTGACTATTGGGGGCAAGTCGTTGGCCCCCACGGAGAGGGCTCGCAACTTGGGTGTCCTCCTGGACTCACGGCTGTCTTTAGAAGAGCACTTAATGGCTGTGGCCGGGAGGACTTTCTATCAGGTTTGCCTGATTCACCAGTTGTGTCCCTTTCTGGATTGGGACTCGTTACGTACGGTCACTCATGCCCTCGTCACTTCCCGCCTGGACTACTGCAATGCTCTCTACATGGGGCTCCCCTTGAGGAGCACCTGGAGGCTCCAGCTGGTCCAGAATGCGGCCGCGTGGGTGGTTATGGGAGCGACGTGGCGCTCCCATGTGACTCCCCTCCTGCGCGAGCTGCACTGGCTCCCGGTGGTCTTCCGGGTGTGCTTCAAGGTTTTGGTTACCACCTTTAGAGTGCTCCATGGCTTAGGACTGGGGTACCTATGAGACCGCCTTCTGCCACCAGTAGCCTCTCACTGACCAGTACGCTCCCATAGAAAGGGTCTTCTCAGGGTGCCGTCGGCCAAACAATGTCAACTGGTGGCCCCCAGGGGGAGAGCCTTCTCTGTGGGGGCACCTGCCATCTGGAACGAGCTCCCCTCGGAGATATGGAGGATCCCGGATTTGCGCACTTTCCGCCGTGCCCTCAAAACATTCTTATACCAGCAGGCTGGTCTAGCCTAACCTTCCTTTTAAATTGTTTTAAATTTGTCTTATAAATTGGGGTGTTTTAAATTTGTCTGTGGGCCAAAGCATTTAATGTATTTTTAACTGTTTCTTTTAATGTTTGTAATATATGTGTTTTATCTGTTGGCTGTCCACCGCCCTGAGTCCTTTGGGAATAAAGCGGTATATAAATTCAATAAATAATAATAATAATTAAATTTCAATAGTTGGAAAGTGTGATGAAATATCTCCCTTCAATCTTTCCTTCTTAAGGCTAAGCATCCCCTTGAATCCTTTTTGCCTCATAATGAGACATGAATAGGTCCCATGATGCTGCATAGGCTACCTGGTTGGTAGGATGTACACAATGATATGTTGGCTTATAGTCGCTAGGTTAGAGATCCTAGTTTGTGTAGAATAGTGTGAACATGCTTGAGATCAAACTGGGCTTTGGTTGTGCTCTTGGCATATTGGTCAAGATGTGCCTAATCTATCTGGTACTATCCTTGTCTTTAATAGGGACTGCTGCGGGTACAACTAAGGCTAATAGTTTAGCTTTCAAAATGTCATTAGTTTTTTAAAATTATTAACAAAAACATTGAAGAGTATAGATACAAGATTGAGTTTTGCAGCAGCCCAGTCCATATCTCACTTCAGTTTAACGAGGAAACATTGTTGAGTCTAATTTTTGAACTAGCTGTATATTCACTTAAGAGTCGGTGTTAGCCAATCCTCAGATAACTAATTGGATAATCAAAATGTAATGAGCATCTCATCAACTGTTTTCCTGTTATACATCTTACTGAGGACAGGAAAGCCTGGAGGAATGTTGTCCATGGGGTCGCGATGGGTCAGACACGACTTCACAACTAACAACAACATCTTATTGATGTATTCCTGGATGCTCTGGGTTCCATCCAGGACAGTGGCTTTGACACTGACCAGATATATATAGTATGCACCTCTTTATGGTGTTTTTTCATTGTACACAAGTTTATTAGTTACAGTAAGTGTGTGTGTGTGTGTGTGTGTGTGTGTGTGTGTGTGTGTGTGTGTGTGTGAAGGAACTGAAAAAACAAAGGTACATGAATTGCATATGTTCTTTATGCAAATTTTAAAATAATACATCAGATTGCATCTGTTCCATTTTGGAAAGAGTATCAAGTAGTTCCAGATTCAAATCAAGGGAGAAATTTGAAAGAAAAATTTACTTAAAACAGCCAAACTTTCAAAGTCATGTGCCAGTCCAAACCTCATGGAATTCCATATGGCCTGCAGCAGTTGAAGTCAGGGCTGATTAAATTTAACACAGAGCTTGTATTCAGCTATGGAATTCATCCTTCTGCTTCTGTATTATTTTTCTGGTTTGAATTTATAATTGTAACTTGCAAAGAAACTCAGTTCTATTAAGAACTGAAACTGTTACTTTTATCACATGAAATACATTAGCCTCCAAAAGCAAGTGGGCACAAACCTTTAAAAAATATGATTTATGGTACTTCCTGTGCATTTGCAAGTTTTGTTCTGCTTTAAGCAGAGGGAAGTTATACAGTACTTGTGCAAATAGCACCGTTACAAGGTGAAGCTACATGTATACAAAACTCAGCAATTTCTGGTGATATCTTTATGCAATGTAGCTAGTGAAACAATACAAAACAGTTACAAAGAAAGCATTTTTGCAATGCAATTTATTTCTATTTCATTTTGACTGGAATAAATTGTTTTGCTGTATGAAGGTTTAATGCTTACTGCATTAAATACCCAAGTGATTTTTAAACCTTGAAAATAAAGGCTGCATATAAAAGTACAAGTAAATACAATTTTGTTGCCAAAGCCAATGAACGTCAAGCAATTTGCAAGTTAGATTATAAAAATTATTTTATCTTGTGTTTTGGCATTTAGCAAAGACTTGGAAATTTAAAAATGAATACTGTAGAATATTGGAAAGGAGCCTGAAACATGAGTCTCAACATGGATAAGAGGAACTCATGCATAAATACATTTTCCAGGAATGTCAGCGCTTTGATTTCTAATTGTTACATAATGCATTATCAATTAAGAATTCAAGATTCATATTACGCTTGATGAACAGTGAAAATCAGAAAAGGATTTCCATTTTATATGGTATAGCATTAAAAATAGAGGTAATGTCAGCAGGAATTTGCTTTCTGTATGGATCCTGGAATTCATATAAATAAGGGTGCAGTTTCCATGGATGTTTTCTCTTTCTAATCAACAAATTGTTTCTACATTCTATTAGTAAATAGAAATCATCTTCATGTTAAAAAGATGTTTGCCCATCATTTTATGGGAAAAATACTAATTATGATCATGCACATTGAAATCTGTATTTTTCTGAATTTTATAGTAATTTGTAATTTTTTAAAAAATCCATGCTAAAGTTTATACATTAAAGGAAAACATACTGTAAATATATTCAAGAAAAGCATGTACCCAAAGAAAAGACTGTATGCAATTTGAAAAATGAATATATTTAATAAAGCCATAGAATAATGAATGCTATGAGAAAAGCGCACATGACAATGCATATGAACATTTTTGCAAATATTACACATCTGCATTATAATTATTATGGCTCACTGCAAATTCAGCTAGATTTTTAGACTAGATTTGGCATTTGTATCCACCTGTGGAGGGGACGCAGTGGCTCAATGACTAAGACGCTGAGCTTGTTGATCGAAAGGTCGGCAGTTCAGCGGTTCAAATCCCTAGTGCCGCATAATGGGATGAGCTCCCATTACTTGTTCCAGCTTCTGTCAACCTAGCAGTTCGAAAGCACATAAAAAATGCAAGTAGAAAAATAGGGACCCCTTTTGGTGGGAAGGTAACAGCGTACCATGCACCTTTGGCATTTAGTCATGCTGGCCACATGATCACGGAGATGTCTTCAGACAGCACTGGCTCTGGCTTTGAAACGGAGATGAGCACCACCCCCTAGAGTCAGGAATGACTAGCATATACGTGTGAGGGGAACCTTTACCTTTACCTTTATCCATCTGCGGAGGCCTTCCGAAGGACCTGGGATAGGCAGTTGTTATTGTTGTCATTATTACTATTATTAAATGTGAAGTGATAATGTTCACCGAGGTTGATTCATGACATGCTGGGAGATATACATAGAGATATATGAGAGCTAAAATATTCAATATAAGCAGATGCCACCAATCTGCATTCCCCTTTAAATTCTGGTCTGGAGTTCTATCAAAACAGTAACGTGTGTTCATAAGCATAATTCAGAGACCCTGTTCACACTCTGTTTCATTTGTAATGAGGCAAATCACCCATACTTTGCAAAAAAAAAAAAAATGATTGTGTGAAACAACTTGTAATGTTTTAGCATTAGTTCCCCACTAAGTGTTTAGGCTTCAGAGCTTGATTTAAAAAAAAAAAAAAAACAGTTTTAATGGTACACACAGCATTGTTTCCACAACTTTTGCTTTTATATTACTTTGATATATCCATATATCAATTAAAAAATATTTGCCATATAAACTGAAGGTGGGCTTGGACCTTATATTTGCTTCTTTTTATAGTATGTTTATTAGTTTATTAGCATTTGAAAAATATTCTACTTAATATGCATCAAGAATGGAAGCTTCACTAACTAAATTGAGATGTGTGGAACTGTTTAGTTTATTTTCCATTAAAATTGCTATTATAACAACAATAGAAAGAAATTGGCATATCTATAAAATGAGAAGGAATTGATCCTTTACACTCACCTTTTACACATAATTAATAAGGAGTGAAAATGCATGAGATCTGAAATGAAGGCACTTACTAATAATCTCTATCGTAATTGGGAAAATTTCAAAATTTCCAAATGTTGGGACCAGTTATATACTTGTTAGAGTATGCTGGCAAAGAAGCAGTTCTTTTACATTAACATGAATGAAGGATTCTCTTCTTGAAGTGAATTTTTAAAAATATGGAATTCAAAGTAAGGAATTAATATGACATAGTAGGAAACCCTATTGTTTCGAATGAAATGAATATGAACAGTATTAGGTTTGTACAGATCATAGTGTCATATGGATTCACTTGCTATTCTATCAAATTTCCAGTGATTCTTAAAAAGCCACAAAAATGTTTTTTATGCCACATCAAAGTTTGCATTTACACAACTGTCCCTAATTTATGCTTTAAAAAATTCAATTCGTATATTCTGGGCTGCATTGAAATTAAGGTTGGATTACAAACACACATACATACACACAGAGAGAGCACACATGCTAGGGTACCCCAAAAGTTAGAATTTTAATATGCGCTGTATTTGAAAATATGCCTATTTTCTGAAAATACCAAATTGACTCTGTTCTTTCTTGCATGCAGAGAAACTCAAGTTCAAAGCCATATGAAGACAGAAAACTATCAGATGTCATAGGGATGTAGGAGGGCAACAAAGAAGGCAAGGTGAGTCACTTGGGATAATCAGTTGGGATTGTATTCAGTTACAATAATTCAGGTTCAGAAGAATACGTCAGAAGAAAATTGCTCAGGTGAAGACTAAGGTAAGCGACATCAAAGAAATTTAGTCTTTAAGTCATGCTGAATTAGAAAGGTTTGATGAGCAGCAATCAGGACCTTGGATAACTCCCATTGACAATTGCCCCAACAGAAAGATAGCAATAGCACTTAGACTTATATGCCACTTCACAGTGCTTTACAGCCCTCTCTAAGCGGTTTACAGAGTCAGCATATTGCCCCCAACAATCTGGGTCCTCATTTTACCCACCTCGGGAGGATGGAAGGCTAAATCAACCTTGAGCCTGGTGAGATTTGATCTGCCAAACTGCTGGCAGCCAGTGATCAGCAGAAGTAGCCTGCAGTAATGCACTCTAACCACTGCATCACCATGGCTCATATATGATGTTGAGATGTTGTCTCAGCAAAGAAAATTCATTTAGATCAGTGTTTTTCAAATGTGACAACCTTAAGATGTGTGGACTTCAACTCCCACAATTGCCTAACCAGCTGGATGTTGAAGCCCAGATATCTTAAATTTGAAAAATACTGATTTGGAGCCTGAATGCTATCTTATAAATGGCCTATATTTACTCAGTTTCATACTATTGTGCTGCTATGAAGCAAGACCGGCATTAGAAGAATCAACTCAGATGAGTTATGTGTTCATGTCAGGAATAGGTATAAATAAGGGAGTTAAGGACTTCCTTATGAATGGGCAAATAACCCAATGTTTAGACATTCTGAAGGCAATAGTACAGTTTCTGACAAGAATTTGGTAATACGGCCACATGAAGAAATTGTTCTCAGTTGATGAACTTTGTTCTGAAGTCAGAGTCTATATTATGATGCACATGCTAGTTTGCTATTTCTTCTTTGTAATAGCAATAGCACTTAGACTTATATACCACTTCACAGTGCTTTACAGAGTCAGCATATTGCTCCCAACAATCTGGGTCCTCATTTTACCGACCTCGGAAGGATGGAAGGCTGAGTCAACCTCGAGCCTGGTGAGATTCAATTTGCCAAACTGGAAGCAGCCAGTGATCAGCAGAAGTAGCCTGCATTTTAATCACTGTGCCACTGCAGCTCTTAATAAATGCTATTGTGGTTAGTGAAGAAGATGGAACTTGCTGAGATGGCCCAACTGAGCGCTTTAATTAAAGATAGAACATTGTTTTGTTTTTTTTTAATTTGATTTATATGCCGCTCTTCTCCGGAGACTCAGGGTGGCTTACAATGTGTTAAGCAATAGCCTTCATACTTTTGTATATTTATACAAAGTCAGCTTATTGCCCCCATAATCTGGGTCCTCATTTTACCTACCTTAGAAAGGATGGAAGGCTGAGTCAACCTTGAGCCTGGTGAGATTTGAACTTGCAGTAATTGCAGGCAGCAGATGTAAGTGGATGTTAATTAGTCTGTCTAAATTTAATGATGATTGAAAACCCTTTATTGATTTTTTGCTGGACACAATATAATTATCATTCTTCTTGTTCTTTGATTTCTGCACTTTTGTCTTTGTTTTTTCTTTTCTTTTCTTTCTTTCTTTCTTTCTTCTTTCTTTTTCATTTCATTCATTTCACTCCTAGCTTCTATTCCGTTAACATTAACTACTGTATCATTAACACATTAACTACTGTATCAAACTGGCTTTCTATTCATATGTTGGTTTTCATATGCAATTTGGAATATCTATATACATTTTTATGCAATTTTGTCTAAAGTACCCATTTTGGAGGCATATTTCCATTATATATATGTGTGTGTGTGTGTGTACAGTTAATATCTCGGGTTTCTTCCCGTGTAATTGTAAACATATCCCTAAAAGGGTAGTAGCGACGTTTCGACGAAATCACATTCGTCATCTTCTGGCTGAAGTTCTCGGTTTGGTGCTTATGGGCAAACTGTGTGAACGTAACTGACATTTTTCTATGAAAAGAGGCAAAGGTGTATTCTGATTGGTCAATAGTGTTGTTGTATTCTGATTGGCTGATGACGTAGCTGTATTTTGATTGGGTGGAAGTGCTGATGCTTGGATGTGGGTTAATGGATAAATTATGCTGGAAATGGTGGCAACACACACACACACACACACACACATATATATAAATTATCAAGTATATATCTTTAAAAGCCGTTGTGCAGTTCTGAGAAATGCAAAGAGTTCATATGTGAGATTGCAATATTCAAACCAGTTGAGTCTATATGAATTAAAAAAAAAATGCAGGTTTTCACCGCCTATCAATGTCCCCAAATGAAAAATAACATTGGGATTTCTGTCGGAGAAAGAATTCAAATAAATCCAGCTGAATCCTTTTTAGCAAGAATGGGCAATCTTTTCTCTGTCAAAAACCAAATTCCTTCGGGAGTAATTTCTTGAGGAGGCACACGTGGGTGGAGTTGAAAGCTAAACAATGGGTTGAAATAGAGCCTAAAGTGGATAGGGACATCATTCTCTCTTTTCCCCTTTCTGAGAGCTCTTCCATCTCTTCTTAGATTTCCCAGGTCTCCATTTTTTGCAGTGTTAGTTATGCATTTTATTCCAATGGATGCTTCACATTGTTCTCTCTCCCTGCCCGCCCCCCCAAAAAAACATGTTTTATCTATTTTGCTACATATGCCATTCTGGCATTGTTGATGATCTGGCAGAAGGATGCAAACTTTTATTCATATAGCCAAGAAGATGAAATTCTACATGTTGTTTTAGATAACTCCTTATTTTCTCCTCCTCCTCCTCCTTTTTCAAATAATTTTATTAAAAGTTTTTTAAATAAAGATTAAAACAGAAAGTAGGGAAGAAAAAAGAAAAAGAAAGAAATCAGAGGAAACTAAAAGTACAGAAAGGAAACTAAAAGAAAAATAGAAAACAGAGAAAAAAGGTATAAAGAAATGGCTTCCGATATTCTTTACCGTAGTAATCAGTGTACTTATAAATTTAACTCTTTCTCTAAAGTTACAATAAGTCTCTATTCTATAGTCCTTGACTTATAACCATTTACTTTGCAACCATATGAAGTTACAAGAGACCTCCCAGGAATACTTATGACCCAGTTTCATTTCTCCATTGTAGGTATTGCAAAATCTTTCTCTTTGTATATACAATTATCTCATTAATTATCATCTACAAAAACAAAGTTCCATGATCTTTTTTCAACTGTCTGTCCATCAGTCCCAAAAGAAAGATCTCTGGTCTCAATTGTATATTAATCTTCAAAATTATGTTCGTCCTTTGTAGATATTTGCATTCCAAACTCTTTGTGTACTTTAAATCTTTCTAATAACTGTAAATAAGAAAGAAAAACATTGGCAACTATGTTCTTTTGCCACCAGTTTTTCTCTTCATTTTATTTTATATTTCCTTTGACAAAAATCTAGTGTCTCATGACGTTAGCCATTTGTTTTGCCTATTATTCGTCATCTAAAACACAAAGCTGTTTTTGTTACAACCTGGACTTGTATCTATTTCTAATTCTCAATATGGCATGTCTAACATGATAATTTTTAGAATCCACATTAACCTTGATTTTGTTGTACCACAGTTCCCTGTGCCACCCAAATCTCTGGTCATGTCTTTCAAACTCCAGAAGTCTTCTGTTTCTCAGCAGTTCTTTGTTTCCTGCTTCTGAGAATATAAGGAGTTGTCTGTGTTTTGCTCAGCCACTAGGTTTGGCCTCCACACTGAGTTATCCACCACACCTTTCTATGTAAGAAAATGGTTTCTATATTATCGTATTGCTATTAGAAATCCCAATGCTATTTTTCATGTGGGAGCATTGATAGGCAGTGAAAACCTGCATGTTTTTAAAAAAATTCATATAGACTCTATACATTTGCGAATAAAATATTTTTTAAAATATCTGAATATGAGCATTTGAATAGATGTTGTTCTTAAAATACAAACCAAACATCATTAAGTTCTGAGTGAACATAGATGAACCTGATACAGATTAGAAATAGTGAATTCATCTGGCTCTAGGTAAGATCTCCTGGTCATAACATTTGAAAAACATCTTTCAAAGGGATAGAGAAGATAAAGATGAAGTGGGAACTGGAGGAGATCCATGTGAATCATTTTTCCCCATCATCATCGGGTTTTTGTTTTTTTTTTTTAAATTTGATTTATATGCCGCCCTTCTCCGGAGACTCAGGGCGGCTTACAATGTGCTCAGCAATAGCCTTCATCTTTTGTATATTTATACAAAGTCAGCTTATTGCCCCCACAACTGGGTCCTCAATTTACCTACCTTAGAAAGGATGGAAGGCTGAGTCAACCTTGAGCCTTGGCGAGATTCGAACCTGCAGTAATTGCAGGCAGCTGATCTTAATAACCAGCTTAATAACAGGGTGCCTTAGACCACTGTACTACCAAGGCTCTTAGGTTTGGTTTAACCAGAACATCAGGACCCTTAGGAAAGACACATTTGAGTTCTAGATATAGCTGCTGATTTCCTAAATAATCAGGGAGACAGAATTCATCAGACCAATCACAAACTAGTGTCTTTCTTAATTTGTCCTACTGTAATCTTATCATGCATTATGTCCGCTCCTTTAATTTCTTCCATTTTATAAGCTTTATAATTTAACTGAAATGGAATGGAATTACTGGGCACTTCAACTTGCAGTAGAAGGGCACTTTGAAAGACAATTCTATAGAACCAGAGATAACAGGGAAATTTAAGAGACTATTCATCTTGCCTTATTATACCACATAGTCACCATCCGGGATTTGTTTACCAGGGCAAAAATTGTGCTTCAGGGAGCCTTCATCAACCTTTTGTTTATCTAGTGTGACCTTTTGGCCATTTTGTAATTACCATGACTTGTGAACTTCATTAAACTGTTGCAAGTGATGTTGACCATGGTTATGAGGAACGGGGACTCTGAGATTTACTCCTTAATAGCAACATATTCAGTCTTCAGTTGACGTGTGTTAAACGATAGCTTTCTCTGGATAAGCAATAGCGTCAACAAGTCCTAAATAACCACACTTTCGGCATAAATTCTATGGCTATGAATGTTGCTGGATCAATGGTTAAAGCAACAGTAAGCACTGTTATCTACTAGATGCAGTTCGTTTTTCTAAGATGTGCTTTTCAACAGCTCCCGGTCTCCCCCAAGTAGATTTTGTTTCATTTCCTTGGAGAGAAGAGGGAGTTATCACCTACACTGGGCTAAAATAATAACTTGGGTTGACCTTGTCTCTCCCATTTAAAGTTTTAAGTGCTGCAGCTGCATACTTTCTGATCCATCAACCTTCAGGCTACACAGATTCATTTTTGTTATATCCTGTCGTCATCGCCAGAACTGGAGCCAGAAGTGTTCAGTTGGAAGAAGGGGGCCCATAAACAGGATCAGACCTCTTGGGCATTGGCAGAAATGACAAGAGTTATGTAGCCTATTTCATGTCAAGGAAAATAAAATGTGGCTTAGTGTGGGAAGGTAGGGACGGAGAATGGGGGTGGAGAGAATAAACAGAGCTGCCAGTGGGTTCTCTATCCTTGGCGAATGGCCCAGTTATTCCTCAATGTTCTGCTCTTCAGAGGAGCCTTTTTTCTTATTAATTGTTTTTTTTTTTCTTCACAAATCTCTTTTCTTCTTTCCTTTTTCTTCTCCTATCTTTCCATTCCTTACATTAATAAAATAAAATAAAATAATAAAGCAGACCAGCAGACCGGATAATTGGAAAATAAAACAGTTTGTCTTGTATGAAAAATAAAGCAGATGGAGGGCAACGTTTTAGATCAGTGTTTCTCAACCTTGGTAGCTTGAAGATGGGTGGACTTCAACTCCCAGAATCCCGCTGCTGGCTGGGGGATTCTGGGAGTTGAAGTCCACCCATCTTCAAGCTTCCAAGGTTGAGAAACACTACTTTAGATGAAGATTAATGCATCATAATGGATGATATATGGAATAGGTATCTGCATTTAACCTAGATGGTAAATTCTCTTTTTGGCTGAGTCAAAAAAACATACTGTTGAGTAGAATCAAGAAGTGATAGTGCCATGGGTGCATGTCTTTGGGTGAAGCTGTAGAAGGGTCTCATTCTGGCAAAGTCAAATGAATGTGATCAGAAAGAGAAGGCCTATTCATGTGTTTCATTATGTGAAAAAGATCAAGGATGTTGAGAAAAATAGAAGTACCACATATGAAAATAAATAGTGATAGGTATCAGGGGTGAACATCTCTGGAGACGGGTACAGTGTGAACAGGTTACTGTGTAATCTAAAAATATTGGATATTTAGATTACAAGGACAACATTAGATGGAATATTAGGGGAAAAAAATCATAAGGGTGATGATCCCTCACTTGATGATCTAGTGATCGTAGGATAGTCAGGCCTTCAGTAACTTCAATCAAAGTTCCTATGGATCTCTGGCACTTCAGATCAAGAGATTGAGTTGGACTGATTTCCATTTCAATGCTAATATCCTAATATTAGGATAAATATATTTTCAAACATCCCCAAGTTTTCCAATATTCTCTATTGAGGCCCTACAGTACTTTAAATGCATCTTTAACAAATGCACACTATACAGTGCCAAGGGTGCACTTTTTCCCTGGCAAATCTGGCTTTGGAACTGCTGCCTACTCTCTTTGAGGAAAGTGAATAAAGATGGGAATGATGTGCATATGGACATCTGCAAGGGCAGGGAATCGAAAAAGTCAAGATGGTGAGCATGACCATGCAACAGGAGGCACACCTATTTTGACAAAAGTGCCACTTATGCAATGCCCATTAAAAAGGAGTGGGGTTTCACTCACACCTGCCATTTTGATGGTTCTTTTACCCCCTTTGAAAAAGCCCCCTGGAGATGAGCAAGAGGTGGTAGGTTTCTTTATAATGAAAGCAATTGTGTGGAGCCAGAGATGTAAGCTTCACACAAAATAAAGCAGAAAATGAAGTAGACAATGAAAGAATAAGATCACATCAGGACACAACTATAATGAGAAGAAGATAGCATCATTAGACTTTTGGAATTTTCCTCTCCAGTTACAGCAAATGAGTATAAATATGATTTATAGGATTTAACAAATATATGTTCCTATGCCACCTTTCTAGTAAAACTGCCAAGGCGTTGTGCTGCAAATCAAAAACCACAAGATGTCCGATCAGGCCAACAATAACCATCATAGAATATTTATGACAACCATAGAAACCTTTAAAAACAATTTAAAAGGCCAAATTTAAAAGATCTGTCATAATATATTTTCTAAAAACTTCACTCCTGGGTGTATCATGTATCCATGAGGTACCCAACATTGCACCTGCAGGCCTCCCCAGGGTCCGTGCCCATGGCCGTTTTTTAACACATTTTAAATATTTTAATTAAAAGAAATGATAGCCTTTGCCTTTATTTCCCAGAATGTTTTTGAGTCTCGAATTGATGCCTGAGGTTTCTTAGCAGGAAAAATAAAACAAAACGCAAAGGAAAGCAAGGGAGAGTATTGCTTTGTTTGGAAGATGGATGCTAAGTCCCACTTGCCTGGAAAATGGTCAGAGGCAAGCAAGAAGGGGAAATCTAGAAGAAGATCCAGTTTGGCCTAGTGGTTAAGGCACCAAACTAAAACCAGGAGATTGTGAATTCTAGTCCTGCCTTAAGGTGATTCTCTCTCAGTCCAAATCACCTCCCAGGATTGTTGTTGTGGGAAAAATAGGAGAAAGAAGGAACATTAGTACGTTCACCATCTTGAATTGTTTATAAAAAAATAATAAAAGCGGGGTATAAATAAATAAATGACAGGTAGCATTTGGCACATGTATGTTGCTCTAGAACTAGTGTTATCATCTCAGGCACCCATTTTGTGACTGGATACTCCCACGGCTGTTTTGAAAGAGGGTCCCTGTCATGTCCTCCTCAAACTATCAGATGCTTAAAATGTGTTTCAAATTCATACCTTCCAGGACAGATGTTCTATTTTTCCATTCTGCCCTGTCATTCCTTGGAACAGCCTCTGTTTAAAATCAGTACAAAATGTGAACTGCTTGTGAGAGATAAAGCAAAGATGATTCTAACAGCACTGCCCGAAGCAGTTGTAGTCTTTCAATAGGAGACTCCCCCACCTGATTTTTTTAGGGGGGAAAAAAACCCAGCCATGTTGTGTTAACAACAAAAATAATCCATCTTTCCTCATCAGGCTGAACTGGAGACTTTCAGGGATATAATTCTTTTGCTAAACCAACACAAATGATCTGGCAGATGTTCCCATGGAGAGTGTGGGCTGCGAGACTTTTCACTCTCCTGAAGATGGCTACTGCCGACTCCCACTTTCCTCAGGGCTGCGTTTCCCATGGCTTCCTCACTTGTCCCTGGCCAACATTCAGCTGCTGCAAATTTTAATTAGAACCATATTTGATTTCCTGAGTGAACCTGGCTTGTTTGGGAAAAAAACCGTTCCCCCCACCCCTAAACCTTCCTAGGTTCTTCATGCTCAGTAGAAATATTACAAGTAGTACACCATGGCCTTCAAAAGAAAAAGAAGACAAGGGGACAAAAATTGTTCCCATTCAAAACATTTCAATTAAAGATATCTTATAGGGTATTACGGGTCGAGGTAGTGAAATATGAAATTTGTTTGGTTGGAAAATTTAAAATAGTAACCAAAAATTAAGAGAGAGAGGGAGAGAGAGAGAGGGGGGGGGGAGAGAGAGATCAGGATTGAAAGTATCTATGGCGGGTGTCAGCAACATGCGGCTCTGGAGCCACATGCGACTCTTTGGGACCTCTGCTGCGGCTCCCTGTCGGGTGATCCCACCACTGGCTTGCCGCACCCCTTGCCCTCTCCTCCCCTCCCAGTCACTCCTCGCCTGGGCTGAGAAGGTAAGGGTGACAGCGGGGGATGGAGAAGCAGCTGGGGCAGAGTCAGAGAGATACAAGAGAGGGGGAGAGAGAGAGAGAGGAGAGATGTCAAAAGGGTTTTGTGGTTCCTGGTGTTTTTTAACAACCGGTTCTCTGCCCTAATGACTGGCTGGGTAGGTGTGGCTAGGGGGTCATGTGACTGGTGGAAATGAATGACATCGAGTTGGCCACTCCCACCCAGGTTTTGTGGCGCACCGTGTTTTCTTTTCTGTGAGAAACGGGTCCAAATGGCTCTTTGAGTGCTTAAGGTTGCAGACCCCTGATCTATGGGGAGAAAAGTTTAATCTTTTCTTCAATGATTGACAAAAAATTAACTCTCCTCCCCACCTCCAGAAAGAGTTGACACAAAAACACTGTGACACAAGGCCTTCCATCCTTCCAAGGTCAGTGAAATGAGGACCCAGATTGTTGGGGACAATGTGCTGACATTTGTAAACTGCTCAGAGTGTGCTGTAAAGCCTTATGGTGTGGCATATAAGTCTAAATGCTATTGCTATTACTGTTGCTATCTTAAAATTGCCAAGTTTGAAAAACTCTGGTCTAGATTGTTATAATGCATGAATGCATGGGCATCCCCAAAAAGCACACATCCACACAAAAGGCAACATATGTGATATCAGCACACAAATAGCATGTCTTAAGGACTTTCATCAGATATTAGATCACAAGTGGGTAATAGCAGCATTTACATGAAGATGTCCTTGCAAACAGGTTATTGTTTGGGCATCCTCGTGGTTTGCTGCAAACCACTATAAGAGTTGTCAATGCCTCTCCACTCCCTTTACTTATATATGATCTTGGGAAAATAAAACCAGTGTTTTACTAGAGGATCCCATTTGATATTTTCTTGCTAGAGAGAAATTCCCTGAAGATAGACTCCAGCATGAGTCCGAAAGCTCGGAAGACAAAACCTCTGGTCTTGGTAACCCACCCATATTGGATCCTGCAACATTATCTAGGGAGATATATATTCACCTTCCTTCATGATATTTTCTCATCCTAACTAATCTTAATGTAAGATATGTTTTTCTGATTCTATTCTTCGGACAGCATAAGCTAGCCTCTGATAGCTGAAGGTGATAAAAGAGACAGGCAATTCTCCATGCTTTCTAAACAAGACAAAATAAATGATTACAGATTGAGAAAGAAAAAAAATCTTGGCTTTTCTATGTATTACATTTGCAGTCCAAGTCTCATCCAATGCTTGTACTGTCAGCAGGTTTTACTAGCCTGTATCATTTTTATAGATCACGAATCGTAGATACATAAAATGTTGACCCCAATCAGGCCCTTGTAAATCTGGCTCTCTGCAATAAAGCATATTTGCTCTCATTCCTCCCATCTAACCCCCCCTCCCCAGATGCCTTTTCCCATAATCCCTTGATTCACTCCCTTAGAGTTTCTTGGATCTTGTCAACCGAAGCTTAAATAGAGACCAGTAGTATGGAACATTGTCAACATTTTCTGAAAATCCAAATAAATTATGTCTAATTTTTATCAGCTTAGTCTGTAACCACTTGAATCATCCAGTTAGCCAGGACCTTGCCTTTCTAAATCATTCACGTTATCTCATGTTAGTTTAACACTATGTATTTGCTTGTAGAGTATGTCCTTTTACTGTAGTTCATTCGACATACCAAACTGATGGTACAGTTACCAAACAGTTCCCCAAGAATGCCCTTTTCACCTCGAAGTATAGCTGTGCCGAATGAGTCATGGATTTGAATCTTGTATCTTAGAAGAACAGCACAGTTTTTCCATTGATATTCCAGCTGCCTTCATACACCCAGGTTGGGATCTGTTTCAAAATTCTGCTTAAATAGAACACATTTTTCTTCCAAAGCAATTACTAATTAAAGCTTCCTTCATAAATCTGAGAAATTATCTGTTTTAGATTTCTAACAAAATGTTCTTGGGCTATTTCTTTCCAAGCCTTACATGATATGTTTTTCACATTTATATAATGCACTTCAAAAGGAACTCAGGATAGTATCCGCAAGAAAGATCGGACTTATGCACCTTTCTTATCCCATAGTTTTATGGCCAGGCATGGCAAAAACCTCTTTGCTATGATAATCTATTTTCCAAAGATTTGGGCAATATTCCAATCACATCAAGGATGCACATTTGCTGTTCGATTACCTTTGAAAAGAATCCTGTGTTCCAAAAATGGACTTGACTAGGACAAAGAAGTAGGTGAGACAAGGACAAAAACATCAAACTATTTCATTTAAAAGGCTTTGTCTCTAGTATGTATATCATGATCTTTCCTATATCGTATTACAAATTAAAGACTCAAAAAATGTTTGGGCTTACTGGTTTTTGCAACTCACTTCTACAAACACACACAAAACCGTACAAATAGGTTCGTGACTTTTTCAGTTACGAACATGTTTCTTGTCTGCACATTGCTTTCACATCAAAGCGCTTTGGAATTTCTCCCTAAGTTTTTCATGATAATGTCTGCGTAACTTTTTTCGTCTACTATGACAAATACAAATCTTAAAAGCTAGTATGCTGATAGCAACTTGCCAGGGGTTGCCAAGAAGAAGATACGCTTGCTTCATTTTTATTTTCCCCCTTATGCTTACAACTACCACAATATCAGCAACAACCCCAGAAGGTCTAACATAAATGGTAATTGGGAAGATCAATGGCTGGGTGGGAACAGTCTCTCAAGGCTGGCAACCATTTTGCCCTTCATGCTCCAAAGGGACAAGGCCTCAGTTATGTGGTTGTGATCACCATTCTGACATTTATTATTTTCTCACCCTGCAGATGCTTTTCCTTGAATGGTAACTGAGAAGTGATTAAATTACTTCTAACCTAATTTGATTTTTTTTTTTAAAAAAACCAAATTGTTTGGATATATTCTCTTTATACTTCATATGTACAGAAAACAAATGAGGTCTTTCGATAACCGGAAGCCAACTTTACTGTCCCATTAGATGTGGCTAAACTTTAGGCTGGAAGGATACAGCCTGTAGTGTAGTATGTGAAAAATACAGCAGCTGTATTGTCACACATTTGTGGTCACTTAGCTGCCGCAGTATTCACAGAGGCGTGATTAGGAGGAAATGGGATTCAGTTTCGCAAGGATTTCATCAAGGCTTTAATACTTTGTATTCTGCTGAAGATCAACACTCCTTTATGACTTGTCGTTGCTTTTGTGAACAAAATGCTTGTGGTCACAAATACACTGAAGCTGTGAACGTAGTGCTGTCTGCACCATATGCTAAGCTGTAGGCTAAATTCACAGTTCTTCAAAATCCAGGGGCTTAAAATTTCACAATGCGTTTGCCCCGATTCAATATAATAGAGAGATTTATAGACATTTTTTTTTAAAAAAAAAACAGTTAAGAAATGTGCCATTTGTCTAAGCAGAGTATGAGTTTTCAGAAGAGGAAGTTAGCTCAACCATATGCTGAAAGCCACCTTGAGTCTTTGAAAAAGGAGACCTTTATGTCTCAAAGATAAGAGCTGTGGTGGCACAATGGTTAGAATGCAATACTGCAGGCTACTTCTGCTGACTGCTAACTGCCAGCAATTTGAATCTTTTTTTAAATTTATTTAAAGTTTTTATTTTTATTTCTCATAAACACATTTACATGTACAGTCATTTCCATCATTTTTTCATTCATCTTTTCTTTTAACTTTCATTTTTACTTTTTTGGGGCTGCTCTTTTACCCTTTACCTTTACTCCAACCTTTCTTCTTGTCCTCCCCTCTCTTCCTGCCTGTTTCTCCTCCTACTTCCTTCGTTCTTCCTCTCCTTCTCTTCCCTACTTCCCCTTCTCTTCCCCCACTCCTCTCATCTTCCCCCCTTCCAACCTTCTCCTCTGCTCCTCTATCCCCTCCCTTTTCTTCCTCTCCTTTTCGCTTTCTTCTTTCTCCTCTCCTCTCCTCTCCTCTCCTCTCCTCTCTTCTCCTTTCCTCTCTCTCTACTCCTTCCCCTCTCTCCTGTTGTTTCCCTTTTCAGTTCAATCTAAAATGGTATTCGAGCAGCCCCAATTTTCTAATTATCTTTATTCTCATTTCAATTTCTTATTCAATTATTATTTAATTTTATTACATCATTTGCGTACATTTTTATGATATCTCACTTTTTTCCCTTTTACACCCCCTCCCCTTTCTCATTTTACTTGACATCATCTGGGTATCTATTTTTCTAATTGTTTTCTCCCACCTATTCTCTATCTATTTTATCTCTATATCCTTATTCATATTTCTTTTCTAACCAATCATAAAATTTATCCCATGTCTTGAAATACATCGACTCCTTATTATCTTTTATTCTCAATGTTAATCTATTCATTTCGATTCCGACCAGCTTAAGGTTGATTCAGCCCTCCATCCTTCCATGGTCTGTAAAATGAGGACTCAGATTGTTGGGGGCAAGATGCTGACTCTGTAAACCACTTAGAGAGGGCTATAAAGTACTGTGAAGTGGCATATAAGTCTAAGTGCTATTGCTATAGCAGTGTAATATGGAAAAATCAAATAGAGCTGGTGCTGACGAGACAGAATTTAACAAGGGTTATAACACCACTCAGGACTTCAGCTCTAATGCCATGATGTTATTTATTATTTATTTAGAAGATAGAAAAAAGTATAAAAATAATACCTCCCCCCATCTCCCGGATTATACCTCCTGATAAGTAGGTAATGTAAATGAAGATAGCTATACACTAGCACAACTCTTGTGTCTGTTTGATTATTTGTAGCCTTCAGTTCAGTGAAATGGTATATCATAGGGCAAGAATTTCTGAATCAACATACCTCAGATGGGATAATTAGAAGTATGTGTCCAAAATCCAGGCTCCAGGACTCCTTTGGGATTAAAATTTGGGAACGTTGCGGCCACTTTGGTGCTGCTCTGCTGCCATGCCACCACAGTCAGACATGATAACAATTTCCAGGGCTCTCTGCTAGCTTCCTACAAGGAAAGTGAATGGGAAAGCCAGCAAGAACTCAGCAGTCTCTCCCACGTTGTTGTTTTTTTTAATCCATCCATGCTCATTCTGTTTCTCTGTTCATGTAAGGAAATAGCTTTGAAATGATGACCCAATGGGTCATGGGTTTTGTTTTGTTTTTACTCTCCTTTAAAGCATCAAACAGGCTCAAATAGCTCTTTTTCTTCCGTCTTCATCCTGGTTGAAGAACTAGGAAATTGGACCCTGGATGCTTGATTTTTTTGGCCTTTCATATGTCATTCAAGAAACAGAATGGGAAGGATGTTCAGCTGCAGTCCCATCTGACACCTCTGTCATTCGCCCACTGGATAGCTACAAGTGCCACAAGGATGGATGGAAGCTGGGACACCACCTTGGAAGGATGGAAGGCTGTGTCAACCCTGAGCCGGTCAGGATCGAACTGCTGGCAGTGGGGTAGAGTTAGCCTGCAATACCGCATTCTAACCACTGGGAGGGAGGGAGGGAGGGAGGGAAGGAAGGAAGGAAGGAAGGAAGGAAGGAAGGAAGGAAGGAAAGGAAGGAAGGATAGAAGGGGAGGAAGGAAGGAAGGAAGGAAGGGAAGGGAAGGGAAGGGAAGGGAAGGGAAGGAAAGGAAAGGAAAGGAAAGGAAAGGAAAGGAAAGGAAAGGAAAGGAAAGAAGGAAAGGAAAGGAAGATAGCAATAGCACTTAGACTTATATACTGCTTCAAAGTGCTTTACAGTCCTCTCTAAGCGGTTTGCAGAATCAGCCTCTTGCCCCCAACAATCTGGGTCCTCCTTTGACCCACCTCAGAAGGATGGAAGGCTGAGTTCACCTTGAGCCTGGTGAGATTCCATCTCTGATTCTTCCTTGCATTTCTTTCCTAAACACCTAAATGTCTCAACCCACAAAATGCTAGAGCTTTCTGTTGTAGCTTTTATTCTATAATTTATATGTGGAGTTTTTTTTTTAGTTTCTTGGGAAACACAAACTCCTTTACTGGGATAGTCATACAAAATGCTGCCTATTGGAAAGTACCATTTATTTGATCAGACTTTGTTCCGAAGGTAGATATACTTGTTAATTCATAAAACTGCCTGGTAATGCATTGTATGTGATACAATATGTTTGTTTTAATTAGCTGATATCTCAGGGTCATTTGATTATTATTGACACCTGTTGATTGATCCCTCTACAAAGATGCATCCAAGAGGTACATGTTATGCAACTGTGAGGCATTAGCAGGTGTGAGGAAACTTCAAAATATGCTGAAACACATAGCAGCATTTGGGGAAGGGGGTTACTAGGGAGACTGATCATCCTCAGTACATATAAAAGGCTGCATGACAGTTGCTGAAGGATGAGGATTAAAGCACAGGATGATGGGATCAAGAGATCTAAATAAAATCTAAATAAAAACATTCTTCATTTGTTATCTTCAAGAAGAATTCAACTTATTAGTACATTCTAAGTGCTCCCACCACCATGTTCCTCTTTTTTATTGTAAACCTGTAGCTTGAGTGCATGCCAGCTGCATAAATACACCCAAGGTTTATTGTTGTCATCCAACTAAAGATAGTAAAGTCCTAGATTTGTCTTTTCTACTGCTCACTTTATTGAAATATCTAGAAAAATCTAAGGGCATAATAGCACTGCATTCTTGAGTTACTTCTGCCCTGTGCTGATGCTGACTGGACTCTGAGTTGGCTGAAGAAAATTCCATCAGCTATTGTGTCCCTTGCTTAGACAAATCTTCTCCAGTAGAGATCATTTGATTTTGACTATTTGAGACATGGGAAAATAGGGAAGAAAAAATCTCTTGCAATTCAATGGTGTTTGGGCAAACTTAAAAAAAAAAAGAAAAGCCCAGTAACAAAGTGAGTAGCTCTGAGAAATAAAAATAGTAACTAAAACAAAATCCTATTACGTTTTGAACCAATGATTCTCTGTACATAGGCATATATTATAACAAATATGGCACTGGAATACTATTAACATTAGTTAAAACAGAGAGATTAAAGAGCTGCAGAGATGACTATTGACCAAGGCAAGGAGGCATTCCTGCTCCCAGGTATAGAAGTAAATAAAACTGCAGATGATTTGCCTAAAAGAAAAAAAAAACCATTGGGTAAACCAAACAGCAATACTTGACCTGGCACAAGTTGGCAAGTGCTACTTTCAACACAAAGCAGAAATATACAGGTAGTTACTGTATTCACAGTCAGTCAGAGTAAGGAGGGTATGATGTTGACTATTCCTGCCCTCCAAAAATTGTTGATGGCTGTAGTGGCAAAGAATGGGCTAATTTAGGTGAAGGAAGGAGTATTAGGTATATTCATTGCCTTGGATTATTTATAAAAATACTAAAAGGTGAGATGTAAATAAACAAACTTGAGAGTTCAGAAGTGCCCCATATCTTGTGAGTCCTACATATATAGTAAATGAACAATACAAGATCACATGCATGCTTAATCAACCAATGATACTGATAACTTAATATACTTCAATTATGTTTCAGGCTCCAAGGAATCTCTGATTTAAATTTCAAAATACAAGGACCCACTTGTAATTTTTTATATGAGTAAGCTCAGAGATGAAGAATTTTTGTTCTCATAATTCAGGAGCTTTCTGGAGTTAATAGATAGGTGTCAGGTCATGTTGAGACCAAGACTTATCTCATGAAATTATCTATTATCTCTTTTGTCTTGTTCTCTTGCAAGGATACTTCTTTTAACTAAATATACAAGATACCCAGGTTGTAGTATCAGAGAGTGATACTGTAATATCCGGCATGGAAAAAATCTGCACAGCCACCAAGATGCAAAGATGGCTGGTATCCTATCAATTCTGTCTCCCACTGATATAACTGTGCCTACCCTTCATTCTTTTAGACGTGATCTTGGATCATCAAGCAGTCACTTACCTGTAGGTCCTACTAGGCTGGATCAGGCACATTAAATAAAAAGATGGAATCATATTCTCACCGGATCTTAGAATTCACATTAAGTTGAAGCTTTGATTTAAAGTTTCAACTTTGTATAAATTACATGATCCAGGAGGCAGATCATTTTTGGAGCAATGGGCCATTCACTGTAGGGATGATGGGAGGCCACAAGGGGTATGATGTCATGGAGTGAACAGGTCTTTTGTTGTTGCTATTGTTGATTTGTTCAGATGTAAAGAGATTTTTTTTTTTGAGTGAAATGTGTTTCAATCCTCACAAAGACTTAATAGATTTAAATTATCTTTTATTTTTATTTTGAAACAAAAACAATGCTGTTAACCTTTGGTGATTTGTCTTCTAACTTTCATGGTATGATCTAAGATTGCAAAAGGACTATTACTGCATGTAGTTGGAGACAGTAGATTGTCCATCCCTCATCTTCGTTTGCTTTAGCAGATCTTCAGCCAGAGTGATGATTAATATCTAGAGTTTGAAAAGTAAATCAGATGAGCAGCTATTTTCCATATTTGGTCAAATGCTTTCACTCACTGAACATTTCAAATTTTGATAGGAAAATGAACACTCACCATATTTTTACTTATGTCCAGGAACTGTTATTCAGCATCAGGCAAGTATATACAAATATGCCCCTATAAATAAATGAAACGATTGCACAAAAAGAGATGGGACAAATTAAGGCTTCCTGTTGCACATGATGAAACACAAAGAAGTGGATACTTCAGGATGGTAGCAAAATAAGAGACATGCTCGAGAATCTATGTAGCTGCTTTAACAAAAGGTTAGTTGTACAGTGCTTGCATCTTTAAAAACAAAGCAAAACAAAAAACAAAACAACCCAACATTTGCAGCAGCTTTCCCAATGAAAAGCAGAAAACTCCATTAAGGATCAGATTGCTTAATTTCTTAATGTAGCATTGAATTTAAAAAATGGTTGCCAGCCTAACCACGAACTTTCAAGGATAAAAGTTTCTAAGGCTAGTTAATGAAATTGCATTCTTTTCCATATGAAACTCTGAGATCAGAGCAGAAGTTAAATTACCACATTAGATCCTGGATTTTTCCTTTCTTCAGGCAAACAAGACAAGAGTGGGAAAAGGAAAAGATGGATTCTGCTTAGCAATCCCACATGGCCAAATGCTGTAACATTTTTGGCTTGCTTCTGGTGTGTGTGACTGTGTGTGTGTATGTGAGAGAGAGAGAGAGACTGTGTGTGTGTGTGTGTGTGTGTGTGTGTGTGTGTGTATGTATGTATGTAGAGAAATAGGGAGGGAGACAGAAAGTAATAAGTTTGCACTGATGTATGGACTTTATTCTTTGGGGAAATATGAGTCAGAGATACATATTTTGGAGACATACTTAAAAATATTAGCTCTCAAGTGTTGTGTGAAGCTACACAGCCTGCTTCCTGCAAGTCTTCCATGTCGTTTATGGAACAGAGGCCAAACGATTTACATTGGAGCATGGGATGGCATGTGTCAATAAAACTGCCGCCTGTTTCTAATCTGAATCTCCTATTCCGCTCCCTCCAAATGCAACTTTTTGAAAAGTGCATAAACAGGAGTGAACTAGTAGCAGTCTAAAGTTGTCATCATTGACAGTTATGATTTATCTTAACTCTCCCTAGCCATTTGGCGAAAGTTTTAAGTAAACACTTTCAGCCTTCCTCATGTTCTCGTTACTGCCACCTCCCACTAATAGACGAGGTTGCCAAGAAAAGCAGCCAGACAGTTCATTTACCTCCCAAACTTGCCTGAAAAGGAGCTTGCCTGGTTTAGACAAGGGTCAAAACTACTACTGCACATTTTCAGCAGATGGAACAAAGCGGGGCTGGGGTGGGAGAACACTCCATATTTACATTTTTTAAAAAAAGTTATTTGCTTTCAGGCAAGTTTGTGTTAACAAATGGCTGGAGTTGAATGAAATATCATGGCAGAGGCAGAAAAGAAAACACTTGTTTGGAGTAAGGCGTTGATTGCCATTGACAGGTCCACAGGCTGGGTCAAAAAAGTCAAGATGGCGACTGCAGCAGTGCAGTAGAAACTCCACATTTTTTATGTCACTTGCACACTCAATAAACAACAACAACAAAAAAAGATGGAGGTTTAATTGTACTTTCATGCCACCCATCTTGATACATTTGATTACACTCTGCAGACACCCCTGATTGGGCTACGGTCCTTTGGTCCTCATTAATCTAAGGACTTCTAAATGATGTGAAGGGCAACTCTTAGTATACCCAAAATGCCTCAAAAGAGTCAATCCACCTGCCTCGCTCTTCAGAAGGTGGGCGGGGTGGACAGCCTAAAGCCCCAGGGCTACCTGCAGCTCCCAACACACCTGTTCTGCAAACCTAGAACCTCCTCAGATCACAGCTGTGAAAATTGGGTAACCATTTCCCACTATTTGGGGACAGAAAACATCAAAAGTTCATTCGAGGCAGTCTAGAAAATCAGCCAATCTTAAACATTGGCCCACTCAACAGGGTTTATGAAATCCTAGCTACCATGCAGATCTTGTTAGCCACGGTGAACGGAAACTATTGTGGTCTCTCTATGTGTTTATTAATAGTTTCATAACCTGGAAATGCAGGTTATTAATTCACAGCGTACTGGGAGCACTGTGGTGGTTTGCTTAGGAACTGGCTGGTTTGCCACAGAAAATATCATTTTGTGTATTTTTGTGCTTTTTTTTTTTTGTCAGTACAGGTAAAGCGAAGTTTTTATTTTATTTAATCTAAGTATTTATTAATATTTAGGTTTATTTGTCCTGTAAAGTAATGATATACAACTCTTATCTTTTTACATATTGCCTTACAAATGTGCATTGTCTGTGGTTTGGGAACACATTAAATTTATTTACATGATTTCTTATGGAGGAAAAAATTGTTTGATATTTGTCAATTTTGGTACTTGCCGTACCTCCCAGAACCAATTAATGACTACAGAGGTTCCACTGTATATCGGTGAATTATGGATTATAAATCATCTAAATGTGAAGGCATTCATTAACAATTCTCTCTCTTCACTTCTTCACATGAAAAGGACGTAGCAAGATAGGCTCCAAATTAAACTTTCAAGAATTGTTCTGCCCAAGGCTCTTTAGGAGAAGACATGTTCCATAAGAACTTTATGGCCATTTCAACCTGCTACGTTTAGATGCAGATGCTTTTCTTCTTGTATTACCCTTTCTATACCGTATAAAGCGTTCAACCATGTGTTTTCAAATACTGAAAGAAAACTATCTATTTATTAATTAGTTCTTCTTTCATTCTCCAAATTAAGAAGGGAATCCTTCCAGTTCTAAAAGTTGAGTGAATTCTCAGCAAGTATCCCTTACTCGTAAGTCTTCAAATCCTTTTAGATTCTGTCCACAAGACAGAACCACAATTAAGAAGCAACCCCCTGTAAAGAAATAAAGTACATATATTGCCACATGGTTTTAATATCAAAATACAAAATACACAGATTGAAGCTTTTCCTTCTTTAATTTTAATTGCCACCACAGGGCACCGGTTTACTGTTTCACAATTCACTATTGGAAACTCTACAGTTAAATTTTGCTAATCCCAGCCATGCAATCCAGTTGGCTGTAAATATTTTAGGTGGCCTTGAAAATTAGCTGACATTGCTATTAATCCATTTCATTGTTTTAGCTGAAGTCCTCTATTAATAACAGGCAAATGTGTAGCTGTCTGCAGGTGCTACTTTCACCGTACATGTCAAGAGAGGCTCATAGTCAGTGCCCACATGGAACTGTTCTAGCTATGATGTTGCACATGGAACAGTCACCTCTCTCAAAGGCCCCTTCCTAGTAATGCATACATGAAAAAGAGCAAGATCATACTTGTGCATATGTCAGTGCATCTACAGCACACCTACATTAACCAGGTTTCTCATCTCACCATCTGATTCTGATTCCAAACATCGTACAGGTTCAGTACATTCCAATTTTTTTCTCTTAGTCCATCTTCCATTGTAATTTATTTATTTATTTATTTAATTAATTAATTAATTAATTTTTATACCGCCCCCTCTCCCGAAGGACTCGGGGCGGTGAACAGCCAAAATTAAAAACACACAATACAAATATTAAAATACTTTAAAATGAAATTAAATTTATTTTTGGCTTCCCCAATTTAAAACCCATAAAATTCCCCAATTAAAAGATTTTTAACTCAGCCCGGCTTGCTGAAATAAAAAAGTCTTCAGGGCCCGGCGGAAGGTATGGAGTTCTGGGATCAGTCGTATCCCAGGGGGTAGCTCATTCCAGAGGGCGGGTGCCCCCACAGAGAAGGCTCTTCCCCGGAGGGTCGCCAGCCGACATTGCCTGACAGACGGCACCCTGAGGAGGCCCTCTCTGTGGAAGCGTATTGGACGGTGGGAGGTTATCGGAGACAGAAGGTGGTCTCGTAAATAACCGGGGCCTAAGCCATGGAGCGCTTTGAAGATGAGAAGATGAGAAGCGCACCCGGAAGACCACTGGAAGCCAATGCAGCTCGCGCAGGAGAGCAATTGTCAGATGTCATTTTGCCTTTGTGTCTTGCCAGGCTGAAAAATCCTTGCTTCTTCCTATCATTCAACAATAGTTGAGAAAGTTATGGGGTTTTGCCTACAGCAAATTATAGGGGTTTTTTTAACTATGTTTTTTTTCCTTACACTCTTAGTAATTTAAAATAGATGCAAAACTGTTCAAAACAGAAGTGAAATGAATCAACATGCAACCTCCATTTATAAACAATAACAAAAGTAACATGCTAAAATCAGAGGAAGCAAAACTAGAAAAATACTAAAATTTCTAACAGATATTAACTCTCAAATTCTAAATAGCATAGCATAGACTGAAAGTTGACCAGGAATAGTCATCTCCAAGGTGACAGAAGGGCCTCTCCTGGAGATTTTAATAACCACCAGACATTATAAAAATTCTTCTCCTTCTCCTTCTCCTTCTCCTTCTTTTCCTTCTCCCCCCCCCCTCCTCCTCATGCTTCCTTCACATTGAAAAAAGAGGAAATTTGCTTGGATGGACCAGGACATGGGCCTCTGACAACAAGAGAATGTTGAACAGTTCTATCTTTCTTTGCCGCCACACATACCATCTCAACTTTCTCCTGGGAGCAGGATAATGATGGTGGCCACTTTGCTTTTTCTTCATTAATTACACTATAAATGCATTCTCGATCCTGACGAAGCAGCTTAAGCTGAACGATTCTGACCAGCCTGTGGTTTTTCCTAGCCCAGAGACGGTTTGAGCTCTAATCTCCCCAGCCAAACTCCAAGATTCAGACACATACCATAAGTCACATATCAGCCATTCCAAACATCAGCCAGCTGCCAAAAAACCTCACTGGCACAAAGAGGGGAATTGTGTTTACTCAGCTATACCCAGGTCTGGCTCAATGGCATTCCTTGTATACCTTCAAGTCTTCATTCCCTATCAGTCTAACCTTCTATGTTATTGTTTTAACTATTGGAGTCCTTCCTTTGTTGTAATTCAAGTAAAGATTTACATTAGGAAATGGAGCCATCATTTTGTACCTGAATTAGCTGGGTAGATTACAGAGTTCTATAAGAAAGATTCCACATGCCTGATTTTTCCTCCCACCCTCTCTCTACCCACAGCAAAGAATAAAATCCAGGGGAGAAAGACGCAATAAGATTTTTCCAAAAAAGCTGACACAGAAACAGACATCCCTTGATTTATGCCACAGTTTTTAGGATTCTCAACTGGGCATAACCTTATTTGAGCACTATGGGATGTACTTGTAAGTAAACATGCATAAAGTGGCACTCCACAAAAGGAGATTCTCAAATACATTAAAATAACAGAATAACGGAACAGAATAACAGAGTTGGAAGGAACCTTGGAGGTCTTCTACTCCAACCTCTGCTCAGGTAGGAAACCCGATACCATTTCAGACAAATGGTTCTCCAGTCTCTTCCAGTGTTGGAGCATCCACAATGTCTGAACTTGAAGGCAAGCAGTTCCACTGGTTAATTGTCCTCACTGTTAGGAAATTTCTCCTTAGTTCTAGGCTGATTCTCTCCTTGATTAGTTTCCATCCATAGCTTCTTGTCCTGCCCTCAAGTGCTTTGGCGAACAGGTTGGCTTCTTCTTCTTTGTGGCAGCCTCTCAAATATTGGAACACTGCTATTATGTCACCCCTAATCCTTCTTTTCTTTTTCAAAATAAAGTAACTGTTCTAAGGTTACAGAGCTTTGTCTTTCATTATGAGTGAGGCCAAGCATAGATTGATTTCTAAAGGATCACGGCGGACCAGGGTTTGTGGCCCATTTGTTCCAACTTTATTTCAAGCTAATTGTGCTTGGTGGACATTTCAAGAGCACTTCCGTATGCAGAAAATGACTTTTCACCTCAGCCTCCTCTCTGTAATTAATTACTGAGCTTGCTGTTAACAAAGATTGTATCAAGAGACCCCACTGCTTTTCAGCAGTTTGCATTGTGTGCAGTGCAACATTAATTTTCCTAAGGCAAAAAATATGACCCTTTTAATCCCGTTCAGTGTCCTCTGCTGAAATAGATGATTGGTGTCACCAAGCGCTGAAATAAACAACTCTGGGGCCATTAATAAACCATGGATGATGTCACTGAGCTGGCAGGCCCAGGAGGATTTTAATGCAATACGGGATGAAGGCGGCCCCCTTTGGTTTCTCCTTTCTCTGTTGATTCTACTTCTGGCCCCATTTAGAGAGCATGTTTGGCAGCCGCAGCACCCACATGTGAGGCCTGGAATGAAGATTTCCAGCAGTTGGAAAATGAGTTGGTACATGCACTTGGCTGCAGGCAGTATACCTGCTTCTGGGCCAGCTCTAGAACAACCTGTGGGACTGTTTTCTCGCCAGGCTGCTGGTGGCCCACTGCTTTATTTTGTTTTAACATACCCATTATGTTATGAAAGAATTTTCCCTGTGGTAGTAGCACATTAAAGGCTAAGATCCAAAAGAAAGCAATGAAACTGGGAAGGGAGGGTGACTGGCAGGGGTCGTCCTGAGATTTTTGTGTGCCTTGGCTGAAAACGGGGGTTGTGATAGGTATGAATGATATAACCCATAGGTTTTTTTTTGGGGGGGGATGAGCAAATCTAATTAAGTTGCTTTCTACAAGGTTTCAGGGTTTTTTTGGGGGGGAAACAGACATTTGTCCAGTTCTGTTTCCACCTCAGTGTGTTTTTTCTAAAAACAAAAAAGTTATACTCATCCCCAACCCCAACCCCCCCCCCCAAAGTTAGGCATTTTTGCAATTCCATTCCAAACAGCATTTTTCCCTCATACGTTTTGGTTTTTAATCAGAGAGCCAAACATCAGAGAAACATAAATATGTAAGGATACCAGGGTGAAATCCAGCAGGTTCTGACAGGTTCTGAAGTACCGGTAGCAGAAATTTTGAGCATTTCGGAGAATCGGCAGCGGAAATTTTGAGTAGTTCGGAGAACTGGCAAATATCACCTCTGGCTGGCCCCAGAGTGGGGAGGGAATGGAGATTTTGCAGTATCCTTCCCCTGCTACGCCCAGCAAGCCACATCACGCCCACCAAGCCACGCCCACAGAACCGGTAGTAAAAAAAATTGGATTTCACCACTGAAGGATACGTATATTCCAGGCTTGGGAACGCAATGAGAATCAGGAATGGTTCCATTTTAAAATATGAAACAAATAGCTATCTTCCCTGTGACTCACACAGCAAGTTCCTTCTGCTTCTAATGCCAGAAAAATGTTATGAGGGAAGATAACCTGGCCACTCTAAGGATAGTGACTGGAAAGATTATATTGACGATGATCAAATATGGAGTTCAGTTTTAATATTACTTCATACACCATCTTTAATTATCCCTGGCATCGAAAGCAACATTTTTTCCCAATGATCTATAACAGAGATTGGCAATCCTTTGGTGGCTAAAGGCCAAACCTACACATACTTAACATTTTTGCAGGCTACAGAGCTCAGAATTTTCCTTTTCTCCCGCCTTTTGGGAGAAAGGAAGGAATTTTTATTTGTGTTTTGACTGCATTAACTGTGTTTGGTTACCATGTTTTACCTGTTTTGTTAGGATGGTATTTATGCTGCTAAAATTCATAAGCATTATTAAAGGAATGTCTAGGGGCTATAGCCCTGAACTACTATACAGGTAGTCCTCGATTTACGACTACAACAGGAACCCAAATTTGCTAAGTGAGACATTTGTGAAGTGAGTTTTGCTGCATATTACAACTTTTCTTGCCACAGTTGTTAAACGAATCACTGCAGTTGTTAAGTTAGTAAGATGGTTGTTAAGTGAATCGGGCTTCCCCACTGATTTTGCTTGTCAGAAGGTCAGAAAAGGGGATCACATGACAACCATCATAAATATGAGTCAGTTGGCAAGCGTCTGAATTTTGAGCATGGGAATGTTGCAATGGTCATAAGTGTGAGAAATGGTCCTATGTCATTTTTTTTCAGTGCCATTGTAAGTTTGAACGGTTATTAAATGAACTGCTGTAAGACAAGGACTACCTGTAATGAGTGTTCTAAGGGTATCTATTGTATGTATATCAGAGGTGGGTTTCAGCAGGTTCTGACCAGTTCTGGAGAACCGGTAGCAGAAATTTTGAGTAGTTCGGAGAACCGACAAATACCACCTCTGTCTGGCCCCGCCCCCATCTATTCTCTGCCTCCCGAGTCCCAGCTGATCGGGAGGAAATGGGGATTTTGCAGTAACCTTCCTCTGGAGTGGGGAGGGAATGGAGATTTTACAGTATCCTTCTCCTGCCACGCCCACCAAGCCACACCCACAGAACCAGTAGTAAAAAAATTTGAATCCCACCACTGATGTATATGGTATGTACAGTAGATGATATATAGTTGCAGGAAATATTAATACTTGCAGAGATCTGGAGCTCAGCATCAATCAGATGTATGGCAGGATAGATTTAAGCCCTTTTTAGGCATTAGAAGACACACCTCCATTCAGTTTGCATATCTAGGAAAAAGTACCAACAAGTATGCAACCTCCCCATCTTTTCTACCTCCAAAGGGAGAAAGTGACCATTAGTAATGTTGAATCCCTTTTATTTCTGAAGCCTCTTCCTTTTGCTTATTTACACACGGCTCAAAGTCACTTGAGTGATTACTTTGATTGTTCATATTGAGTGGTGTCTGTGGGGTCTAAAACCTCCCAAAATAACTGGTCTTTTTACATCTGTGCATCTAAACAACATAAATGTGATGAGATGCTATTATGAAAGGTTGTGTGGATTATAGTACATTCCAAGTCACATAGAGCAACCAAGTCAATCTGGTGCTCCAGGATGTGTCGGGCTACAGGCTTGCAGTCATCATGGCCTTTCACACAGATTGGGAAAACAGAAATCATAGGCTACTGTGTCTTGAAAAGGTCAGTTTGGACAACATTGACCTACATTCATTATCCAATCAACTCCATCAATAGAGATACAAGATCATTATAGAAAAAAGTAATGGTACAAAAAGTAGTACCAGAATGTTTTTTTCTTCTAACCTAAGTAGTATCTCAGTAGAACTATCTTAAAAGAGCCCTGGTGGCGCAGTGGTTAGATTTCAGTACTGCATGCTAATTCTACCCACTGACAGCAGTTCGATCCCAACCGGCTCAAGGTTGACTCAGCTTTCCATCTTTCGGAAGTCAGTAAAATGGGGACCCAGATTGTTAGGGGCAATACGCTGACTCTGTAAACCATTTAGAGAGTGCCGTAAAGCACTTTGAAGTGGTATATAAGACTAAGTGCTATTGCTATTGCTAAAAGAACTGAAAGTAATATTGTAGATACTATGCACATTGTTACCCCAATCTAATTTCAGTGGAGGTTAACCCATTTAAATGAATTGAGAAAAAGGTACATATATATATATATATATATATATATATATATATATATATATATATATATATATATATATATATGTCCTTTCCAAAGGATTCAACTTTGCAGTCGCTCCCAAAAGCATCCCCACTGAAACCATTATATGCGGAGTTGAAACCAGCCTGACCAAAATCAACCCCGACGATGCAAACAGAATCAGACTCGAAATCACCAATATCCTCTGCACCAGCAAGCCACCCAAAAGTAACTTACCCAAAGAGGAACAGACAGCACTACTTAACCTGAAAGAAGACACCAGCATAATAATCCTACCAGCAGACAAGGGCAATGCCACGGTGGTTATGAACACATCTGACTACCAAACCAAATTAACCAACCTACTCCAAGACTCCATATACAAACCCCTAAACACAGACCCCACCACCTACCTGGAAAAAACCACCAGATCCAAAATAAAAGCCTCCCCCATCAGCGAAGAGATTCAGCAAAGAATCATACCCAGAGAGAAATCATCCAGATGCCCTAAGCTTTATGGTCTCCCCAAGATACACAAAGAAGGAACCCCACTTAGACCTATAGTCAGCTCCATAGGCTCACCTCTACAAAACCTAGCCAAATTTCTCGCCAAACAACTACAGCCCTATGCAGAATCCATCACCTCATACGTAAAAAACTCATTCCAGTTCATAGACATCATAAAGCAACAAAACTTACAGCCCAGTGACCTACTCGTGAGCTTTGATGTCATATCCCTCTTCACCCAAGTACCAATCAAAGAAGCCTTGACAGTTATCCAAAACAAATATAACCCCCCCAAGCACATCTTAGATCTGACCAACCACTGCCTATCCAACACATACTTCATCTATAATGGACAGAAATACAAACAAACAGAAGGAGCACCCATGGGATCACCCCTCTCACCTGTCATTGCCAACCTCTATATGGAATACTTTGAAACCCAAGCTCTAGAAAAATCCGATCACAAACCCAAACTCTGGCTCAGATATGTGGATGACACCTTCATAATCTGGCCACATGGGAAAGAAAAACTGGACAACTTCCTCACACACCTCAACAGCCTACACCCCAAAATACAGTTCACCATGGAAACAGAAGTGAACAACCAACTTCCCTTCCTGGATGTCTTAGTCTACAGAAAATCCAATGGCTCCCTAGGACACACTATATACCAGAAGAAAACACACACAAACCGCTATCTGCATGCACTCTCACACCACCACCCTGCCCAGATCAACTCTGTAGCCAAGACACTCATTTCCAGAACAAAACGCTTAGCTGATGAACAACACCTAAAAACCGAACTACACACCCTCACTAACGTACTCACATCCAATGGATTCCAAAGAAATAAGATCACCAACCTAATGCAAAAAGAAACCCCCACTACAATCCAAGACAGAGAACAAGAAAACGGCAAGGCCCTCCTCCCATACATAAAAGGCACCACAGACAGAATAAGCAAAATCCTCCACAAACATAACATCAAGACAGCATTCTGCACAAACCGAAAAATATCCACCATCCTAAGGAACCCCAAAGACAAAATTGAGTTAGAAAATCAAGGAGTATATGAAATCCCATGCATCGCCTGCCCCACCACATACATCGGACAAACCAACAGACGAATAAGTGCACGCATAGAAGAACACAAGAACTCAGTCAGAAAAGAGGAACCAACTTCTTCCCTGGTCCAACACCTTAAAGCCACAGGACATGATATTGACTTTAAAAAGACCAGAACTATCACCAAAACTGAACACTTTAACAACAGAATAATCAGAGAAGCCATCGAGATAGAAAAACGCCCACACAGCATGAACAAACGAGACGATACCTCCCGCCTACCAGCCATTTGGAAACCCGCCCTTATTGACAAACGAGTCCCTAACACGACGAATGACACCAGACCCACACTCACGAGTGCCACACCTGATGTCACCACCACACATCCACGCAGAAAGCAGACTCAAACCCACACTGATAATGAGCCACGACCAAGGACCAGAAGCCAGACCGCAGCTGCATCATTAGCCACTTTAAACCCCTCCAATCCATACATGAAGCAGACTGACACCCACCATGAAGAGCTCGCACGGCCACAAACACGAAGCCAAACAACAACAACGCAGCTCACCAACTCAAATCCCCCTGCAACTCAGACTAAGCTGAGCACAACCAAGCCCCCACCCAAACAGAACACACCCCCAGCCAATCAGAGCACAGCCAAGCCCCTAACCAATCAGAACACACCTCCACCCAATCAGAACACAGCCAAGTTCCCACCCAATCAGCTCACATCTCCACTAGCAGTTAAAAGGAAGAGACAGCTGCGATCTCACATTGCTCCTGGAAGCACGAAGCCGAGAACACCAGCCTGAAGATGACGAATGAGACTTCATCGAAACGTCGCCAAGACACTTCCAATTTTACGTGGGAGAAGACCCGAATAACCAAAGACCTACATACAAACACCCGCGAAAACCTGAGAAAACATATATATGTGTGTGTGTGTGTGTGTGTGTGTGTGTGTGTGTGTGTGTGTGTGTACAGTTAATATTTCGGGTTTCTTCTCGTGTAATTGTGAATATATCCCTAAAAGGGTAGAAGCGACGTTTCGACAGAATCTCATCTGCCATCATCAGGCTTTTGTGAGGGGTATTTTGCAGTAACTGCCGTTACTATTTCAAATCTGGTGCTGGTAGTCTGGGATGGCTCCACCTTTTCATTCTGATTGGTTGGGAGTCCCAGTCTGTGTTTATTGGCTTGGCTTCAGGTGTATGGTCGGTTTTTCTCCACCAGGTGGCAGGGCTTCATCTTTGTGGCTGGCTGGAATGTGATTTGGCTGGAACTTGTGGCAATACAGGCCTTTTGATTAACCCTTGATCTATGTTTTATATTTTGTGTTAAGATTCGTCTATCTATGAGAGCAGGTTTCCAAATAGTAGGCAGACGGGAAGTGTCATCACGTTTATTCATGCAATATGGTCTTTTCTCTATTTCAATGGCCTCTCTGATTATTCTGCCATTGAGATGTTCTATTTTTGCAACTGTTTTTGTGTTATTAAAATTAATATTATGTCCTGTTGTATTTATGTGTTGAACTAATGATGATGTGTGTTCTTGCTTTTGTATTGAGTTTTTGTGTTCCTCGATGCGCACACTCATTCTTCTGTTGGTCTGTCCAATATATGTTGATGGGCAGGAAGCACACGGGATTTCGTATATGCCTTGATCTTCTAATTCTATTTTGTCTTTAGGGTTTCTCAGAATACATAGACAAATATATATAGATAGATAGATAGATAGATAGATAGATAGATAGATAGATAGATAGATAGATAGATAGATATATTCGTACTTCTTCGTAGGGTTTATGTGTGTTTTTTCTCTAGCCAGGTTTTCCCTACGTAACCAAGGTTTTTCTGCAGCCCCAGCTCAGTAGAATCATATCCACTCGATTCTGGGCTTTTTTCTTTTTTAGCAGCCAGCAAGCTCTTCCTGCTAGGTGGGAGACCTATATAGATCTATTTCCAGCTCGTTTGCTTTCATCAGTAGGCCACACCCACATCTTATGTATCAGTATTTGTTTTCTTTTCTTTTCATAGGTTTTTATGTGTATTTCTCTTTAGCCAGGTTCTTCCTATGTAGTCTATATATATAGTCTATATATATATAGTTTATTGTCATTGTACGTATATACACAGTATACCAATACAATGAAATTCACATAATACCCAGAGACCAAGCCCAAAACATATGACAATCCCCAGACACACCCCACCCACCAAAAATTCCCCACCCCTTATCCACCCAAGCATTCACACAGCAGACCAAGTAGTGTTGTCCAACAGCTTACTGATGGTGGACCTTTAGTTCATTGTTGAGTGCAATTATAGCTCTGGGATATAATAGTTTGCACCTATACATCAGTGTGCATATACTTTTCCCCCAGTATGGCACATTGTAGTATTGTGGCACTTAGAAATCTTGTTGTGTATCAGAACTGTAATTCATTATGCTATCCCTAGCTGCTCTATTGAACTGATGTGTTTCAGATGCATACTGACTTCTTTGGATGGTTTCTTGCTCACCAAGCGAGAACTGCTATGTTTCTAAATTAAAGAGCTAAATCAAGGCTGATTAGGAAAATTAAAGAGGCCCTAAAAACAAATATTCTGTGAACAATAAAATGCTGTTAAACCGCAGAGAGTCAGCTTGTTGATAAAGCGACGCAAAGAAAGAAGTGGAGCCATCTCCATGTGCTTATGTCTGTTTCAATTCCATCTGCAATCTGCCACCACATCTATTATCAAGACTTCTCCTCTTAGTAATGTGGACATTTGCAGCTGCAGTGTGTCACCAGAACAAAATGTGCAACCAGGAAAGTGGCAGGCATCCAGCCTTAATACTGAGTGTGTACCACATGCTATACTCTGAATGAGTTCATTGATGTTATACTCAAAGAGGAACCCCAGAGGAGCGTGCAGAATCTGTGGTCCTCTGCCCTCCTTCTTCAACATAAGCAACATTCTTCTCTATTCAACCACTCTCCCCACAGGGTTCTTGATTGTTGCATTTAACAGCATATTTAATGACAGAAATTCAATGAAAAGCTAATTAGTCCCAGAGTTGCTTCCATTCACATCATACTTCATTCTGTGGAGATTAGAAAAATCATACAGGGATGTCTGTTGAAAATCCATCGCATGATGATAGTTCTTCTGAAGCTAACATAGCCAAATGGATAATACTTTGTGTAAGAGTGAGGGAGGTTCCTTACACACACACAAACACACACAAACACACACTCAGGGGTTTTCTATTGAAGCAACCTGATCTACCCAAATATGGGAAGAAGCATACTGCTTCCTTTCACCATTTAGCCCCAATCCAGGAGCCCTCAGGCAGTCGCTTTCACGACAAACTATTTTGTGTTAAATTTATATTTACTGACAAAGAAATAAAGGGAGACTAGTATAGATCTATTTCAAGCTATTTAGCTCTCATCAGCTAGCCATCAACTAGTGATTGCCTGAGGGCTCCTAACTGCCTAACTGGTGTATTTTAAGTGCTAATTCTGGATCCAACCTGTGGTGATATTTTGCACCATGTTCAAAATGGATAATTTATTTTCATCTTCAGTATGACATTTGGGGCAAAATATCATGATAATGAAGATTAGAAAGCTGGCTGTTCTGCCCCAGCTCCGGATCCCAAGGAGTGTGACACACACAAAGCTCCAAAAACTCCGTTTAATACAAACAGATCCCTTCCAAAATGCAGGCTTCCAGTGCAAATGTCCTCATCAGCCTGCTATGAATTACAGAGAATAAACAAAGTCCAACAAGGGTTGGCAACCAGCCCAGAAACCAAGATATAACAAGAAACTCACTCTCAAAATGCTCTGCGTAGAAATTAAACGTTGTTTCCAGCAGCGTGTGCTATCTGTGAGCAAACTTAAATAGGCTAAGGGAGTGGCCAATTAGCTCCATCCTTACTCTCGAGGAGACCTCCTCCTCCTTTTGGCAGCCCTGCGTGCTTGAGCATTGAGAAGAGGCTCCTCCACTTCACTCTCTTCACTTGAAGGAGCCTCTGGAGGTTCTGAAGGCCCTGGCTGAGTCTCTGCCTCTGGCACCACATCCTCTTCAGCCTCCCCACTGTCCGACTCAAGCGCCGGCTGCACAGGCTGCTGGCGCGACACCACACCAGCCTCCTCCTCCTCGGGATCAGCCACAATCCATGCAGGCCGCTGGCGGGCCACAACACTGGCCCTCTTATTTGAAGTAAGCCCCGTAGAACATTCTCAGATTTATTTCTGACTAATATGCAGAGGGTTGTATTTTAAGTCATGCTGTCAAGAGATTTTTTTTTTCCAGTGGGGCAGCAAAACTGCAACAGTGGATGTGAAAATAATGTGCAGGCTTAACTTCTGCTGCTAAATGATATCTGCACATTTTCCTTCCTCTTTTGTTGCTTTTAACACCATGGCAGACCTATAGAGCAGTTTCTGGCAGCACCGAAGTAAAGAAGGATAGGAGTTTGGAGGCAGGCAAGAAGAAAAGATTTGACCTCTCCTCCAGGAATCCATGTTGGGTGTGTGCTATTTATGCAAACAAATAATATGCATATACTGGTTTGTATCTAAAAGGGGAATTATCCTATGCCGTTCTTCTGCACATTCTCATGCAAGGAGTTGATGTAAACGTAGAGCATAATGCTCAGTGGTGGGATTCAGCCAGTTCGCACCACTTCGGGAGAACCGGTTGTTAACTTTCTGAGTAATTTGGCAAACTGGTTGCTGGAAGAAATCATTAGGGCAGAGAACTGGTTGTTAAATTACTTGAATCCCACCACTGATAATACTACAATAGAATGCTCTACAACCAAATCTTGCTTTCTTTGCACAAGCTGAACAGTAGCCGAAGACATTTAGATTTGGCTTCACATTCTTTGTGCCAAATGCCCTAGCACTGGAAGTGGAAGATCACTGAGTGGTGCAAATCCTTTAAAAGCAATGTTTCAAAACATCTGGGAATTTGTGTCAAATTCCTCTTTTCAGGTTATTAAAGCAATTTGAATGCTATTTCCAAACTTGTGCATTTAAAAAGCTGTGTCCCTCCCCCTGTACATGTACTACCAAGTGTACAAGTGCAGATTAGGTGAAACCTGGCTCAAGAGCAGTAACTATGAGAGGATTTTGGAGTCCTACTGTACAATCACTTAAATATGAGCCAGCAGTATGCGGCAGTAGCCAAAGAAGCCTATACAATCCTTAGTTGCATAAACAGAGGGACAGAATCAAGATCACGTGAAGTATTAGAACACTTTATAAATCCTTAGTAAGACCACACCTGGAATACTGCATCCAATTTTGGTCATCACATTATAAAAAAGATGTTGAGACTTTGGAAAGAGTGCAGACAAGAGCAACTAGGATGATTAGGTGGCTGGAGACTAAAACATATGAAGAACAATTGCAGGAATTGGGTATGGCTAATCTAGGTAAAAGAAGAACTAGGGGTGATATGATAGAGCGTTCCAATATTTGAGGAGCTGCCACAAAGTAAGTCAACTTATTCTCCAAAGCACCAGAAGGCAAGACAAGAAACAATGGATGGAAACTAGTCAAAGAGAGAAGCAACCTGGAATTAAGGAGAAACTTCCTAACAGTGAGAACAATTAACTAATGGAATAGCTTGCCTTCAGAAGTTGTGGGTGCTCCATCACTGGAGGCTTTGAAGAAGAGACTGGACAGGCACTTGTCTGAAATGGCACAGAGTCTCCTGCTTGATCAAGGGTCTAGAAGACCTGTAAGGTCCTTTCCTCCTCTGTAATTCTGTTAAATAGTTTAGTCATAGACACCCGTATCCATGAACCTAGCTTTAACAATCTAGAAAGAGGTACTTTGTATGCAATAACTGCCTGCCAAAAAGCATTTCTTTTCAAAGGATTTACATGAAGAAGAACTCCTTTGGATACCAATTCAAATTCAGAGGCATTTATAGTTATCTAAGTACTATTCAGGATAACTGAGGTAGGACTCATTTACATCCTACTGATTTCAATTGTTTGAATCCAACAATATTCTTCCTGCTGCCCTCCAGAAGGAATTTGTGGATCAATTTTCCATTCAACTTGCAATCTTGGATGGAGAAAGATCCACAAGAGAAATATGCAGATGAGGCTTCAGGAAGAAGTGGGAGTGAATAGTAAGGTACAAACTTTCTAAGAGATTCTTCTCTAATCAAGTGGCAATCCCGAAAACAACTAGTACTTTTAACAAGTACTTTGCCTGTTCCTTTGCATTTGGGCCAATAATGTGCCAGAAATATTTTTTGCAATATGTATAACTTTGTTCTAAAGTGCCACATTATATTACGAAGAAGGTCTCAGAACTAAGCAAAGAAACTAGCTGACTTGGATTTACTTCAAAATATTTGGAGCTTGGAGAATGATACGTCAATTAGCAGGAACATTAAAACTTTCATTATTAAAGGGATCTAAATTACCTCCCATGGCAGCTAACCAGAGACTGTGTTTGCAAATATGTTCGAAATGCTACTTTTGGAGAGATACAGAAGGAAGCTAGATGTGGGCAGTACCATAATCCCTACCTGCCTAGGAGGGCAGTGACTCATGAAAATATTTTGTCAGAAATGTTTGACAGAGAACTGGAATTTTTTGTTTGTTTTATTGAAGAGAATAAAAATTTTACAGCGCTTTTCTGTTTTCAGAAATAACAGTCTCCTCGTGTTTCTCAGGCTCCAGTATTGGGCAGGATGTGACTTACCCAGTTGTTCTGCCTTTCACACCGTAGACCCAGGAGCTTACAAGATGTCAAAGCTTCAGTAAAAAGAAGGACAAAGAGGTTCAGGTTTTCTTTGGATGGGCTTGCCTCTATGAGTTCTTTATAGCTTCATCTGATATACTAAAGTCCCTCCCAACATTAACGGTGCCCATAAATCATATAATTCAACAGCAAATGCAAGAACAGGGACATTTCATCATTGGCTTTCCTGTTACAGTCCCCCCCCCCCTTCAACATTATTGTTGTACTTGAGAAGTTTAGGCTTCAGAAGGTTGACCAAATTAAAATGAAACCCGACTCTCAAACGATGGGGACGTCTCCTAATTAAAGCCAGTAATTTTTGTTCCTGCTTTGCCGTGTTTTCCTAAGTTATGCATAATAATGATTCACTTTTTAAAAGACTTATTATTATTTATCTTTGACATATGCTTTGCACATTTATTTGGTGCCGGTCAACCCAACAGATGAGGTCTTTTATCAATTTTTTTTTTCCGTTATGGCAAATAGAATTACTGAGTTTCTAAGATCAGCTTTTCTAAGTAAATAAAATATGTGCTGCAGGTCAGAAGGCAGATTCATTTGTCTCCCCTTCCTTGGAAGTGTTTTTCTCCTTTCTGCCCAGGCTCAATTCTTTTAATATGTTCACATTTCCTCTAAATTATACCTCCATTTACACTTACACAGTTAATTATCTACCTATACCAGACTTCATTAGAAGTCATAAGATTATAAATAGTTTTAAAGGAGCTGAAGGGGATTTTGTAAAAAGAGAGAGAGAGAGAGAGAGAGAGAGAGAGAGAGAGAGAGAGAGAGAGAGAGAGAGAGAAGGCATGAAGGTAACCTCTGATGAAGTCATGCTCACCAGACAGTTGTCCATGGACCATGAATGAAAAACAAGAGCCAAATGGCATAAAAGTATCACTTTAAAATACTTTCCTAAAAATACAAAGGGCTCAAGGAATAAGGCACCCAACATACTAGGGATCAAGCCTATTTAATGTGATGGCACTGACCTGTAACAGATTTTATAGCATCACCTTGCATTCTGGCTAGAGAAAGCATTTTAGCTTCTTATCTTGTGTTGCTTTTGAAGAACTGCCATATTGAAACCTGGCAGAGATGAATCAGGAGATGGTGAAGAATACATCCCTATTTTTTCCAGAATAAGAATGGGGTGTGGGTTTTTTTTTTTTTTGCTTGTTTTAATACATATTGTTCTCCCAAGTGTATTTTTCTCATGAAATTATTAAATGGTGGTGGTGGTGAGGAAGAGGAGGAGAAAGAAGCAAAATGGATATTTAACAAAGTCACCAGCTTCACAATGTCATCGTGTTACACAGCCCAATCGTCCCTCTTCAGGGGTGAGCTTCAAAAATTTTAGCAAGGGGTTCTCTGCCCGGTTGCTGGGTGGCTGTAGCCATGGTGGGCATGGCCTAGTTGGCCTTGTGCACCATGTGGGGGGGGCATTTTTGCCCTCCCCAGGCTCCGGAGGCTTTCTTCAAACCTCCAGGAGGGCGAAAATGGCCTCCTCAGGCTCCGGAGGCCCTCTGGAGGCCGGAAACAGCCCTGTTTCTGAGTCCCCAAACTTCCGGTAAGCCCGTTTTTCGCCCTCCCCGAGCCTCTGCACGTGCCCTGCACTTACCTGCCTCCAAAACGGGCTGCGTGGGAACTCCTGGGAGGGGAGGGGCAGGGGCCAGCCAGGAGTGGGATTTGGGGGTTCTCCAAACTGCACAGAATCTTAGCTAGAGATTCTCCTGAACCCCTGAAAACCCCACCAACCCATCCCTATCCCTCTTCACTCTACAACCAAAGCCCCACATCTTCGAACATGCATTAAAAAGTCCATGGTGGCCATAACCATGTAATTGAAGCCTTGCCTTTTTTGTAGACATTCTTCAGGATACACCAGAAGAAAATGAGAGGAGGTTGCCTTCCCAGGTGTGGAGGAAGTTGTCATTCCTGCCTTCAAGATGCAGGTTCCTGCCCTCCTGCCACAGAAAGAGAGTGCACATGATATTAAATGCCGGGTATTCCTGTCTGATGCCAAATTCAGCAGCAAGTTATTAGCAGAATCAATATTAATAAGCTAAATATCAAAACAACATGTTTAGTATGACAAGGAACTTCAGCTTATAAAGGAAATAAAAACTTAACTATCTGCCAGTCTATACGAAGCAATATTCTTAATCCCAAATTCAGTGGGAGGGCTATGCATATGTTAAACTCTTTCCATTTCAATCAGTGTTGTTGTGTAAACATGCTTAACCTCAGCTGGACTGTTTCCAAAATGGTGTTATTTTTAAATAATTGCACGAGAAAATTTACAGTGTAAGGATGTAATTCCATTACAAGAGCTCAAGCATGAATAAAAAACAGCTTGGTTTTAGGGCAATCCAAAGAAACAGGGGGCTCTAAGTATACAACCTTATTACCATAAGGAAAAGAATCCAGACAAGATGGTCTTGATTTATTTTTAATCGTATCTATCAAAAGCTCAGTCCTGACCTGCCTTGGGCAGAAGCAAGATGGATCCAGGAACCACCAGAATCCAGGCAATGTTCTCAAGAGCAATAGCTAGAAGTGCTTTAGTAGGATTTTCGAACCAAAAATATTTGTGACTGTCACATCTGGCTGTCAGTATAAATCAGGCATCCTGAAATGTAAAGAAGTTATGCAAAAGGAAGTAACAGAAGCAAAAGAATGCCAGTCAAGGCTCTGGTTATTCAAAATAAACCATGGTTCCCCCCCTTCCCCCCCCTTTGCTGTCTGACTCAAGAATACTATAAAGGAATAGAGAAACAAAAACAGGATGAAAAGTATTTCAACAGAGGAACTAGCTGGATTGTCTATGTTCAGAAAGTGTGGGCTTCGCCCTGAAGAACTTCAGAGCTGCCTGTGTGGGCTTGCCCTGCCTCCTTATCCTTGTCCTTCCAACAGAGAAGAGATTATAATCCCTGTCCACAAAGACCTCCCTCAGAACATTATTTCAATATCCCTACACAAATTGGGAAAATGAAGAGAGGGGGAGGAAGGACTACAAAGCTCCAGTCTTTACATCACTACCTGTTCCTAAGCATGGACTGGGATGCAGGGGTGAAATTCACTTACCTTCGCTACCGGTTCACAATGTGAGCGTGCGCACCTCCTCCACACATGCACAGAGCCTTCTGTGCATGTGCAGAGGGTCAAAATGGGACGTGATGACGTCCGGGTGGGTGGACAGAGCCAGATACCAGCTGAATTTCCCCACTGCTGGGATGTCTGTAGCTTCAAAACAGATTAAGGGCCCATTCATCCTTGGGTTTTAGAGAGGTGAAGAACAAGCAATCTTGAGATAAGGAAATGATCTTTCCTTTATTTCAGAGTTACTTCTTTATAACCATGTGTCAGTAGAAACATTGGTATCCCATGGATGAGAAAATGACATCCATGATAATGAAGTTAGCAAACATAAAAAAGAATTAGAAAGGGGGGTAGAAAGAGGGGTAGCAAATGTTTAATTAACAATAGCGCAACAGTGATATTGTGGGGAAAAACAGAAGGAGGGAAAGCCCTGCAAAGTGATATAGTACTATAGCTGACTGACTGGTGATAATACATAATGTGAATGGCTGATGGAAACATACATAAAATAGAACATGAACATGTAAAAGTGCATACTTGTAAACACAAGAAGGAAATGTATTCACTGCTAATATAATTCACTGTTTTTTTCTCCAATCTCTCTCACTTTGGAGTAACATTTATTATGATAATCCTTGTCCTATTGAAAATATCCTGGATTGAAAACAGTTGCATTATAAGCAGATTTAGTAAATCATTTGGGTTTTGTTTCTTGAGAAATGAGTGGGACATTGTTGTTAGGCAAGAAAAAGTTACCCTATAATTACAAACAGATGCCCATGTTCTCCTAAATGAGGGATGGGGAATGAGGGCTCCTTTGTGACTTATGGACTTCAACTCCCAGAATTCCTGAGCCAGCATGACTCAGGAATTCTGGGAGTTGATGCCTACAAGTCATAAAAGGGCCATCGTTCCCCACCCCTGTCCTAAACAAAAGGGCTCAGTTTTCAGACTATCATGGATGAAGGAATGGTTGAAATCTCTGCCATCACATGCTTGACGTTTGCGCTGTCCAGCCACAGCAGGAAACTGCACAGGGCTCACAGGCAGAGCACATAAAACAAACTTAAATAAAATTCACTGGTTCAAACATCTGTATTTTTAGGGAAGTTGGACAAGGATCTAAGGCTTGGTAGCTCGGGCATATCTCCAGCGAGAATTTTCTGTGACTGTGACCTGAGTTGGAGGGAAAACAGAACAAAGTGCGGGCCATACAGCTGGAGAATCTCCTTTCAAGCTATCTAAAGGTGTCTGGTTACGCCTCAGTTATTTATTTTTATTAAAAATAGCTATTGGTAAGTGAAATAAATTGCTCTCAGAAGCATGAAGCTGTTTGATTAATGCAAACTTTTTTCCTGCTTATCTTGTTAGCAACACAAACTACCCTCATCAGCGCAAAACTGTCTTCTCGTGCCAATGCAGTGAGGGGAATTTTCCACCTTATTGCTAACTGGCAATATAGAAACTTGGGATAGCTTTTTAAAGAGCTTTGGATATAGTAACCTGAATTATCCTGTCCAAATGGCATTAGCAGTCTGTTAACATTCACTTACATATTTTTGCCCTTCTTCAGCGAACCTCCCTGCATCAACTGTGGAGAAAAATAACCAAAGATATCAGTCACCTAGTAGGCCAGGGAGAGTGAAATAACATGGACAACTAATATAAAATCATTTTGGAGAAGAGTTCTCTTTTATTTTACTTTGAGAGTCCGTTCTATTTTCTAATGTTGGGATACCTCAGGGTTTATTTTGAAAAGGCTTCAAGTCCTCTCATTTTAACTTTCCAAGCATTGAAGACAGTGATGTGAAACCTAGCAGCTCCTGAGGTATACATTCACACTTATGTATTTTCTGAAGATTTACAGTCATTCATGGGGTGGGGGTGTGATATCATCAATCAGGGCAATTTATTCCTTGCCTTGTTTTCCCAAGAAAGGGGCTTATACTATTGTTTATGGAGTGCTTTGCTGGCAGAAATTAGTGTGGATGAGAGGGAAAAGTCAAGAGATGCCTCATGTTATTTGTGGTTAATTCAGTGAGAATTTGTAACACTTAAGCATTTTTTTTAAATAATGTGAAACATTTTTCCCTCCTAGAAAATTATTAGCAAGGAAGACATAGTGGTGGTGGGGCAGGATATCTTTAGCTTAAAAATGGCAAAAGCTGTGATTAGTTGTGTTGGGCTCTTGTATACAAAACTTTAGACTCCTATAAATATAGAAGGAAAGGTCTTCATCCATATATAGATTGCAGGTGCGAAATTGCATCTTGGGAAGAAGTTGTCCTGTTGGTGCATGATAACTTTTACACATAAAAGAGAATTTGATCATAGAGAAATGATAGTGGGATGTCTTCTCTTCCTTATCCATGCAACTATTTCCTATACAAATTTGGAGGCCCCTGTGGTAGATTTGCAGGAGAAAGAGATCAATCTGAAAAAAATGGCTTCCCTTCAACCAATTGGCGAGTATGTTGAGCTAAATTTCAATTATGAGATTTCATAATAAAGCTGCCTCCCAATAAAGGGGAATATTTGTAGCTCAGGGTTGACATGAGGGATCCTTGATGCTCTCTTGATGCTCGCTTATTTTCTTGCAGACGTTTCATTACCCAAACTAGGTAACATCATCAATGCACCAGTGGACCCCTCAAATTGCCTCCTGCCTGCCTACCTGTTTATTCATCCCCAATTTCAGCATATAATCTCAGTAATTTCATTTTGACTGGAATCAAAGATCTTCCAGTATTAGAAATTGCACAGATGTATGGTTTGGGAACAGGGAGTGAACATTTTGGCCCAACGGAGTCCTGTGAAATTCCATTCATTTGCATACTATCTTATTCCTAGTAAGGTATATTTAGGACTACAGCCTAAATAAGAAAGATTTTCATTCATGCAAAGAGAAGATAGAAGATAAGGCTGTCAGCTACCAGATGGCAAGAACAGGTGAGAATATTCTGCATCTCCTTTCTATCATCTAGTGTCATCTGTATTTTTGTATGGTCACCATAGGATATATATAAAATCAGGCAACCAAGACCTCAGATAAAGCTAGGAGGTCCACTTATAGTTTTTTGTTTGTTTTTTTTTGCTGACTTTGACACATTTCATACCTACCTCACTAAGTCATACTGGAGAGACATGCTTTAATAAAAGAACATTGTCTGGAGAGACTCAGAAAGCAGTCTTGCCACATCAATCAATCAATCAATCTTACACACAAACACACACACACAATATATATATCTGACTGCTGATTTTTGAAAAATTTTTTTAAAGACCTGACTATATTCCTGGACATGACAGTTGTCAGGTTAATGGGAACTCATGACATGCTGTTATTTTATTGTTGATCGAGTTTGTCCTTGGCTGCCATTATAAGTTTTATTTTTCTGATATGTTTTTATGCGTAGTGCTATACTGTGCTTTTAATGTGATGTTGGTTGCCCAGAATTACTACAGTGAGATGGTTGGCCAGATACAATGATAGACAGACAGAGAGACAGAGAGACAGACGAATGGACAGACGATGATAGATAGATAGATAGATAGATAGATAGATAGATAGATAGATAGATAGATAGATAGACAGACAGACAGACAGACAGACAGACAAACAGACAGACATTTTTTAAAAATTGAAAGAATGTCTTTTTCAAGAGAAAATATGGATCAGTACAAATGTACCCATTAGAAAAACATATTTAGGAATATTGGGATTGGTTGACAAAATCTCTAATTCTAATGCCATACACTGATTGTCCAAATTTTTGTAGAGTAGACTTGGCAGCATTACTTAGCAAATTAACTTTGTTTATATTGTGAGTACCTTTTTCAAAGCATGTGTCTGTCTGTCTGTCTCCTGTCTGGTTATTTTGTATCTGGTCTTTCATCTACTGTAGTTGGTGTACACAGAGCAAATTCATCCTAGTTTCCCCTATTCCCAAATCTATGTTTAATTGGACTGAAACAGCAGCCTAAATTATCCAAACAGTATTTATGAGTAGTAAAGTCTCTCAAAAATCTGTTCTTTGTTTAGTTATTTCTTTCATATACCGTACGTTTCATTTTTATCTTATTACTAAAAAGGTGGAAATGGTTTTCCTGCTGCCCAGTTCTCTTCCTCATTGGTGTCCTCCAAATTGCAATACTTGTCATTTTCTACCTCTTAGTAGGGCTACCAAACTGGGCTTCAAACTTCAGAATAGGCCTTCTGTATTCTTTATATCATATCATGGTTATTCAGATATTTGTGCCCAAATCTAGTAGCCAAATTAAAAGTAAAGGTAAGAGTTCCCCTCGCACATATGTGCTAGTCATTCCCAACTCTAGGGGGCAGTGCTCATCTCCATTACAAAGCCAAAGAGCCAGCGCTGTCCGAAGACACCTCCGTGGTCATGTGGCGTGCATGACTAAATGGCAAAGATGCATGGGACGCTGTTACCTTCCCACCAAAGGTGGTCCCTATTTTCCTACTTGCATTTTTTACGTGCTTTCAAACTGCTAGGTTGGCGGAAGCTGGAACAAGTAACAGGAGCTCACCCCCGTTATGCGACACTAGGGATTCGAACCGCTGAACTGCCGACCTTTCGATCAACAAGCTCAGTGTCTTAGCCATTGGCCACATTAAAAAAAAATCCTCTGTGGTCCCTAGAAAGTCATGACACTTTGGGTAAATATTTCTCAAGTTAGAGGACTAACTTAAAAAAACAATACCAGAAAAAAAATGGGAGTGCCAGAAAAAGGAGGATGTCAGTGCAAGTGAATGAATGGATCACTTCAGTTTACTCTCTGGCTTCACCATCTATCCCTTGTAGTCAGATAGGGCCTCTAACAGACTGGTCTTATCAGAAGGTGGTCCTGATAGATAGAAGCCAAGGAGGCTCATCTAACCGCTCCTCTCCCCTGGTCCATTCAGAAGCCTCATTTGGCAAAGTTTTCTGAATGTCCCCAACAGATGTGGGTGGTCAAAGAGATTTTTTTTTTTTTTGCTTGTGCAAGCACAGTACAGTTTGTAAGATGGTTAGGCTCGAGTGTGGGATAGTGCAAAGGAATGCAGAAGAGATTCTAATCTTTTCAGAGCTTCCAAAGAGATTTGTAAAGAGGGACATTTACTGTTGTTTTTATAGGTTTTGAAACATCCCAGCAAATACAGAAAGCTATAAAAATGTCACCGGCCACTCTCCTGATAACTTACCAGTCTAGGCAAAGCGGACCCAGTCACTGATAAATTTAGATATGCCATAGTCCCACTGATGGTAATATGTGCCAGGTAACTTTAGGACCCCAGTAGCAGGAAATTAGGAGATGCAAACACACACACACAAAAATGGGGGGGGGGAGTAAGATCAGAAATAGAAAAACAGATGTGGGCCTACTGAGAATTAAATAAATAATGCTGGCCATGGAAAGCGATGTCATTTTCCACATATTTTCTCTCGCATTCCTTGCAATGTGTTAGCTACACTAGTGTATATACTAGCCTGGCATATTACAGAGACTAGATAAACAAATTTTCTCTTTAAGTGGCAAGAGGTGTGTATTAAATGTGAAATAGCTATCTTTTGATAATACGGGCCTAGTCTTCACTTTAGCCCTAAAGATGAACTCTGGGATATTTTACAGCTCGGCACATGTCCGGAGAGACAGTTCTTCTCTTAGCTTGGTCCATTTGACCTATTTCTCCACAGACTTGGCAGGAGAGGACCTTGGCCTCCAGTGAGGAAACTTTGCTCACTGTCTTCTAAGCCCAAGAATGTGGATATGGCCGAGTGCTAAGGCACTCATAGAGAGGAGAATGACGTTTCATAGCCTGAGGCATGGAAGAGAATATCTGGCAGTTGGTTGTAGAAAAGCACCCGGCTATCCTGTTTCTTGTCCTACCTGAATAGTCAAACTAAATGAAAAGAGACAAAAGTAAAGGATAGCCTTTCTGCACTGAGAGATGGAAATAATGAGTAAAATACAGCTCAAGCGGAGCCATTTTATTTTCCATTTGTTTTCATAGAAAGTTTATTTTATTTTATTTTATTTTATTATTTTATTTTATTTTATTTATTATTTTATTTTATTTTGTCAAACATGTACAAGATAGCAGATATGAATATGAACATGGACATTAATGAGGGAAATGAATACAAATAGATGGGGACAGTAGGACAGGGACGGTAGGCACGTTGGTGCGCTTATGCATGCCCCCTTTAATGGGGTGAGGTCAGTGGTGGTATTCAGCCAGTTCGCACCACTTTGGGAGAACCGGTTGTTAACTTTCTGAGCAATTTGGCAAACTGGTTGTTGGAAGAAATCATTAGGGCAGAGAACCGGTTGTTAAATTACTTGAATCCCACGTGAGGTCCACGGTAGACAGTTTAAGGTTGAAGCTGTGAGGGTTTTAGGAGTAGAGGAGTAGAGGAGTAGAGGAGGAGTAGAGGAGGTTAGAGATGACTGGAGTAGTACCATCCAAACTCAGCAGCACCCATCCTAACTCAGTGAGTGGGGTTTAAAACTTCCCCCAAGACAGCAATGGTGAAGGTTCTAGGACAGGCTGCAAAACCCATTCCCAGCTTTATGGTCATGTAAGATTCTCTAATGAACTTATTTAGCATTGCAGTCAGAAGGAAAGTTCAAGATACGATCAGCCAAACAAGCATTCAGAACTCCTCCAATGCAGAGATATTAACCTTGCAGGGATTAAGGTAGAGGCTTCTCCCAGCCTCTACCTTAACACACTTCTGAATTTTGCATGAGTAGGCAGATTACTTACAGCAAGATAATGTTTGCAAGGAAGGAGCAGTAGGAAAAGAGGAGATTTCAGAGTCAATATGGGGTAAAACCTTGATATGGAAGCATTTTTCAGTGGTGTGTTTTGTGGGTTTGCACTCATTTTAACAATATTAATTTTTCCAGACGGGAACCTGCAAGGCATGTACACTGAAACCAGCTGAGTCAACTTCAGGGCATAGGACTATATTGTTTGAGAGCTCAATCCTTCATCATTTACAAAGTCTAGGGAGGTTTACGTTTTCTGTTAATCTCTAGAAGTTGAACCTAGTTATTCATCTTTAATTCATAGATGACCATACTTTTACACGCTAAGATAATATCGAATTATGAGTTTGTGAAGGAATCCTTGCCATCAGTTTCAAACTGTAGAGCACTAAAAATATCTTATTAAAAAATATTAACACTTGACCTGTGTTAATCCATTGACCACAATTGAAACAAAGTTAAGTGAACCCTTCTGAGGTTTCAAGACTGTCCTATCTCAGAACATGAGCCACCCATAAATCTTTCAAAGCTGGACAGTTCTCAAGGTTACAGGACATCATGTTATTCAACATGGTATGAGAACAGGGTGTTAACCTTTTCCCTCCTTCAGTTCCAACTAAAAGACACCCATTAAAATGTCTCATTGGATCTGCTGCTACTAAACATTGTCCCATCACCTCTGTCAGTGAAGCACTTACCAGCAGTCACAACACCAGGCAGTTTCTATTCTACTGAACCTGTTCTGAAGCAGACATTTGCAAAAGTACTTGCAAGAAAAAAAAAAATCCAGATCTGTGTGCTGAATTTGATTTTACACCAAGGAGAGTATCAGTTTCACAAGCTGGGCTATTTTTTGTTGTTGTTGAAGGCAAAGAACATCCTAAATTAAAGGGAGAGCTGAAAGCCTTGAACACAATATCCTTGACATGTGGGAATCTTTGAAAATCAAGCCATGACTGCATATTGGAAAAACTGCTAAATGATGCAGACTTTCAAGGGGCAAATCCCCCCTTCTACTGCCCCAGATCCAGATTTTTCAGTATTCACATCCAGATGTTTGCTATATAGATGAAATATGGTTCAATCTGTCATTTAGACTTTGATTTTTTTTTTCTTTTGGGGAAAAAAAAAAGCTTCTTTGCCTAGATTAGAATTTAATTATCATTGCTGCTGGATTTGTAATAGCACAATTTATATAGCAGGAGGATTCTTATCTCACATTTATAATACAGCTTGTAATTATGTTTCTTTATACAGAGAAATGGTATAAAGCATTAAGGAGTTCTCCAAACTGAGCAAGAATAATCTAACCAAAATGCAATCACCCTTATGTCCAAAATAGAAATAGTATCGTTTGTAAACAGCAATGTTTGCAACAATGCAAGCACAAGTGAGCAATCAAAACCCACTTCTTTTTAACATGCATCACATTCATTGCAGATACATAAAAAAGACCATAGCTTTGATCATCCAATCATGGCCACCATTTTGAAGCCAACAACAACACTTATAAATTATGTTTACAAGTATAGGTTATAAAACAAAGAAGGCAGAACTGTAGAGTTTAAGTTTATTATGATTAAGTTTATTATGATGTTCCAGGTAAGCTTATTATTATGAATAATACTAAGTTTTCAAATTGAATGAATGCACAACTTCAATATGATTCAATTAGTTCCCAAAAGGATTAGAATAATTGATCTTCTTGAATCTTTTGACGATTCCGGTTTTATTTAAAATATCATATTTCCATGCAATTTTTACAGTATATAAAAGTTTGGAATGTAAAGGCTAGGTGTAAACTATTTCAGCAAGCTTTTTTTTTTTAGTTTTGCAAATAATCAGAATTTCACAGGGATTTTCTATAGTTTCAGTTTCTTGATATAATTTTTTGAATATCTGCAGTTATTATTATGATATTCTTTTATTCATCCATAGAGAGGAAAATTAAGGATTATTTGTAACTTTTGTCCAGGACACATATAGTTTTTGCTACAAAACTCTGTGAAAAGCAAAACAAAATCATGTTGAAGAATAAAAAAAACATTAAAGATGGAATAAGGAGGATTTATGTATAAAATGATTTGATTTTTCTGAGGCGCTGTCAGGTGCCTATTATTTATTGAAATATACTTTTTATTTCATTAAAATTTTATTCTCCTAAAAAGATAAACAGCTTCCTTTCTCAAACTACTTGAATTACTCACTTTGGAATTGAGTAATATTACATGGTATTTCTTTAGGGACCCTTTGTTCCAGAAGGAAAGAAGCAATTATCTCCCTGTTTCCTGCTTTTCATTAATATCATCAGTAAAAGAATTACTGGCCTTGGCCCATAATTATCTTTACAAGTTAATGATAAAATCTGGAGATGAGAAAAGCCACCAGTCACATTCTTGCTTTTGTCAAACAGTATGTACTGTGTTTAACTTAGCTGTTCTCAAAAGACAGTGCAAGAAATAAAACTCAATTTTGGAGATCATTCTTTCTTGCTGCACGTCCAGAATGCCTCTACGGTGACTTGTGGTATTCTTTTAGATGTGATTTAAGGCAAGGAATGGGAAAATAATGCGACATAGATGGATCCAATCTAACCATTTTGATCTATCTCCTTTCTGCATGTGCAAAGTTATACTCATTGAAATGAACTCTGGCTGATCTTCTTTTGGATAAATACCTTTTTAGACTGTAAGGCCTTTGGGAGACAAGAATATTTTTGTTTGGTAGAAGAACACTGAATTACTTCAGTATTTCATTTTAGCTTAGTAAAGCTTGAACAACGAGATGAAACAATTGAAGGCCTTAATAAAATCCACTAGCCCTTACCAAAGGAAAAATGTGTTCTTTGGTAGCTGGCTAATGAAAAAGCAACGCCTCCACTGATTTCTGCATCTTAAAAACTGGTTAGGGCACATGTTTGCATGCAAAAGGTCACAGGCACGAAGTCTGGAATCTCCCATTAAAAATAAGATCAGATATGACAGCCACAGCCACCTGTGGCACTGAAACCAAAGCAAGTTCCTGTTAAATCCCACTTGAGGACATAACTGGAAAAATGTATGCCAAAATGTTTGGCATCTAACCATCCACCCAAAATGTTTCACTTCACAGGGCTATCTCCTTTCTGCATGAAAGGCTTGAAAGATGCTTCTGCCTACTCAAGGGTCACACTCTAACCTTTCTTACAACTGGATAGTTGGGTACCATCCAGGTAGCTTCAGTGGCCAATGACCGCATAGAGTTTATAGCATATTTTTCTGGGATGATGGTATTAAATGCTGACCTAGAGTCTACATAAAGGACCCTTACATAGGTCCTTGGGTATTCAAAGATATTGTAAGATGTAGTGCAGTGCCATATTAACAGCATCAATTGCTGATCTGTTTGCACAGTAGGCCAGGGGTCTAGCAGTGGGTCCGTGATGATTTTCAGGTGGGCCAGCATTAACCTTTTGAAGGTTTTCATCACTACAGATATTAGAGCAACCAGCCTGTAAGTCATTCAGCTCCTTGATGGAGGGTTTCTTGCGCACTGGGATGAGCATTTGAAGCAAAAGCGAACATAACAAATCTCCAGTGATTTATTAAAGATGCAGGTGTAGATGGGGGCCAGTTGATCAGCACAGATTTTCAAGCAAGAAGGAGTTACTCTGCCTGGGCCTGGTGCTTTTCCAGTCTTTTGTCTGTGAAATAGATCTTTATATAACAGAAGGGAAGATATAATTATTCCATTTAAGATTTCAGTTAACTATATAGCACTTGGGTTTCACCTGTTACTCTTAAATACGAAGGCACTGTTCTCTCCAGTGCATTCCTGGAAAGTCCAGCTCCAAGTCTTAGGTCAACGTTTTCATGCCAGCAATACTCCCTGCTTACCGAGTGGAACCATAATATGATTATTGTAACACATTTCTCAACAGGAAAAATGAGGTTTTGGGAGAAGGCAATCTTTAAGAGGTATTTATTGCTGGAGGCCACTGAGTCTTTACAGGTTAGGTAACACTCATTGTACTGTTGCTTTTTTTAAAGAAAAAAAAATGCATAACGGTAAGTTACAGTAACATTGCTAGAAGGAAGATAGAGAGCTATTGTGCTAGAACAGATGTTATTTCATTGCATATTTGAGATGTATTTTTTAAAAAAGCTTTGAATAAGGAGTATTGCATCAACATGTCTGCAGGACAAAACTGCACCCTGCTGAATTGCTTTTTAATGAGAAAGGGTTATTGAATTTCCAACATGGATCCTTCTAATCAAGCTGCCAAAAGTTAAAATCGAAGCACTGTCATTTCAGGGACAAGTGTATATTATTGCTTAATATACATTGAAGACAGCTAGTGATCAAATAAAAATAGCTTTCCTTTTTTCAGCTGACTGAAATCCTGGAACGTATCTGGGGAATAACACTTCCAGGATAGGAGCATGTCATGAAGTTATGTGGTTATACTTTTAGACAACAGAAAGAGGAAGGTGTGTGAAGATACTACAGATCAAGTCTTGAAACAATAAACATAAATGTTTAAACAACCTGTCCAAGTCTAAGGTTCAAATGTATTCATGAATTAAGTTTTGATTTGGTGTTTATCAGAGCAACAAAAAAGGCAAATTTTCCAAAAGAGAACCAAATGTCAATGGTTTCTTGCAAAATAAAAGCGGTATTTGTAGGGAAAAGGGTATGTTTTGATCTTCAGTCATGTTCCTTTTCTGCCAGAGATACTGTATAGGCAACTTCATACACATGAAGCCCATTAGGCTATCTGTGCAGCCAAACTTTTTTTTGAGGATTGTTTTAATTTTCAAAAATATAAATAGAAGACTAGAAATCTGGAAAGTAGACCTGGAAAGTCATCTCTTTCATCATCTTTATTTCCAAGAACTCTTCTGGCCAGAGGTCAAAGGGGACAAGTGATACATGCAACACCACAGTGTCAAGATGGAGATTCCACTCCTTTTGTATGTATGTCATGATATCACGCAAACATATGTAAGGGGAGAAGTTTGCATCATTGCTTCTTTTTTAATTTTGACAAAAGCGTCAGCTCCTGCAGACACCACAACTTCTGACCCTATAGCCCATGATGGCGAACCTATGGCACGCGTGCCAGAGGTGGCATGCAGTGCCCTCTCTGATGGCACACAAGCTGTCATCCTAGTTCAGCTCTGCTGTGCATGTGCACGCAACTCCTGCTGGCCAGCTGGTCTTCGGGTCTCTGCCACGCATGCGCAGGGGGTGGGGTGCATGCAGGTGGCCACACATGCATGGGGGGGTACATGTGCAGGGCCCATGTGCGCATTGCATTTTGGGGGTTTGGGCATGCACGCGCTCATGCACGCACTCACGCACGCACGTACATGCTTTGGGCGCTCGGTCCAGAAAAGTCTAGCCATCACTACTATAGGCATTCGTATGAAGTAAAAATAGTGCTGAGTTACAGCAAGGCCCAGAAAAAAAAGGCAAAGGTAAGTGACAGAAGTTATCCTGTGGCCTCAAGGTCCTGACAGGGAATTATTTTTTCTCTTTGGTCTTCTGGGAAATGGGCATTTTATGATTGATCGTGCATTTCCAGGTATCCAAAATGCGAACAGGTAAGCCTCTCCATGGCAACCACATGGTGAAAGCATTTGTGAATGGTGTCAAAATTGCACATGTTCCCAGTGTTTTAAAAAAATGTTATGCACACCTTAGTGCAATCAATATTTTAATGCTCTCGCCACCTATACAGCTATAATTATTAGGTAACATGCACTAATATTATACCTAAATGAATGGGATGAAACAAGGCTCCCAAGCTTCAATAAACTGGCCTTGTCAGACCATGCTAAAGTCAGAAAATCCCGTCTGATAGCCTTTCCATCGTGGTAGAATCAAATGTATGTCCATCTTTGCCGTGGTGCACAGAAATGCTGCAAGAAAGGTCCAATTCATGGATCTCCAACTCATAAAACCAAATTATCAGACTCACCTGAGAAGGAGTTTTTGAAAGAATGCCAATGTGATATTATGTTGATGATAGAGAGCAAGCTATTTATCTGTTTCTCTGTCATGCAAAGGAGATAACTAATGCAGGAAATAATATGCACTAGTTTTAAACCATGCAACAATATTCCAGTGGTGGTTTTCTACTTAGGAAAGTAAAATAAATAAATAAATAAAAATGCTGTGCATAACTGTGAGAACTGATTTTTGAGGTTTGCCTAAATGAACTCCTTGATAATGTAGGTAATAGGTTGATTGGTTTGAGTCTTATAAATTGTCCATGGTCACTGGAGATGAATGGCTATGGAAATCATATGAATAAATACATTTCCCAAGTAAACATACACGTGAAGCCTCTAACTATACTACTGTTATGGACAGGAGCCACTCACAGTGATTAGGAAGAGTTATATTGTATACTATATGCATGCTTCATGAAATTACTCAGCTGTGATTAGGAATGGTATCTGCTGTTACGATCCCACTTCTCTATCACTTACTTTCAGACCATAGTTTTGTAAGATTTTACATTGCAGTCTGTAAAACATGCACAAAATATGTGCATATGTATATGTAAAGGTAAAGGTTCCCCTCGCACATATGTGCTAGTTGTTCCCGATTCTAGGGGGCAGTGCTCATCTCTGTTCCAAGCTGAAGAGCCAGCGCTGTGACGATTCCATGGTCATGTGGCCGGCATGACTAAATGCCAAAGGCGCAGGGAGCGCTGTTATCTTCCTACTGAAGTGGTCCTTATTTTTCTACTTGCATTTTTACATGCTTTCAGTTGGCAGAAGCTGGGGCAAATAATGGGAGCTCACTCCATTACGCGGCACTAGGGATTCGAACCGCCAAACTGCCGACCTTTCTGATGGAGAAGCTCAGCGTCTTAGCCACTGAGCCACCATGCAATTACGCAAAAGTAATATTTAATGCAAAACGGCTTATAAGAATCATGTATATTAAGCAATATCACAATCAAGTATGCATACTTTGGCAAAAAGGAAAAAAAATAATAAGAATCAAAACAAGTAAAATTTGCACAGCTATTTTTTATGTTGTTATTTCTTATGAGGCAAACCAATATGGGATTGGAAGAAAAAACACCTCATCTATCCCTCTTTGAAACCTGCCATCTTAAGCCAGCTTCATTATCTCTGAATTTTAGCTCCCATGCAGATTGGAGGAACAATGTATCACTTTTCATCTCAAAAACTAGAAAAGGAGAAGCTGCCAAATGTAGCAGCCAATCAACAAGGTCAGCAGAAGTCTTTGTTGACCCAAAGAGGACTTGCCTATAAAGGACAAGCTCAGGTTTCTATTTAGTGGCTGTCAACCTCTCCATTTTCAATCTCATGTAAGAGAGTGAGATAGCTATCTAGCTATAAACTTCCTTTAAGGTAAATCCACGAGACAGAGAGCTTGGGCGGACAATGGCAAGATTGTTTCCAGTTGTTGAAGAGACTAATCCTGAAATATTGTCAGGGGATCAGCTATTCTTCAAATTGTCCCTCACACAATTAGACATTGTCAGTCAAGCTGGCTCACAACACGGTATGAAGAGAAGTAAAAAAAGAAAAGAAAAGGGAGGCTGTCAGCCAAAGAGCTCTGTGATTTTTTTAAAAAGGAAAATTCTTTCACCTGATTAGCTAATTTGGGCGGCTGCAGTCAAGTAAAAATAGGCATAACTCGTTGTGGTGACTTTCTCTCTTCAGCCATTTCTCAGATGGGAATTTCCTTCGTGAATGGATGCTAAAGGGTGCTTTCACATTACATGTGAATGGCCACCACAGGGTTCAGTGCTATACATCATGCCTATAAAAAAGGGGGGGGGGAAACCCGTCAGAGTTAAATCACTGCTTTGGCCAGTACTGCAGCTGGTAATACAGCTGTGACATTGCAGAAACTCACTTTTATCTCCTGTCTCCGTACTGAGAGGAACAATTAAATAAAACAGAACCATATGCTATTATTAATGGGAAGGCGCTCTTTGAAAATATTATTCTTTTTTTCTTCCCCAAAGGATGTCTCTATGTAGCAGTGCTAAGTTTTTCCAAGTCCAGAATTTGGTGATAAGACATGAGATAATGCAGGAAGAGATTCATAAAACATAAGTGGCTCTGGAAAGTTTAAGATGAAACTCTGCTCAAAACTGTCCTTTTGAAGGGACAGGCTGAACTTCTCCCAGCCTAGTGTCCCTCATGTCCGTGGCTTTCTTTTGAGCTCAGTTCTCCAAAGAATATGATTCCAACCTAACCATAGCCATACAGAACAAACACACAAACCAGTGCCAGCAGCAAAACTCCTACTGAGTCCAATAATGACAAGAATGTTCCAATCATTCTTAATACGCATTTAAAATTTTCTACAACATGATACTAAGATCTCCTCCTTACATTATTTCAGTGACATAGGACCCACTGGAATGGAATAAATACTTCTCCCACAGCATTAAACATTCTTGGGTGGGAACCTAGATATATTTTCTTCTCGTGCTGCATAGTATGGAAATATTAGGAGGGCATTACTGGCATGAGACATAATGTTGCTCCACCTCAAAAGATCTGATCTGGAGATTCTGAAGGCAGAAGTTTTGTGGAAAAGGAGATCTTTAAAAACAGTCTGAAGAGTTGGTTAAATTTCCTTTCAATGAATTATTGATCTCAATGATTATTGAGCAGTGGTGGCACACTAGTTAAAATTCAGTATTGCAGGCTAACTCTGCTGACTGCCAGCAGTTCAATTCTCCCAGGCTCAGGGTTGATTGAGCCTTTCATCCTTGCAAGGTTGGTAAAATTGGGACCTGGATTGTTGGGGGCAATAGGCTGACTCTGTAAACAGTAGAGAGTCGGCTGTAGAGACGTCTCTGTAGAGACGGCTGTAAAGCACTAGGAAGAGGTATATAAGTCTACGTGCTATTGCCATTCTATCTCTTTCCAGTGTCATTTTTCAGATGAGATATTTTATGAAGAACGTTTCTCAGTGTAGGAAAACCATTATTTAATTTCACATTTCTCTTTCTCTTCATATTGTATTGAAAACTAACTTTTGAAGTTTAGCTTTCCTAGCAAAAATAGCTTCTGATTGTTTCCTCCCTTGATGTCTTAAGACTTTAAGGGAAGTGTCAGAAGTCAGGGAAACCCCAGATCATGGACAGGTTATCTGCAGGCAATGAAAGACAAGTCACTCACACTTATTACAGTCATGAGAAGGTAGCTAATATTTTCTCCTTTGATTTTTTTTTTAAAAAGACCTTATTTTACATCAAAAATACAAAAGTAGTGTTCAGCAAAATGCTAATATTATGTATTGTATGTGTATTTCCAAATGTTCACAGTTTTACTATCATAATAATATGGCATAAAATCAATTAAAAATGGTACAGCTCAGAAATATACTGAGGTAAATGACTGAAGTACTAATTACATGTTTAGTTTATTTTTTGGCAGAGCGGATAGGTTGGGGAAATGCCATTTGCCAAGATAACCTATATGGCTGAGGCTGAGGCAGGAATTTGGCTTAGCAACTTCATCTCCAAACATTTGGTTGTTTCCTTCACATCTTCCCATTGTTGCTGCTCAAAAGACCTTTCTAAATTCTCACAAACCAGTCCTATAAAGGTTACATATCATTGATGATGGAGTAACAAAACCCCCATACCTTCAGCATCTTCCATCTGACATGCTCTTGATGCATGCTTAAATACAATTCCTACCCTCTTTTCTACTTCAACTCTTAATAAGCATATGCAGCTTCTACCAATATTACCTGAAAGATGCTAGTTCCAAGCAAGAGTAAGTTTCATTGAAACAAAGGAGATTTGCCCACCACATGGGAACTTCATTTTAAAAGGATCTGAATTCCTAGAAATCATGTACAGAAGTTATGTGAGGCTGCACAGGGATTCTCTAAAATGGCGGGAAGGAGCGACAAGCAATAATTGTCCGACCATCATCTTCAGCTATGTAAGATATATTCATGCACCAGTTGCCATTAAATGAAATGTGTTTGCGCACATCTGTACATATGAATACCCCCGCCCACACACACACTCTCAAACACACACACACACACACACACACACACACACACACACACACACACATTTTATTACACTTACCACTGCATAATTTAATATATCATAGAATATCCTGTGATGGCTCCATGTTTGCTTTGCTGCACAAAAGAATTCGTAATGATGGATACTGAATATTCATAAGTCCAGATGTGTTGATCTTCTGGGTTTTTTTTTTTTTGCTTCATTTTTAGTTGCTAGACACTCAGATGAGTGTGACTTGGACAAAGAATGGGATTTTCCACATGACATTCCGTGGAAAATACTTTCTCCAAAAGAAATATCAAAGGCACATGATATTTCTATCACAGGTCCTGTGCTTACCACAGCATCACTTATTTCTAAATCAATTGAGAAACTACCTAAAAACATATCCAGTATTCCTGTTTGCCAATGTAAAGATTCAGAGACAATTGTATAGATTCTACAGCAGTAAATGAAGTGGGAAGGATCACCAAAAGGTTTTAGTTCATGTCATCTTATAACTTAACATGGCCCTTTCCCATGTACTTCGTATTATTTAAAGGAAAGCTGGATTCGCTTACATCAGTGAAGAAGATAAACATGGGTAAATGAAAAAAAAACAAGATTAGCGACTTCTTCTGAAAATCCAGACTTCTATTATGAACAAAGATTATGCCTTCCCCACTCCAACTAGATCCATAAAACAAGTGCTACAAAAAGTTTGCAAGTTGGGATTTTTTCTCCAACTATCTTTAGGAGCTTTTGAGGGTGAGTAAGGGGCTTCAGAGAAGCAGAATCAATACCTTACTGATTACACGAGGAAGCCATTTCCAAATGGATCTGGCTGTCTATTGGATATGATCTTCCAAATCACCTTCACCAGATTTCTTCCTTATGACAGTACAAGTTATAATATTGATATAAAACAGCAATAGCACTTAGATTTATATACCACTTTACAGTGTTTTACAGCCCTCTCTAAGCAGTTTACAGAGTCAGCATATTGCTGCCAACAATCTGGGTCCTCATTTTACCCTTCTGGGTCCAGAAGGATGGAAGGCTGAGTCGACCTTGAGATTCAAACTGCTAAATTGCAGTCAACAGAAGTAGCCTGCAGTACTGCACTCTAACCACTGCACCACCATGCAAATAGTAAATCAGATGATAGAAGACTATTTTTCTAAGTTCAGCAACACAGTTCAAGTTCTTTCAAGTCTATATGAGCAGGTCAGGGAGAAGAATCAACCAACCAACCCGAATTTGGGATTACCATCTACTTAATATTTGAGGAATTATTTAGAAATACAAATCTTCTTCTCTGACTTCATTGTGCCTGAGCAATTTACCAGAAATATAAAATACTGCCTTTGGGCCTTCCTAGAACTAAAAGAAGTTTTTTCCCATTTTTCCCATGAACCAAATCAACAGTTGAGATTTAAGAATGGTCAAGTTCTGAATTTATCCCATTCCACTTATCATCAAGGAAGAGGGTTTTGTTTTTGTTTTTTGTTCTGAAGTCTTTTTAAATTAGAGCTTCCAGCTGGACTGCAGAAATCTGGGCAACCCTACACAGTAGCAAAAAGACATACTAACTCTTTGCTGCCATCTGCCATGTTGCAGAGAGTTTCAGTCCATATGTGATCGATAGATTATAAAGTTTCCATCTAGAGATACTTGTAAAACTCTCCATTTCTGCCTCTAGATTTTAGAAACCCAAGTAAAGATGTATGTGATGTAGAAATAATGTACATTAGGAATATTGCTATTTTGACTGTTGATTTGATCGAACCAGGTACAATGTAAGATAAAATACTAAACTATGCTAATACTATACCAGGGGTGAAATCAGGAGTGAAATGCTTCCAGTTCGGACTGGATCGGCCAATCCGGTAGCGATGGCGGTGGGTGGTTCGGAGAACCGGTAGCAAAAATCCCTTCCCCCCCGCCCATGCCCACCCGATCGCCCGATCACCTGCTTGCCGCTTCTTTTAAAAAAGGTTTAAAAAGAGGCTCTGACGATCACAGCTGAGCTGTACAATCATCAGAGCCTTTTTTGTTATTTTTAAAAGCATTTTTTAAAACAACCTATTTGCCCGAACAGGTTGTAAAAAAAAATCCTATTAAAAATTAAAAAAAAGATCGTGCGCCCCAGCTGATCACCCTCCCCCCCGTGTGCTGTTCTACTTACCCCATGCCTCCTTTTGGCATGCACTGCGCAAACTGTAGTTTGCTGGCTGCGCAGCAAAGGTAGTAAACTGGTTCAGATTTCACCACTGGGTGAAATGCTACTGGTTTGGGGCAGTTCGCCCGAACCGGTAGTGAAATTCCTACTAGTTCGCCCAAACCGGTAGTAAAATAATGCTTTGAAAAATGTAAAAAAAGTTCCAATGATCGCGTGGCACAGCTGATTCTCGGAACTTTTAAAAAACTTTTTATAGCATTTTTTTGCTACTGGTTCGGGCAATAGGTAGTTATTAAAATGCTTTAAAAAAGTAAAAAAAAAAAAGGTTCCGACAAACAGCTATGACAATCAGCTCTGCCGTGCGATGGTTGGAACTATTTTTTTCCTTTTTAAAGCATTTTTTACTACCTATTGCCTGAACCAGTATTTTTGTGTAAAGTGCTCTGTGACTCTGTGAGGTTCCTGCTTGTTGCAGGGGCCATTTTGTGTGAAGTCCAGCTGCTTTTGCATTGTGTGCGAGTCAGTTGTGTAACTTTTGTGTTATTTTTGTGTAAAGTGTGATAGTTGTTTTTCCCGGTCACATGAGCACCAAGCCACGCCCACCTAGTCACATAAGCACGAAGCCACGCCCACAGAACCAGTAGGAGAAATTTTTGAATTTCACCACTGTAATACACTACGTGTTCTGTTCCATTTTTCGTTATTATAAATATTGTATAAGTGATCTGAGTAATTATTTATGGGACATTCAGGTTTATTTTTATTATTTTGTCCTTCAGCCTCCATCAATAATCAATATGCCATCCATTGGTAAAACTCTGCCAAAAAAAGTAATAAGAAAAGGTTTCCATTTTTAAAATCTTGTCAGTGAAACTGCAGGAACTGGTCCAGGCAGTCACCAGGAATTAACACTGACTCAAAGCAAACATATGTGCACGCACACACGCACGCACACACACACACACATACATATATACAACCATGCTCATTAATAAAACAGAAGCTTGTCACCTTCCCTCAAACAGAATTTCAGTCTATTAATAGATGCTACTAAATCCATTTTTTTCCCCACTCAGATGAGATTTAGACGTGGTCCAATCCATCTAGACTGGGGTGAAATCCAGCAGGTTCTGACAGGTTCTGGAGAACCGGTAGCGGAAATTTTGAGGTGTCTGGAGAACTGGCAAATACCCTCTCTGGCTGGCCCCAGAGTGGGGTGGGAATGGAGATTTTGCAATAACCTTCCCCCTGGAGTGGCAGGGAATGGAGATTTTGCAGTATCCTTCCCCTGCTATGCCCACCAAGCCACACCACGCCCATCAAGCCACGTCCACAGAACTGGTAGTAAAAAAAATTGGATTTCACCACGGATCTAGACAATATCAGGTGGGAAAGCTGACTTGTGGCTGCGTGTGAAGCTACCTAAGAAAGTTCCAAGTTTGTCAGATTTAAATATATCTTTTAGAAAAGTACATTTTAATCACGTGCTCTTCTGTCCAAATAGCAGGAGAGATTTTGAATGTGTGAGCATATGTGAAAGGGCCAGTGCTCAGGTTCTGTAGCACAAGCTCTTTATCACAGACATACTTTCTTTTCTTTTTTTTTAAAGTTTCTGTTCCCATGTCACTTTGTAACCACAGGCCAATACAAACATCTGCTTACAAAAGATGAACTATTCCATGGCTGTCTCCATTGCTATTCTACCATTTTATTTCAGTTGATAAATTTGTGCTTAGCGCTTAAATTGTTCAGCATGGCTTACTAATTTGGTAATATTTATTTTGGCAAGGATTGCTGAGGGCAGCTGCTCTCAATGTACTGTGGGGTCCTTTGTTTTGTTTTGTTTGGGGGAGGAAAAATTTCTTTCTCCCCACTCCTCACCTTCATAACGAGATCTGGGATAGGAAAAAGCCGCAGTGTCACGGACAGGACTGGGCTTCCTGTTTATGAGTCACCATACCATATATATATATATATGAAAGGTGTTAGATGACATTTCTCAGCCGAAGGATTCTGCACAACTCGGTGTCACAAGTATAGCATCCTGCTTATTACACTTACACACACACACACACACACACACACACACACACACACACACAAAGCCAACCAGGGTGGTCTGAGACTGACTTACTGACCTTGCACAATAGTGTGTGGGATTGCTTGAAAGAAACAGTAGTTAGAAGGCTACACCAGCTACTTTTTAACCTCCTGCTTTATTGGGCAGTTTTATTGGCTGCATCCATACAGTGTAACTAGGAGCAATTTATCATTTAATCATGGTGTTCAAAGAGGCATTGGTTTACATGTACATTAAACAGATGTGTGCATTGCTAGCTCCTAGGGTCTAAGGGTTTCCCCTCCCTCTCATTCACTCAGTGGAGGTAGTATGGTTTTAGTCTTCGGGCACGGCTTGCCGCTCTAGGCACTTTTGCAAAGGAGGTGCCTTAAAAAAAGTATCAATCTTTGGGGCTTTTTTTTAGGGGCAAAGGGGTAGATGTATAAGAACCCTCTCCAATATGCAAGCAGAGAGAGTCATTTTATCAGAAATGTTTCTTTGCCAAAGCAGTTACAGCAACAATAGCACTTGCAGGTTTCTTTTCTTTTTCTTTCTTTCTGGGATCTATACACAATGTTTTTAAAAATAACATTCTTACAAACAGATGAAATGAACTAAAGAAAAGGGATGGGGATAAGAACATAAGCAAATGTAAGATTCTGTACCATGTTATCTTTAATGTAAAACATACTTCTGCAAATACTTCTGCTTTCTTTTGTTTGAAAGAAAGAAGAGGAGAATTCCAGAAGTTTGAGGATGGAAGTGCATTCTTTTATTTTGTAGCTGTTAACTCTCTTCCATCACCACCATCACTCCTAAAACTACATTAGCATCTCTGTGGCAGTTCCTAACACAAAGGAACAAAGATTTTGTTTTTATATATATATATATATTTATTTTATAAACAAACAAACATACAATACATAATCAATCATTCAGTGTATCATCTAGATGTTTCTATTGTGTCTTCTTCTTCTTCTTACTCCTCTGATCTTCATCGTTTCTTTATTTTTCCCATTTCTTTATTATAATATTCTCCCCATACTTCATTTATTATAACATTTTCTTGTTTACTATTAATCTATCTATCTATCTATCTATCTATCTATCTATCTATCTATCTATCTATCTATATTTATTAGTTCAATTTATATGCCGCCCTTCTCTGGAGACTCAGGGCGGCTTACAATGCGTTAAGCAATAGCCTTCATACTTTTGTATATACCTGCTTAGTAGGGCTTTCGCCCTCCCCCCCAAAGCAGTGTTCTTTTTTATACAAAGTCAGCTTATTGCCCCCACAATCCGAGTCCTCATTTTACCTACCTCGAAAGGATGGAAGGCTGAGTCAACCTTGAGCCTGGTGAGATTCGAACTTGCAGTAATTCCAGGCAGCTGGTGCTAGTTAACAGCACTTTAGTCTGCTGCGCCACCAAGGCGCTTCGAGACCGCCTGCTGCTACCAACGACCTCCCATCGTCCCATGCGGTCCCACAGAGAGGGCCTCCTCAGGGTGCCATCAGCCAATCAATGTAGACTGGTGACCCCCAGGGGGAGGGCCTTCTCTGTGGGGGCACCTACCCTCTGGAATCAGTTGCCCCCAGAGATAAGGAGAATCCAAGACCTTAGTGCCTTCCGCCGTGCCCTTAAAACTCACTTTTTCCAGCAAGCCGGGCTGGCTTAAGAAGAAATTTTAAATGTTTTAATTGGTTTGTATTTTTAATCTTGGGCCAAATTTATATATATTTTAATTGTTTTTTAATATTTGTAGTCCATGTTTTTTAATTCTGGCTGTACACCGCCCTGAGTCCTCAGGGAGAAGGGCGGTATATAAATTTAAGAAAGAAGAAGAAGAAAGAAACAAGGCTCTTCTCTAACCAATTGTAAAATTGTCTCTATGCCTTGTAAAGTTCCGAATCCTCTCTTTCTTTAATTATCAAAGTCAGTCTATTCATTTCTGCACAAACTAATATTTTCTTAATTATTCTGTCTTCTGAAGGGATTTTTCTCTACTTTCCATCTTTGCGCAAATACTATCCTTGCTGCAGTTATTACATGTATAATCAAATATACCTTTTCTTTGCTAATTTTCTCTGGAAGGATACCCAATAGGAACAGCTCAGGTTTTAAATCAATATGTTCGGAAGCGAGAAATTATTGGATTAGAATTAAAACATGGTTAAAAGAAATGCAGGAACAAAGATTTTGATGGGTGCTAGTAAAAGATGCTATTTTGTTTATTAGTATTAGAAAATGCCTAATTTTCCTGGCTGAGAGGAGGATATAGAGAGACAGACTCTGGATGGGAAAGAGAAGGGTTAAAAGTCTATTCCACTGCTCTGCTTTCCTGGCCTGGGTGAACTTTTCTCTTTAGCCTGATTAAAAGCAAAGCAAAACACAGCCTATGTGATGAGTGTTCAATATAATGGATAATTGGATCTTTGCTCTGTGCGGGTATCTGGATACAGGGACTTTAGCTGAATTAGGCAACATCCCTAGTGTTGCATCCCTTCCCAATATTCCTAGTGTTTTTCAACAGCCGCCACTAATATTCCCATTCACTTCAGTGATGGGTTTCAAATTTTTTTACTACCGGTTCTGTGGGTGTGGCTTGGTGGGCGTGGCATGGCTTGGTGGACGTGGCTTGGTGGGTGTGGCATGGGAAGGATACTGTAAAATCTCCATTCCCTCCCCAATCCAGGGGGCTGCAAAATCCCCATTTCCTCCCGATCAGCTGGGACTCGGGAGGCAGAGAATAGATGGGGGCGGGGCCCAGTCAGAATTTTTACTACCAGTTCTCCGAACTACTCAAAATTTCTGCTACTGGTTCTCCAGAACTGGTCAGAACCTGCTGCAACCCACCTCTGATTTGCTTGCCCCCCATCTTCTCAGTGTCTTCCCTGATTTTTCCATTGTTCGAAAACTTAGAACTTCTGTGCATGTGCAGATGTCAAAGTTACAGGTAGGCCCTTGACATTTTTCCACTTCAGTTTAATATTAGACTTCAGAGGGGGTAAACTACAGAAGAGGAGAATCCAATGCTTGTCAATCTATCAGCCGATGCAGTTTCACTGCTTCCTCCTCTCTTTCTCTCTGTGTGCTGTGTCCCTCATTAGACAACTTCAGACAAATCCTTACCTGAACTTCATCATAAATCATGGTGAGATTGTGGCAGTTCATGTTCAGTAAACCTTTTGTGCCCTAAAGAAGGTGCGTGGACTTCAATTCCCAGAATTCCTCAGCCACATGGCTGGCTGGAGAACTCTGGGAGCTGAAATTCACACACTTTAAAGTTGCCAAGTCGAGAGACACAGCTCTAAAGCATAATTTGGGGACACTTCTGCTAGAGGATTTCATGGAAGCAGTTCTGAGCATCTTGGATTCTATAGTATCATAATATTCTATAGAATCATCTGCATTCAAGAGCTCAGCCAATTTACTTCTGCCATTATTTTACAGTAAAATTACTGGTAATCATTGCTTTTAAATGTTGCAGTTTTGTGGATAGCCCATTTCCCCATGTGTGTTAACCTTTACCTCACCTCACTCCCAGTTCTTGAACTTTAGTTGCCCCAAGTGGACAGTGATTCAATAACATGGTAGCCTCACTTCCCTGGAACTGCTTAGAGCACCCTCCTCTTTAAATAAGAGGAGGCAAATACAGTACATGCAGCATGAAGTTTACGAGCAATTGTTTTTTATTTCCTTTTTGCTGGAGTGGGGATAAAGGAGAGGGCAGGCCTGCTGAAACGTTATCTTGAAGCCAACTTCAAGGATTGCTCTTTTCTTCCTTCAGCTGAATGTAAACTATTACCACAAACCTTGCCTGTGCCAAAATACCTGGGTTGCTGACATTTGCTTCCATCAAGACAAAACATCTCAAACTTCTACATTTGAAGTTGCAGCAAATCAGTTATATCAGTATTTCAAATGGTTGCACATTTTTTAAAAATTCAGTATAGTGTAATGGGACAGATTGTCAGCCTCACTACTCTGAGTGGTCTACTTTCAGTACTTTCTCAAGCTAGGGGAAAAAAATCCTCACAAAGGTGAAAATAAAATGAATAGTAATTTGTGAGGAAAAAAATCCTCACAAAGGTGAAAGTAAAATGAATAGTAATTTGTGAGGAAAAAAATCCTCACAAAGGTGAAAGTAAAATGAATAGTAATTTGTGAGGAATAAAATCCTCACAAAGGGGAAAGTAAAATGAATAGTAATTTGTGAGGAAAAAAATCCTCACAAAGGGGAAAGTAAAATGAATAGTAATTTAGGGAATGTGTCACATTCTCTTTTCTTCATTCTATTTTGTGAGCTTTGCACTTGGAATGGTTCCTAGATATAGTTGACACAGGGATGATGTTGCAAGATGTTTTTGCTTTATTTATTTGTTTGTTTTATTTCAATTTTTCAGACTGCCAAAATTAAGACCAACACAGTGTAGTACACAACCAAAATCAATACAATATAAAAGAAACAGAAAAAAGAAACCTCATATCAATGAGTGGAAACCCATATTGCAATTCAAACCCGCAAAACACATCACATGAGCACTTGGCTGACACAATCTAGGGAAAGTCAGAAAGCTTCCAAGGAGGGGAGGGGTCCAGACCTCCAGGGGATAGTATTTTAAAAGGCAGGTATCCTGACAGAAAAGATATTGTGTCTACATCCCATCAGATGACATTGATTAATGGACCAGCTGTAGCTTCCAAGGGCAGTCCCATGTAGAAGGCATTACAGTAGTCTACATATGAGAGGGCTAAGATGTAAAGACTTTGAAAAGGGCCTCTTGGTCCAGGAAAAGACATCAGTGCACTTGATGAATTTGTGCAAAGATCTCCTGGATATAACTATCACCTGCTCATCAAATAAGAACTATGAATGAATAAGAACTATCTTCTGCCTAATCTATTGTTCTGCCACTTACCCTGTCATTTTCTCTCCCTCTAATTCTCTATTTCTGTTTTTCCAGCACCTGAATACTAAAGAGAGAAAAAAGGCCTAGCATTAAAGGATGAATCATTTGCAAGATCCGAGAGCTTTGGAGGGCCAAATATTGCCTCACCAGATCCTTGGCAGTTCTCCTTAATCAATCAGAGCCTGGATATTTAATTGTTGTTGGCCTCAGCAGGCATATATTATGGTTAAGTCCGATCTGATGCATTTGGAGGGGCTGACAACTCCAGCATGTAACATTAATCCCAGCATGCTCTATTGATATGTTCCATAAAAAGGCACACTGTTCTCTCGAGTGTTTGTCTTCTTCACTTTATTATCATTCTCTTTGCTAAGGTCAGCTGTGCTGGTCTCGCAGAGACCATTAGGGTGCTTTTGCTTATTTAATTCACTCGCTGCAAGAAAGTGTGCACTGCTTTTAGTGGCGCTTGTACAAGTTCCAGCAATAGAAGGTTTGGTTTCATGTAGCTGAACTCCAGCGAGACAAATATTTCAGCAGTGAATCAATCCTGGGAAAAGGACAGCTAGTAAGGTAGGGAGTGTTTATAGAAGATGTTTCTTCACTACTAGTAAAACACGTCTTATTGATAGTTCAGGAGGTGCTGGTATTCAGGTTTTTGAAAGAGTCTTATGACAGGCCAGCCACTTCAAGTTTACTGATGTATGCATGTGTGAATATGCTTTCCAAATACAGGAGGTTCGGCTGCTGTTGTTTGAAAAGGAGGCATGGATCAAACTCAACTCTTACAGTTCCCTGCTGGCTCTGCCTGAAGCTGTCTGGCATACAGTATATGGACATTTCCTAAATGATGCAGTTTAACTGGGTCTTAAAAATTAATGCTCATTTGCCAGACATTTAATTTTTTTTAATCAGATATGCATTGTTTACAAGATTGAATGTTATTTATTCAAAAAGTAAACACAGTGCGGAGTAGGACATGCTTGATATGAAGGCAGTTGTGTGACTGTCACTATTATGTACATGTTGGGTTCTACAAAAAAGAGGGAACTGAGAAACCTTGGTGGGAGGAAAGGAGTGGAGGAAGGAAGTGTAATGTCTTCTCTGCCCTGGTGCCAAATAAAGGAGCATAGCTAAAGCTGCTATCTGCAATGCAATAAGAGTTTCCACTGGTATCATTGAAGCTTTCCTTGAGATGCAGATACAAAGATTTCACAAGGTTGAAGGGAGTACTGGGGATTTGCTACCTTGATTTTAATCCTTATTAACAGGGAGGAGCGATTGAAGATATTAGAGTCATGGGCGTGTTAGGGGCAAGTGGCCATGCCTTATTAGAGTTTTTGACTCTAAAACATGTTTAATAAGCAGCAAAATAAAATCCATGCTTTTAAAAAGTCTTATTTTATGGATATTGCAATAAGAAAGAAAAGTAGGAAATATCCAAAGAAGCTAATATAGTTGAAAATATATCTTATGAAGCAGGGGTGGGTTCTAAATTTTTTTACTACCAGTTCTGTGGGCATGACTTATTTTGTGGGTGTGGCTTGATGGTCATGTGACAATTATTTAGGATTTAGCAGAGGTATTGGTCTACCAGGCTTTTAACTGCTTGCAGAGCTGTACCGATCTACCCATTTATTTTTTGCAGGCACTGATCTACTCATGTATTTTGGCAGGCACCGGTCGACCCATTTATTTTTGCAGGCACTGATCTCATGTATTTTTGCAGGCACTGGTCTACCCATTTATTTTTGCAGGGACTGATCTACTCATGTATTTTTGCAGGCACCGCTCTACTCATTTGTTTTCTTTTAACACTGATCAGCTGTAGGGTGGCCCTTTGAAGCCCCGTGGCAAGAGTTTAAACAGTTTTTTTCCTTCTAGCCATCAGCTGGGACTCAGGAGGCAGCAATAGATTGGGTGGGGCCAAATAAAAGATAAGAATAACGTGGGGGGGGCACGGGGGGGCGCGGGGGCAGAACCGGTTCAGTGACATCATATCGTCACCGCTACCAGCTCGGGAGAACTGGGCCGAACCGGGAGGAACCCACCACTGTTATGAAGGAGCCAAGATAAAAAGGGCGTTGACCTACCTGAACGCCCATTCTGTGGGTCGAGGGGTCATTGGTCATGAGAGGGTTAAGTGCCCTGATTTTGCTGGATCGAGTCAGACAGTTGAGAAGCTCCTCCTCCTGTTGCTGCTTCCCAGCTTTCGGACAAGGGATGAGATGACTGACGACACACCCACTGACCTGAAACCAGAGAAAAAGAAAGGAGTGCCCTGGACGAAACAGACTGGAGGACAGAGAGGGTGGGGATGACCACTGGCCCCTCGACCCACAGAACGGGCGTTCAGGTAGGTCAATGCCCTTTCTAAGGGAGCGATGGGCCAGTGGTCATGAGAGGAACATGCCAAAGCCCGAGACCTATAGGGGGGATCCGCCCGGGACGTGGAGGCGTGGTCCGCACAGACCTGCTGGAGCACTCAATGGCCTGAGGCCACCTCCACTGAAGCGAAGCGATCGATCTTATAATGGCGGATGAATGGCATTGGAGACGCCCAAGTGGCCGCCCAGCAAATGTCTTGCAGGGAGGCCCATGCCGCCGAAGTCACCGCACTCCATGTGGAATGGGCCGTGATGCGCCTAGGGGCCAGTAGGGACTGGGCCTCATAGGCCAAGGTGATAGTCACCCGCAACCAACGTCCCACCGTGGGGGAAGAAACCTTGAGACCCAGAGTAGAAGGCTGAAAGGAAACGAAAAGGGCCTCCGACCTATGGAAGGAAGATGTTCAACATAGGTAAATGCGTAGAGCCCGGCGAACATCCAGGGAGTGCCCAACTCGTTCCCTGGGGTGGGAAGGGTGGGGGCAAAAATCAGGTAGTACCAGTTCCTGGGATTGGTGGAACGGTGTGTTAATTTTGAGAATAAAGGTTGGGTCCAAGCATAGGATCACCCTATCCGAATGGAACACGCAAAGGTCTGCCCTCGTGGAGAGGGCCGCCAACTCTGAAATTCGCCGAACGAAGGTAATGGCAATTAAAAAGGAGACCTTATAAGAGAGGAATCTTCGGCCCACCATATGGAGAGGCTCGAAGGGGGCTCGTGTAAGAGCATCTAACACCTTCAGCAGATTCTAAGTGGGGTATCGGTGGATTGTTGGGGGCTGAAGATTTGAAGCCTCCCTAAGGAACAGCCATATCAGAGGATGATGGGCCAGGGAGCGCCGAGATCCCCAACAAAGGATGGAAGATAAAGCAGCTACTTGCCTGCGTAAAGTGTTGGGGGCAAGCCCTATGTCCAACCCCTTCTGGAGGAAAACCAGTACCTGTTCGGTGGAAGCCAAGCGCGGGTCCAGACCTTGCGACGCGCACCATCTCACAAAGGAGTGCCAGGTAGCCCCGAAGATCTGAATTGTGGCAGGGTGGCGAGCCGCCAGGATGGTATTGACCACACAACCCGGCAGTTGAGAGCTTGTTAGGAGTTGCCACTCAACCGCCAGGTGGTCAGCTGGAGCCAGGTGGTGTCTGGATGGCGAAGCGATCCCTGAAGAAGGATGACATCGGCGGGAGGAAGACGCCAAGGAGGATGAACCGACAGAGCCTGAAGATTGGTAAACCAAGGCCAGCAAGGCCAGTGGAGTGCGATGAGGATCAGCTCCGCCCGCTCCTCCAGAAGCTTCCGGGTGACCCTGGATAGAAAAGGAAGGAGAGGGAAGGCGTGGAGGAGGCCCAAGGGCCACCTGCAGTGGAGGGCATCGACGGCCTCCACCACCAGATCTGGGAACCTGGAAAAGAATTGGTCCATCTGGCGATTGTCCCGCATTGCAAATAGGTCCACTGTCAGTGTCCCAAATCAGCGTGTTATCCATAGGAACAGTTTCGGGTTGAGCTGCCATTCGCCATGGTCCACCGTGGTGCGGCTCAGCCAATCGGCTTGAGTGTTGACAAGTCCGGAAATGTGAGACATATGCAGGGATCTCAGATTGGTCTCTGCCCAGGCTCCCAGTCTCTCGGCCTCCTCCATGAGGTGGTGAGAGCAGGTCCCCCCCAGGCAGTTTACATGGGCCTTGGCAGCCACATTGTCCGTTCGGACAATCACGTGTCGGTCCTTGACTATGTCCTTGAAGACCCGGAGAGCCAGGTGGATGGCTCGGAGCTCCAACCAGTTTATGTTGTGCCCAGGTCCTCTGGTGTCCAACGACCCTGGGCCATGTAAGATTGAATGTGGGGCCCCCAGCCGTGAATGCTGGCATCCGTTGTTAGAATAATCTGATTGGGCTCCCTGAATTCCCTCCCCTTGAGAAGGGCCCGGGAAGACCACCATTGAAGGGACTGAAGAACTGCCGGGGTAAGGCGAACAATTTTGTTGGAGGCCGAAATCCGAGACTTCTGATACGGGAGAACAAACCACTGCAGGGACCTGCAGTGGAGACGGGCCCATGGCACTATGCCGATGCATGATACCATCTTTCCCAGGAGGTGAGAAAGTGTTGCCAGGGAGACTGGAGTCCCCTGAGCGACAGATCTGACCAGAGACGGCAGGCTGGACAGACGCTCCTTGGAAAGATACACCCTGCTCTCGACCGTATCGATAACAGTCCCGAGGTGTTGGATGCGGGTCGTGGGTACCAGATGGCTCTTGGCTCGGTTGATCAAGAAGCCATGAGCCGTCAGGACCTGGAGGGTGGAGTCCAGATCCTGATGTGCCAGAGCTTCCGAGCTCGACTGGATGAGAAGATCATCTAGGTAGCACTGGATTCAGACCGGTCAAGCTTGGAGGTGTGCCGCAAGAGCGGCCATCAATTTCGTAAACACTCAGGGAGCACCTCAAGAATCAACAGGAAACTTTTTAAAAATAAATTCTCAAATAAAGTCAGCAGAAATGTGCCAAATGGCAGAGTAATGGCTGAGTGCGTCTGATCCAGAGCAGATCGAGTCAGAAAGCTGGGAAGTAGCAACAGGAGGAGGAGCTTCTCAATTGTCTGATTCGATCCAGCAAGATCAGGGCACTTAACCCTCTCATGACCACTGGCCCCTCGCTCCCTTAGAACAGGATGCTTATTCAAAATGAAGGAAGGGCTAAGGATCAAAGGACCTCCACAAAATTATAGATCAAAATTAAGTAAATGAAGTCAGGAAGGCATAGGTGGAAAATGAATAAAGGCTTATAAGGGAAGGAAAATCTAGGATAAAGGGTTTCTTCAAATATACCAAAAGCAAGAGAAAACAAAGGAGACTGTAGACTCATTGCTTACTTTGGAGAATTGAAAAATCCTAGCAGATGACCAAGGGAAAGAAGAGGAACTCAACTCCTATTTAATTCTGTCTTTCCATCCCAAAAAAAGAGTGATTTCGGTAGCACTAACTGATAATAAACAAACAGGGGAGGTTAAAGGTCACTAGCAAGTTGTAAAGGAACTTCTAGCTAATTTGAATGCCCATGTTCCTAGGTTCTGAAGACATGCACCCTGAAGGAATTGGCAAAAGCGTGTTAGGATCTCTGTCAATCACCTTCAAGAAGTCCTGAACAGTGGGGGCATGGAAGATGAAAAGGAGCATACGTGATCCCTCTTTTCAAGAAAGAAAAGATCTCAATAATTATCAACCAGTGAAAGGAAAGGTACTAGAGCAGATAATACAGCAGTCATTTGTAATCATCTTAAAGACAATGCCATGACTAGGGAAAGTCAACATGGCTTTGTCATAAAGTGGTCATATGAGGCAAATATTGTTTCTTTCTCTGACAGGAAAATTATTCCAGTGGACAAGAGGAATGCTTTGGGTATAAGCTAACCTTGATTTCACCAAAAATTTTAACAAGGTTCCACCTAATATTCACATTGACAAACTGTTCATGTGAAGTTGAAATGGCACTACAATAAAGAGGGTCCTCAATTGGCTGATTAACCATATTCGGGAAGTCAACATTAATGGTTCTACTTCAATTTGGGGATAGTAACTGGTGAGGAACTGCAAAGATCTTGATTTCAGTGATCCAGATAAGGGATTGGTGGGTTGTTTATCCAATTTACTGATGACACAACATTAGGCATCTGGTCAGCCTCCAAAATAACTGGATAACATTGAAGTCTGGTCGAACAGCCTGGAAGATGGAGCTAAGTGGAACAAATTGTCCTTGTCAAAATGTAAGGTATTATGTTTAAGGAAGTAAAATGTAAAGCACTCGTACAAGATGGGAGATTCATTGCTTGGAAGCACTACATCACCTGAGGGGGCAAAGAAAAGGTCTGGCTTTTCTCTTGTACTCTGAGCAGAAGACCATGGGATCTTGTGGCATGAAAGCTGATTGCAGAACAGTGCAAATTATTTAAACAGATGTGTAATAAAAGCAACCTAATCAAATAATTTAGTATTAAACAAGAGATAACAAATTCCAACTTCTCATGAGACTAAGTAGATCTTTTCTACCAAAATTAGACTTGTCAGTTTTTTTCCCACATAGCCTTTACCAAATATATATATTACATATATATAGTACAATTAATATATGACCCATGCTTTCAGGTAGTTGGCAGATCAGCACTCCTTTATTACCAAACCCTATACTGTCAAACAAGGGACAAAGAGTAATATTAATCCTAGAGTAATATATTTTCTCAACCTGAATAAGTAAATTAGGAGAAATAAACAAGAGAGAACTCTACTTACATTAAACATGAAAAATATTAGTCCCACAGCCAAGGAGAGACAGTGAAAAATATGAATCTTATTTAGCTATGGGAAAACAGGAACCAGAATCAAATTGTTATTTATTTTTTTATTAAATTTTGAAACTACCCATCTCCCTCACAGAGGAATTCTGAGTGGTGTAAAAATATAATATTAAAACATAAAAAAACCTGTATATAAAATTTAAGAGATAAGGATGACTAAAATTCAATGTTAAAAGTTATGTTATACAATATCAAATATATTCTTAGATTAAAGCGTAAACTCTATATTATATTAATAAGAACCTCTCTTATGTATTTATTTATTTATTTATTTATTTAATTTGTATACCGCCCTTCTCCCAGAAGGGACTCAGGGCGGTGAACAGCCAAAATTAAAAAACATACAAATGCAAAAGTTAAGATAATTAAAAGAATTAAATCATTGGCTACCCAAATTTAAAACCCCAAATCCATAAAATTTAAAATCCCAATTAAAAAACCATTTAGGCTAGGCCGGCTTGATGAAATAAAAACGTCTTCAGGGCTTTACGGAAGGTCTGGAGGTCCGGGATCAATCGTATTCCAGGAGGCAGCTCATTCCACAGGGCGGGTGCCCCCACAGAGAAGGCTCGCCCCCTGGGGGCCGCCAGCCGACATTGCCTGACTGACGGCACCCCGAGGAGGCCCTCTCTGTGAGAGCGTATTGGCCGGTGGGAGGTTATCGGTAGCAGCAGGCGGTCTCGCAAATACCCTGGCCCTAAGCCATGGAGCGCTTTAAAGATGAGAACCAACACCTTAAAGCGCACCCGGAAGACCACCGGGAGCCAATGCAGCTCGCGCAGGAGAGGTGTTACGTGGGAGTGCCACGTCGCTCCCATAATCATGTATGATGTCTCTCAGCTTTTTTATTGGTAATGAACTGAAAAATCTGAATCCGTTTGGTCTCCTGTATGTCAACATTATGTTAATAAAGTTTTGGTAATGTTCTGAGTTCACAGATCTAACTAGATATTAGTCAGGATTTAGGAGCTCCATTTTGCACCCATATTTCAGATAGCCAAAATGTTTGAACCAGCCACCACTAATCTGTTGTCTTCCTGTTATGTTGAGATTTCAGTTCGTAGAATTATTAGCCAACAGCTATGCTGGCGATGGAGTCAGTGGATGAAATGCTAACATTTCTGGATAACACCAGTTGGAATGGCAAATTTCAGTCCAATAGATTTGATAGTTGCTTCCCCACTGTACACTGATCAGAGAGTATTCAACTACATTTGACCATCAAGTGTTGTATGCATGCAGCCTATGTGATTCATCTATAGTTTTTGAATTATGTGAACCCAGAAAATTGAGTAAACCGTAGTTCAATTGATCATGGGTAACCATGCTGTGAATGCCAGCCAGATGTAAATACTGAGAGCATATCACTGCTCTGCCTTGAGTCATCAGATGACCTTAAGCAAATTTTTAACTTGCAACTCAAACCACATAAGATAGTTTTAATGAGAATTGATGGATAATTCCATGCTCATTGCTCTTTTCACTGTAAATATACGAATAGACATGGATGTACATCATCCATATTTATATTTGTTGGCTTTCCTACCCTGATATTCAGATTGTCTTGGTAGAACTTTAATGGATAGCTTTTGCTGAAGAGAAGAGAAGAGAAATTTTTTTTCCCCTTCTTCTTTGGCAATATATCCCGGCAAAGCAATTAAGAACTGAATACAAAAAAATAAAACTATTTTTGGTTCTGCAGTAACACCCCTGGAGCTACAGAGAAATGGAAGCCCTAAGAACTCACTTGTGGTTAAGCTACAGCAATATTGCTGGCAGAAGGACCAAAAGAAGAGCCTATATTTTAAAAAAAGGGGGAAAGCAAAAGGGAGAAGAGGCCTTTGCCAAGAAATGCAAACAAAAAGGAAATGTTTTTTTTTAAAAAAACAAACAAAGCTACTGACTAAAACATATGCAAGGAGCAATGGAAACAAAAGAACACTTCAGTTCTTGATGTTTTAACATTTTGAGGTGGTACATGGGATAGTGCAGAATGTGCCTGTAGGCATTAGAACGTCACAGCTGTGTAAGCGGAGGGATATCCATGCTGGCCCAGAAATTCACAAGCTATGAAGAAAGCCCACCTAGTTTGCCCGCTTAACACAGGTCATCTTTGATTTTACTAAAAATAATATGCCTCAAGCACAGAAAAGAGCTCATGCAACCGAGTGAACGGTCCCAAAAGAAACAACACACAACTGTTTGGAAAAAAACTGAGAAATGCCATTCCTTTCCTGGGATGAAATGTTGCTCCAGCTTTTACTGCTATGTGTTCAACAATGACAGAAGAACAAGTTTCTCTTGGAACCCGCAGGTTAGCTTGCTGCCTGTGCCCACTGAGATGATACAAAAAGCAAAACAGCATCTCTGCAACATAGCTGGTTACGTGAGGCACAGCAATAGCAAACAAGACAGTCCATTGATAGGGTGCTACCTCCTTGGTGCTGCACCAGAACCTAATACAGAAGCGTAGAATTTAATATTAGATTACTAGACATTCATCATCAGAATGAATTAAGAAATCTAGAATTTTTTTTTTTTTTTTAAAAGCTGATTATTTGAATATTTCAAGCTCTTACACTATCATGACTAGAAAAAACTGAGGCTGCGAGTACTGTAAATGGAGCTGGTGTGAAAGAGATAATTTGAACTAGGGCTGTCTTGTAGCCTCATGAATTATTGCTATTGCACCAGTGGTGGGTTTCAAAATTTTTTACTACCGGTTCTCTGGGTGTGGCTTGGTAGGTGTGGCATGGCTTGGTGGGCGTGACTTGGTGGGTGTGGCAGGGGAAGAATACTGTAAAATCTCCATTCCCACCCCACTCCAGGGGAAGGTTACTGCAAAATCCCCATTTCCTCCCAATCAGCTGGGAATTGGGAGGCAGAGAATAGATGGGGGCGGGGCCAGTCAGAATTTTTACTACCAGTTCTCTGAACTACTCAAAATTTCCGGTTCTCCAGAACTGGTCAGAACCTGCTGAAATCCACCTCTGCATTGCACGTTGGGAAAACTGAATTCGGTGTCCATAGATAAGATTTCCGTGGACAGGTTTTCATCTGAGTCCATATAAAAAACCACCTTTCATTTCACCTATTAAAACTGGCCTAGATATTGCTAGCTTGGCCTCCTGCATATTGCTACAAGTATCCACCCCTACCATGGGCACTTCACCTAATGAGAAAGCTGACTCCATTTTGAGGACATAATATTCATTGAGTGTTTGGATTAAATTATCTCTAGGGTTAAATTAATGTTTTGGTTATTCCTTCTGAAACAGGACTTGTTTGAACTAAAACCCTGTTTTTGATCTTGGGCTGCAAGCCCACTTCTTCTATTCTTGAGCCATTGAGTCGAAGAACAAACTTGCCCCCTTCAATCCAGAATCTACCTGTAGCCAAACCTTTGTTAAAAGTTTAATGGATGAGAATATTTAATTTATTTTAATTCTCGCTCGAAAGAGGAAAGAATGAGAATGATGAACAACAGCATAGAATTTAGGGCTTTGCAAACGCTTCAGTAGAAATGTCTCACAATGGGCAGAAGCATAAGACCCCTCTTTTGTGAATCATTTTTAAAGTTGTGTTAAGGTTGAAAGCTGTTCCTGGCTGCCTCTACATGTATGTATATGCAAGACAACTTGTTTTACAAATTCAGCAAGCCTCTCCCTGTTTTAGGACACCTTTGCCTCTATCCCATGGCCTCAATTCTCCCTCTTCTAAAACTTAGAATTCCTTTAACAGCAATTTTCTGGGTACAAGGAAGCTCTGGGAAATGCTCCAGAGGCACCACATGTTTGAATAATGAGCCACAAAGAATAGCAGAGCCGAATCCAAATATTTTCTAAAACATTACATGCTTAGAATAAATTTTAAACCAAGAAGGAACCAAATTATATTAAACCATAATAATTTCAAGATACCAAAGGCTTTTTGGCATATTACAGTGTGAGAATGATTCATACCAATGCTTTGTACAACAACTGGCACATTCTTGGGGCAGAGGGACTAATGCTCTTTGCAGACTAGACAACATGAGGCATGTACTTAACCACTGGACTTTTTTTTTTAAATGTAATTTTAATAAAACGTCTTACTGCTGTTGTTTTTAGATTGAAATTCAGTGTTAGGCTTTGCATTCTATATTTTCTGTAATGCCTGCTGAAATATGCTAGAAAACATATTAATTTCAGATGAAGATTATATAATTAAGTCTAGTCATGCTTTGGAAAGAAGAGCCAGCTTATGCCACTGGGGCCAGGAGTGACCTACCCTGGAGAACGAGAGTGCCAGGCTTGGAGGCATTGAGATGTTAATTCTGTGGCAATTAGACACCGGATGAAGAAGGGTTTCACTGTATTTTAAACCAGAGGTGACTAACAATTAAGGGGCTGAGACTTGCATATAACATTTGACATGCATGTCAGGAGCCGTAGGAGCAGGACAGAGCAGGGCAAAGAGGTGGTAGGAGCCAGACCCCAAACTCATGGGATTTAAACTTACTGAGATTTAAACATGAATAAAATTAATTTTAAATAATTACGTACAGTTAATCCTTACCTATTGATTTTCATAATAGAGTGTTTCTCAACCATGGCAATTTGCTGATATGTAAGGTCAAACAGAAAACTCAGTAATGGAAGGGAAGTGGTAAATTTTGCAGATACCTATTATTCTCCTAGAGCACTCTGAACACCTGAAACATGGTGAATTAGTAAAACGGTTTGACCCCTTTAACGTAATGGAAGTCTAAGCTTGACCAAATATCCTTCCATAATCAAGAAAGCATCACTAGATCAAACTCAAGCAAATTTTCTATTTCTGATGTCTAAATAGATCTGAATAACAATCATGTTGTAAGGCATAATGTTACATGCTACCTACAGTTATTTTAAAATACTGCCTAATTACATAAGCAGTAGCTAGACATAGTATAAAAATACATATTTTAACACATAAGGGAAAATGTTGACTACAGATGAGTCCAACTCCTCAGAGCCAGAACAGCAAAAGCATCTTCAAGTTCTCGAATAACTTACATCTAGTTATAAAGTAATTATGCTTGCAAGCATGAATGGATTATGAAACCATCATTCCGCTAAGTAAATTTAAACAACACCCTTGATCTATATCAGTAAGATTCCGCCCCCCCCTTTAAGTAATAACACATTGCAGTCAAACTTTTCCCTTCCATCTGTTCAAATGGAAACATGTGGTATTAAGAGTTCTAATACCATTCCCTTGCTACAGATATACCTTAGAGGCTTCTCTTGGAAAACTTTATGGTTAACAAACAATTTGTGGCTAGTTAATTCACTCCCTTGTTGAGGATTGCATTCCCTCAAGTTAATTGTGCTATTTTGATGGTAACAGTAAATAAAACAAACCAACATGTGATCGCATTTATATAATATGGTTTTTATTTTCTTACCAGAAGCATGATCCCCTGGAAGAGCTGAACTGAGAATGCAATAGAATCCATTCTTCCTATTACATGGTCCACAGGCTTTTTGCAAATGAGCTGGGTGCCCCAATGCTTTTCCATTGACAAACCTTTTCTCTCTTAAGCCATATGAAGGATTGCATCAGGTGGATCAAGTAGCCATTTAGCCACTCAATCCTAGGATCGTATTAGTAAATATTCGTTAGAGTGAGGTGGGGTCAAGAACATCAAAGCCTGCTTATTACAACTTAAGCCAGTGATAAGAACCTTGCTGGTCTCCAAATCTTGCGAAACCTAAGGGCCTATTAACCCTTTCACCGGAGAGCCAATAAAAGTCACAACTGCCCCATCTAAGGAAACAGAAAGTCATTGCTCTGAAATGCTTAGTTTCTGATTTGCAAACAGTCATCAGAAGAAGGTTAAAACCATATAGACCTCTAAATATTATTTTCACTTCTGACACTCACCATGCTAGCAAGGGGTTTTGAGAGTTGAAGTCCAATAACATGTGGAGGACTGTAAATTCCCAGCCCATAAATTACGGTTTCTTCGTGATCGACGAAGCGCCTCTCCTTTCATCACCACCTCTCCAGGGCAGCTTGACCCTGTAGGATCTCCCAGCAAGCAGTTGCCAGCTGCATTTCAAGGAGCCTGGCAGAGCTTCACTATTTTCCAGCCATTCCCGCTATGACGTCAACCTGCGATCAGAGTTTTGTTAGCGTTCTTACAAAATGTGCGTTCAACTTTAACAACTATTGTGAATTCTCCAAAGGAACTCACAACTGTTAGTTGGTTTGCAGAAATCTTATGAATAACTAAACATGATCTATACATTAAAAACAAGTTGGGTTTCGTTTTGAAGAAAACTCCTGAGTACCATGGACACCAAGAATAAATGTGTTGTAGACAGTCCTTTCGGCAGTTCCAAGAAGGCGCCACATCCATTTGCACTACCCAGGTGACCCTGAGGACACACATAAACCTCCAAGTGGCCTCAATGACTCTCTGAAATAATGCAAATGACCAGCTGTCTGCAAGGGATATAAATCCTTCCATTCCCCACTTTCCAGCTAGAGCTGAAGAAGCTTCTTCGATGAGAAGCAAAACATCTTTTTTTAAAAAAACAAGAAGTTCAGTTGCCTCTTGAAAAAGCACCTTTGGGACAATCATGACCTGGATGACTGAGGATCATACGTCTACCATAGACATTATGGTAGAAGCAAATGATGAGAATAGATCATTCTCTTTATAACTCAAGCTGAGGATATGAATAAAAGAAAGGATAAACTGAACAATAATAGCCAAGTTTGGGTATTTTTTCCAATACTGAAAAATGTAATTGCTAGTGAATAGTTTTGCCCTGACTAGAGAGAAAATACCATGCTCTTGTTAAAAGATAAGAAAGGGGCAATAGGAAAGAGAAGCAAACAGATACAGTTTATAACATCAGTATATCTGCTAGTTGCTTTGAAAAGCTCAAAAAACATGCAATCTATGAAACTAGACAAGAGTATCGTTGCTCTTGTTACTTATGTGCAGAATAAATGCAGAAAACATATTATTTCATTCTGTGCCAAGGTGCTAGTAAATAAAATAGTTTTGCAGCATCAGCTTTACATTGTCTTTGTACTATACCACCAATAGATAATTTGGTGTCTCTCAGATGTTTGGCATTAAAATTCTTTCCCTGTTGGCCACATTGGCAGTAATTGTGGAAGAACCAAGATGCTGAAAGAAAGTGTCTGTCCATTGAAAAAAAATAATGCATATTGTGATGGGATTTTTACCTCTTTTTTGTCTTCTGTTTTTCTTTTCTTTCTTCTTCTTTTAAAATAAAATAAGAAGTATTTCTCTTTTAATAGTGCTCTAGGGAATGGAGGAGATGGGGTGTGAATTCACATCTCAGGAAGCCAGCTATAATCTTCCTCCTCCTCAGAAGTGTGTGTGTATTTAATAAGTGCCTCAGAAATCACACAAGTCCTTTATATATATTTCCCCTGAATCTGTATAATGGAAGGTTTATTGAGATTTAAAGAGGAACAGGTCAAATTGCAGGTTAAAATTTTTAATGGTAATTGGACTTGCCTTTTTCAATTAGGAAGGCATGAAACACATACACAAAATTCAGATTATAATCTGCTTCTGTTGTATATTTTATTTGGTTCTTAGTGAATTCAAATAGTGTGTCTCTAGTTCAGGCAAAGGATCAGTGAGGCCTCCATAATTCTTTACCCTTACATTTTCTGGCAAGCATCAGACTAAATCTCTGCAGGTCATCATACTATAAAAGAACATAGTAAGACACTGAAACTATTTTTATAACTATCATCCTAACATCCGCTCTTTTTCTTTTTCATCAAATGAATGCGGAGAGATAAAAAGAAAATATCGAATGTAAATTTTCTTCTGTTTCAAAAAGGAAGGGAAAATCCAGAACACATTCAAAATGGTTGTTTTAATGGAAATACCTTTATTATTTTATAAATTATATGTGAATGTAAATGAAAACAGGCAAAAGATTATTTTTACAAACTTAGCTCTGGGGCCCAGAAATAATTCTTTAAAATAATCTTGATCTCCAAATGCTGCGGAATATTTAAACAGAGGAATGGTTACAGTGCATATTTTCTATGTTTATTTTTAAGTACTGGGTGGATGGATGGATGTAGAGGTAGCGGCAGAGCAGGGGTGAAATGCTCCTGATTCGGACCAGATCGCCCGATCCGGTAGCGATGGATGCGGGTGGTTCGGAGAACCAGTAGCAAAAATCCCTGCCCCCCCCCCATGCCCAGCTGAGCGGCACAATAATCAGAGGCTTTTTTTGATTATTTTTAAAAGCATTTTTTCTACAACCTCTTCAGCCGAAAAAATGGTTTTAAAAGTTAAAAAAAAAAAGTTGGCCACGCCCACTCAGTCACATTACCCCCACCACCAAGCCACACCCACGAATCGGTAGTAACAAATATTACATTTCACCACTGAGGTAGAGGTAGAGGTAGACAGACAGACAGACAGACTGACTGACTGACTGACTGACTGACTGACTGACTGACTGACTGACTGTTTTGGGGTTGTTCAAGTATTATTTCTTTGGCATTCAAAAATGGGTCAGTCAAGCAAACTTGAAAAGCTAATGATTCAGGTGGATAATATAGTTGATGCTAAAAAGACTGCATATATATATTATACTATTTGATTAAAAAGGTAGGTAGCCTAGGATTTTGTCCATCGCTACAGGTAGGTATGAGAGCCAGTTTGATGCAGTAGGTAAAGCATTGGGCTAGAAATGGGAGATCATGAGTTCTAGTCCTGCCTTAGACACAAATGCAGCTGGCTAACCTTGAGTCAGTCACTTTTTCTCATCTCTAGGAAACAGGCAAGGGCAAACCACTTCTAAAAAACCTTCCCAAGAAAACCACAGGGATTTGTCCAGGCAGTCTTCAAGAATCAGAGATGATTGACTGAAAGGGGGGGGGAACCAGGCAGGTGGAAACAAAGCAGAGTAGAGGAAGCCTGCAGGGCATGGCTTCCAGAATTCCCTAACCCTAATTCCTTAACAGCAGCACCAGAGAGCTGCATTAGGAGATGGGGGCAGAAGGATTATTTTTCTCTGCAACTCCCAGCCAGCCAGATAAGCCCCATTTTCAAAAGCAAGCTTTCTTTCTAGTTTCTCTCCCACATCAAATTTAGACCCACTCTAAACTGTTCTCAGAGTGTCTCAAGTCCTTTATTTCCAAACCTCAGTTGAGAAGACTAAAAATGATGTTGCAACATATTCAGGAGTAAATACTCCCTGCAATATAGTAGCTTTTCAAAGAGTTTCAAACAGTTAATGGGTTTCTTCTTTCATTTTTAAATATTAAATAGTACATAGTGGAGATTTTTCCTCCTTATAGTTAATGTTCATGAATGTCTCCCTCCCCTCAAAATAGGCTCTCTATTTTAAGCATGTTGAGGACTTCCTTCTGCTGTCAGTACTTCAAACTTCTAAGCCTTGCCTTTTCCATATATTTTCCTAGATACCCATGGTGATAACTATTATCTGGGACACATAGAACAATATAAAACAAAGCCTTTGACAAAATTGCCTCATGATATTCCTCTTCATAACCTTAAAAAATATGGGTTAGAGTAGGGGTCTCCAACCTTGGCAACTTTAACACTTGTGGACTTCAACTCCCAGAGTTCCTCAGACAGCTTCGCTTGGGAGTTGAAGTCCACAAGTCTTAAAGTTGCCAAGGTTGGAGACCCCTGGGTTAGAGGATGCTTCTATTAGATCAATCAATCAGAATAGAGCTGGAAGGGACCTTGGGGGTTTTCTAATCCAACCCCCTGCTCAAGCAGGAAACCCTATACAATTTGAGACAAGTGACTGTCCAGTCTCTTCTTAAAAACCTCCAGTGAGAAAGCACCTATAATTTCTGAAGGCAAGCTATTCCACTGCTTATTTGTCCTCACTGGACTCCCAATGAGTGGATGTTAATTCAGGGTCCAACTTGAAGAGAAGTATTGAGAGAATTAACACAGGACCCTGTCTTGGGTCTTGTGGTGTTGGACATTTTAACAATGACATAGATGAAGGAGTTGAGGGCACACTTACGAAATCTGCCAGTGACACAAAGCTGGAGAGATGTGTGGAGGAATGTGGAAATAAGTCTTTAAGAAGATATGCAACAGCTATTACAAAATTATTAACTTAGCAGGGAAAGACAGGAGTCGGTAAGGAAGAAATTCAATATTGCTCTATTTTGACTTTCTTTGATATGAAAGAGAAGAATGTGTTTAAGATTAAATTATACAATATACAGTAACAATAAAGCTCCAGTAGTACTTGTGGTATTTATTTCATAACCTAACATACTTGGAAGGGCTAATAGGACAGCTAATATTCTAGAAAGGAAGAAGATAAATAAAGGTTTAGGTAAGCTTGAGTAGTGGGTTGAAATGAATAGGATGGAACTGAATAGGGAGAAATTTAAAGTTCGACATCTGGATAGGGAAAAAAGTAAGACACAAATATAGGGAGGGGAGATCTGACTTCACAGCAGTACATGTGAGTAAACAGATGAAAAAGAACAATAAGAAGATGAAAAGAACAATAATTAATTGAAACAGGATCGGAAGAAAGTTATTGAATGATGAAGGATCTGGAAACCAAGTATTGTGGGAACAGTGAAAGTATCTGAGCAGTGGTGGGATTCAAATAATTTAACAACCGGTTCTCTGCCCTAATGACATGGGGGTGGGTGGGGGTGGTCATGGTGGGTGTGGCCACGGGGTGTGACAGGCAGCACTTGGCCTCTTGCACCCCCCTGGGAACAAAAATGGGCTGTGGGGGACACTGCCCTCCCCGCGCCCCGTTTTGGGCCTAGTAGGCCTCCCTGCAGTCTTCTGGGAGCAAAAATGGGGCATGGGGGACTCCTAGAAGGGGCAGGGGGAAGGGCAACAACTGGTTCACTCGAATCGGCCAGAACCGGCTGAATCCCACCACTGGATCTGAGTATGTTTAACCTATAGAAAATATGACTAAGAGAAGAAGAGGAAGTACTGTAGGTTATTTCTTTATTACCCCAAACAGCAGGATTGGAACCAGTGGGTTAACAAAAACAAGGAAGTTCAGACTAGCCATCAAGAGCAACTTCCTGATTGTACAAGCTGTCAGCCCCTGAAATAGGTCACCACCTGATCTGATGAGTTCTTTACTAGTGGTCTTAATTGTCATCCATCAGAAATGCTGGGGTGAGTCCTGCAACTGACTAAGGAGTTGGACTTGAGGACTTCTATGATCCTATTCAACTTTATAATCCTATGCTTGTAATTTTCCTTTAAACTCCAGATGTTGTTTAAGGTCATTCCCAGAAAAACCAGATAACTTGCTTAGAATGATATCATTCATGTTATGAATGTCAATGTGATTATAGCAACACTGTGAAAACTAAGTCCATATTGATATACCTTAGCCAGCATAATTGAATTGTTCTATTCCATAATTGTTGGAGGAAGAAATACCAGATAATCATAATCATAATTTTAAAGTTGATATAACCCTAAAGTGAAATGTGCTGCCAAAGATTATATTAATTCAATTTGGAAGTTTTTTTTAATGTTCTGGAATTCATAACTATTTCATAAAACCTTTAAAAAAAGAACAATAGCACATGACATACAACAGATAATACATTTGATATAAATTATATTTTAAATGTGGGAAGGAAGGAAGGAAGGAAGGAAGGAAGGAAGGAAGGAAGGAAGGAAGGAAGGAAGGAAGGAAGGAAGGTTCAGTTTCTGTGTTGTATTAAAATTTAAAGTCTTATTGGGCTGAACATTGCATGTATAAAAGCCAGAACCTGTTTTGTTCTGTTTGTTCTTGAAACCAAATAGACTGATATATCCTGTACCAACATAGATTGCACTGACTGAATTATATATTCTAGGAAAAAACTTTGAAGAAATAATTATCATAAGAAAGATCAAATATTTCCCTGCCAAGAAATGTGTTTCCCTTGAGCAAATGATGAGACAGAACACTAAAGCAAATGACACCCCCCCCCCCCACACACACATTCATCTAACTGTCCCTTATCTGAAGCAGATATAATCTGTCTTTCCAAATTATGCACTTTGAAAAAACATGGAAGATATCCACTAAATTAAGACTTCAGTGATCTTACCTATTGCATGCTCTGTTCCTATGCTTCCAAAACTTCCTATGAAACATTGTGTGGGAAAGGATTTGTGTTTCTCTGAGTGAGCCGTGGAAAACCAGCAGACCAATTAAGTAAAGCATTTCTTTCTAGACTCTGCTGGTAGAAAGTTGAAGGTGGATGTGCGGGGTATAATTAGTTAATTCTGAAAATTAATCAAATCCAAGCTTATTCAGAATTTTCAAAATACAAAAGTATCAGGCTTGGTTGACAATTCTGGCATGACTGTGCTCATGGAGCCTTCCTTAGCAACTACTTGACTTCCTGCTGTGTTATTTTATTTATTCATTTAGAGTTGTTTCAAGTGCTTTTTAAACTTGAAAGTTGGTCTCTTGCATAACAGTGAGCTGAGCTATAGCAGCGTTTTTATTTCCAAGATTAACTGAGTAATATTGGATAATCGATGGTGTTTTTAACTGGACTCTCTTGTTTTAAACCGTGTTGTTCCTATAATATGCTACATACTGTTGGGTTATGTCTGCAATTGTATATGGAGAATGTTCAGGGTCAGAGCTTTTGAAAATTTCAAAATCCAAATTTTGCATCACAGCACAATTTAGCCCAGCACAAACAAAGAGATCAACGTGCTACAGATAACTTCTTTTTCCACTAACTCCTAGAAGATGTACTTCATTCCCAGGTTTCTTAAAAGTACATATGGAGAAAAGAGTTCAGCCTTTAAGCAGAGCAATGCGTTGTCATCGTGTATGAAATATCTGCTATGTCATTAATGTTATATATTTAAGCACCAATCAAATGAAGCAACTCTATCTGTGTCATTAGTTTGATGGGTTTAAAGCCTCGTTTAATACTTGCATGGCTTCTCAAAACCTATCTGAATTTGGCACGTTGCAGCTGTATTTATTAGGCCTCTTTGGCAACAACCTTAATATTTCGATCATGATCTTGTCCTTACTGGAATCTGAGCTCCCTCCCCACCATAAAAGGGAAGCAGATCCCCAGGCATGCCTCAGTGAAATGTATGAGGACTAGAGACATGAAGCAGACACCCATCAGGTGCAACAGGATGCCTGCTTTCTGTCAGCTTTCTACCTACTGCCTTTCAAACAGACAGCGAGACAATTCTTCATTCTACCTGTTTGGATGTTGAGCAGGTCTGCTTTCAAACTGCAGACATAAAACAGCATAGGTTTGCAGGTGTTCTCTGAGAACATTTGGACCAGGGAAATACATTCAATATTTGACAGTCAGGGGACCAATTTATCCCACTACTGATCCCTCTCCTCAGGCAGGTGTGAGCTGTTTTGATGGCTAAGGGATGGGCCATGCTTCTTTCTGAAAGCCCTGTTGGTTCCAGTGGTAGAGATTTATGTGCACAGTCTCCCATTGAAATCAGTGGGATGCATAAATAATTGTTCCCTGCATGGGAAAAAAACATTTTAAACATCTTTCCTACATTTATAAAAAGACTGCTTGCTTGTAACAATTTGGTCAGCGTAGTTTTGTTTATTTTCGCAATAAGAAAGAAAAATCCCAACATTTCTACTGCCTCGGCTATTTAATCAAATATTTGTTTAAAGGCCTTTCAACGCACTGTCCCTAATATTTCACAGCAGCCATGCACTAAAACAGTTAATCTAAATGGTTATGTTGTAATTCACTAGATGGTAAAATAACCTTTGAAGCAACGCTTTTATAATGTAGAATTATTATATATATATATACATATATATGAAATGTTTTAGATATACATTTATAGTACATACTGATGAAATCTAATGTATCATTCCATATGAACCAAACAGGAACTTCAGAATGTGACTCCGAATCCTTTACAAAGTACAATATTTCTTTGTCAGCTAATTAGAAAATATACTGAAAACCCTAAGAGTGGGAGTTTTAAAACTCTGATATATAATTCAGTTCCATCACATACTGAATCGAAATGAATGTTTGCTACATGTGAATTACTCTGTAATCCAATATCATTGGGGGGTAAAACAGAATATTTGATCTGGAAATTATTTCATGACAAAATTCAAGAAAGAGGAAAATTGTTTCAGCTTTTCTATTTTGGTATGTGCCACTCTCTTGTTGGAGGATAATTCTGAAAGATGGATCTCAAACAAAATGGACTACTGGGTTTCCTTAGCATAGCATTTTGCGCACACCACTACTATGTTGTAATATATTCCATGGTTCAACATGAAAGCCCTCTAATGTTGAACAGAAGTAGATAATGAAACATATAAACCTGCAAACTTTCTAAAAACCACTCCTTCCAGAACTGAGAACAACAAAATGAGACATACACACACCCCTCCCAGTGCTAGGTTATTTAAGCATTGCATCTAACATGTTTTCAATTGCAAATCAAACAAAAACAAAATCAATTAGTATTCTCAATAAAAGATATAATTATGTAACTGCAGTTTTAAAAGTTAGCATTATCGGTGGTAGTTTGAGATGCTGCTTATGAAGCAGTATACATTGACTAAAGATTCGCTGGGTATAAGTGGAACTTATTTTCAAGGAAAGATGCACAGGATTAGACTGCAGAAGATAGGAAGCAAGGGTCTGGTAACTAGGAGGGAAGGAAAGAGAATTATTTATTTCAAGTAAAGCCCAACACATGGCAAACATCAAGTTAGGAATGCAGTGCCTACATTAACTAAGAATGTAATAAATGTGGGACAGATCTCAAAAATGCCATAATAACACAATTGAGGAGAAAGGATTAGGAGAGAGGAATTTGACTACTCTATCTACAGTATTTATAGAAATGAATTTCATATAAAATTGTTTAGGAAATGATCTAAATGCAACTTGTAGAGATAGTGCCATATTAGAGAGCATTGAGAGTCCTTGGACAGATTATTGGCTCTCGTCACTATAGGTCAGTCTGGCAAGAAATCATGGTGTTCTAAATCTTGCAGCACTATTGACTTGCATGCTTCCAATTTTTTTTTTTAAGGTGGCAGGGAGAGGGGGTTTGCAGAAGCCAGAGTCGAATCTCCCTCAAAACCAAATATAGATCGAGGGGCATGAACTAGATGGAAGGGGGTAATCTTCCTGGAAACTGGAAAAATAAATTGGACCTATTTACACTGCCCTCTCCAGGAGCATCTGTGCAGCCTATATTATTCACATTCATCACACAAAGGTGAGAGAAGAGGGGGGAACGACACTTCCAGGTGCATCACCCAAAGCCACCCTCAACTGTGGGTGGACCATGAGATTCAGACATGTTTTCTGAAACAATTAATTGGCCGTCCTCGTGTGGGAAAACTTGGCTGCATGAACTTGCCCTTAAATAACAGGAGCTTCCACTGGAATGGTCTTTGGCCCCTTAAAGAAGAAAAAAAGAAAAAGTATCATTGCATAAGCTCTGCCTGCATTGCTGCTTAACATAAATCACAAAGGTTCCACCCTGTCAATTGCCAAAATAACAAAGTTGTGTGAACCTGTTCAGAAGTCATTTTCCAATTTGCTTTATGTCATATCCCACTGCCTAAACCCCAAAGTTGCTACTTGATTTCATACACAGTTTTATCAGTGAAGCCTGCCTTAAACCTTCTAATCAGTTTGTAACCATGATTTTATTTTTATTTATTTATTTATTATCAAATTTATAGACCGCCCTTCTCCCGAAGGACTCAGGGCGGTGTACAGCCAAAGTAAAAAAATATAGGTACAAACATTAAAAACAATTTAAAAAGATATATATAAATTTGGCCCCAAAGTTAAAAAACAGTAACAAAACATATTAAAAACATTTAAAAAGCATTAAGCCACCCGGCTTGCTGAAAAAGGAAGGTCTTCAGGGCATGGCGGAAGGCACCGAGGTCTTGAATACTTCGTATCTCTGGGGGCAGTTGATTCCAGAGAGCAGGTGCCCCCACAGAGAAGGCTCCCCCCAGTCTACATTGCTTGGCCGATGGCACCCTGAGGAGGCCCTCTCTGTGGGAGCGCACCAGTCGATGGGAGGTGGCAGCAGACGGTCTCGAAGGTATCCAGGTCCCATGCCATGGAGCGCTTTAAAGGTGATAACCAACACCTTGAAGCGCACCCGGAAGACCACTGGGAGCCAGTGCAGCTCACGCAGGAGAGGTGTTATGTGGGAGTGCCATGCAGCTCCCGTCACTACCCGTGCGGCCGCATTCTGGATCAGCTGTAGTCTTATAGTTTCTGTGTAAAAAAAACAACATACCCCTACCCAGATTTATTTTCTCCATGTAAGCCAAGTGCACTAAATGCTTATTGTGCTCCATTTTCCAGCCTTTGGGCTCAAGTAAGTCTCTCTCCAAAGACACACCTTCAGAGATACACCAATCAAGGATACTGAAAACAAAACAAAACATCTGATTACAAAAACACAGTGTCACACTAGCATAAAAGTGACAGCGGTTTATACCCTGGAAGAAGACATTTTGAGAGCCATGCAACTCAGTGCATCTGTCTATGTACGTGCATGTAAGTTTGGAGAATGATAAAGCACATGATATGGAGGAGGGGGATGTGGCTTTCGAATTCCTGAAAATATTATCCAAGTTCAGAAAGTGGGACCCTGGATCATTTGGAGAGGTAAACTATCAAAAAATATGGTGATTGTAGAAATTGAAAAATAAGTCCTGAAAGAAGGCATTGGTTGTCAAGAAAACCACATGGCTGAGTAGGTCACCAGAAATTGAGTTTGACTGAAGAATCTATTATTTTTGCTTAAATCTTAATTAGATGCTAATCATCGAACAATGGTTAGGCTATCTGAGAAAAAATAAAGAAAACACATAGCATTATATTGGTGTTAAGTATTATGCCAGATTAAGTGAAGTGACATAATTAATCATTGTTTATTATGTAATATTAAACAATTAATATTGTTTTAAATTGTTTTAATTTAAATTAATATTAAACAGTTAAACAATGTCGGCTGGCGGGCCCGCGGGGGAGGGCCTTCTCTGTGGCTGCCCTGGTTCTCTGAAACCAATTACCTCCTGAAGTCCGGAGCACCCCATCCTATTGGCCTTCCGCAAAGAGGTGAGGACCTGGCTCTTCCGGCAGGCCTGGGGCCATTGATCTCGTTATAGTGATCTTGCGAGACCCGGCCACAAATTGGAGTGTATGTGTTTTAACGTTTTAATGTTTTAATGTCTTCTTTTAATTTTTGTATGGGATATTGTTGCATTGTTTTATTCTCTGTTGTAAGCCGCCCAGAATCCCTTGGGAGTGGGGCGGCATAGAAATGCGACAAAATAAATAAATAAATAAATAAATAAATAAATAAATAAATAAATAAATAAATAAATAAATAAATATTAATGTGACAAATGTATAACTCAGTTTACACATTTTTGAGTCACATCACTATTTTCCAGTAGAGAGAATTTCTCTGAGGATGGGCTCCATCACAAGTCCGAAATCTCAGAAACCTCTTGTCCCGGTGACCAACTCAGATTGGATCTTGCAACATTATCCTGAGACATGTATATTTGCCTTCATTCATATGATTATAATTGATTTGCTCTTTCAACAGCTTTTAAATGAGCTGCTAATGATGATTAATAATATTATTAATAATTAATAATAATGATTCATTGACTGGCTTTCTAAGTGTTTTCTTATGCCATTTTATTTAAAAAAATGTTATTTTACAAATGTCATTTTTAATTATGTGAATCAACCTATCCCAAACCTTGCATCTTCCAGCTGAATGAATCTCAAACCACAGAATTCTCCAATCAGTAAGACTGTTAAGGGAACTGAAGTCCATGCATCTGAAGAATGTTCAGTTCTGCAGATTAGTCCGAGTTTAAATACCTGTGGGATTTTGTTGATCACTCTGAGAGCCTCTGTAAGAGGAAAGAAATAAATATGACTATTTAAAAGGGGGAAGAGTCCCAATCTGATAGGAACCTGAGTACTGCATGAGAGCATACCTGTTGTACCAGGATTTTTTAAGGACTTTCCATTCTCAAGGTCTTGGGTGTGGCTTTCTGCAGGACCTCCAATGGCCTGCCAAGATACTATTTTTAATAGGAAATAAGGTATTATTAAATGTATGTAGGGGAAATAATTATGCATTTAATTTTAATGGCATTTAATGGAAATTATTTTTGTACCCCTTTTATGAAGAGCAGTCCCTGTGTGCCAGAAGGTTGGAGGGGTTAAACTGAAAATCGTTCCTTGCCATGATTAGCTAATTAAAGCCAAGTACACTATTGTCCTTAACCTTAAGACCGCAATTAGCCAGACAAATAAATTTCCATTTTCATCTTCAGTGATTGCAAATGGATCTGGAAAGGGCTGGTGAAAGTTAGGGAAAACCTGATGTGGTTAAACACACAAGGTATAATACCGAATGAAATGGATGACGGTTGGTCAGCTTTCATCCATTTTACATATCACTGCTGTAACTTTGCCTTATGGGGAATCCCTGTTGCATGTATCTCATACAGAGTGCCTATGTAGCTTTCTCAGAAATAAGTATTTATCCATCAGAAAAGAAAGGATTATTTTTTTACGGACTCCGTGACTCTACTTGGAGAATATCTCTACTAGAGGAATTCTTCTGCTAGTGGAAGAGAAGCTGGCTCCAGCATACACAGCAGGGATAGGTAACCCTCTGAGTTGCAAGAGCAAATTTGGGACGATCATAATTTGAGGCTTTCATAAGCGCTCTTATCAAATGGGTCACAATGGGGGACTTGCTGTATTTATCAAAAGATTCCTAAGCTCCCACTAATCAATCAACCAATGGAACAGCTTGCCTTCAGAAGTTATGGAAGATTCATCAAGAAGAGACTGGACTGCCATCTGCCAGAAATCGTGTAGGGTCTCCTGCTTGGAAGGGGGTTGGACTAGATGATCTACAAGGTCCCTTCCAACTCTGTTAATCTGTTAATCTTCTAGCCTGTTTATATGCTCTCTATGATTGACTATGTAGCATCAAATTGTTTTGACTCCTAGAGACAACATAGATTTTCTCTGTATTCTTTCATATTCACCTATTCTTTCAGCACTCACAATGATGCAGCTCTCTATGACTTTTTTTTTTCCTGAACAGATGAGGACACTTCCAATTGAAGCAGTGGATTGTAATCACTCTTTTTCTTTGCTAACAATGTCTAAGCAACTCTGGGATATTCTTAGAAATAATAATTTCTCTGAATATAGAGAAGTGGAATAGCAAAGGGCAAATGTTCAGCAATCCATAGGTTCTAGTGCAACTCAGCAGAGCTCTTGCCGTTTTTTGTTTTTGTTGCAGGTTTTTGTTTATCTTTCAATTGCCTCTGTTTCTCAAAGAGAAGATGTACATCCATAGGAAAAACAGAAGGTTCTTTGTGGTTCTGTTCTGTTATGCTAAGAGTAAGAAGCGAGAGTACAACTGGTTTGGAACAAACATGTTTAAAATTATCCAAAAATTGAAAGAAGATATATCAAAAATGCTTATAATTTCAGAAAAAGTTAGGCTGAATCATTATATACCTGGAAACTTCCATGTTTTATTCGTGTTTATCGCAACCAAATTCTCTACCCCTATGGTAACAAAGCCAAATAAATATAAACATATATTTGTTTGACTAAAAATCCCTGAGCTATTTTTTTGCACACACTACATTTCCAAAGAGGAATTGCTTGAGAGTGAACACCTCACTTTGGCCAGAAGCAAGGAAAATTGCCAGAAGACCTCCTGATTTGGAGGACTGTGTCCAGCTGCTTTACACAACAACTCAAATCATATCACACAGCAAGCTTCTCCCTTGCTCCCTTGTGATTCTAAATGTGGGGAGGGTCTTGGCACAGAGTCTGTGGAATATTTTAATCCTGATTATTTTGTTGATCTGCTTGATGAAGAAATCCAGGACAAAATAATTAAAGATATCTTCTCCATCCATAGCTGTGCTTACTAGCAAATTCTGAGGAGAGTTGGAATTCTGTTGATTCTCATTCAAATTTAAATAGCCCTTTCTGAACATCTGGAGACTTGAATTGACATTAACTGTGAGTTAATGTCATTTACTGTAGATCTTATTGTTCTGAACAGCATGGCTGGAGACTCAAAAGCTGGGACAAGATATTGGGATGGGGGTGAGCTCTCTGCTAAATATCCTCTATCCATACAGAGGGAGGTCCCAGAAGGTCCCAAAAGCAGCTGCAGAAGTGAACTATTAAGTTAAAGCCTCCCAGTGCAGCAAATCTGCTAGCAGAGGAAGCTTCAGGTCAGCTTGCCAACAAATGGATGTGTAAACAGGCAGCTCGGTTTCCTGCAGAAATTTGTCATTTAGAAGCAAGAGTTGGAAATAGAAATGACTGCATTTGCCCAGTAGTAAAGACAGAACAAGATAGCCATTACAATATGTTAGCCAAGTCAGAGAATAAATTTGGAAAGATGAAGCAACACAGATTTGATGAAAAACCATCACGTGAGCCTGATCAGTAACTAACCTGTTTACTACAACTCAAGTGCATGCAGCACCGTGGAAGAGACATACAGAATGTATTTAACTACTAGATGTAGGAGGAAAACCCTAATTGGGTTTGTCTGCTCTCCTGTCTGGCCACCAGCTGACAATTCAACAGCTGACCTCTCTGAACCAATCCTGACTGCAAAAAAGAAAGGCTAGGTTGAGGTCACTTGGGTGGGCAAAGGTTGGGCTGGTTCTTATTTAGACTGAACTGTTTCACCCATCTCTAGTTACTCAATGTCATTACAACATACTCAAATAACATAACATGCCACAATAAGCCACATGCCAAGAATATAAATACACTCGAGACTGTCAGGTACATATACGTATAATTCTCCAATATGTTCACAATATGTAAGGAAACCTCACGAGTGTAGGAGCCTCTAATGGTTCTGATGCAGGGTCTCATTTTATCAGTACTCCTAGGGTTAGTGCCTATTCCTGTTTTGGTTCCTTCAACCACAGCACCAAATCACCAAATCTCTCAAATTAAAGAACAAGCCCCGCACATTTATTCACAAGCACTGTAAGTTGGACCCATTGGTTGAGAATGATCTTTACAAAAGCTGCAGAGTTTATTGTGTTTTTATACATACCCTGTTTCTCTCAAAATAAGACTCCCCTAATAATAAGCCCAATTGGACTTTTGAGCTCATGGCAATAAGGCCAAGCACTTATTTCAGGGTTCAAAAAAATATAAGATAGGGTCTTATTTTCGGGGAAACATGGTACATACATATACATATACATATACATATACATATACATATACATATACATACACATACACATACACATACACATACACATACACACACACACACACACACACACACACAGTAGTGGCCAAAATTGTGGTTTTTATGGTACTACAAAATTGTACCAAAATTGTAGTACCATAAAATTATATATCAATGGAAAGATAATTTAATCAAGAATGTAATGCAATAACTTTTATGAAGGATTTGCTATTAGAATAGCAGTTACAGTATAAAGAAGAAAAGTTAAACACGTAGAAAAAACGAGATATACAAAAATTATCACGTCAGTTAATACTTAGTTGGGTAACCTTTATCATGAATTACGGCCTTACAACCTCTTCCCATGGAGTGAACCAAGTCTTTTAGTTCTGCAGCTGTTATAATGTGAAACCAAGATTGAATTATTGCTTCTATTAACTGGGTTTTATTGCTGAGTCGCTTCTGATTAACAAGTTTCTTTAGTCGGCTCCATAGATTTTCAATTGGGTTAAGGTCTGGGCTATTCCCAGGCCATTCCAGCAGTGGAATATGATTATCTTGAAACTCCAAAAAAAAAAGCCATCAAACCTCAAAAATACACTTTTCCCAAAAGGTTTCCACAATTGTGGCCACTACTGTATATGTGTGTGTGTATTCTATTTCCTTTTTCTTTCTGAAATAAAGATACAAAAAGAAAACCAAGCAGTGGAGTGCTCATAAATAAGTCTTGTAATACATTCAATAGGACTTACTAGATACTAAGCATGTATAGAAGAGAGGGCCTTTTGTACAGCTAAGACTATGTAAATGGGCTTAATTTAAAAGCCTCATAATGCCAGAAGTGTCACCTGAGATAGTTCTGCCCTTTGCACAACTTGATGCTTGGGATAGAGGTTGGTAGAAGAACAAAGAGAAAGAGGCAAAACTTAATCCTTGATCTATAATGCCACTGAAACTGGGTCCCCCCCCATTTCTCATTAACCTCACCCCAAATAATAGTTTGGCCTTCCTAACATTACCCCCAAAATTCATCACAGTGACACTAGACTTGTCTCTTCCATAGGCCTCAAAACTTCCTGAAAACACAAAGCAAAGAAGATAGCATAGAAGCTGGGGAAAGGTGTTCTAACATCTTGTAGCCTTTAATTCAATACTTTGTTTATCTACTCATCTGGTTTATGATGTATTTTACTGAACTGCCGATTTTACGTTTTCTTTTCATGAACGATGAACTAATACTCTAATTTAACAGAAAGGTAGTGTAATATACAATGCGTAATTTATAACATGGGATCTAAACCAGAATATAAATTAGTGCCATCTGCTCTGATTCCATTGTCTAATCTTTCTCTTATGTGCTCTACAACATCTGAAACCTCCTTAGCAGAATAGGAGAGAAAGTTTTAATTTGACACATGAAGACAACTACAGTCAGTTCATTATTCCAAAATAAAGCTATCTTATCTGAAATTCTACACTCCAAATCATATACTCTACTTTGCACAGCAGGCATACAAGGCCATGCTTTCCTTTGAATTTGATTGATTGATTGATTGATTGATTGATTGATTGATGATTGGTTGATTTGTATTTTTTAAAAAAATTTGATTTATATGCCGCCCTTCTCCGGAGACTCAGGGCGGCTTACAATGTGCTAAGCAATAGCCTTCATCCTTTTGTATATTTATACAAAGTCAGCTTATTGCCCCCATAACTGGGTCCTCAATTTACCTACCTTAGAAAGGATGGAAGGCTGAGTCAACCTTGAGCCTGGCGAGATTCGAACCTGCAGTAATTGCAGGCAGCTGGTCTTAATAACAGGGTGCTTTAGACCACTGTACTACCAAGGCTCATTCCACCTTTATTATCTTTACAACTAACTCAAGATGGTGAACATATCCAACACAAGATCCTCCTCTTATTTTCCACATGACAACCCTGTGAGGCAACTTGGCCTGACACAGCAACTCACCAGGCTGGCTTTCATAGCTAAGGTGCGACTTGAACTCACGGTGTCTCACTTTCTAGCCTGGTTCCTTAAGTACTAGACCAAACTGGGTCTCTGAATTATAATTGTACACTGTAAAGTAGGGGGCAGAGATAAAGCTAAATTTCATTTCATCTAAATGTAATTAAAATGAAATGTAATTTCATTTTATGAAATTTTAATAGGATTGAGCTCCAGTCATGTATATATCCCATTATTGTCCCATTAAAAATAAAATTCAGTAATAACTTTTGAAGATCTCCAATGGCTTCACAAAAGGCCTTCATGGGCCATGGACCTTGGAGTATCAAGTTATGCACTTCCATTGTAAAGGATGTTAACAGGAATGGCTTGTAACAATTTATTAAATTTATATGGGAGTTGCAATATATATTATTATCATTAGTATTTTATATCAGGTATAAGAAGTAGGGGGAGATAATGGCAGACCATTCTGAGCAATTAGCGAATATTTCAATTCCAAATAGTTAAATAATAAAGACATTAAAAATCCTACTCCCTCTTGCAATTAAGAAAGACTTAAAACAAATGAGCAAATACATCTAAGATGTTGATCTCCAATTCCACGTCTTCTTCTTTGAGCAATTTTTTGCAGCTGATTTTGCCTAGCAGCTTTGGGAATCTAGTGAAAAGTAACATAGGTTCAGCAAACCTAAGATTTGCTTTTTTTTCTTTCTTCTATATTAGTGCCAGAGAATTTCAGATGTTAATATGTGGACTGTATTGGTTGGGACTGCTAAGAGATGAGCAACATCTGGAGGGCAATAGGTTCTCTACCACTATTTTATAGAGATGTTGCCTCTGACCCATATTTTCAGTAAGTATCACAGGTATAACCTGAGATCAAAAGTCCAAGATATTCATTCAAACCCACTTGGTATATTTAACAGTGAAATAATTGTATTGTACCCTTCCATCTTGTGATGCAGAGAAAGGTAACAGGGGTCAATGGTCTGAATTCTGAGCATATAAACGTGCAGAAATATCATCTGGCAAGCATTAGGACTTCCCTGTTTCCAACCATAATTTTGTATCTGTTTTACGGAGTCACTTGTTCAGTGATTATAAATTAGAGTATTTGGGAGAGGTCTAGTGAAAATATTCACCTTTTAGTGGCCCAGACTTTTAAGTGTTATGAGAGAAAAAACATATTTTATGCTTACATTTTTTCTACATTGCTAACAGATGCCGCTTGCTCCAGAGCCAAACAACTGTAACACATACACACCCATAGCACACATAAGAGACAGGGCAGCTCTACAACAGTATTCAACCAATGTCAGCATTTAGTTGACAGGAAAAATAAATAATTAGTTATCACAAATAGAATTTTCATTTTCATGATTATAGCAGATGATTCCATACCTGTTATATTCTGCTTGCTTAGATCATTCTAACATTTTGTTTCTTAGAACAGATGGGGAAGGGGGGATGCAAAGGAAAAAGCTGGTATTAACCGAAAAAAGGACTACATGTTTGACAATTTCTTCTTGGCCAGAAATATCTGGTCTTTTTGGCACCTAAATGTTTAGCCATTTGCCAAATCTGAATCATGGAGAGTATAGCTTCACTCCCAGCTAGCGCTTCAAGAAACTTTTTATGTTTGGCTGGAAACAATAGGATCCCACAATCTTTTGCTTGATGTCAGTTTGTAAATGTGCAGAAGAAATCTGGATTCCAGATTGGGGAAGGGTTTGAAATTAATAGTACCCACTCTTTATTAGCTTCATTTCTCTTCAGATAATGGCCTGGAGACACCCAGCTTAGATCTGCTTCTGGAGCGAGAGAGTTTTGAATCTGGGCAGTAATTGAATATAAAATTACTTTGTTTATACAATTTTCTGTCAATTATTAACAGAGTTTTGGAAAAGCAACTAAACAAAGATGATGATGATGATGATGATGATGATGATAGACAGACAGACAGACAGACGAACCAATACAATAAACTCAAACGCAAACATAATCAATCATCTCAAATTATTCATTAGCAATACCTACTTTTGATGGGATAGGGAGACATACTAGAGCATAGGTATGCCTTGAAACCCTAGGATCACATGTGATTTGTTGCATAATGGTATGCAGCTCTTCACTACATTCCCAAGGTGTATTGCAAATGATTGGTTCTGACTTCTATGCCTGCTAGGGAAGACAATATGGAGGGAAGGGAGAAGAAAAAGAAAGGGAAGGATTGGCTTCACTATTTCTGTCTGTGGCCCCAGCCAGTGCTTTTTTAAGATCCAGCCATAGTAGGCCTGCAAGGTCCAGACACTTATCTGCTTGTGATAATGTGGCCCTCCACTGATAAAAGTTTATAGTGTCTGTAGTAAGTTAGCTAAGTCCAATAACTATATATATAAATCCTTTTTATTAGAAAGGCCTAAAATGGCTCACTACTATTATTTCCTCCCTACAAGCCTAGTCTCCTGTCACTGGTTTAATTATTAATATTCACACCAAAATCTGGGACTTAGATCTCAGGAAAGAGGAATGCACACATTAATCATTTTACCCTACAATTAATATTAAATTACTGTCACAGTATAATCTGACAGTAATATTCTGACAGAATATAATCTGTCAGAGTTGCAGAGTTGCATACACCAATTCCTAGCAAAATGAGAGATGCACAAGTCCAAAATGGAGGCAAGTCACTAGCTAAAATGAAATGGGGGGAAACTTCGGGAGGGTCTCTTTATTAAATAATCCAATGCCTTGAATTGCTAGAAGATTGTTAGAGGAATATGCTGTGTTCTGTCAATTAAGTGTGATTCAAGAGAGATGACTTTTGAGACATGTAGAGCAGATTGGGACCTATCTTTTCAAAAGGGGAAGGGAGGAAGGGAAGGGAGAAAAGGAAGGAAGGAAGGAAGGAAGGAAGGAAGGAAGGAAGGAAGGAAGGAAGGAAGGAAGGAGGGAACTATACATATATAGTTTCTCTATATGTATCATTGGGACCACAGATTCCAATACAAATACCTTGGATATCTGCACAAAGGCATACTGAAGAATATCAACTACACTATTGTTACATACTTTTACTCTCAGGGATATGTGATTACTCTTTTTACTTGTTGCCCTGGAAACCAATTTCTCTCTTGGCAGATACTCCATACTTCTACAGGAAACTGAATTTAAATCCTTAGGCATAACTTCTAGATTGAGCCTGCCCTTTCTGTTTGTACTCCTTTAATAATATCCATGCCCTCACTGCTGGCTGTACTAAAATCCAAGTATGATCTTTGCTTCCTCCTCATTATTAGTTCATAAGAGTAACACTCTAGAGTCACACGTCGGGTTATCCATTACCTAAAGTGAAAAACTTGCTAACTTTAGGAGTCCTGTTCCTTGACTTACACCCAGTGTTTACTTAAGGATTTTCACCCCACAGCCTCATAATGGCCCTGTAATTTGCGTCTTTTGAGAAGCTTTATGGAACTGGTCTTCATCAGCCTTGACTCTTTCGGTATACAACAGGTGGGTCAGTCAATGGGTGTTTTGGGAATAAACAATGGAATAAGATGGAATGCTAGAAATAAAAACAGAATTGTGGCAGTGCAATCAATCAAAAATATGATTCCTTAGTGAAAAGAAGAAGAGCATTGAGGAAAAGGAAGAAGCCAAATAGAATACTTTTCTGTACATAGTATGCTCAGAAAGTTCAAGTTGGAAATGATAAACGGTAAAAAAAAAAATCTTTTGCAGCTTGCATTGAATACAGACTTTTCCAAAGAATGATACTCAGCACCAGTTTACACATTTTTTATGTGGCAATAAAATTTGTGAATGCATACATGAAAATAGAATGAATAACAAAGCAAACATCCATCAGCAAACACACTGGTTTTTAGCTGGATGACTATTACCAGAGACTCATGGCTGATTATGCTTCCTCCTCCTCCAAATGTAAGACTGGAAAAAAAAGACTGGAAAAAAATGCCAGAGGTTAATACATGTTATCTGTGCATGTAAGAAAATGATCTGGATTTGAGGTGGTATCTATTAAGAGGGAGACTGTTCCTCCTCTGGAGGATCAGGAGGAAGAGAAAGAAGATGTAAATAAAATCTCTTAGCCTACCTTAAGAAGTCAGGGTGGTGGATTTGATACTTATTACTATTGAAATACTTATTACTATTGGAAACATATTACTGTTACTCTTCCACACCCATAAAGTTGCATAGTGTACTATATGATGTTTATTAAATGTTACAACAAAAAAGATAAAAGCTAATATAAACTAAAAAAAAGAAAAGAATAAAAAGGAAAAAAATGCAGAAAAGAAAAATAAAGAAGAATAAAGAAAAAGAAAAAGAAAGAAGTAACTTCCCCCTTCATCACAATAAATATAAAACAATTTTAGAAACATATCACTTTCTCTTAAAATGCAACAAATAATCTCTTCTTCCTACATCTTATCTCTTATCTATAAACAAAACTTTAAAGTCTCATCATTCTATCTCGGTCAATAAAAATCCATTGAAGGTTACCAGAGGTAGCAACATATCTATTTTAATCTTGATCAAATAAACCAATTTTATATATTCCTTCCCTTCATGTTTAACCATCTTGATCTTTAATCTCTCTAAATAATGTCCTAGAACTTGATTTCTTTTCTGTTTTTCTCTGTCCTGTCTCACAAATTCCTTAAAGTTTAACAGATCTATTTTGCAAATCCAATATAAGAAAGTTATCCAAATCACTTTTCTGGTTTGTTATTTGTATATTCCTTTTTATTAATGAGACATCTGATAGTTTCATTTGTATAACCAATATATCATCTTTTTCAGACCATTTTTGAAATGGGCATAAGTCATTTTTAAATCCAAATTCAAATCATTTTCGGTGTTGTCTGGTAAAACTTATTCCTCTTTCATAACATCATTTACACAGTCTATCTATAATGGCAGACACTCTTAAAATTAACTTCTGGGCCCATTGTTCACAAATGACCTTCAATACATCCAGTGTTAAAGTATTTTACTCTATCTTGTGTTAGCAAGTCAGATTTAACAGTTCTTTTCCTTTAATTGTAATCTTTAGTTCCTCCTGGATTCCTCTCGTTGATTAATCTTTAAGTCCTATCCTATCATGTTCTTTTCCAAATTCAAAACTACAGCTGTTTTCCATAACAAGGATTCTTATAATTTATTTCAAAACCTTAGTTCAAATCTATCTGAAGCCTTTATCCATTCATAAATTTCTGAAAGAAACAGTCTAATCACACTTTTACCATCTATTCCCCTGAAAAGAGTTTTCTATATCCTTAAACTCATACTTAAACCTTCTTTTGCTAAGGATTGAAACAAAATCACCCCATGAATGTCATAAAACTTGCTATTTCAAAGGTTCTTAGTATTTAAAAATCAGTGAAAAATTCCAAAAGGGATTAAGAAATGAGGCATGGCCAATCTTTGTCCATATAGGCTATATTACAAGTGTATTAGCTTAAAACCATACAACTGTAAGCTTAGTTGGAATCACTTGACTCCCAGCTTCTTGACTCATCAGCCAACTCCAAAAATCTTGGTTTGTGCAGTCTACTCATGAGGAGCAGCTGTCCAGAGTACATATGGGTGATCTCATGATCTCTTCTTTCTCCAGAAAAAAATCATGGGGCAGGATCTGCCAATCTTCACCATAATGCCATTTTTATTCCTTCAGGAATGTCTAACTCTGTATGTTCTCCATACATATAAGCATAGTATAACTATTTTTTTTTATTCACTCCAGGATTGAATATATGGTAGTGTTGTTGGCATAACTTTTATTATACCTGGTTTTTTTTTCCTGATCTAATATTTATGTTTTTTTAGTTATCATCGTCCATCATCTACCACATAAATTTCATTTAAAATAGTTCCTTAATTCTGAGCCCTACTTTTTATCAGAAAAATTTCTTGTCCTTAACTTTATTTATTGTACTTGAGAATGTAAGAGTGTCCCTGCTCTGGGCAAGAGAATCTGTTTAACTCATAATAAATCTTGACTATAATTGGTAAATGAATGCCTCCTAAGTGACAAGAAACTGGATTATTACAGAATATCTAAACATGCAAACCAGCACCTGCATAAAAAACATCAGTTAATAGATTTATATTCCATTTTACCTCCAAGAGCTCAAAGCAGCACCACTTTCCCTCACATAACAACCTTGTGAGGTAGTGGATTGAAAGTATCCAACAAACTTCTATGACTTTTAAACTTGGTTTAACTTTGTTGTAATCCAACACCTGAATCTGTTTACCACAAAAGTTCTCCAATTGTGATAAGTGCAATCAAATAACTGATGATTAAAGGTCTACTCATATATTCATTTGTTTTTTCATGTGTCCTATTGGAATCTACATTTATTTCTAAATATATACACATAAAACTGTAATGTGAATTTTTTATAGAAAGTGACAGTTTTCTATGCTATTAAAAATTACATCCCAAACTACATCCCTTCTTTATTGACTATGGTCTATTCTAGATTATTTACAGTGATTTACCCTATTATGCAGAAATGTGTTTACAAATTCCACAAAGAATTTCACATTTTCAAATTCCACATTTCCACAGCAAATGTTACTGGGGAAAAATCCTAACCAAACAAAATAGATAATCAGTCCATCTCTTTCAATATTGTACTGCCTTTCTCAGTCCCATCTAGAAACTATGGAGTCTGGATCTGTGGTACACAGATTATATGCTTTACCACTAAAATAGAATTCTTTCCTTTATATCTAATGGACATAATCCAGTTTTATCTAATTACTTGTAAGTCTCATTAATTTTAGAAGAAGATCTGAGCATACTCTTATATTTGTCTTAAGGTTTCAAGTGGCTTGGCTGGTTCTGGCTTGTGCCCAAAATCGTTTACTTTGAACTTTTAATGCAGTTTAAAGCTGGGCTGTTTTTACTGCTCTTCATGTGGGTGGGCAATACTATTTCATTTTAAGTAAAATTAAGTATGCTAGGTCCCCTCATCTGCTGGTTGCCACAGCATGCACATTCAAGTGATTTATAAGGCCTGCTTCCTTTGGGGCAACCCCATTACCTTGGGCACTAAAAGTTGCTAGCTGTACAGGTGCAACATTTGTTTAAATAAATCTGAACCATTGGAACATAACAGCAAAGCAGAAATCTGTGATGTGCAAAGTTATTCCAGAGATCTGCTTATTAATTCCTGAAATACCACTGAGACTATACAAAATATTTTCAAAGTCTGTTTTTTAAATTGCCATTTTATTTAGCTTTATAAGGGGAAAAACCATAGCAAGGTGGAGTGGGGAGGGGAATCTTAGTTTGTAAGACATCTTGCTATCTGACAAAATCCAGCATCAAGATCAGCTGAATAGCTCAGAGGTGGGTTTCAGCAGGTTTTGATCAGTTCTGGGGAACCTGTAGCAGAAATTTTGAGTAGTTCGGAGAACTGGTAGTAAAAATTCTGACTGGCCTCGGCCCCATCTATTCTCTGCTTCCCGAGTCCCAGCTGATCAGGATGAAATGGGGATTTTGCAGTATCCTTCCCCTGGAATGGGGTGGGAATGGAGATTTTACAGTATCCTTCCCCTGTCATACCCACCAAGCCACGCCCACCAAGCCATGCAACGCCCACCAAGCCACACCCACCGAACCGGTAGTAAAAAAATTTGAAAACCACCACTGGAATAGCTACGTTTTACTGGATAATGTAATCATGGTCTATCACAGGCTTGCAAAACAAAAGTCACCTAAGGCTCATCAAGTAACCTTGTGTGACCCACAAGCATTTAAAAAAAAAAAAAACTCAGTAAATCCACTGCCACCAAAAGCACCACCCACCAGGAAGGATCTGCTGCTACCAGAAAACATTTATTTTTATTTATTTTATTTAATTATATACCACCCCTCTCCCGAAGGACTCAGGGCGGTGAACAGCCATAATAAAAACAATGTACAAAATAGAATTTAAAAGCAGATTAAAATAATTAAATCATAGGCTGAATTTAAAACTCTCATTTTAAAACCAATTTTAAAACCCCATTAAAACCAAATTAAAATCATTTATCCCATCAGAGCGGCTTGCTAGAATAACAGGGTCTTCAACATGCTGCTGGACACCTCCAAAACCTGCACCGCACAACTGATCAGCACACAATTAACTTTTATTTAACAATGTAGCCCTTTACCCATGAGTTGTGCAGTCCTAATCGTACAGATTGCTTGTGCTCAGAAAACTGCTTTTAAAACAGCCCTGATATCATGTTAGATGCTCAGATACATTGAGTCCTCCAGAGCTTTGAAATGGGCTGACATCTTCCTAAAAACAGGCATGGAGATTCCTTCTGGCCTCTTGACTTTTAGGATCCAAGCCAGAAACATTTCTTTGTGAAATTATAGTGCCAGCCTTAAGGGGAGAGTGGAAGCATAAGAAAAATAATAAACCAAAAAAAAAAAAAAAAGTTTATTCCAAACTTTTCAGAGCTTCAGGATTCGGTTCTGATTTGATTTTGAATGTAAATAAAGTTTCAATGTTCTCTTTTTGTTGTTGTCAACATGGATTTTGTTTTGAAATACAAGTAACACCACCCAAAAAAAAACCCCAAAACCCATGATTACTAAAATAATGGAGGATCACTTGTTATAAAACCATCTTATTGTACGGGGGGAGTGGGGAGTATTGGAATCACAGATTCAGATAGTATTTTAAAAATAGTTCAGTGCCTTTAATTATTAAATAAAACATTAGTATACTTTGGGGGATAGTTTGTTCCAATAAAACCTTATTGCACAACAGGACTGGATCATCATTCCAATGCATAACAGGCTATAAACACATATTGACTCTATTTCCTGAGAGAGATGAGATTGTCAATTCCTGATCCAAGAAGATAATATCCAGGAATGATGGCTATTTCTCTCTTGGTATTGCTGCAACTGAGTATCTGAAATAAAATACAGTCTTTTTGCCAGATAGTAAGTAGGATAGTGTTGGAAGAAATATTCTTCTGAGTTCAGTTCCAAGTGTGGAAAAAGACATTGGATTCATGGAAGTTGCTTGGAAAGAAGGTTTATTGATGAACAGGATCACATGCCTTGGAGATCTTGGGCAGAAAAAGGGAAGAGATGCTGAGAGTCCTTGAGTTTTATACCCTCTCTGGTTTTGAACTTCTTGGGGCACAGGAAAAGTATCCTGATTGGTTGCTGTCAGAGGTCATGGCTAGCTTTATAGTTTGTCTCTGTGTTAAACTTGGTTCAATCTTGTTGGGTGATGCAGTGAAGGGCAATTAAATGGCTCTGCCTGAAGGAGGTAGATCTTTGTTATGTAGAATGGACTGTCTCAGGCCTTAATGGCCCATTAACAAAGTGTGGGGGGGGTGAGTTTCTGCCTCCCTTTTAGGGGAAACATTAAAGAATCAGACTACATTTTGAGTCAATACAATGTTGTGATATTTGCCTAAGGAGACAAGTTAGCCGCTTTTTAAGAATCAGTAAGTAATACACAACACGTGTGAATGCCAAAGAAATTCTTCCCCAATCACAAAATTAGGCCTTTTTTATTGCAGAGCATATATAACAGCATTAAGAACTGTTAGTGGGCATGTATCTATTTTTAAAAATGTATTATTCTGTCATGTCGTACAGAGCCAGTTTGGTCGAATGATTAAGGCACCAAGCTAGAAAACAGAAGATCTGGGTTGTGCCTTAGCCATGAAAGCCAGCTGGGTGACTCTGGGCCAGTCACTCTTTCTCAGCCCAAACTACTATGCAGGGATATTGTTGTGGGTAAATAGGAGGAGGAAGGAGTATTAGATATGTTCCCCGTGTTGAGTTATTTGTAAAAATAAAAAGGCGGGATACAAATAAATAAAATATATAATATATAGTATCATGAAAATTTGCTACCTGACCCCGATGGCATCTTTCTCTGTTGAACCTTATTTCAAAATTGCTGATTAAAAACGGTCCTCTCATTATATCTGAGTCATTAGACTGAAGTTAGAACTCAGAAAAAGTTATAAAAAATATATAATTCTGCCCTACACTATAAGGGAATTCTTTGGAAGTGATTTTGGAGATGGTCCTGACTGTTTAGCCACAGGGGAAATTGCTAAGGGTACAGCCAGACTTTTTTTCCTATTTGCCATCTGTTCTTAATGCATCTTGATTTGGAGTCAAAACTGGACTATTTCTATTACCATAGCACTTTACAATGCCAGTGCACCATAATGGTTGAAGTATACAACACAAAGAGAGCTGGAGTAAAACTTCTATTCAATTATGAAGCTTACTGGGTGATTTTGAGTCAATTGTCACAACCCCTCCGAGCTTTTTTTGTTTTGTAAAAACATGGAGAGCTTCAAACAAGGTAGAGAATGGGACAGTGTCTGCATCCCCCGCCACTCTTCCTGGATTCCTGACCTTCAGATGGGAGAGTTGAAAGAGGAGTGAAGCCAAGTTTCAAATCTCTACAAGAGAAGTAGAGCTCTTCAGTCCTGCTTTCATGGCAGATGCTATGAAAATCCCATACCTTTGGAGGTTACTACTACTAGATTATTTTTCCTAAAATAAAATTTAAAAACAGACGAAAAACATGACATCTCCTAAATGGTTTATAATGAATTATGAATATTATCTTTATTATAGCATCTTTTCTTTTATGTACACTGAGAGCATAGGCACCAAGACAAATTCCTTGTGTGTCCAATCACCCTTGGCCAATAAAGAATTCTATTCTATTCTATTCTATTCTATTCTATTCTATTCTATTCTATTCTATTCTATTCTATTCTATTCTATTCTATTCTATTCTATTCTATTAAAAATAAGTTAGAAAACAGACCGGTTCAGATCTTCACTTAGACATGAAGCTCGCATGGCCCCTTAGCCAACCATTCTGTCTTGGCCTATCCAAACACACAGAGTTCAAAGGGAAAAAAAGAAGGCTAACTATGTGTGCCACTTCATATTGTTCATGGAAGAAAAAAGTGGGGCATGAAGACAAAGCATGCAACCTTTAACAGTTCTGGGAATGCTCCCATCTGAAATCTAGCGGCTTCATAATTTGTGGGTTTTTATAGTGCTTCTTTCCCTTCCCTTCCTTTTGCCTGTTTCTCTCTTGTTAATAAGAATTTTGACAAAGGTTCTGAATTTTTGTAGTTCAGCCACATACATTGCTGAAGGCTACTCTAGTTATAAAATCAACAGCAAAACATACATCTTGAAATAGCTGCTGACGTTTTGAAGGTTACCTTGCTCTCTCATAATAATATAATTTGTTAGAGGTTTTATTGCCAGTTCTATCAGCCATTATGGACTTATTTGGAAACATATGACATGTTCATCCCCTCCTTTGCAGTTAATTAATTGTCCTTCACAATGGACATTAGGTGGCTTGGCTATTTTTTCATTTGAGTCAATCAGAAGCATCTAATAATAAAGCAGAGTTAGCATTTAGTATTTTTGGGCTGCTAATTTCTAGCTTAGTTTGCAAACAAACAAAAATGACTTTATTAAGAGATAGACAGGATGGGAAATAGATCAGTAAGTAGTAAATAGTACTTAATATATAAAGAGTAAGTTTCTACCTACTGCTTGTCATTTGAGCATTTTTTCGCTTCCCTCAAGCACTGTCCAGTCAACCTTCTGCACATACCTCTGTAAATATGGAGTGTTAAAATGTAGAGTCCTCGGGATTTTGTTGAATGGGATTACTTCATTACTAAGAAATGAGCGTGGGTTTTGTGATCGGTCCCAGAGTTTTCCTGTTTAGATCCCAAGGCATTGCTTTAATTCCGGACATATGTACGCACTGGCATGGAACAGCTTGCTTGCTTTGTTTGACATATGTCAGCCTCATTTAATAATAATTAATTTTGTTATTTCAATTTCTTTTTTTATTACTGCAAGACTCCAAGGTAATAATTATGCCCTCTAGTGGCTAGCCGCACAACATTAAGTATCATTGAAGAACTGGCCGCAGAAAGTAGATCAAAAGTCTAGGTTCTAGCAAAATTGTTCCTTATACAATGCAAAGATGAATTTCTTTCCCAAAGCTTCTCTAACTCTTGCATAGGTTCTTGATCTACATTGAAAGGGGAAAAAACAGAAATTGACTTGCTGCTGTATATTTCAATATTATCCAAAACTGAAAACTGAGTTATAATGCTTTGTAATCTATTAATAGCATTATAACTATTATATTATGTTAACTATTATATTATAATGCTATAACTATAGCATTATAACTCCTCTGAAATATGGGGAAAGATTGCAAGCATTGATAGAGAAGATGTACATACCACTCCCAAATTAGGACAAAGCTGTTTCTATAAGTCATAGATCAAGACTCTAATGATAGAACATACAAATTCATTCAAAACCTTATGTTCATGATCACAGGCTCAGGAAAACACCTGGCCCATACCCTGATCAGATAAAGCTCCAGGTTCCAAAGTTTTCAAAGAAACAGTATTGTTTAAAGTCTTATTCTATATATCTTTGACTTTTGTTTCTAATTTACTTGCAAGAGATGGATGCGGTTATGAAGGATACATGGATGCTACTCCTTATCAGTTATTAATAATTCATAACTCTTAGGTAAACCTGCATATTTTTTGAGCAGTATGTATATTTCTTCATTATTTCCTTGGCCTGACTATCCAGAATATTCCTAACAAGTCCAAACAAAGAAAGTCAAGGAAATACATTTATTAATTCAAAACTTTTCATTATCCTGATTTGCTTCATCTACTCTAATGTAACCAAAGAAGGACATATATGTGATAGCTGAAACTGCAAAGGATACAGAAATTCTAGTAATTCTAGACCAAAGTAATGGCAACAAATATAGCAATCAGCCTTAGAACTGACAATGAAAACACTGAAGTATTGGATATCTTCTGATCAAATTCTCCTGGAGAACATCTATGTCATCATCAAGAAGCAACGTGGATTTGCTGGCACATAATCATCCATTTAGCTTAATAATAGCAGCAAGGATGAAATAAAATATTGCACAAGCAAGCAGCCAGATCAACAAAATTCCCCCTTTCATTCATTGTATCATAAAAGTGCTTTTTGTGGGACTATTGCAGATTGTTGTGTGGTAATTCATTGAATGATTCATTAAGGTACCAGGTATAAGTAAACCCAAGGCATTCATTCCATTTGTCACAATGCAGTATTATAACAAACTGGAGAAAGCTGAGGTTTGAGTGTGATGCAGATTGTAATTTGGAAATTGATGCTATACTTTTAAAAGAAAGAGAGGAAACCACTAATATTTGTCATACCTGTACCTCCCATAACACTTATGTTTTGTTTCTGTTGCAGAACTGAAGCCCGGCTTATTCCAGCAAAATGGGAAGAAAAAAATGAAATAAATTAAAATTGCTTTGGATCTTTTCCTTCTTCCTTCAACAGTTAAAAACTATGCAGTCAATCTTCAGGGTGTTTCAAGCACACACTCTCTTCTGAACTATTCTAGGCAAGTTTCACTAAAAGAGTTACCCATTCTTTCCACCTTACTCTGTTTCCTAAAGAAACTACAATTTAAAGTTACTGAAGTTAGCCTCAGTCTTATTCAACTACAATATTCCTCCTAAGAGAAGGAGACCAAAAGAAAATGTGTTAAAATGTTCAGTAATATGAAGTAAATTAATGCCATCCTCTCTTTGTCTACAGATGTAGATTTTAGTATATTTAATACATATATAGTGATGATGTTCAGCTTAATAAAATTTGACAGTTCCCTTAAGCACAGCACCAAGGGCATCTTTTCTGGATGCAATATCTACATTATTCTTCAGTGTGGTTAAATAAACAATCTTCTCCATTGTTTTTGGTTGTTATTGCCAAGAAGAATTGAATTCATACAATCGAAATCTCTTATGGACCAACAACCCAAACAAATAAATGCAATATTATAATAACTATTTCATTTCTTACATATTTTTTTCAGTAGGAATTCACAGCCATGCTTTTTAATAACTTAGTTCTTACACACAGAATACATGCTTATTCCCCAGTAGTGGATAGCTGCATTTGAGTGTAATTATAATGTATGATACATACATACATACATACATGCATACATACATACATACATACATAGAGAGAGAGATTAACATTTCAACATATTTTTGACAAGACCCAAATAATTATAGTATTTCAGATGAAAGTATGTATACATTGTCATTTTGGCTGTAATAGTAACACTTGCCCCCCAAAGTTCTAATTACAATTAATCTGCTTTTACTCTTCAACCATATCATCTCCTTTATATCTCCAAAATATTCATATCTAAATATATAAACAAAGATATTTTAAAGCATATTCTCCTCTTTAAATATGCATTTCTTTATATTTTCTTTCAAATGATATGTCTAAACTGCTTTTTTAAATCCCTTTTTGGATCAAAGAATGTCACGTTAAAGAAATATGAAACACTCCAATCCGCATATTAATCTAGCTTTCTCCAACTTGTGCTACAATGTGGATGTTCTTGGATGTTATCCCATATAACATGTCAGTCCACATTGCTTTTAGCCAGGTCAATATAGGATTCTGAGAATTGAAGTCCAACAACTGAAGGATACTAGCCTGAAAGAGTTGCATTAGTCTATTAGGTGTCAATCAAATCTGTTCTTCCTCATCATTGTCATTCAACTTACTCTAAATTTTGTGTTATGATTTCAAAAGGAAATTTGCTGGCTTGCTACATACCATTAGTTGGCACTGGCAAAGCTAGAAATCTACTCAGTACTAGCTTCAGGTTAAGGAAATTATATGTCACCAAAGGATATCTTTCATTATAGGTATCACTATTTCAGGAGTGAGAAATCTAGTTTGCATCAGATAGTTTGGATCACATTTCCCACAGTCCCATACCACTTGTCATACTGATTATGGCTAAAGAGAACTGAAGTCGAAACTCCTGGAGGATACCAGATTATCTACTTTGTTACAAATTATATTTTAATGCTTTTAATCCATGTTGCCAAAAAAACCTAGCTTTGGTTATCAAAGGTCTGGGTTTTTTTTTCTAGATTGTACTAATCTCTTCCATTTATATTGAAAAGCTGCTAGAAACTCTATTGCTGCTACTACATGAAAATGACAATTCAATGTTTTTGAATCAAATCACACATATGTGTTGGATACCAACTCCTAGATTTTTCTACCAACATAGGAAGTCTAAGTGCTGGCAATTCTGGAAGGTTCTCTTAAGACCCCAAATTTTAGTTGCTTATGTTATGCTCCCAAGCACAGTGATTTGGAGGAGGCTTTTTTTGCAACCACTGGCATCACTTCCAAATAACAGTATTTATGATCTACAGGCACACAAATAATACTCGGAGCATCACAACTATGTTTGTAATATGAATCAGTGATCAAAATTAAGAAGTATCTGGGGAGTTACTTTAACTCAGTATATTCTTTTTCATTCTGCAGTCATTTCTTATTACAAACATCTGCTTGGACATTATTATTATTATTTTATTTTATTTACAAAGGGAAAGATTTTGCTCAAATTACTCTTTCTTGGGTTATTTACTTAAATAATTACTTAAGTTACTTTACTTAACTAATTACTTAAGCACAACTGGGTTTCTTTGCTCCAGAAACATTATAGCTACTCATCTTAAATATATATAACATATGTAAATATATCTGTTCTGATAGCTGCTAATGAAAATGAAAATCTAAAACTATGTTTAAAAAATACTTCATTGATTGGTTATGTTTATAGATGCTGATTTTTTTTGCTTTGGTTTTTTTTAAAAAAATGTTAGAATTTTTTGTTAGAATCGTTATTGTCTTTAATTTATGCTGCTATAATAATAACAGATGAAGCTTATTCCAATTTATGTGCTCATCTCTATTCCTATGTATACATTTACTGTCAAGCCTGTGAAAGTTCATAATACCAAAAACAAAAGCCCCATAGCAGAAAGCTACAGATGACTTACTTCCAGAAAAGTTTCTTGTAATCTTTGTAACACAGTCTTTTAATGTGAAATAAACTAAGGATTGGTAGGGTGAGGGAAAAGATGAACACTCACACAATGAAATGAAAAAGCATGCGCTATTTCCACTTTAACTGTGTCCATTAGTGAAATGCAAAGCATGTTCTTTACAGGCAGTAATATACGTTTTCCAGATGTGGCTTCATAATTCTCCAAAGACTATCATTGTTATCATAAGATTTATGTTGGATAATTTATTAATCACATTTTTAAACCTGAAGTCTTTTTAGAAGGATGAAAGAGAACTTTAAATTAAGACATGTTAACCAAATATAGATGGCACAGTGCTATCAAACTACCTTTTCTATTTGTTTCAGATTATTTTACAGGCTTCATTGGGTTTATTGCCTCCTAAAGTCAGCATTTATATCATAGAAAGACTGACAGAATAAATCCCAAGCATTTTGAAAACTAATACAAAATTGTTGCTCTTTTCCCTCTCTGCCCCTTACCGTCAAATACTGATTAATTAATTTTAATCAAATGGTTGTTTTAGTTCATCTAGAGGTATGTAAGCTATTTAAAGTTCATTTCCAAAAGTTCTGAAGAAGGCATAGTTTACAAAAATTGTGGTTTGTTGATTTATCTCAGCTTCCTTAATGAAACATTATAAGTTGATTGTGTGTGTAAAACAGAACAAGGGAGGAATACACATGACCTAGTTGAATTTATATCCACTGGAGCATTTTTTAATAAATATCATCTGAGCATTCACAGCCACAGTTTCCTTCAGATGCTGAAATAGAAAAAGATCAATCCAGATTGCAATGAAGCCAAAAGAAAGCCATTTTCCTTTAGTGCAAAATGGGCTGTTCAGAATCCCCTGAATTCTAATTTCATGTAAAAAGGAACGTCTATCATTGTCAGCTGTAGTACTGTATTGGAGATGTATCATGGGCAGAGGAGACATAAGAATGAGAGGAAGAGCCTGGTTCAGAAATCATTTCTTCTCTAGCCTGCTATGGCTTTGCAGCAAGCTATATTCTCTCAGATTCAGACCCCTATCAATCAAACCACAGTCTTCTTACAAAGTTCAGCATTTGTTTGGAAAGTAAACACTTTACTGTTAAGCTAGAAGGGTAAACTTAGATTTGCTAGGAAAATTGCATGTATGTAATGAGCATTTTGGTATTTCCTTTTTTAGATGAAGTTCAGGAACACCATTTTAAGTAAATATGGGAATATTGAAAACATGTACATGCCTGCTATTTAAAAAATATACAATCTATTTACTGCTTTTCAGTGGTGTATTTTCTGTGAAAGGCTCACCTTTGCAAAATTTCTGTAGAAAATACTGAGTTTGGTGGCTTGAGCAGCAAGTAATCAGATACAGTATCCTCTAAAAATTATGGCCACTGTAAAAACCAAGAAGGACTGTAACTTAAAATGTCTGGAAGAGGTTCAGGGTAGCCACACTCTAAAATCTTTCAGAATATCTGTTAGATTAGAAGATTACAGCTTTAGAATAGAATAGAATAGAATAGAATAGAATAGAATAGAATAGAATAGAATAGAATAGAATAGAATAGAATAGAATTTTTATTGGCCAAGTGTGATTGGACACACAAGGAATTTGTCTTGGTGCATACACTCTCAGTGTACATAAAATAAAAGATATGTTCATCAAGAATCATAAGGTACAACACTTAATGATAGTCATAGGTTACAAATAAGCAATCAGGAAACTATATCAATATAAATCGTAAGGATACCAGCAACAAGGTTGTAGTCATACAGTCATAAGTGAGAGGAGACGGGTGATGGGAACTATGAGAAGATGAGAAGATTAATAGTAGTGCAAAATTAGTAACTAGTTTGACAGTGTTGAGGGAATTATTTGTTTAGCAGACTGATGGCGTTCGGGAAAAAACTGTTCCTGTGTCTAGTTGTTTGGCAATATTCTGTCCATTAGAGTTAAGCCATTAAAGGATTAAACTCAACTGGACTTCCCAGTGTCATCTCAGGGCTTGGGCCTAACAGCTCCCTAGCACCCATCCACAGCACACCCCACCCCACTCATAGCTCTCACTGTCTGCTTCCTGCCTGGGACTCCTGCCTCTTCCCTATTGAACAAAACAACAGAAGTCAGCTTGGGGCCTATAGTTGGGGACAGTATTAAATCCGATGGGCCTGAATTTTTATCATGTGATGACTACAATGCCCATAACTCATGGACTACTTGTAGCCCATTTCTTTTTATTTTGTTAAGAATAAACATGGGGAAGTCTATCAAAAGCTTTTCTGAAAATTAGGTATATATGGGCAGCTTGGGCATTTAGGAAAGAAAAACCCTCAACTCTATTTTGCAGTGAAAGGTATACTTTTACTAAAGCCATGTGGTTACAGAGTAAGGAAAGCCAGATCTGAAAATTCTCACAAAAAAGTCATTACTTTTTCCCCTTTCCCTGGCCCTCCCTGTCCCCCGGTCATCTTGCTAATGTCCAATAAAGTTTGAATTAGTTGTTTTGGTAACAGTTCTACAGTTTTTAGGCTCTTTGGTAGTCATATTACATTGCCATGCCTGTATCCTTGGATCATTTGACTGTTGTCTCTGATTGGCACTTCTGGTTCCTGTCGTCCTCTTCCCTATTTCTCCCTTCCTCCCCATTCCTTTATGACAGGCTGCCATCAAAGCGAAGTAAGGCTGAAGCAGTGCTATGACAGATCATTGGGACTTATTTTGTTAAGAATCTCATGGGGCACTCTATCAAAAGCTTTTCTGAAATCTGGATATATTATATCTACAGCATTCCTTTATAGTTGCTCTAGAAAAGAAAGCAAAGTTTAGTCTGGCATGATATGCATGTGAGAAACTCCTGTTAATTGCCGAAGTGTCATAACCTTGCAGTCATGTAATCATTTCAATTAACTAAAATTAAAATCTCTTTTATCTTCTTCTTGTCTATCCTAAAGTGCAATTCCTTCCTTCCTATGTGGCATAACAATGACCAACCAGGCTGCATTTCTATTCTGAGAGAAGGGTGGAGTAGACCCAACTTACTGAAGCCCTATTTTTGTAGCCCAAACAACAGCAATTCAGAGATGCAGACAGGGTCTTGTCCCTTTTTCTAGCCTTGGCCAAATGCCAAGGTACTATCCTTGATTGACATGCACACCCACGCTATCTCTCTTTTGCTGCTTGCAGGGATGCTAAAGCTGGTATAGTATTAGGTTGAAAAGTAGGTTAGAAAAATAAAGCTAAGGCTAAGATCTCCATAGTGGTCTCTTAACAGAAAATACTTCTGATACAATAATACTATTTTGGTTCATGTTGTTCACAGTCTGGTATTACTGCACAATAAAGGCAAATCAAACCGACACATTCTGAATTTGGACTTCCTCAATAAGAATAGGCTGTGTATTTTAGTGCTCTGGCTTTGATGAGAGTTCATTACAGTGCAATCAGCAGTTTTATTTTATCAATTTTGTTGCATGCTCTACAGTAAATTTCAAAAACTTCTATACTTGCCATGGAGAAAAATAACAATAATTTAACCTAGAGCGCAAAATGGGAAAGCAGTTACATTTACTGGCTAATTACAGTTAGTGAAAATTTGCAGAGATGTGTATATTATGTAGAAGGCTTTATTATTTTCATCGTCCTGGGATTAAAACATCAGGTCCTATATCTTATTTTAAAGGTGATTTTCCAATTTTTATTGAACGCTTTGTTTTAAATAGAGGCTGAATTGGGAAATTTTTGGCAAAATGAGGAAGATACTATTTATTTATAAAACAGGTAATTTTAGATCAATTTTTTAAATGCAAGAAGCACTTTAAAATGAAGGTTGAGAGAATGTAGCCTTGTGTTGAATGTGAGGTCAAGGCAGAATATGAATGACATTGTGTCGATCATATTTAGACCTGATTGAAATCCAGAGTAGTCAAGGGAGGAAAGGAACATCAGTTAACTACATGTCTGCATTCCAATTTTTGAACACAATATGACATATTGCCAATCTCTTAAAGTGATTGTTGATTAAGTATTAGGGTATAGTACATTTTCAAAAATTGGACAAAATTGTCATATCTATAATAAATGTGTCTTATGAAGCAATATATCTAAGGATTCACTTTGGAGATGTTATAGGCAGAATGAAAAATCCATAACAAAACATAAGACTAATAGTTGAACAAAAACAGCAAATAAGCTTGACCAGAAGTTTGACTTTACACTATCTGATCTTCCTTCAATATGGTGGTTGCTATCTGTGCTCAGTTGTGAGCTATCATTTCATTTATATCACTTCTTCAGATCTAGACCAAATTACTAAATCTAGATTACATTAGCCTATATCCTCATTTCAACCCAAATGCAGCAGTCTATTTTGAAAAGAATAAATAATGGAACATTACCATCCAGTGTGCATTGAATAAAAAATATGTACACATTCAATGCATATTCCATCTACTTGCAGAAACTGAAGCATCCCACAAGAAGTAAAATGCAAATTTAACATTTGAAACACAACAATCTGAGGCACAATAAACTGATACTAATTTCCATAGTTTGTCGCCATTCTGAAGATACTTAGAATCAGCCATAATGAAAAAAGTATCTAGAAAGTAAAATAAATCCATATATAATAGATCTCTCTTGGAGACTGGGATCCTTTCCCACTAACTGGAATCACACATTAAATAGATCACCCATCACAAGAGATTTCTAGCTCACAATTATCTAACCAGTTAAGATTAGATGGATTCAGAATGCATCTAAATGGTTTTAAAAAGTTAAAAGTTATTACATATTGGCAGTGGCTGTTTTTCACTACAGTAAACAAATAGGCTATAAAAAGTGCTATGCTTGGCCTGTTAACTCCATCAATTAAGAGGACTTTTCACAGTGCTATTCAGTGTAATAAGATATGTACAATTCTGAATTGCAAACAAGTTTTCATCTCCTTAGCTAAAGTATAATATATGATCCGATTACTTAGAAAAGCTATTCATAAACCTCGCTCACCAAAAAATTAAACAAATTACTGAAGCTAATTTAAAACTATTTTAGAACTTCCCATATTCAAAGAGAATTATTCATAATTTCTGTATTAGCAGTATTAAATATCTGCAAGTAAGGATGTAACTAATTCTAAACTGGAAATCTGCAAGACAAAGATACATGAAAACAGACTCAAGGAGTTGTTAATTTGCTACTATTGAGCTGTTAAAACAGATATACTTTAACACCAGTGTGGGTCAATAAAATCTCGAAACTCCAATGCGATGCACATTTGCATGGGAATAACTTCCACCGAACGTAAGCAAGCTTGCTTTTGTGCAAACCTGTATAAGATTGTTCTATAAAACATTGATATTTCTGCCCTAAATTAGAAGGGCAGTCTCCTCCACTTGTCCATTCTCAAAACCAGTTTATCATGTAAAACAGAGGAGATCGCTAAAGGAGCATTAATCATAGAGATAATCTTCCTCTGCAGTAGCCAAAAACAGTTTACACATTCTTGGCTTTTCCACTCTGGAAAATGACTCCATCTCAGTTGTTGTTTCTGGATTCAGTGTTATTCAAGAAAAATTTCTAAGCAAAGGGAGATGGGATTCAAGAGAAGACTCCAGGGGAGTCCCAAGGTCAAAAGAATGAACTACAAGACTATGAAGAGATAAATATATATATATGTATGAATAAAGCCATGGCCAAAAATGACTGAGAGGAGATTTGAGGAATTAAGCCATGAACCAGCCATACAGAGTCACCTTACAGGGAAGATGGGCAGCATAAAAATTTAATAAATAAAAAAATAAAGGATGTTGAACCCTTTTTTTTCCCCCAACACAGAACTGAAAAGAACTCTATTTTGGTTACTTCTTGTTTCTTGGCGTAATACTTGAATGCAATGTTTGGGCAAAGCAAATGAATTTTTCCCCTGTCCCTGGTTTCTTGTTAAATGTTTGAGGTAAACATTTAGGTAAAAACCTGGCCGCAGTTTTAAAAAAATGTTTCACTCAGACCTCAGATAAAATGGTGTCTTAACTAGAAAATCATGAACTGTTGTCCCTTAAAGATCTTCAGTTCAACAGAGACATTAAATAATTCATACAATAGATGAGATGGTTTGAAAACATAATGTAAAACTTAATCCTGAGTATTTATATAAAAGAATAAAGTGCTCCCCCCCCCAAAAAAAATACTTTTGTTCCCTTCAGATAAATAGGCCTCCATACAAGTTCCCAATGCATTAGACTATTCTCCAAGGAAATCAGCTCTCAGTTAACAATTCTGTCAGGCCAGTTTCCTGAACTTTTACCTCATCACAAGGCTCACAATTAGGAGCAAAGATGATGGCAGAATCTTCCCCTGCTTCAGAGTCACCCCAGTTTTAATAATAAACAAATTCTGCCTATCCCAAGTCGTTGGGAGGGATTTAATAAGGGGACAAAACTGTCAGATCCAATCTAAACATTTGGCTGATTGTATACCTCCAATGATGATGATGATGATGATGATGATGATGATGATGATGATGATAATAATAATAATAACCTGTATCCAAAAAGTCATGGGGACATAAAGTGGAAAAAGTTATAGAAAATGAGAAGGTGAAGATCTTGTGGGACTTTTGAATATAGATGGATCGTCACTTGGAACACAACACACCAGATATCACAGTTGTTGAAAACCGAAATGTACAATTTATTGACATCGTGGTACCAGGAGATGCCAGAGTCGAAGAAAAAGAACTGGAAAAAATCATGAAATATCGCGACCTGGCCATCAAAACTACATGGCTATGGATGAAACATGTAACAGTGATACCCATTGTCATCAGGGCAATTGGTACCATGTCCAAGAATTTTATAAGATACATCAACAAATTGCAGCTTCCTGCAATAACACCAGTGGAACTGCAAAAAACTGTGCTACTTGGACCATCGTACATCTTAAGAAGGTACTTGGTTGATACCTAGGACACTGGCAGCAACCCCTGTCAACCATTAGCACCAGTCAATTGTATTTGTGACATGTTTTTAAGTGTTCAATTGACTGAGTTTCATGTTTAATGAATAAAAGTTCTATAATAATAATAATAATAATAATAATAATAATAATAATAATAATAATAATAATAATAATAATAATAATGGATTGCTGTCCCATCTATTTGGGAATATGTTCACTTGTTCCAGAAATGGACACAAAGCATTGTGAAATGTCAGAAAATATAGTCAGAAACAACTTAACCAATTTGGCCTTTTGGTAAATGAATGCTTTATAACTGATCATGCCCATGGCTACACTGGCAGTCATTTTGAAAGTACAGGTAGTCTTCAACTTCCAACAGTTCATTTAGTGACTGTACAAAGTTACAACGGCATTGAAAAAAGTGATTTATGACCATTTTTTACACTTATGACCATTGCAACACCACCTTGGTCACATGATCAAAATTCGGATGCTTGGCAACTGATTCATATTATGACAGTTGCAATGTCCCGGGGTCATGTGGTCAACTTTTGTGAGCTTCTGACAAGCTAAGTCAATGGGGAAGTCAGATTCACTTAACAACCATGTTACTAACTTAACATCTGCAATGATTCACTTAACAACTGTGGCAAAAAGGTCTTAAAGAGGGGCAAATCTCACTTAATAAATGTTTCACTTAGCAACATAAATTTTGGGCTCAATTGTGGTCGTAAATCGAGGACTACCTGTATATCAAAATTCATCTCATCTCAAAATTCTAAATGTGCCCATCAGCTTCAAAAAATTCTGGAGCCCTGGCACAATATATGAAACTGTTGTTTTTTCCTTTTCCACTAAGTTTAACTTAAACATACTATTGTTTAGCCTTATTTTTAAAAAGATGTTTTTGAAAAAAAGAACTCTAAAAATATTAAATATTTTTATATATATATATTTAAAGCTGACAACATCAACTGAAATGATGTCATGCCACTCTGGGTTTTATTGTATATAATTGAAAACAAAAGTTAGCCATCTTTATGTAATTTTTTCAGCCTTTTTTTAACGAGTTCTGGAAGCATCAGACAGTATATGCAATTCTGCAATAGATTTGTACATGTGTTCATCTTTATTTCTAATGGCAGGAGGTTTCTCATCTCTAGAACATCTTTTAATCATAAATTTCCTGTGAACCATGGAATGTTTGAACTGAAAGGTGCATGAAACCAGCACAAGCTGCATGGAAGAATTCAGCTGATACAGATATAATATAGAAAGTGTAAAATGACATGGAAATGAGAGTCTGGGGAATTGTAGTTGTATTTGTGCATCATCAGTAATATCAGCTGTGATTCTGCATCCAGTTTTTTTCCCATGTTGAGGTTAGAAGACCAAATTCATTTCTTTAGGATTTTAATTGAGACTCGTGTCATAATATCCTATATTTTCTCATTTATATAGTCCCTCCAAACATTATTCTACATAAAATGTGCTACATTTGGATTCATTTTGATATTACAAAGAATCCACTTTATTCACATTTAAATTGTCAATGAAGTAAATAGTCTATCACAAACCTAAAGATTCTAAAGAACAGATATCAATCAACTTTAATTATTAAATCACCAAATTGAAAGTAAACCCTAGAGCTGAGACATTTAATTCAATATGTAGTAGCACTGAAATGGCGTGCCCATGATAAGTGATCTTTAAAGGTAAAGGTAAAAGTTTTCCCTGTCTAGTCGGGTCTGATTCTAGGGGACGGTGCTTATCTCCATTTCTTAGCCCAGGGAGCTACGGAACATTGTTACCTTCCTATCAAAGTGATATTTATCTACTCACATTTGCATGCTTTCAAACTGCTCAGTGGACATGAGTTGGGGCAAGCAATAAGCTCAGCATTTTAAACCACTGAGCCATCACACTCCCTCTAGGTGATCTTTGTACCAGAGGTATGAACTCGTTAGATGTTTGAAACTGTGAATTTTCAAAATTGCAGTTAACATAGCCAATGCCATAATGTCGTGAAAAGTTCAACCTATCTGGAAACATCCCAGATTATGTAGCCTATCAGTTAGAGTCCAATATCAGGATTTACCCATAGCTTCCTTCTTTTTCTACAGTAGCATCCATGACTATAAAAAGGATGTAGAGAAACGTATTTTAACAACAAAAGAGCACACCATCATTTAACAAAGTATATACATTGTGCCAGAGATATGGCTTATCTAGGGGTTTGGTGAGACAGTAAACTTTAACGAGTGTAAGATGTATGCTGCCTTTTTCTGTCATAATATTTCCATAAGTGGAAAATCTATTCTAATTTAATGTTGCTGTAAATGATGCTTAGTTCAGACTTCTAAGCCTTTGGGAATAGGACCATCTTAAAAAATGGCAACAGAATACTTGCTTCATTGTGATAATCAGAATGTTAGCCAAAGCTGGTTAGGCTGTGCATGTTTTAGAAAATGGGAATACAAACAAGAGAAAGCCAGCCTCTCTGCCTGCATCCATGAAGAAAGAGGTGGATAATTATCAAGAAAGACTATATGATAAAGGAAAACACGGCTCACTTTTTGGTTGGTAGTTAGAAGAGAAAAAGTGCAACTAAAGGTTATGTCTTAGAGGCATAAATTTGCTTTCTTCTTTCAGATGAAATGTAATCAGATCCCACTAGTTTCCACTTTGAAGTCTTTATGAAATCTGTAAGATTACAGGCCTGAACTTATCTCTGTTCCTGGTCAACAATTCTCTTTATTTAATAGGTGTGTGTGTGTGTGTGTGTGTGTGAAAAGAAAAAGAAAAAGCAAACAAATGCACAGTTGGGTTTTCAAAAAATGATTTATAGGCACATTCCTAAGCACAGCTAATGCTCCTAACTAACAATAAATAAATAAATAAATAAATAAATAAATAAATAAATAAATAAATACATACATACATACATACATACATACATACATACATACATACATACATAACTCAAGCATCCAAAAAGCTCTAAACAACAATCGAACATTATTATTGTGCAGAAAACTGTGCATTTTCCATTGTATTTTCCCATTCACTATGTGAATAAGAAAAAGAATCCTGTATTATTTTCTTCTTGGGATAACTTAGAAAGCTTTTCTTCCAAGTGTGTGTCTATATATACGTGTGTGTGTGTGTGTGTGTGTGTGTGTGTGTGTGTGTGTGTGTGTGTGTGCGCGCGCGCACACACTTTTTAAAAGATCAGCATTTGGGCTCATCTTGTCTATAAAAGTGCACCAAGTCCAATGTGAACAAACAATTCTGGAGTTTATGGGTACAGCTCAGCTACTAAAAATATCCACATTGTTTTACTGGGAGCTTTTATCCAGGACATTATGTTTCCACTATCATGAGAAACGAAAACAAGCCAACAACAGATGGCAAAAGGACCGAGGCTAAATACCCATCAAGGCATGCTTTATCTACAGTACTGTCTTTATTTTCCTGAGACTAACACAACCATCAGACTCTATCCAGAGACAAACATCAATGATTTCGGAGTCTACCTTTATGGGCTTCACTATAAGCCTACAGATTTCTTATTCAAAGTTAACTAAAGAAAGGAAACAGGGGGCACTGTTATGAAAAGGAAAGGGATCCAAAGAGCAATACAAGCTTATTCAAATGTGGAAAAAGGAATCCAAAATCCAAAAGGAGGAAACAAAATAAGAAATGACCCCATCTCTCTCTCTCTCTCTCTCTCTCTCTCACACACACACACACACACACACACACACACACACACACACAAAATTGATGGTGTATTATTTTTAGCCCATAATCTTTTTAGTTTCATTTTCATTTTGGTTCATGCTCAAATGCCCCCAATGTTTCCATGGAAACACCATTTTCCTCAAAGCCCTTGGCCTGAGCAGCATCACTGGGTCTCCAAGGGATGATTAAGAAAATGGAAACTCCAGAGGAAAAAAAGATTGCTTGACCAATCTCCTGGAAAGATTCCTTATTTACCTGAGTCATATCAGTTCTCCAAATTGAACTTTCCCTTCACGTGCAATGGATGTGACAGCATCTGGAGAATTGTAGCAATGTACATCATAAATAGATTAATCCAAAAGATAGTGATCCCCTCCCCCGCCTTTTCCATTACCAAATATTTGATTCCAAGAGGAGAGAATGAAAAGGTTGGCGAATTTGGTGAATCTTAATGTAACTCTTAAGTAAGAATACATTTGACTTTTGAGTAGCAGAATCAACCAGAAATCTTATTCTAAATTAGATTTGGAATACTAGGGCCAGGTTCAAAACTAGATATTTTGCATGTATATTTAATTAAATTGAAGTCTCAGACATTGAAATAATGGAAAGAATGTGACTTCCCAATCAAAAAAATATTACAATGCTTATGCAAGTTGACCTCTAGTCAGGAACAGGAGGAGGGAGTAGGAAGACTGGTGGATATGTATTTACTGTTTAATACAAAACTTATAAAATCCTGTAACACTCCACAATTATTGGCTGACTTAAATGAAAAAAAGAAAGCCAGCAAATGTTTGCCATTACTGTATTACAGGTAGCAGAAATTACTTGGGTTATAACCACCTTCCATTTAAGCTGAGTGATTTACTATATTATTCATTTAATAAAGTATAGTATATAGTATAATATAATATAGCATATAGTATAATATAGAATTCATTTACTATATTATTCATTCTTCTTGAAGAAAATATTAGAGGGCAGAGCTTGCACTGGGATGTCAATCATTTGTGTTATAACTCTAACCCTGCTATGGATGCCCCTGCAGGCATATAATACCTATTTCTACAAATAGATAAAATCTGTAATGATATGGGAATTCTATATTGAATCCAGTTCTCCTGGTCAACCTCCATACAGAATGAATATCAGATGACTGCTATTCTTAAGAAACAATGGAAGATGACAGTTCATGCTATTTTATTGTGATTTGTATTTCAACATTTTTTCTTGGAGTTTTCTCTCTTATTACACAGAGATATCCAATCGGTCAAATCTAAATGAATCTCAGAAAAGAACCATTAAACATTGGAAAGTACTAGTTTATTTCTATTTAAAAGCCAACATTTCCAATATTTACACAAAAAAAGTATTTTCATGTCCACCAAAACAAACTCCATACTGTTGCTTATAATGGACATTAGGCACAGACACAATTGAAAATATGGCTATTACTGGTTACATGATTAAAAGGAACTTTTTAAAAAAAATAAATTTCATTATTCCATTGTAGGATAAATAATAAAGAAAAAAAGTTAGAGACAGAGAGAGAAAAGTGCAGAGAGGATTAAAAGGAACTTTCCATTCAAAGATTTTGTTAATGAGACCATATGATTTTTTTTAATCACACAAAAAGCTGTATCTGTGGTATGATTAAAGCATTTAAAAGAACATCAATGAGTATGAAGGTTCTTGATCCCAGAATCAAAAAAAATGTACACCTACTTGTACACTTATTTCAGTGTTCCCATGAATTTACAATATTCACTCAGGACATTTTTATGATCTACCTAGGATTTTAAAGATAAGTGATATGAAGACTTCCACGAAAATTACTCAGGTTGCTTCTGGAATTGGATCAGAAGATTTTGAAACCTTCTCCTATCTTCACTTGATGGCATAGCTGCTATGATATTGAGATTGGGTAGATTCTTCTCTGGAAAATTACAGTAATTTTGCACACATAGGCTTAGATCAGTCATTGTGTATGCAAACAGCCCTGTCATTGTGCATTCCAGGTTGGTCTCCAAAATGAACGTGGCTTTCCTTGGTGCCTGCTTGGCATTTGAGCTGCAGACATTCCTTCTGTTCTGCATTAATCCCATTACTAAACACCTGCAGACATGCAATAACAGTTTTGAAGCCAAGTCCCTTGGAAATGGTTTTAGAGGAGAACATAATCTGCCATCCTGCTATCAGGAGTCACATTACACACCTGCCAAGTTTTGCTTTTGGTTGGAGGACGGGGAGGAAAGAACACTCGTTTTTCTAACTCATAACAATATATATATATATATATAAAATACTGTATCAAGAGGGGCAAGTTAAGGAGACAAAAATTACATACTTTTTAAAGCTTACTGCCACGCAGTCCATTAAATGTTATAACTTTCTAGATTAATATTTTCTTAATATTATTAAAAGCCTATTTTAGATTTTAAATATTTACACGAGAGCACAACAGAAAAGCCACGACTCAGAGCCCACTCAGATATGTTCCAAAAGATCCATTAAAATAGAAAGATGACTCATTCCGATATACACTTTTGCCATTCCATCGAGTTCTCAGGGTTTTTAATCTGATAACTGCTGAAATGCATTCCAAAGTGAAGTTTCAAAGGATGAAATAATTGTTTTTCTTACCCAAATTTCTTAACTTTCACTCACCTTTTATATAAATATCTGCTCCTTTGTGGAGCCATGGTTCCTGCGGATAAATCCCTCATCATACCGAAGACTGGGCGGAGTGTGACTGCAGCCAAAGGGTCAAATTGCTGCATTGCTGTCTTTCCTTTCCAGGTTGATTATGAAAAGGCCCATTTGAGATCCTTTGTGCCAGAAATTCATTACCCATGTTACAAACCATGCATAGCCCGGATTATTTTTCAAGAGCAGCAAACCTTGATTAGTACATCTTTTTTTTTTTTTAATCAGAACAGCAACGGCATGTAAAATATATCCTTTTCTTAAATTCTGCATACATTCAGGGATGAAATTCAGCAGTTTCTCATCAGTTCTGGAGAACCGGTAGCGGAAATTTTGAGTAGTTGAGAGAACCGGCAAATACCACCTCTGGCTGGCCCCAAAGTGGGGTGGGAATGGCGATTTTGCAGTATCCTTCCCCTGGAGTGGGGTGAGAATGGAGATTTTATAGTATCCTTCCCCTGCCAAACCCACCAAGCCATGCCCACCAAGCCACACCACGCCCACCAAGCCATGCCCACAGAACCGGTAGTAAAAAAATTTGAATTCCACCACTGCATATTCAAAAGGAAGGCTTGGCATCCTGTTATCACTACTTCTGATATAGTTCCATTGAGATCTCATTGCCCCAGCCTATCAAAAACAAGCTGAAAATAGGGAAATTGTTGGCACAGAAAATGACTGGAATACTTTGTTCCTCTTCTAAGAAGAAAAACAACATTCCAGAATGTTACGGTTCATCATACCCCCAGAACTTTTTCATTGCCTTCTGCCACCATGGATTCTTTTCTGCCATGATTTCTGCCCATGTATGCTTGAGCTCGTGGCTATTGCTTTGCGCATTGTAAGCCGCCCTGAGTCTCCGGAGACGGGCGGCATATAAATCAAATTTAAAAAAAATGAAACAAATAAAATGTTAAAAAATTATGATATTTATATAGTAACTTACCAAGCACATCTGAATTATATTAAAGTAATATACCAAAATATATTTACAATCAACAAGGCGCATCTCACCTTTTGAGCACCCCTAATATTTGGAAATTGACAGTTGAAAAATTTGACATGCCCTATAAAAATGTGGCAGTCATAAGCAGGAAGTGCTCAAATGTTAATTCTCAAGTTCCAAATGCTTCTCTGGAATAGCAACAGGAACAATAGCAAAGATAAGCTACGGTACAATTCAATCATTTTTATTTGATCAATGACCAGCCAAATTTAAAAGAACAAACGCAATGTGAAACAAATAATTACTGAATTAGTGAAGCAACAGTTTCTAGTTGTAGAGGTTCAAAACTTATTTAAAAATCCTAAATTGCCTATGGAACCTTAAGCGCTGTAATTTCATAAAGTTTAAGATTAACCAATAGGCTCCAGATGATATAAACTGAAGCTCAAAAGCTAACGTTTCCTCCCTTTCACAACTTAACTTTACAAATATTTCTTCTAATCACTCCTGACTTGAAAGGTTGTGTACAGAAACTCAGGAAGACAGGGAGAGAGACAGAAATCTAAAAGAATAAACAAACACACTCGAAGCCAAAAGAAGGGATAGGGAGAGAAGAAAAAATAGAGACTAGAGTGATGAGTAGATTCTGAGAAAGGTATGTTATGCAAAAGAACATCTGCAAGTATCGTGTTATGTTCTTTAAACCTTCACTGTTCAATCATTTCAACGCACTGTATCCAAAGTTTTTGTATATATTTGAGATATATATTTCTAACTGTAACCTTTATTTAATAACTATTTTCTGCTGCAGTGTTCTAAGTTAGGGAGATAACTAAATTTCTAATGTACTGTTATTCTTTTCTTCCTCTTGCTAGCAGAATGGCTTGAATTTAGGATGTACAAATCCAAATCCAAATCCAGCCAATTCAACATAGCATGTGCTCAGATCATAAGCCTGTTCCCCATATCAAATGTTTACATTAAAAACTACTAAAGAATTTTACATTTGTTTTTGTCCAGAAGTTTCCCAAATGAATCTGTTTTTGGAAAGCAGTTTTAACAAGCATGCATGTTTGCATAGAGCTTTAGTATACTATCAAGAAATGTTTTTCTGATGTTTTTGTGTAATGCATGCTTTTTTTCCTATGCTGTCTTTTTTTCTTAAAAATTGCATCACATAATACCAACAAGTACAAAATGTGGATATTAAATATATAGTGGTCTGAGAAATGCAAAAATGCAAATGAGTTCAGATTGCTTTAAAACGCTATATTTTCCTATATCCCTAGGCTTGATGTATCTCTTGTAAATGCCTTCTAGTTTTATTGTGTATCTAGCACTAAATATACCGTAACTCTCTTTAATCAAGGGAGACAACACCCTAAGTATATGCTCATCTGTCTTCTGATTAGCTTTCAAGAATTACTGAAATATGGCTGAATATACTTGTACCTCTCAAATTAGGATATTCATCATGTCCCACTATATTAATCTTAAGGATTAATTTCAAATGTAGATTCTAAGACAACAAAGTCACACTAACCCTCTAAGTTATCACTGCTATTTTCCTTGGCAAGGAACAAGTTACAATGATAAATACACACATTGCTCAGGAAGGCAGTTTGGACAGGACCTGGAGCCACCTGCAGTTTATAGCATTGCAGTCACTGTCAAGGGCAATTCAGCAAGTCCTATGGGGTCTTTTGCACAGCTGTAGACATGACAGCTGCAGAACCTTCGCCAACAAGAGTGTTCCAAGACTCCAATCCGACACACTCACCCCTCCCAAACACCCTATATTCCTCCATCCCATATGTAACCTTCAGCCCTTACTTGGAGCAGACAATCTGACAATAATAATAGTAGTCACTCAGAAAAGGTAACCTCTATCACGCTAACCATTTCTGAAAACTAAAATGCTTAGGATATGATTTGAATTAAAATCCACATTGTTTCACCTGTCTTGCTTGACAAAATGTCTTCACCTATAGTCATATGCAAGCACAAACCTGCAATCAGACCAGACCTATGAATGCTGACCTCTTCAAAGGTCAATATGCTGTCAAATATCCCTATTTTCCAGAAGTTTCAATCTTGATTTTGTTTCCATACAAAAATGGGGAATCTGCTACTTCTTGTTTACTTTTGTTCTTTCCTCAAAGATTTATTTATTTTATTTATTTATTATCAGATTTATATACCACCCTTCTCCCGAAGGACTCAGGGCAGTGCACAGCCAAAGTAAAAACATAAATACAAACATTACAGTACAGTTAAAAAGATATATATGCGTTTGGCCCCATAATTAAAAAAAAAAAAAACAAACCAATAACAAACCTATTAAAAACATTTTAAAAAATGTTAAGCCAGCCCGGCTTGCTGAAAAAGAAAGGTCTTAAGGGCACGGCGGAAGGCACCGAGGTCTTGGATTCTTCGTATCTCTGGGGGCAGCTGATTCCAGAGAGCAGGTGCCCCCACAGAAAAGGCCCTCCCCCTGGGGGCCACCAGTCTACATTGCTTGGCCGATGGCACCCTGAGGAGGCCCTCTCTGTGGGAGCGCACAGGTCGGTGGGAGGCCATTGGTAGCAGCAGGCGGTCTCGAAGATTGACTACTAGTTCTGAATGAAAGATTAAAATAATGTGTAAAGTATGCTGCGCATAGACATAAACTATATTTGCATAAATTAGTAGAAGAAAGAAAAAAAAAATCCATTATTAATCATGTCCAGTAATTTAAAAAAACAAAAACAAAGGTAATATAGGAATATAGGAATAATTTTTTCTTCTATCTTCTCAAACTCTGCAGAATCAAATTAAATCCATGTATTAAAGAATGCCAAAAGTGTGTAAGAACGCCAAAATTATATACTATTTTGTCTGTCTTACATAGGACATCACAAATTTTGAATTCTGGTATTTTAACAAGATTTTAGCATTTGGGACCTCCAGAGTCTCATTCAAAATTACATCATAGAGCCCAGGACCTTTTTATAGGGGAGCAGTATGGGTTCTCATAAAAACAAACAAACAAAACTTAAAATACTCAAAGGAATCCATGTCATTAACCTGTATTTTGATGTTGTGATGGTACTTTCAATCTGGATTTTTTGTTGTAATTTATAATTGGCATGTAATTTGGCAATAGAGTAGGAGTAATGCCATGATGGTAAATATTAGAGCTAGGGTTTCTTTGAATTTTATTCATTGTTTATATATTTATTTAATGTAAACTGACTAAACAAATCATATTATTTGGATAATTAAATGTTTAACACATTTGTAAAATAAAGTGGAAATAATATGTTGTCTAACAAGCATTATTACATTTCCTTTCATGAATTAAATATATCTTAAAGGAGGCATAAGTAATCTTGGGCCTGAAGGCCTATGAAGGCTAGATGCAGATCCAGTTACACACACTTCACACAAAAGCCATACTATATACACCTATTCATATGTAATAATGCAATTTTTTGTGTCATAGCAGGAGTCTATGAAAGTTGTTTCTCCAACTGAAATCATAGCTCCTATTTACTACCAAAGACAAAATTGTTACTGAAGAAAATTTTCTACACTCTTGTTTAGAAGTTATTAGTTCTTTGATATGGGAAAACTTTTACTGAATGTCTAGTTTTATCCATTCTAATGATACCCTGTTTCCCCAAAAATAAGACATCCCTTGATAATAAGCCCAATCGGGCTTTTGGGCACATGCACTAAAATAAGCCTCCCCCCGAAAATAAGCCCTCCCCAAAAATATTTAAACGCAGACCTGGAAATCAGGTAAGATGGCAAGAGGAGCCCCATCTTGCTCCACACGCCCCAAAATAATAAGACCTCCTCGAAAATAAGGCCAAGCGCTTATTTCGGGTTTCAAAAAATATAAAACAGGGTCTTATTTTCGGGGAAACACGGGTATGAACAGCATAAAGCTGATATGAATAGTTTCCTATTGCCACTGATATAGTAGTGAAAATTCAATTCGTTTCCATTCAAATGAACATGTTCACTGGTTTCCTTCTGCCTTGTGAAATTGAAATCTTTAACAAACAAACAAAAAATTTTTTTCTTATTTTTACAAAGTTTCATACATATTCTGGATTGACAAGCTACCGACTAGTTCTCCCTGGTATATTTTTGTGATTGTTACCTATAATTCTGAAAATCCCCATCCAGTTTGCTTGGATCATTTTGAAAGCTGCATGAAACTCAGCCTGAGAGAACTGCATCTCCAACAAAAATGTAAAAAACATCAAAGATCACCACTTGAAAATTGCTGGATAAGATAGTATCACAAATAACATTTTATATTAAAATATATATATACCATATTTTCATAAAGAAAAGGTTATGTTAGAATTAAATCTATGCATAACATGTACAACTGCAATAAATTTGCTATTTAGTAAACCTATATTTTATAACATATGTCCTATGTGTTATGATACAGCGACATCCTTATCCCTACAACACCAATACTTTCAGAAAAACCATAAAATGCATTTTACAGGCAATTTCCTCATGATATGCTATATAATTGCAAAAATATTACATTTGCATGTGTAATAAAAAGTATTATGGACTCACTGGGAATTTTTCATAAATAAAAGCTGGAGTCAATAGGATTTGTGATTTCAGAAAAAGAAAGCTCTGGCTAGTCTTATTATGACAACAGCTCTTTTTAAAAAGAAAAGATTACAAGTGTTCCCCCAAAGTACCTCTGAATTTGTTTCACTCAAATAAGATTTAATTACTGGGAGCATCAAGTTCTATTCAGAAAAGAGTCTACATCCAATTCAGTCAAAAGGTTCATGCAGAATGTCCCACAGGATATGGTACGAAGGTTCATCAACATGAGTAACGTAGAATTCAGTGCTATCTTCAATTAGAGCTGATTGTTTTTATTAGGAGAACAGTCAGTTTATGGCTATCATGTTTTCATGAATATTGTCCCTATGTTTTAAGCAGCAGTCTAAAATACAAAATAATAATAATAATAATCAAACAGGTAGACTTTTTCCTCATATGCTCAGCTGGGAGTAGAGGGGTGGGGGGATGTCATCCCACTGGAAAACTCCAACCTGAGTAATTTTGATTTTCAATGAAAAAGATGATCCCAGAAAAGATGTTTTTGAAGTTTCCTGCACCAGGCTAAAGCTCAGACTTGCTTCAAAAAACAAAAAACAAACCAAAAAAAAAAAAAATAGGGGGAGGGGGGAATAAAAATATTCTCTGGCTAACTGGGTATGCTGCACTCATGGTATAGAGTTACCCGGGGAGGAGAAAAGGATGGCTAGAATTAAGTCTGATGGAACAACCGTTGAGCGGGCTTGATAGTCACTTGATCAACTTGATTTACTTATCATTCCTTTATTTTACTCCCAATAAGTAAAATTTCTGAAAACAATTTTGTACTTTCAAAAAGACGGCTCAAGAGTTCCAATGAGTGTTTTCAATTCAAAACAATAATCTATTTTCAGAAACTGTTTAAGCTGTTCCACTCTTTGCTTATAGTATTTTATTCTCAGAAACCGCTTGAATCCTTACTTAAGCCAAAATCTACTTTATTTCCAGAATTTTATTGTTCCACTAAGCCCTCATAGTAACCCAAGCGAAAGTATCCTGAAATGAGATTCCTTTCCTTTATTTTGCAGGGGGTAGGACATTTATAAAGTTGAAAAAGAAACACATATAACTTGTGCAAAATATGTCTCTGAGACTTCCCAACACCCCATGAGGGGATTCAGGATATAAAGAGATATATACCAGTAGGTCAAGGGTAGGACAAATGTGGGGAAAGACTTTAAAATTCTCCAGAGCACTGATGGACTTTGACCAGTTCATAAAGCCCAGTCACAGACCAATTAATTCAGAACTAGTTTTGTCAGTTTCCTTTAGTGCAGCCCAATTTACCCATTGCTGTGAATGCAAAAGGCAGAATGTAGCGTGTTTCCCCAAAAATAAAACCCTGTCTTATATTTTTTTTGAACCCTGAAATAAGCGCTTGGCCTTATTGCCATGCACTCAAAAGCCCGATTGGGCTTATTATCAGGGGATGTCTTATTTTGGGGTAAACAGGGTATTTAGGCAGTGAAATAACAAAGAGATGGTCATGAAGTCGCACAAAAAAGTAATAACTCATCCATTAGAAAACAAGGCATAAATGCAAACCAAAGGCCAGTACTGACAAAGTAAATCTGGTGATTTAAACAAACGTACAGATTGCTTTGGGTTAGGAAAAAGCGTTCACACACTGCCAAACTCTGATTCAGTTTCAGATAGCTCTTATTCATAATTCTGATGCATGGTTTAGGCTTCAGCAAAGACTGCTCCATAATGCCAATCATTGTTTCGGCACCAGTGATTGTCTTGTTTTTGTTGGAACGTGTCTAACAGACAGTACGTATGCTGGAGAGGAGAAACAAAAAGCTGCACATTAGACTGTATGTACTACATCCTTGTTTCTGGATTGTGATTTGTTGAAAAAGTCAGGACAAAGCAAAGATATAACCCAAGAGACTACACTCTCTACAGCTTTGGACGTTTGAAATGGGAAACAAGATAAGAATATTTAATATAAGGCTGAAGCTGATGTTTCTCTGAGGTGGCTTGAGGTTTATTCCACCCACTTACTACCAGCAAACCAGGATTTTAATGTCCGCCCTTTGATTGGAATTATAGTAGAAACAGGAGAAATCTGAGAAGGAAGCTCTCCTTTGATGAGTATTTGTATGAAGAAAATTATCTCATAATTATTTCATGATAGCACTTCAGATAGCAATCAAAATGTGCACAATTATATCTAAAGCGGATACATGATAGAACAGTAAGCTGTTTGATATGTACCAAGTAGCTATACTACATCATTGGTATGGGTTTTTTTTTAAATCCACAACCCTACAAAGGATAATGTAGCAGATTCACACCAAACTATCAGGAAACAGGTGATAGGCCAACTATATGACCATCTTAAGGGCTCATTAAACAGTTGCACTATATAAACCCCCATTAAATTCAGCAGGTGGGACATTCCACTGTTGCACAGGTTTCCTGCAGGATGGCCAGAGTTAAATGTGGATCTCCACAACAGGAAGTGAAAGGAAAGTCCAATCTCAGATGAAATGAATGTTGAAATGAAAGAGGGTTATACTGTAATAGTGAAGACTGGATTCCAAAAAAACATCAGGTTATACATTCATGGGTAAGAAAAAGTCATGCAGCTGAACCTGGTTAACCAATTTAAAACTGAAGTCAAATTTATAGTAAGTCTTTTTATGCAATTTCCTTTTTCCTTCCCATTAATAAAGACTGATATGCAAAATTTAGGAAGCAAACAATTGGAGGAATGTCACTGCAAGTGGCATTTAATAAAAATACCTACCATCTAGTGCACACAGAATGAAAACATGAAGGGAGGATCATAAGGAAATGCATTTTTGCAGATTAATTTCATATTAAGATTTATCATGAGATAGTAATAGATGAAACAAACAAGAAAAACTGGCTTATTTTGTAATATTCTTAACAAGTCACAACATGAAAAGTTTTCAGTGATTTCTTCAATTTTCATTGTTATCAAAGGAATAAAATAGTGCAAAAATTGGAAATAAATTATTTGATTGAGAACATCTGGATTCATTCATCAAGTCAACCATAAAGATCGTATAGTTGGATTTGCTATTTCTGGTTTTTTAAAAACTTAACTAATTTTTATGTTTGTTATAAGGCCAAAATGAAAGAATCTCCAAGATAGTTGGAAAAAAAAGATAGAAAGCAAATATGATCTATAATCAAATAACTCTGTTTTCTGAATAACATACATGGTTTTCTGTATGTCTATTGCAAAATCAGCAAGTGGAGTAACTGAGTAAATTAATTATTTGGTGTAAATCAAATATTACAAGATTAAATGAAAAAAATCTTTTCATTTAGATATGATTTCATTTTTATAAATAGAAAACTCAGATTGAGGTTTGTGCTTAGTTTAATTCACCTGAACAAATCTATATTAATTTTAAATTATGTTTATGTCTGTTCAGAAACTTGTCTTCTCACAACAACATTCAGAATTTTAGTTATAAAATTTTAGTTTACCTCCCCCAAAGCACAGCTATTAGGAATTCTTGGAAAGAAAAAAAAATCATGTACAAATTTTGTAATTTACAAATCTGATTTAAGGTTATTGCTTTACAATGTCAGGTTCCCACTCCCCACAGACAATTATAGCTGATCAGCTTTTTGGTTATCCAAATCAAGTGTTTTTACAATAAAATCAATATAGGCTTTTCTGACTATTTAAGACTGCCAGAAAGCTACCAAACAACATTTCTTCGCTTCTGTAATAGTGTACAGCCTACACAGAAAACTGGCAACCAATCAAAATGTGCCTGATATAAAAATGTGCCCTCTTAGGGACAAGGAAAACTTTAGTCAAAAACAGAAAAATACTCTTTCTGCTTATGTAAAATGAATTTGATTCAGAAGATCAGACATTCTTTTTATGCCTCCCCATCTTATACTCAGATGTTCCTTTACCTCTCTTCCTTTGTAGCCAGCACAAAGTTAAAAGGTTTCATTTTCATTGTCTGACATTAATCATACTACATGACATCCCAAGAGGGGAAATCATGATGTGCTTAAATTATGTCTTGTGGATTCAAAATCAATCACAGTTTAGACCAGGGTTGTTCTCAAACCATCCTGAAACCAATAACCTAAGTTCAGATGTCATGGGATACTGGAGATACTTCAACATTAATATTTAATGTCAACAGTCTCAATTTCTGACATGAAAGTTGGACTCACCACTTCTCATTTTCCATAATGGAAAACCATGATTAACTTTGCATCCAGCACACCATCCTCCTCCTATTTTTCCCACAACAACCACCCTGTAAGGTTGGGCTGAAAAAGTGTGGTAGGCCAAAGATGGCTTTCACGGCTAAGGTGGGACTTGAGTTACTTAATTCAAAGAATTTTTCTTTTTCTATCAATAATCTAATAAGTATTATTTTTAGTAACATAGGCTGTATGATTGCACAATGAAACATATGATCTCTGCCTGTATTAAAATAATAGATAACATTAACTGTTTCTCCAACATTATTTTAGTAATTGTAACAACTGTGTGTAAATAATCACTCTTCCATTCCCTCAGAAAGAATCGAAAGTTGAGGGGACAATAGTCTGCTTAATACCACCTAGAAAGTTTAGAGATTTAGAAAAATGTGAATTATGTGAATTATGGATTTCTTGAGTCATTGTTAATATTTTAGTGATATTTATATTTACATTATCTAATTACACTGATACGTAATTAAATACACTTAATTACATTAGATATTGATTACTAAACACTATAGGCAGAGAGCTAGTGATTGTCTTCAAAATTTTAGTTATAGTCCCTGAGAAGAAAAACATAAGATTCAAGTGGAAATGATCTAGAACATAAAACATTCTTTTGACTGCTCACATTTTTGTCATTTGTCTTGAATCAAACATATTAATTGAAATGAATGCAGGGCACCACCATGTTATTACATTGAAGTAGAATATGCCTCACTGGTACCCCCAGGCTGTGTTAAACTCTCAATTCCCCCCAAAAAATACCAGCTGCACTGGGTAAGAATAATGATGGTTCTCCCCACACATATTTGGAAGATCCCAAGTTGAAAAAACCTGCTTCGAAGTAATTCTATTCTGAACTTTTATATTAAAAATATGATTATTATTCCTCCTACATTTCCACATTTGGTTCTTTCTTATGCATAACATGTGTAATTCGTCTTTGTTATGCTCTCCAGACAAATGAAAACATTTTGAATGCATAATGTGTTTTTAGCCAAAACGTTAGAGGGACTGGACCGCACTGTAAAAACATGGTACTTTAGTTGATCTGCCAGGTGAATATCCAAAGTTGTCCCAACTCTATGAAGAACAAGTCCAATCCAAATGCTCCACACAACTATAACTGCATTGCTCTATTCAACTAACATCAACAATTACATCAGAAAGAATGTGTTTACCTTGGTCCAATGCCACAGAAACAGCGCCCAAAATGATGCTGAACATATGTCTGCTGGTGCCGTTTATGGGGACAAACAGTGTTACAGATGGCTTTTAGCACTCTTTTCTTTTAAATAACTAGACAGCACAATAATGGTTTTTGCAAAGAACATTCATTTATGGAAAATATTTTATTGATCACTAATTATATTTCCTTCATCCATCATCATTTATATCAACTTTACAATCACATGTACTTTGATTTTAGAAGCAGGCCTTAACAGAACAACCTATGATTACAAAGCATTAAGTACTTTGAAGATTACTATTACAGATTGTGATTATATCATTGCAAAATTGACTCCTGGAACTCAAAGAAAATATTTCACAGTAGTAGCAAACTAGCCATTTTTCTACCAGATCACATGACAAAACAACTCCCATGCTTGGCTTTCACTGCCACACATGGGAAGGTCAGTTTGCCTCTGATTTCAAGCTTTTGTATTTGTGGAGCATCCAAATCAGGCGACAATAAAAACATTAGTTTTGAATGATGTTACTCAGCAACCGCTCTAAAAAAAACCCTGATCCAGACAGACAGATCTAAGGGAGAGAAATACTTTCCATTTTAGCCAGACTGTTCATTCAGGTTTATACAATATCATTTCAGTCTAGAAAGTTCTCCAGGTTTGCCAAGAAAATTAAACTGAAACATTTCTGGATTCCTGCTTGACTAAGTAGTCTCTCGCTTAAGCCGTAATTCCTGTTAGAGAATAAAGATGATTCATTTAAGCAAGTTGGACTGTATTTTACAATAAAGGAGGCAGCAAGTATTTAAAAGATTTTTGTGGGGGGGGGGGTGTTCAACAAAAATGAACTACATGTCTGTCCTTGGGCTATTAATTTCACTGATTCCAGCATGTGCTCTTTTTAAACACATAATTGAAAATGGCCACTTTCTGGAGTATATCAAAAAAAAAATCACCTGCTGTATGTTACAAATCCTGAAAAATGTTATTAAGATAAAATAATTTTAAAAATCATCTGCATAACTACATAGTCAAACAAAAGAGGAAATGTTGACAAATCACACCCCAATCGAATACAATTGTCAGCAAAGTGTAGCTGCTTGGCAAGCATCACCAGATCAAGTCTTTTGCTTCTATTTCTCCTATAGATACTATCTGGACAAATGACTCTTTCAAAGGGTTAAAAAAAGAGGATGCACTGAGACTATGTACCTCTTGCTCATTGCAGTGCATTATTTAAACCCATGGAGAATTTCTAACTCATAAGGAAGGAACCAGGTACCCTATAAATATCATCTCATCATTGTGCAAATGGAATCCAAATATCTGGAGAAAATCCAAATTGCTTACTCTGTGATAGAGGTTGACTCAGGTTTCTGTTTAGCTTCCCTATTACAGGATACAGCTGCTCCCATTTTAGTTCCCAGCAGTATTACTACTGCTCAGTATTGCTCAGCAACAGTAGCTACGCTGGGATTATAAATGCTGCAGTTTCAAAGGAACTGAAGTTTATCATCATTTAATTACATAAGGTCAAAACAAACAATGGGGACGCAATAGTCTCAAAATCTTTGGATAAAAGTGGGGAACTCCAATCCAAGATTCCTTTCACCCAGCAAAATAGGCAGGGCAGGACTTGTGTAAAAAGTTTAGACTGACATGCAAACTGCCCATACAGGAAATGGGAATTTCCTCAAATCAAATCAAATGATTAAATAAAAATAGTCAATTTTTTTTGTTTTTACTTTTAAAAGCATTTTTTCTACAACCTCTTCAGCCGAAAAAATGCTTTTAAAAGTAAAAAAAAAAAAAAGCCTCTGATGATCGGCAGAGGCTTCTAAAAGCATTTTTTTCTGCAACCTCTTCGGCTGAAGAGGTTGTAGGAAAAAAAATGCCTTTAAAAGCCTCTGGCGATCCCAGCTGAGTTGCCTGATCGGCAGAGGCTTTTAAAAGCATTTTTTTCTGCAACCGCTTAAGGTTGTAGAAAAAATGCTTTTAAAAGTAAAAAAGAAAAGTTGACCACGTCCACCCAATCACATTACCCCCCTCCACCAAGCCACGCCCACAGAACCAATAGTAACAAATTTTACATTTCACCACTGGTTTGCAAGCACCATCAGAGCTTTGTGGTCATATTTATAAACCAGGGAAGGGGTCACATGTCATATGAATAAAGGAGAATATTTGTAACTCAGGGTAGAAATGAGGGGTACTTGGTGCTCTCTGAGCTTGGTTGTTTTCTTGCAGACGTTTTATTGCCTAAACTAGTACCTAGTTATTACCTAAATATCATAGTCCTAGTAAGAAGTGGAGTTTGCTCTCAGTTTATATTCCAGTGCCTTGCCTGATAATGTTAGTGGGGATGATCTTAGAGGTTCTTTGGTTGGACTGTTTACTGTTGGCTTGTTTGGCAATTCCTTGATTGGGGTATTGTTTACTTTATTGTTGGCTTAATGCAAAAGAGACAATCAACAAGCCAAAACAAAAAGAACAAAACACTTCCCCACCTGCAATCAGTATCCAGATGAACATAGTTTAACTCCAAGATTAACATCAAACTAACAATAAATGCTAGACATTTAAGAGCCACCAAAATCATACTTTATATAATTTTAACTTATAACTTCATGTATAATTTTATACTTTAAAATTATACATGAAGTTATTCATAGCAGGTAGTAGTTCTGAGTTAAGCATTTGGTTCTTTGTTTTGGATGGCAGAACCAAAATGCAAGGCTCTAGAACAGCATCTTAATATCATTTTGATAACTAGCCTGTCAGAGGGTCAGTAGCCATGGGCATATTGAGAAAGAATCATAGCGAACATCCCTTCTGTAAAATACATTTAGCGTGATACAGATATAGGTCCTCTGTCCTCCACCCCCATCACAGGAGAAAAAAATATGATAAATAGATATCTTTGGGGGATACATTTCTGGTTTGTATTTTCACCTATTATACAAAGGGTTTTTTGGATAACAATTACTAGACTATAGCCCATCTGCCCCTCTAGAAATTGACAAGCTGATGTTCATATCTATGATCATATGTGGCTTGCTGCATCCAAGAGATGATCTGATTGATTTTCAGGTCAACTTTAGTATATTTAAAGCTATGGGAGACTTACTTATTTCTTTGAAATGCTACGGTTTTGTACAGCATGTAAATGATTCACGTGTTCATTTGCAGAAACTCTTGCCACTTGAATTTCAGGCCTATTAAGGGGAAAGGTGTTTTACACCTTTTCAGCTCCCATTCACATGAACAACAGGAAATAAGGATGAAGACAAAGGGCCAAAACAATTTGTTTTATTCCTCTTTTCTATGGTCAAAAACAGGATTTTTGTTATTGTACAATCAGTCCAGGGCAGATCAGTAATTTTATACTTCAACCTTTTTGTTTTGCACTCAATGAGTTTGCAGTCAATCATGAATCATCTCCAGACTTCATTGGAGTGACTGGGTAACAGAAATAATGGTGGTGCTGAAGTGTCCAGATGTAAAATGTAAATGAATACATATTTGTTGTAATCATCAACAGACCATGCATGTACTGAAACAGGCAAATAAAGAATTTCTCTAAATAAACTCTAACATTTATTCCTTCGTTCCAGGACAACCAGCAAGCTGTTAATATAAAGCCACTGGGATTTGTTGAAGTACATGAAGAAAATAAATAGATCAATTTGGAACTCTACAGAGGAAATCTGAAGAGTTTATTTAGAAAATTGAAAGACATATTTTTCTCTTCAGCTTAGCTTCCTGTAAATATTGTTGTCTCTTCCAACAACCAAATCAGGTGGTCAAATGCCAATCTACTTAAAAGCAAAATGGCATTACCCCCAAATAAGAGTGATTTTTACATACCTGACTTTCACTTTTACAAAATGAAAGATAAAATCCTCTGTTTACTAAGAATTGATGACCTTTCAGAAATATTCATATCAGCTAAGCCTCAAGAACACCCAAAGATTACAGATCTCATTTTATAAAGCTGTGGAGTCTAATATGGTATGTGTAAAGAGTCATATGGCACAAGGGAACCATTTGCTCTCCTCAATGCCAAATTGTAATTTTCAATGGCTTGCCATGTCTGTTTGCCTTCATTCTTATTCATGTATTTTACCAAACAGGCTTGTCCTTCTGATTGCCCTGATTTAGTAGGAGGAAAGGTAAGAAAAGAGGAAACAGTTCCAATTTGATAGTACCCATGAAACATAGCTCTGCCTTGGGATGAAGCTGATGGGGAGAAGCAAAAGCACCACTGGCACTTAAGATCATGGACAGAAGCCAAAAAATAGAAGAGTCTAGGAAACCAGAAATGGGGAAAAATGGATTGGGAGACTGGGAACAAAGCCAGACACAAGATAGATAGATAGATAGATAGATAGATAGATAGATAGATAGATAGATAGATAGATAGATAGATAGATGGATGGATGGATGGATGGATGGATGGATGGATGGATGGATGGATGGATGGATGGATGGATGGATGGATGGATACTGTAGATAGATATTATTGTTATTATTCTATGTTCTTCTTGACAAAATCCTAATATATCATAGTAAGTATACATTTAGTAATCAACTCTCTTCTATAAAATGCTTCTTGTGCTAAGAGCCACAAGTATTTTTGGGCACAACTTTATATCTGTCCCATATTCTCAGTATGGCACATCTAACAAAATTATTTTTAAAACCCACATTAACCGTACCATAGATATCTGTACCACCAAATCTTAAATTATGCCCTTCTAATGCCAAAAGGCTTCTGTTTCTCAGCAACATCAATTCTTTCATCCAGACCAAACAGCAGTCTGCAAAATATAGTTTAAAATCAGATAATCTCAATCCTCCTCTTTCTTTTGCATCTTGTAATGCCAAATATTTAATTTGTGGGTTTTCCCCCCGGCGCACAAATTTAGATGTGTCTTTTCTGCCATTGTTTAACTAGTACATCAGATGTCAAGACTGACATTCAAACACGACATTTATCTAAATCATGGAAATTTTCCAACAATGACAATTGTATATTTTTTTCCATCTGACTATATGGTTCTTACATTTTTTTCCCAAGTCTTATCATAATTATTCTGAAACAACATACAATTCATATTTGTCAAACTCTTGTAATTCTGAGAATTACTTTCTCAACACATTTGGAGGGAACCAGTTTTGAGGAGACTGCTGTAATTGACCTAATACTGAGACCCAACGTGTAATTATGTAACTGAAAGAGTAGGAACGAACATGGCTCCTCAATGATTGGGGTGATCAGGGATCGAAGCCATATTTAGGATCAATCTCAGCAGAGTTCTACAAGTGCATCTCCCTATTTTTCCAGTTTAACTGAACAGTTGAAAAGTTTGTTCAGAAAATATTATCATAGTGAGTGCAGTGCCCGTTCCCTTCCATAGGAACACAGGAAGACACTGTGTTATACCAAGTCAGACTGTTCAATATTTTCTACACTGCCTAAGCAACAACTCTCCAAAATTTCACAGAAAAAGACTTTGCCCATTAACTGATGTTCCTAAGGGATAAAACATAAAATGTTCTTCATGCAGAGTGTATATTCCTCCACTGACTTGTGCCTCTTCTCTATTAGACTGTGGCAAGTCTTTCATTGAAAGGATTCCTACATGTATTGGAGAAAGGAAATTAACAAAACTATATATATCGGTAATCCCTCAGGCTTTGTCCTGGAATTACCCTGTTTTGGAATCTTCTATTATCTGTAATCACTGTAAAATGATAGCCAGTAACTAATTCTTATTTGGCCTTATTAATTATATTGCTCTATTATTATGTTTGATTACTTCATTTCTGAACAATTCCATTTGTACAAAAATGAAGTATCAGGCACTTGGATAATAAATGTTAGGCAGTGATCCTAACATTTTATGGCTTTCTTATTAAAGTCAACAGAAATTTTGGCATTGATGTTGATAGACCATAGATTACCAAAAAAATGTGTTTCTTTCAAAACAAACAAAACTCTTTAAATTATATTGTTTATGTCCCCCATTTCAAGGCTGTTGGAACACAGTGTGATCTAGCATTCAGCACTTTCAGCTACATATAGGTTACCTAAATTAACAGCCAGTCCCTAATAGGGAAGGTCACAGGCCATTTTTTAAGAAAAAGTCAACAAATATTATTGTAAAGAATTACACTTGGAAATATCTTAAATATATTCATTAGGTAAAGACAACCAACTACCCCTTACATTGCCTCTAACATTAAATGGATTTTTTCAGTGCAATTCTCATTGCCATGAAAATGTACCGATGTACCGAACTCTCACACCAAAGAAAGAAAGATGACAAAACTATTCATTTGTTAAAATATTTATATCCCACCTTGCATACTCAACCATCTAGAAGCAATTTATATAGCCTAGCTCCTTACATCGTCTTATGAGCATGTGGAAGAACTATTACCTTCATATTTGAGGTAGCCAACCAAGGAGTCAAGTAAAATGTTTATGGTTTTTTTCCCCTTTTCCGTGATTGTTTCCAATCCTCAAGCCAGTCCTTTCATTAATCTATGATAAAATGAAATGACAATCACTGACACTTGGGAAAAATTCAAGGAAGGAAGGAAAATCTTGTATTATTTCCTGGGCTTCTGGGAGGATGGAAGATTATAATATATAATTTTAATCTTAATTGTATAATTCTTGTATATATCATTTTTTCTAATCTATCATCACTTGCTAGGATTCATTAACTTATTTGTTTAATGAAAAGCATTCATTAAAATAAGTTGGCAGCTTCTGTGTTTAAGCTTCAACATGCATTGGATAGTGTATTTGTTTAGGCAACCCAACTCATGTGTAAGCTGTAAATCTTGCTTGTCTACAGAAATCAAATGCATTTATCAAGTATATCATGAACAATAATTGAATAGCAAATTAAAACATTTAATAAAAAATACTTGTGTGGGAAGACAGAAGGAAGACTAGAGAAAACATAGAATCTAAGACAAAAATAACGAGACCTGAACTACACAAAAAACTAATCCTGTGGCTGTTGAAGTGTAATTGCAGGTTGCTTCTCCTATGAAGACAATTCCTATAGCCTAGAAAACTCCATTATGCTGAGAAGGACTCTTTGCTTTCTTAGCAGAGATATGGCTCGTACAGTATCCCACATGGACCAATACATTCCTGAAAAGTTTTATCATGATTTATTTATAAATGATAATGCACCTAAATGTCATTATTAATGTGTACAAAAATATTTTTTTCCCTTCTCTGGTATGTGTATGAAAAGAAAAAAAGATGGATTTCTCACATATTTTTCACAAAAGCAACTATATTCTGAATTTTTCCCCATTTTTCAGTTATTAAAACGGTTTGTGTACAATACTGAACCATAAGAAAGATATCAAAGAGAAAATCATAAAACATCTTTCATTAATGTACTCTTCCACGTCTCAAAGGCAGCAAGGTATTTTTCCTCCCACATCTATTCTATAGATCACCACAATTTCTACTCATAAAAATTAACTCAAACAAGATACCTCCATCAAAATTGTACCACCTTCCTACTACCCCCAGTGCCACTGCCATTGCTACTCGAAAAAGTTAACATTCTACCAGAGCACACACAGCATTAAGTGTGTCATGGCCAAGGCATAGTCAGTACAAGGCTAAGTCTGACATTAGCTATTATGAATGGACATGATTTATGTGCCTGTCAGCAAGAAATCAATCAAGTCAATGGAAAGCCAGCGGCAACATCAACAACAGTAGCAAGAGAGGAAATATCAGAGCCAAGACAGGATGGGTCCTCTCAGCCACCTGAGGAGAAGGCAAAGAGAAGAAGGAAGCAGTCAGATTCACAGTAGGCTCTCGTCCAAAAAAATAGTAGAACCTACATTTCACTGATTCTCCTGAGATAAACTAATTCTCGGGTTGTTCTTGATTGCCGATAGTGGTATTACAAAAGACAGAAAAGAGATGACAAGTGGAGATGTTTGGAAATGTCATTACTGTAAAGAAGAGGTCTGGATTTCTGGAAGAGAGGGCAGTTAGATAAATACATACAATAACAAAGGTATGTAAGGATCTGGTCATAGAGGGAATATTTTACCAGATGAAGATAGGTTTGTGGTTTAACTCATATGGTAAAAAAAGAGAAAGGAAATGAAAACTTACAACTGGCAGGCAAAACAGAAATGGAACAAAAAGACAGTCGTGGTTTTATAGCCTATATTCCTGGTCAATGGTTCCACAACAATCCATACAAATATTAATACCAGACTAAAAACTGTGATCCAGTTCCTCAAATGTTATTTTGCCCCCTCCTCATACCTCCCAAAAAAGCTCGTCTCAAAATGATTGAGAATTTCTTCATAATCTTTTCTGGTAGTTATCTGAACTTGCATAGTTATTGCAAATGATATAAGATAATAACAAGGGTGACTGGTGATCAGGACCTTCTGAGAGTAGCCATATGGAAAAAGAGCCAGTTTCGTCTAGTGATTAAGGCACCAAGCTAGAAAGCAAAAGATTGTGAGTTCAAGTCCCACCTTAGCCATGAAAGCCAACTGGATTGGACCAGTTACTTTCTCTCAGCCCAACCCACCTCACAGGGTTGTTGTGTGGAAAATAGAAGAAAGAAGTTGTGCAGTGCATGTTTGCCACCTTGAGTTATTTGTAAAAATAATAAAGGCAAGATACAACTAAATAAATATAAATAAGTAAATATGAAGGGTGATGCATAAAGATGAGCCTTTTCAAATATTCATTTAGAATGTTAACTGCTAGACTTCATTTTGCTTATATTGGGTTGAACATATTTTAAATATTTTTATTGGCTGGCTTCTTTGATATTTCAGTGTCTGTAATCTGAACCTTAGATTTTATTGGAATCATAATTCCATTTGTCATGTTTCTAAGCCAAGTAGAAACAATACTGTTCTGCAGGACAATCTAAAGAATGAATGTTAAAAAACTTCAAATAAATAACTTAAAAATTCATTAGATCTATAATTCAGGTGTGTGTGTGAGAGAGACAGAAAGAGAGAGGGAGGGAGAGAGGGAGAGGGAGAGAGAGTATCCCATAAATTGCTTTTATCATTTTTTCTCTATTTCAGAAGAACATATTTGGATAGCAATGAGAACATCTGGCTTCCTAACTCTTCCTAACTCTTCAGAGATACTAAAAGTACTTCCAAAAAACTCCTGCACTTTTAGAAACAGGATAAAGGATATATTTTATCTGATAGAATGCAGGGAAAGTATCCTCAATAGGAAGAGTACTGTGCAAATGGAAAGAGTAAGATGCAGTTCTAGGCCTGTTTGCTTAAAAGTGCTTGCAATGGAGTTCTTCAAAAGGTTTTTTTCCCCCTCAATAAGTGCTATTATTTTAGGCAGTAAGAAAACAATTGGCTATAACAAATATTTCCAAAGGGAGCCTTTAAGCTGCAACCTTCCTACCTTATTCATTGATTTTTGCTGGGGTTCCAGATGACAATATCTTCCTTGAGGGAAAAAAAAAAGAAAAGAAAACCATAATCATTACACAATGCCTTTGTGAACAATGTACTAAATTTGGCACAGAAAGAAAAGAAGAAATAATTATGCTATACAATTTTGGGGGAAGACTTCAAGTCAGTTTTAAAATCCCTGCAATTTTCTTGGCAAGATTTCAGAAATGGTTTGCCGTTGCTTCTTCCCTAGGGCTGAGAGAAAGTGACTGGTCCAAAGTCACCCAGCTGGCTTTGTGCCTAACATAGGACCAGAGCTCAGGTTTCTAGCTTGTTGCCTTAACCACTACACCAAACTAACTTTTTTTTCTACCATACCATATCATATCAACCACACCACAGCTCACCACATCACACCACACCAAATCATACACCATATCATAGTTCATTAAGGGAGAAAATCCCAAAACGTATTCATATACATTTTAGAATTTTCTCCCATTTTTCAAGGCAAGATTGTTTTTTTTTTTTTCTGGTTTCTCAGGTACATTCTTTAAAAAAGTAACCCTCCCTTTCCCTTTATCTTTCCCTAGGTGAACAATCTTTTTTAAAAATATGGTTCTTTGCTTCAAAAGAAGGGAAGTAGAATATGGCTAGATTAGATAAACAATGAAGCAAAAACAGGTCTTCAATCTTTTTAAACGTAGAACAGTTTATAAAGAGCCTTAGCGATACACAATCCACTTCAACTCTCTATTGCCATGGCTGTAAAAGAATAGTAAAAAGAGGGCTGATACCTCCTCCTCTCTTCTGGGCTGTTCTCCATCTCTACCAAGGTTCCTGATATCATTTCACCATGCTTTAAATTAAGTTACCCAATTATTTCCTGGCTGTGAAAACAAATGCAGCAAGGCAATGATAGAGGCAGGAAAAGGAAGTTGATTTCATGGAGGGAATGTTGATCACTTCCGGGCACAGCCTGGCCCTGTGAAAGTACTTAACTGGATATCTGAGTTTAGGAGGAGAAGCTGGTAGCTCTGTTGATGTATCCTTACATCCATGCCGACATATTTGTTCCAGAAAATAGTGTATTAACAAGACTATTTCTTTTAACTATAATAACATGTAGATTAGCTCTGACTTTCTGAACTATACTACAGATAGGCCTCGGGTTACAACAGCAACCAGAGCTTCCATGATCGTGGTTGCTAAGTGATGCAGTTGTAAAGTGATCACAACATTTAGCAACAACAATCCTGGCCATCCTGATTGCTGTCATAATCCCAAAATGCATGGGTCATTAAGTGAGAAACAGCTGGAGTCCCAGGTAAAGAGACTGGACTGCCATGGAGGGGGGGGGTACCATGGAGAGTGGGGGAGGCTTATGGGGGGGCCCTAGTGCAGGCTGTGCACAGGAGTAGGGAAGCCAGAGGAAGCAGGGGGCAGCACCGTGAGAGCAAACGGAGGCCAGGAGAAGCAAGGCACTGTGCCATGCAAGTGCAGGGAAGCTGGGAGGACTCATTAGAGTGACTTGTGGCCTTCTCTGCCAGCTTCCCCATTGACCTTGTTTGTGGAAAGCCAGCAGGGAAGGTTACAAATGCCAATCACATGATGGTAGGTTGCTGCAATCGTCATGCAGGCTTGTTACCAATTGCCCAAGTTACAATCACATGACTGCACAGGTAGTACCATTGGTTAGAACTTTGAAGGCTGGATATAATTACCATACATTCAATGCCATTGCAACATTGGTCACTGAACGAGTGGTCAGTAAGCAAGGACTATTTCAGGGGTGAAATCCAGCAAGTTCTGACAGGTTCTGGAGAACTGGTAGCGGAAATTTTGAGCAGTTCAGAGAACTGGTAGCGGAAATTTTGAGTAGTTCAGAGAACTGGCAAATGCCACCTCTGGCTGGAGGGGCAGATCTTGTAGATAAGGGATTATTGTCTAGTGGGACCCAGAAAGTGTGACTTTTAGATAGGTGCACCCACTCTGTGATATATCAAACTGCTCAAGATTCAGTTGATCCTGACTGCTCACATTTTGAAATGCCTTGAAGATCTGACTGTTTTTCCAGGCACAAAGGCCAGGAGAGCAATTGAGCCTACACTGTTGAAGTATGGTGTCTTCAGCAGAAGTCTTCATTTTATGTTTTAGTTGAGTGTGAAATTTATTTTTAATCTTTGTCAGAATTACATTTATGAGATGGGTGGTCATGTGAATTGATTACATAGATAGAGGAGAGAGAGGGGAGGGAGGGAGGGAGGGTGGCAGGGAAGTCATTCTCTCTCAATCTAACCCACTTACAGGGTTCTTGTGGGAAAATAGGAGGAGGAAGGAATATTATGTACATTTGCTAACTTGAATTAATTTAAAAAAAAATAAAGATGGGATATAAATAAACAAAGTCTTTGCCTCATTTTATCAGATAAATACAGATCACGTATTCAATTCATTACTGTATATACAATACACTCTTACCTGTTAAATTAAAAACTAATGACATTTTATATACATATATATTTCATAAATATTATCAATATCTTTTAATATTACCATCTTTATAATTTGGCTTTATAATCCTATCTTTAAAAGATAGCATATCATAGCATATTGGTATATGGAAATGATCTTGGAACACAGGAGAAAAAGCCACAACCTAGACAATGATCTGATAAAATAAAATCTGAGTCTGAAAGAGGAGCAGGGTGGAGAAAGTGTCTCAGAGGTTTTCAGGTGAGTAAAAGTAAGGGTGGGGGAGACATACTTTTAGACTTGCAAAATTCTGTTACTGTAATCTTACAATAAAGGTAGTGCTATGACTCATGGTTGATTTTCTTGTCTAGACTATCTCAAAGGGATGACACATAGCTAAAATCATAAACATTTCCTAGTGGCTATCTCAACTTTTAAATGAAATATATTGTATCATCTTTTCACCAGGAAATATTAAAATCTACATTTCTCTGACACAGACCCTATATGCATAATTTAGAAATAATTACAAAAGTTAAATGGAAGAAAAACACATCCCAACGTAAAAATGTACAAGTAACTTAAGTGTGATGTTCTCTCCATTTATCCAAGTGATAATTAGTGATGTACATCTTTAAGAGTCCTCTCTTGCTCTTGCTGCATTCTTCTTATGATCAAAGAGGGGTCTTCCATTTAGACTACAATTGTCACCATGTTTTACCACTACCTCAGTTGGCAACAGATTGCCCACCTCTGTTTTTTATGGCTCTTTATCTACTAATGCATCTAGGCAGATAACCTTGTTTCTAGAACTTAGTCCTTGTGTTCATTCTCTTTCTCTAAACAATGGCTGCTGACATTGTTATTCCAATGCCAACATGTTTGAAGAGACCTATTATCATTTGACTTTAAAAAATTGCCATGCTTCTTCTATTCCAGGACAACTGGATATTTTTTAAGAAGAGAAGTTCCCTGTACCTTTAATAATGTGGCAACAATTCTATTTCATCGTCTAAAATTCTCTTTCCTAGACATGTAGTAAAACAATTGCCACGTGCCTTTTGTTAGATCTGTTACCCTGTTTTAAAGATTTAGAAGTGTTTCTTAGTAAGGACTAGTAACAGTTTTAAATGAAAAATAATTTATTTTGATCCTAGTACTACTGTAGCCAGGATTATGTCCCCAACTTTATGGTTTGAGGGTTTGTTTTTTATTCCAAATGCTCCAATAATCCAGAAATGTTATTTTTTCTAAGATCTTTCTTGTGACTTTGTCTTCTTTACAATACATCTCAAGTTTAGGGTTTTAAATCTACCATTTCTTCCATGTACCCAATGCCATTTATATGAACAAGCAGCTGGTACAAAAGCAATACATTAGCTACAATACAATGTGGCTGTATGCTTGTGTATACAGAGAAATGTATTCATAGAACTTGCTTTCACCTATTCAGACTTACAGGGTTCCATTTTGGGCCAACCAACAACCACAGAGGAGGAAGCCTGGAATGAGGTCATTTTTGTGACCTTTTGTGTTTTTTCATTCAAAATGGCAGGAAATTGTTCTGCCAATATTCAGCAATAAACATTGGTGAAGCTTTGAGACATTAGTTGGAGTAATGAAATGTCTGCAAGAAAATAGCCAAACTCAGAGAGCACCAAGAACCCCTCAAAGATATATTGGACCAGCTTCTCTTTAGAGTGTAGCTAATGTATATGCATAGAGGCTCATTGCATTGTAACTCATGTATTGCTTTTGTAACAGCTGCTTGTTCATATAAATGGCTTTGGTATATGGAACAAATGGTAGATTTAAAAGCCTAAACTTGAGATGTAGGAACTTAGAGAACTCTGGATTAGCCCTGATAGCTTAGATTGTATTGCTTTTCCCAGACTAAGGTAGTTGTCGCTTTAAATACGACTGTTCCCAAATGTAAAGCCCAACCTCATTGTATGCAGTAGGGCCTTAGGGAAAATTCTCCTTGGTGGACACTGATGATAAAATAAATGAAAGCCTAGCATGCAATGGCTTTGTCCCCACCAAATGACAGCTCAAATCTAAAGAGAAGCTGGGCCAACATATCTTTGAGAGGTCCTTGGTGCTCTCTGAGCTTGGATGTTTTCTTGCAGATGTTTCATTACCCAAACTAAGTAACATCATCAGTGCTAGTATCTGCAGGCAAATTGTTCCCATTTGCATGCTTTCTGAAGTGCTTGATGCCCATATGTGGTACCAATAGAGGACAGTATTTGTAGCTCAAGGTTTGAAATGAGGGGTCTCTGAGCTTGGTTGTTTCCTTGCATCATTTCCTTTCATCAGTGTTAACAAATCTTCATTGAGATTTTACTATGAAAAACCATCCCATGTATGCCACCAATAACAGTAGCACTGCCTGGCAATGCCTGTTATATACTATTCAATATTGTCACAGTTTACAGAGAGAGAGGGACAATCCCTTCCATGCCATATGCAGTTACATGAAAATACCTTGAGGTATATTGATGAAAACTGATCCTTGTTGTTCACTCCACTCCATGTTTCAAATTTGGGTTTTACAGAACTGTTTTTTCCATATCCATGGGGGATTCAGATATCCATATGAGATCTGCATTCAGGAACGTGAAGTCCAACAAACTGAAGCAAATTGTAAATACTGTAAAAGGAGGAGTTCAGCTTCACTAAAGGTAGGATCCTTCAGTAGGGGAAGTCAAGAAAAATCAACCGTATCAAATAACACAAAGAGAGAATAAAAAGACAACACAAATGATATATTCATTTGTAAAGGTAATACTAGTGTGGAATTGCTTGGCAGCCACATGTACCCTTAGGCTCTGACTGAAGTCAGACAAAGGCTCACAGTGAGGCTTTGCCTGCACTCTGTCCTCAGTACAACACAACTCATTGTTCCAACGCAGAGATGATAAAACCAAAGAAGCAATTTCCTCTTCCTAGTTCCACTGCATGAAGTGGAGAGCGTGTCTATCAAGCCATAGGTTTTTATTAAAAGGAATTACTTTCTCTACGTGTCTCTCTCCAGGAGACAGTGGCACCGATTGGCCAAGACACTGGGGTTACATTTGCTCCTAGTTAGGAGCAAAATTAAATGTTCAATGACAAGGATTCAGCTCTGGCCCAATTTATTCTGACTTCTACCAAAAGCCAAGGAAGAATAAAAATGTCTTGTTCTGCTTCTGAATAATACACTGATTGTTTTGAAGAGTCTCCCAGGGAAAAAATATCAAGGTAAATGTGAAATAGGCTGGAGTGTGTCTGACAGAGGATTACATAAATTTGTTTTCGTGAATAACAGCTGGGCAATCAGCAAAGCAGCAATTGGGTATAAAGCCAGGATTATTATGCATAAGAGTTTAGGGATCTTTTGTACAGGTAGCCCTCGACTTACGACAACAATTGAGCCCCAAATCACTGTTGCTAAGCGAGACATTTGTTAAGTGATTTTTGCCACCTATTACGACCTTTCTTGCTATAGTTGCTAAGTGAATCACTGCAGTTGTTAAGTTAGTAACACAGTTGTTAAGTGAATCTGGTTTCCCCATTGACTTTGGTTGTCAGAGGGTCACAACGGTTGTAAGTGTGAAAAACTGTCTTAAGTCGGTTTTTTTAGTGATGTTGTAACTTTGAACAGTCACTAAATGAAATGTTGTAAGTCGAGGACTACCTGAATTGCAAAGATGTTCTTCTAAACTTCTAAAGCTTAAGGTTCAATGGGCAATTTAGGAAAATATGCAGAGGGCGGCAGATGAAATCACATGTATTGTGTGATATCATTGTGCAAATGACAAGGATTACATGGAATTTCAGAGATGCTTGCTAGACTGAGTTTGGTCTTCCAAGTGCAATAATTTTCTAATAGAAAACCATAATCTTGAGAGAAAGAAGGTAATTTATAGATCATAGCAGTGGTGAAATGTAAAATTTGTTACTACTGGTTCTGTGGGCGTGGCTTGGGGGGTAATGTGACTGAGTGGGCATCAACTTTTTTTTTTTACTTTTAAAAACATTTTTTCTACAACCTCTTCGGCTGAAGAGGTTGGAGAAAAATGCTTTTAAAAGCCTCTGATGATCAGGCAACTCAGCTGGAATCGTCAAAACCTTTTAAAAGCATTTTTTCTACAACCTCTTTGGCCGAAGACGTTGTAAAAAAATGCTTTTAAAAGCCTCTGATGATCAGGCAACTCAGCTGGAATCGTCAAAACCTTTTAAAAGCATTTTTTCTACAACCTCTTTGGCCGAAGACGTTGTAAAAAAATGCTTTTAAAAGCCTCTGACGATCCCAGCTGAGCCGCACAATCATCAGAGGCTTTTTTTTTTTTTACTTTTAAAAGCATTTTTTTGGCTGAAGAGGTTGTAGAAAAAATGCTTTTAAAAATAAATAAAAAAGCCTCTGATGATCGCACGGCTCAGCTGGGCTTGGGGCGGGGGGGCAGGGATTTTTGCTACTAGTTCTCCGAACCACTCACTGCCATCGCTACCGGATCAGGCGATCCAGTCCGAACCGGGAGCATTTCACCCCTGGTGACTATAGAGGTAGATGGGGACTTAGGAGAGCTCTAATTCAACTCTCTGCCCAATGCAGGAATCCATTACTACAGCATCTCTAACAGAAGATCATCCAATCATGACTGAGGGCAATTGTTCCATAAGGAAAAAGGGAAGTAAATCTATAACTTTTCAGTCTAGGAAAAAACAGTAATTAGTTTTCTCATTTATATTTTTGTGAATGTGGTGCAGACATACTTCTTGCTACAGATTTTCCCACCATCTAACATAATTGGTTGCTAAATATGTACTTTGATTAGCAACAACTACACAATTTTCCTAAAATGAAGACACTATCTGATCTCTAGATGCAGACTTCTAAGAGTTCGGTTTTAAAACCAGTTTTCTGACAGAGTATCAAGAAGAAGTTAGATATTTTTTGGTTTACTTTAAAATAGAAATGTCTAAGCTTTTCAAGTTTTTGTAATAGAGTGTTACAGTTATTAGTGCGTCTGTCAGAGAGCACATGCACTGGGACTGTGATAGTTGCACACATCAGAGTTGCCTGAGGACTAAAGTCAGCACGCAGAAAAATACAACAAAGAAGTAAGCAATAGTGGGGTCTCATCAACAACCTAAAAGTCCACCAGAAATATTGTTCAAAGGGTTGTTAATAACTGTGTGAAAATGCTTAGCAACAGCTGTTTAGCGTTAAAAGCTAAGGCAACATTTCATTTCTGAGCACAGTTTCCTTCATTAAGCCTGCGGTGTGTTTGCCACAGCACCCCCAACCCATGGAACAGTAGGATGCTGGTGCGAGTGTTCACAGTCTTGTCTCAACACTAGGAAGCCACAGGAACATCAATTGGTCGTTCAGAGCTTCTTTTCCCCGATGCTTGTAATGAAACAGATTTTATTGAACTAATCAGCATGAACTCCTTAGTTTTGTTTTTGCAATTGATATTGTGTTTGTGGAGCCAAATGCAGAGGACTTTGATACCCAATACCTTGTGTGTGTTAATTTTGGCAATGCAAAGAGATTCTATAGATGACTTGCTACGTTACTATCATTGCCACCCACTCTTCTACTTCTCCCCAGGCTTTCTCTCCATCTCCTCCCCGCTCTCCTGGATACTGGTCCTTCTGTACAATACAAAAGTATTTTCTTTTTTCAATATGTTGTTCCCAGATTTCTCAGAAAGAGATTTTTTTAAAAAAATTAAAACCCTCAGAGAACTGTATGATACTTCAGCAACATGAAATCTGATCTCCAAGTGTCTGAATGACCAGAAGTTTTCAAAGAAAACACTTCTGAATTCATGGGATTGCTGCTGCTGAAGCAGCAGGCCAATGAGATAGTCTGGGAAAGGCTAGAAAGCTGTCGCCAGGCTTTGCAACAGGAATAGCAAACTGGGCCCAAAACAAATAAACTAGTGGTCAAAACGTGGCCATCTTCACAACTCTCCAAACCAACGGCCTTCTCTTTCTTGGCAGGAAGATGACTGAAGTACTAGATGAAGGCCTCCCAGGTTAATTAGACCTGACATTCGTTAACAGCAGCATTTACTAGACAGCAATTAATCAGAGGAACTCTTCAAACAGAAGGTGGAAAAAAAAAATAAGCAGGCAGCAACATTGTGACCCATTTACCTTAAAGATAAGACATTGCTCCAGGTGTCATGCTGAGGTGGAGGAGGTCATTCATCTTGCTCTGTTTCTCCTTGGAAATTCGCCAATCCATCTTCCTTCAACCATCCAGACCAAAGGGCAGTTGCCATCTAACAAAAGTGTCTGCCACGAGCTACAGAAAGTTAGAAAAAAATAAAAATTCGTCTAAGGTGCCATCTACCCCTTGGAGAAAAAGTTACCCTGCCAAAATTATTTGCAGTCAGCAAAGAGGCGTTTCTCTTTTGAATAAAAATGAGAAACAACTTTTTGGGTATTCAGAATAATACTGAATTTCTTAAGACACAGTCAAAAAACAGGATAAAATATGCATTTACACTGTAGCCCAGAGGTGGGTTTCAGCAGGTTCTGACCAATTCTGGAGAATCGGTAGCGGAAATTTTGAGTAGTTCAGAGAACCGGTAGTAAAAATTCTGACTGGCCCACCCCCATCTATTCTCCGCCTACTGAGTCCCAGCTGATTGGGAGGAAATGGTGATTTTGCAGTAACCTTCCCCTGGAGTGGGGAGGGAATGGAGATTTTACAGTATCCTTCCCCTGCCGTGCCCACCAAACCACACCCACCAAGCCCTGTCATGCCCACCAAGCCACACCCACAGAACCGGTAGTAAAAAAATTTGAAACCCACCACTGCTGTAGCCTAAGTCCATGTAACAAGAAAATGTTGATATTGTTAAGTTATATAAAAGCAGGTGAAGGCCACAGAGAGAATGAGACCACGTCACCCATGCAGACAGAGATCTTGACATTATCTGCAGGATTTAGCTGGTACAGTAGCAGGGTCTCCATTTATTTGTAAAGTATATCAAATGGAAGAGATCTATAAAAGTGAGAAACAATGAAACGAATGTCTCTCGTCCTAGATTACTGCACTGCACTCAGGTAAGCTTCCCCCCGCCCAAAGACAGTCTTTGATACTTAAAATTGCTTCAGTCTAGTAGAATGCAGTGACAAGTGAAAACTAGGTTGGCCTATGTTTAATTAATTGAGCCCTTCATCTCATGGCATGTAAGTTTAGGCGAGCGCCACATCTTTTATTTTGTCAGAAGGTGCAGATGTCAAGGCAAATGAGATTATATGCTTGCCTCAGCCTGTTTTTCTATATCAAAGCCCATCTAATAAGGAACAAGTGGAGCAGTAAAAATCTTCTTCACTTTATAGTTGAAATCAACAAGCTACCTTCCAAATCCATTGACTTTTCTTTTGGTTGTTTCTATCTATAGCTACTCTAATGCCAGAGGAGCTGGATAAAATCACTGCAGACCAAGAGCTAAATTAGAAGATATGTAAATGGCATTAATAGCTTGTTTCATTTCCTGATTTACTATATTTAATTGTAAGCACACTGCAACCTGATCCAAGCTGGATTTTTGTGCAGACAGAGGAAGCCTAGTCCTTCTTCCTTTTGGGGTTTTAAATCATAATATACGAGATTTTTAAACAGAGCATTAAACTCAGTTCTGCTTTCTTTTTTATTTATCCCGCTAGGAAAACCAAGTTGGTGTAGTGATTGAGACACTAGGCTAGAAATCAAGAAACCTTGTGTACTAGTCCTGCTGTAGGCACAAAGTCAGCTGGGTGACCTTTGGCCAGTCCCTCTCTATCAGCCCTAGGAAGCAGGCAATGGCAAATCACTTCCAAAATCTTGTCAACAAAATTGCACTGGGATTGCAGCCAGAGATGGAAACACTCATCATTCTCATCATGGAAGAATGGATGGTGAAGTTAATGGAACTGGCTGGGATGTTGAAATTAATTGTCTAGCTTTATTTCTGCATGGACACCACTTTTGGACGTTTTGGTAGAATCCAAAAGAAATACCACATTAATTTGGGGATTTGATGATCAGAAATGTTTCTATTTGTACAGAAATGTTTATGATTATAGGGATACAGTGTATTTAATTTTAGTTCAAAAGATTAATGTATTTTATAGCTGTAACGATATTAAGGAAAGTTGGAAGTTGCTTTTTTTCATTTCTGTTTATTTTTTTATTTCTTTTCACTTTCCCTTCTCCTATTTTTTCCTTCTTAATTCTTTTTTCCCATTTTTTTTAAACTTTTGACCAGAGTTAATAAAGTATATTTAAAAAGAGAGAGAGAGAACTGCATGGACTAGTCATGGCAGCCACTTAAGAGTCAAGAATGATTCAAGGGACTCTCTCTCTCACACACACACACAATTCACTTGTTTTAGTGTACACATTAGTACACTAAATAATAGAATAAAAGATGGAATAAAAGAACATAAGAATACCCCACCCTCTTCTGCATGAAGAGGCCAATCCAATAGATTCCTTAAATATACTTCAGCGCTATCAGATGCCATGTTCCCTCATAGGGAAGAGCAACAAGCTGGGTGAGGAAAACTGGGCAATTGCACAGCAAACACAGCTCTCTTCTTCAACAGCTTCTGGGGTCCCTGACACCTCCATACATCACTCTGCTTAGAGGTAGAGCTGGTTGTCTCAGGGACTGTTTGTACTCACAACCTTACCCCCTTGGGACCAGATATCTTGCTGTTCTTCTTGTTCTCAGCACAGCAACAGATAACAATCGTATGTTTTGCCTCATAATATAAACCTTGTCTCCCTGAGGAACTAAAGGAGACTAAATTATTAAAATATACTGTGAGCATTTCTCCGTTAGCCTCATGTAATGAGCAGCACAATTTTGATATAAGCCAGCACAAAAGACTATTCTGTTCAATGCAAATAGGCTTAAATAGCTTTAACCTAGTGACCCCTTTTAAATAACACTACAGCAAATCACAATTAAGTAAATGCCTCTTGAGAGTTTAGATTGGGCTTGACTGTCCACATATTTGTGGGGAAGGAGTAGGTGAAGCTTTAATTATAAAATGAACATTGTTTCCAAATTTTATTATGAATGTATCCCAAAGGTAAATGCATTCTTAAAGAAACAAAAAGCTTTAAATATAGCTGATGCTGCTTCAGGAAAATGCATGAGAAGGCAAGCCAGAAATAAAGCAAAGAAAACGTAGCCGCAGAAACAGAGAAGAACGTTTTTTAAGTCATTGCACTTTGAAATACGTGGCCGAGTGAAATTAAATTATTTCATGGAAAACATGACAATGAAAAGTTTTCATTGGTTATGGTACCATACCACTCGTACTTGTAAAAAATGGGTAATGTGGCCTAATTTTCTGAACTGCTTTTTAAGAAAATTATTAGAAGGAATTGTGCGTCAAACGTTTGTGTGTTTGTTTTTTAAGACAGCTGATTTTTTTAGATCAAAAACTTCTGCTGTAGGAAATGCAATCCTAACCATTTTTGCTGGACATTTGTGAGGCTTACTTCTGAGTAAACATACAAGGCCTTCAGACTAGATACTAAGTTTCCTTTAACTGCACTGTGCAGCATCCTTGGCCCATGAGAAATAGCTTTACACATATGTAAAACTATCAAATAATATTCCTTGGTAGATCCCAAATGGGAAAAACAAAAACATTAACGGGTAAAAAAATCATTGGGGGCAGAGTACAAGTATCATTTATCTTCTCAGTCAAGAAATGCTTACCTTGCTAATAATGCTAAACAGGGCTTTATAATAATTGTACTGCTTATGACTATATTTACACTGTCTTATTTCATTTAATACTATGGTTTGTCTCAATAACATGTTTCCAGACAAAAGTCCCATGATACAAATCAGGGACTGGGAGCTTTTTTTCAATCAGGGAGATGATGGTGATGGTGGTGATGATGCAGAGGGCTGAAGAGGATCTGATAGTGACAGATTAAAGGTGTAAAATGAGCTGGGGACTCTTTTCTGCCTTTTCCCTAATGGGATGGACTTACATTTCTATCATACCCTGTGTTTGTATGTGTGCGCGCATCATTCATCCATCCATCCATCTGCCACTAAATTCTACCTACAAAATTCTGAGGTTCTGCAGTGGCAGAAAAACTTCAACAACATGGTTGCGTGTTATCCAACATTGATATATAGGTCTTCCGCAGAAACTTTATCACATTTCTCTTCATACATTGATTCTGCTCCAAAAGCAAACTCTTCCCAAGGAAGCTAGAAAAACTGCATGATGGATATGGGTAGATCCAATAGGTATTATGCTCACTCTAAAAATTGCTCTTGCATTTTTTGCATTTATCATCCATTTTTATGATGTTTAGATTGATCTTCAAAAATCACATAGGTTGTCTGAATTGCATTTAAAATTGCTGTTGAAATTTAACTATTTGTTTGTTTGCTTGTTTGATATTTATTTATTTATTTATTTATTTATTTATTTATTTATTTATTTATTTATTTATTATCTATTTTCACTTTCTCATCTCATTCCTACAACTCTTGGTGGCTACCAATAAAATGTTGGCTTGGGAACAAAGCTTTCATTAATGTCTGCCATATTGGAGATGAAGCCAATCCATAGCATTTTTTGTTTAGGTAACTTTCATCCATACTTCTTAGACTCTTTTCTGTATTCTTAATGACTCTATGGACATCAGACATATATTTCCATCTGCAGAATCGGTCAACAGTTTGTGCAACAGTATAAGGCTTCCAAAATCCCATGTGACCTTAGGGTCTGTCCACAGATACTCAATTTTTACAAAATAGTTGATTACTTTCTCAAGTAGGAGAATCTCCTTAAATTATAAATTATCTTATATTCTCCAGGCAGTCATTTGTAACAAATCCATCAGAACAAAACTGGTGAGGCCTCTGGCAAATTTGCAACCCAGCCAGGATTTCCTGCTGTGTTTTCGCATTTATCTTACAAGCATTTTAATCAAAACTGTCGTGTACATGTCATTCTGACTATTCAAAAGTGGAGGATCTCCCCGATAAGTTATGAGAACATTCAGAAACTTGGATATGCTCTGGGGAATGACATTCAGTGGTACAATTTGATAATCTTAGACTCTGGTTTCAAGATCTTATCGGGCGTTTTTTGATGATAATGCCTATAATGTCTCTTACTTCAACAGTGTAGCAAGCCAGCTAACAGCTACGTTTGAGGATTCTCTTCATTGTGCGGAGTGGAGCCCTCAATATCTACCCCCCTATACTTTCCTAATGACAACATTGGGAAGCTTGCCATTCTTGGACTTCATATATCTATTCTTGTTGCTGTTTTCCTACAACTGCGCCTGGTGGCGCAGCAGACTAAAGCACTGTTATTAACATCAGCTGCCAGCAATTACTGCAAGTTCAAATCTCACCAGGCTCAAGGTTGACTCAGCCTTCCATCCTTTCTAAGGTAGGTAAAATGAGGACCCGGATTGTGGGGGCAATAAGCTGACTTTGTATAAATATACAAAAATATGAAGGCTATTGCTTAACGCATTGTAAGCTGCCCTGAGTCTCCGGAGAAGGGCAGCATATAAATCAAATTAAAAAAAAAAAAACTAATTCTCAAGCTATCCAATTCTAATTGAAGCCGTATTGGGATGCTATTATTTTCATGCAGTTGAGACTGTATGGAGACAAAAGATGTACAGATTAATTATGGACAATTAACCAATGGAACAGCTTCCTTTCAGATGTTATGGGTGCTCCATCACTGGAGGTTTTTAAGAAGAGACTGGACAATCACTTGTCTAAAATGGTATAAGGTCTCCTGCTTGAACAGGGAGCTGGACTAGGAGACCTCCAAGGTCCCTTCCAGATCTATTCTGATCGATTGATTATTCTGATTGAATAGAGAATGTTCCCACTAAACACACAGACATTCTCTCCATGAATGAGACACTTGATACAGTTAGATCTGTTGTAGCACATCCTTTCTCTTCTTCATTTCTGCCTTAATCACACTGAGAAAAATAATCCTAGTTTCAGATTCCAAATCCTTTCCTCCAAAAGAAATTTGCTACACAAATTCTGCACTTTGTGGAGCTTTACTGAACCTTACTGAAGAAAGAAATGAACCAATTTCAACCATTAATGAACAAAAGTGCTATAATTGTTTGAAGACGACTACGTACAACTATAAAAGCAGGAAATGGATAATAAATATTTTTAAAGGTGGAGCAACAAATGAAAACAACATGCAGCAATAATATTTGTTTGAAAACATATATGGATTTTAAAAGCTTTATGAGAAATTTGTCAACAACTGTTGTGAAATAGATTTCAAGTTTATTTTTCTGGGGCAATAAGCTAAAAACAATAGGGATCTCTTGAATATTTTTTATTCAACATCATGAATGTTTGACCATGCTACATATAAAAGTATATAAATAATCATAGGCCTGTATGATTCTGATGATACAGACGAGAACATTTCCCTCTTGGGTAGGAAAATAGCACACAGGTCTCTTGTAAATTTAAGAGATGCTCCCATGTACTGTGTAAAAACAAAGAGAGAATTAGTAGAAGCAGGAGAGGAAGACATAAGAAATATATTAGGCTTCAAAACTAGGACAGATCAACATGCTTAAAACAGTATTGTGATGCCGATATATTGCCTGACAGTCATATATGGTTTGTATACTGGTCATCCTACAAATGCTCATCTTGTGAAGCAATTGCATTCATTCCTGGATCTGCAAGCCCTACTCATAATCACTCATATTCTAGTGTCCTCCACATTGGACTGTTGCAATGTGCTCTATATGGGGCTGCCTTGAAGAGTATCTGGAAGCTTAAGCTGGTGCAGAATGCAGTGCTGTGGGTAGCTATGTGCACTTGAAAAACAGCATATGCTACATCTTTGTTCCCTGAGCTGCAATGGGCACCAGTTTGTTTCTGGGTTCAGTTCAAGATGTTTTGACCTTTTAAGCCTTCATAACATGGGACCAGGTTATGAAAGAGTACCTCTCCCCAATTACATTGGCCTGTCCCATTAGATCTATCAGAGGGATTACTAGGGACCTATATTTTGAGAGTCCCAAGAGACATCTCTTCTCTGCTGTGGCCCCCACATTATGAACATTTCCCTTCCCCCCTCAAAAAATTAAATTAGCTCTATCCCTTTTGATATTCAGAAGGACCTCAAGACCTGGTTTTGTTATCAGGTCTGGGTCTCTCTGGGAAGCAAAGACATCTTAGACGGCTCCATTGCTGAGCTGCCTAATTTTATCCTCTCTTTGCCTAGGGTTTATTTTATATCTCTGTTCTATCATATTTGCTTTTTAATACAGCAACAGCACTTAGACTTATATACCGCTTTATAGTGCTTTACAGCCCTTTCTAAGTGGTTTACAGAGTCATCATATTGCCCCCACAATTTGGGTCCTCATTTTACCCATCTCGGAAGGATGGAAGGCTGAGTCAACCTTGAGCCTGGTGAGATTTGAACTGCCAAATTGCTGGCAGCCAGCAGAAGTAGCCTGCAGTACTGCACTCTAACCACTGCATATATGATTTATATTTTTTATATTTTTGTTTTTATACGTAGTTTTACCTGCTTGTTGTATGCATCCCAGAGTTGCCTTTGATGAGATAAGCAACTGTATAAATTTTATAATAAATAAATTGCCTTTCTCTTTTCTTCTCTCCCCGAGTATAGTAGAAATTATAGAATAATTTCTCCCACCTTCCTGGAAATTCCATCACCATCCAAAATTACAGTTCCAGGCAATAATAACATATACAACAACCTGTATTGAGCATCTCAATTAGTGCAAGATCCTGGCTGACTGATTCCATGATATCACCCAACCCAATTTATATATACGGCATGGGTGGGCAATTTTATTTATTTTTATTTTATTTATTTTAAATTTATATACCGCCCTTCTCCCTGAGGACTCAGGGCGGTGTACAGCCAGAATTAAAAACATAAAATACAAATATTAAAAAACAATTAAAATATATATAAATTTGGCCCAAAATTAAAAATACAAACCAATTAAAACATTTAAAATTTCTTCTTAAGCCAGCCCGGCTTGCTGGAAAAAGTGGGTTTTAAGGGCATGGCGGAAGGCACAAAGGTCTTGGATTCTCCTTATCTCTGGATTCCAGAGGGTAGGTGCCCCCACAGAGGGTAGGTGCCCCCACAGAGAAGGCCCTCCCCCTGGGGGTCACCAGCCTACATTGATTGGCTGATGGCACCCTGAGGAGGCCCTCTCTGTGGGAGCGCACGGGACGATGGGAGGTCGTTGGTAGCAGCAGGCGGTCTCGAAGATAGCTAGGCCCGATGCCATGGAGCGCTTTAAAGGTGATAACCAGCACCTTGAAGCGCACCCGGAAGACCACTGGGAGCCAGTGCAGCTCGCGCAGGAGCGGTGTTACATGGGAGCGCCATGCTGCTCCCGTCACTACCCGTGCTGCTGCATTCTGGACCAGTTGGAGCCTCCGGGTGCTCTTCAAGGGGAGCCCCATGTAGAGAGTGTTGCAGTAGTCAAGGCGAGAGGTGACGAGGGCATGAGTGACTGTGCACAGGGAATCCCAATCAAGAAAGGGCCGCAACTGGCGAATCAGGTGAACCTGACAAAAGGTCCCCCTGGTTACAGCTGTCAGATGTTCCTCCAAGGACAGCTGCATATCCAGGAGGACTCCCAGATTGCGAGCCCTCTCTGTGGGGGCCAAAGACTCACCCCCAATAGTCAGTGATGGAGTCAACTGACTATATCGGGATGCCGGGAGCCACAGCCACTCAGTCTTGGAAGGGTTGAGCTTAATTAATTTTCCTAAGGGGCCATATGAGAAAATAGCAGTGTTGTGGAGGGCTCTGAAAGTGCACAGGAATGACACAAGTATATATACATAAATTGAAAAAAAAATGACAGTTGCCTTCAAAATAAGAGGAATGTAGGTGTATTGCATGCATGGCATACACTTATTTATATCTGATTTGTAATTTCTGGTTGACTTCATATGGGCTGGACAGGGACAGCCAAAGGGCCAGATGTGGTCCAAGGGCCATAAAATGCCCAGGTCTGATATATAAAGTGCACTAGTAGCCAACCAGAAAGAGGCCACTACGTCTTTCTCTCACATCAGCCTCAAAACATGATAGATAAGAAGCCTGAATAGAAAGGGTTCAGCCCCAGGTATGGGTATTTATTCCACAACACTGTATAGAATAGTGTTATGAAAACCACTCTTGAAGCATTGTGAGTTACTTTTTTCATTCAAAGAGACAGTGCCAAAATGAAGCTAATGAAAGAGATTCACTTTACAAATATGCTGTGGCTTTTATAAGACTTATTCTACTCCTGGTGCTCCTCTTGGCAACTGTGAATGGAAGGAAAAAGTAAGGGAAAGAAAAGGCACTAAGGTCAGATTCCAGATTCTGCCAAATTTTGAATAAAAGTAATCTGAACCATCTAGTAAAGGTGTGATATCAAAGAATTATAAACTGGCAGTTCAAGAGACAATCTTGAATACTTTCAAAGGTGTCCCAAGAATAATGGCTAGTTGGCAAAGACCAGCCATGTAAACTTCGGCGTGTTTCATCTAGAAAGAATGCTAATTTTATGAGTGTTCCTCTCAGCAAAAGGGAGATTTGAAATAGCTCTGTAAATGTAAGCAACATTTGTTAAAAGAAAAAAGAGAAAGATTCATGGAACTGTTCATTTATTTTCATAGAGATTTATTCTTCAAGCAATATTGACATACAATGTATTATTAAGGTTTAGATTATAATTTGATGGATCATTGTTAAAATTACAGTATCTTAAGGTTCTTCATTTCCTTATTAGAGGCAATTTCCTTTTACATGGTGAAAGTATACAGCCTTAGGCAAAATGTCCTTCTCTATTTTTTTGTGTGTGAAATTTCTCCAACAACTGAATCCCTATTAGTAGAGACCAGCTAGTAATGCTTAAATTAGGATTTCTCTCTCTTTACTGTTGTATTTTTTCCCCCTGCACCCAGGGAAGGGATAGGAGTCGCAATGAAGCGAATAAAGATGATCTTCAAGTTCACCAATAGATTATAGGTTAAACTTCCTACTTTAGATCAGACAGAAAAATAGGTTTAAACCATTGCCAACTGGGTTTGACCTCTTGTCTCATAAAGTCCAGATCCTTATGCAGCTCCATAATAAAGTTTAATGGGGGGGAAGAGGAGAGAGAGAAAAGAAGGCAGAAAGAGTAAAAAAAAAAGTTGTTTTGGTAATAAATACAATACATTGCTTTTTAGATAAGAGCCTGATGGTGACAGCTTTTGAGACCTCCCTTAGTTCCTGTTAAATGAGAGTCCACGATTCAAACAGTAGAATGCAAACATTTGGTGGTCAAAATAATAAATTTGGGTTAAAACACTTGAGAAGGGGAATCCTACTGGATTGATGGAAGCTCTCCCAGAATGGTACGCTAGAAGTTCCAAGGCTAAACCATCAGAATCAATCATATCCAGTCTGCTCATCAGCCATGAATTACAGGAAGATGAATGACAAGGAATCCCCAATTTAACACACAACCTGCTGTGCACAGACCAATGTTCCAATGGCAAGGACCATTTATTATGATCACAAACACATTTGTGGCAACACAAATACTTTGTTAAGGGAAGCCGGATGCTAAATCCATTAGATTATTTGGTTTCCATAGAGAGGTCCTCAAGGCCTAATTGGGATTAGAGTACACATTTCTCACTGAGCCCAGAACATCCATCACTGAAGTACCTATCTCCACTTGCTCCCTTCTTCAGCATGCCCCCATACAACCTAACTCAAGAGATACCTCGGACTTCTGTTCTTTGATTGCATTTTGTTTCATTGCATTTTATTGCAAGTTGCCAAACTTAAAAATGAAAACAACGAAGTAACCTTTAAGATGTGCAGAAAATGCTGGGAGAAGTATATGTGTGTGGGGGGGGGGGAAGTGTTAGCAAGATTCTGAGCCAAACGCATCTTAGCACATGGTTTACATTACTGTGCAGGAACGTTTTTTTAGACCACCACAAAATGCAGGTGGAAGTGTGAATCTGGGAGCCATTGAAGTCCAAAAGCTGAGCCTCCAACTTTCCCAGTGTATCACAATTACAGAAACATCTGTGCTTCAATAACTTTGTGTGTTGATCTGCTGTGAAAATGTAGTGCTCAGCAGCCCTCCACATTTCTAATTTCTTTCTTGGTCACAGGGTGGTCTTGCAGAGAACAGCAGCCCCAGCCGCTTCAGAGCCTCCAAGGGTTCAGATGCTTTGGACTCTGTTACCCGTGCATGGTTATTTACCAAAGTTACAGAGAATGAAAATAAAACTGAAAAATGCAGTAGCGAAACACAGCTGAAATCTATAAAAGGCTAAGGGCAAGTTGCAGTCACTTCTATTACTGTCATTTCATATTCATTTTATAGCACCATATTGCTAGCTCAGTTACCCTGCTTCTCAAGAGATTTGTTCATTTCTTCCTCAGCTTTCATTTTCAGTAGCTAAGAATCAGTGCACTTGCTCCATTTCTGAAGCTCTTACAGACCCACCAAACTAGCTTTTCTATGAAGTTTATCCATTTGTGAGGAAAGGGACTAGTGTATCTGAACAAGGGGACTTCCAGAATGAATGTGTTCCAATATTTGAAGGGCTGTCACACAGAAGAGGGCATCAACCTATTCTCCAAAGGATCTGAATGCAGAACAGGAAGCAATGGATGGAAACTAATCAAGAAGAAAAACAATCCAGAAATAAGGAGAAATTTCCCAACGGAACAATTAATCGGTGGAACGACTTGTGAGGTTTCTAAGAAGAGATTGGACAGCCATTTATCCAGAATGATATAGGGTTTCCTGCTTGAGCAGAAGATTGGGCTCGAAGATCTCCAAGGTCCCTTCCAACTCTTATTCTATTATTCCTGTCTGAGCTGTGTGAGTTTAGAGCCTGAAGTGAAGGCTTTAATCTACTAATTCTGGGCCCCACTCATCTGCCAATTCCCAGTCATAGCCTCTTACTATACTCCTTCTATATCATCCCAATGAAGACTTATCTGTCCATCAAGATAGACCATCTGATCAGCATTGCTGCAAGATTTGAAATCTAGGAATTTCTTAACCAGGTTTCTAGCAAGTATCAGCTTAAGACTATTATTTGGAATTGCTCTTAGTGAAAGCAAACTTATCGATGTGGAATTATTGGCAGATATCAATGGTACAATGGGAATCCTATGCATGGATCTATAGGATTTTTCAATGCTAGCATTTGGTTCCTCCAGTTACAGTTTACAGTAGATGGGAGAAGAGTAACACACACCTCTATGGCTAAACAAGTCACACCACGAGTTGTCTGCACGGTTCCTCTTCCCTCCCAAAAAACTCAACAAACGGCCAGTAGATTTATGATGTTGTAAAAACAACACTCATCGGGAATAACATTCCTTTTCCCAATGATTTCATTCATCTGACTACAAAGTGAATTGTGATAAACATGGTAAAAGGAGTTGTGGGGAAGGGGAGAAAGCTTTTACTTAGCAGGGATTTAGGCAAGTCCTTGCAAGCACACTGCCACTTGGGCTCTTCTCCCACGTACTCCGGCTCACACATGCTGCTCCAAATTCTGCTCAGAGCAAACACTGGATATGATGGACAAACACCGCAAGGCCAGATGTATCCATTATAGCCAGCATGAGATCCTATCCCCCACCTCCCCCGTCAACCTCCACCTCCTCCTTCCTATACGTTTGATCATAAGGAGTGTTGTCGCTTCTGAAGATCCAAGTGTCTCCGGCAGAGACTCAGCAGTAGGATGTGAGTACAAAAGGAAGAATCTCTGGGAGATGGGCCAGGGCCAAAGGTTCATTAACCACGGCTAAGGCCCTCACTTGGACTACTTAAAAAGCTGAGCATATATTTCAGAAATTAGGTTTTGCTCTCCTTTTCTTCTGTTTCTTTCTCTCCTGACGAAGACTTCCATTTTTCGGTTGTTTCTTTTCACACCCAGAGACAATAAATGGCAGCATGGGAATCAGAGGCTGACCTCGGTTTCTTGCACCCTGTGAACACTCTGCTTCTTCCGATGTTTTTTAGGAAACATTCTTAAATAGGCAGGGAGTCCATGAAAATCACAAGGTCATTTTAGCATTGCTCTCCACCACCCCCCCCCACCCTCCCATTCACAAACATTCCCTTTGCAAATGGTTTAGAGCCCTCCGGTGTATTTACACAGCTTTGTGGAAAATGTTTTATTAATACATTTTTGCTGTCATTGTTGTTTTTAAATTTAGATTGGTAGGTTCATAATCCTATCTTTCAACTGTCCCAGATATCCCAGGCTCATCATATTGGCAATCTGGTCCTTTTGGGGATAAAAGAATTGCCTCTTTTTTTTCCTCTAATTACTAAACAGAGGAGTAGTGATCACAGTGAAAGTATTGGTCATTGTCATCCTAACCCAATATTGATGGTGGTGGTAATTTGGGGGGTGGGGGGGTGGGATTCACTTCAATTAAATTTCAAACAAAGCCTTCGTGAGCTAAAGGAGCTCCTACTTCTATAAAGTGGAGTAGAGCAATAGTTCGTTCATCTTGCTCACAGGAATGAGCTTCTATGCATCTTTATTCATAAGTAATATATTTTTCTGAATATTTGTTGAAATCGTGGAACATCTTGCCCACAGAGTTGAGGAAAAACCCAACTCTCTTGGCCTTCCCCAAAGAGATCAAAACGTGACTGTGTTATCTTGCATGGGGGACACAGAGGCCCAAACAGCCAAGCTGGCTGACCTCATGAACCTCCCCACCCCCACCCCACTGCCTGTATTTACAACCCCAATCCCCCATCTTGGAATTCTTCACCTTCTGACATGTTTATAATGTTGCTTTTATAAATTAAAAACTTTTAATCCTAAATTATTCAAATTTTAATGTTTAATTTTATTGATATATTGCACACTGCACAATAAAATATATTCTCATTTTAAACAAGTAAAAGATGATGATGACAATAATAATAATAATAATAATAATAATAATAATAATAATAATAATAATAGCAACAACAACAACAACAACAACAAAACTTTCAAATACAGAGGGTCGTCATTTGGAACACAACACGCCAGATATCACAGTTGTCAAAGCATACAATTTATTGATATTGCTGTACCAGGAGACGCCAGAGTCGAAGAAAAAGAACTGAAAAAAAATCACAAAATATCTCGACCTGGCCATCAAAACTACCTGATTATGGATGAAACATGTAACAGTGATACCCATTGTCGTCAGGGCACTTGGTCCAAGAATTTTACAAAATACATCAAGAAATTGCAGCTTCCTGCAATAACACCAGCAGAATTGCAAAAAATTGCACTACTCGGAACATCATACATTTTAAGAAGATACTTGGTTGATACCTAGGATGCTGGCAGCACCCGGTATCAACCATCAGCGCCCATATTTATGATGCATCTTTAATTGTTCAGTTGATTGAGTTTCATGTTTAATGAATAAAAGATAATAATAATAAAACAAGCAGAGAATATTGCTGAGGCATTTCTTAAAAGAGGAAAATTAATATATATCTCCATCCATCTATCTATCTTTGTAAGTATATTTATATATGCTGTATCATTTTTAAAGAAAATTATTTCCAATATTTTTTTTTAAAAAAAACTGCATGCATAAGAAGCCATTTTCTCAGAGGGAAAGCCTAACTATGATTCTGACTGGGATTGGATTAATGATTATTTCCCAGGAGGAACTGATGGGAGCTGGCATGCCAATTGTCCCAATCTTTCTTCCCAAGAATTAAAGAATACAAAATAACAGAGTTGGAAGGGACCTTGGTGGTCTTCTAGTCCAACCTCCTGCTCAGGCAGGAAGCCCTATTTCAAACAAATGGTTGTCCAATCTCTTCTTAGAGAAGAGCATTCACATTCATAACAAAGTTTCAGTGGTCTCCAGGATGCTGTTTCTCCATTTATTATTCATTATTGTTGATCACACAATCAGCCAGACGTTCAGACTAGATTTGGCATTTTTATCCACCTATTGTGTCCTTCTCCAAGGGGATAGGCAGATGTGGATATTTAATTTTATTAAAGAAATCATCACAGGATGTAAGCTGTTCCAAGCAAAGCTGCCTTTTGCAATTGATTGATGGAGAATTTGTCAATGTCGATGGTGTTCAAGTGGTGCTCAAATTGGGATTGCACCAGTGGTGGGTTGCTACCGGTTCGCCCCAGTTCGGGCAAACTGGTAGTGGCGGTGGCAGGAGTCTCTGCCCACCCGCCCAGATGCTCTGCGTATGTGCAGAAGTGCTGCGCGCTCACAAGTGTGCATGCGCACCCACACACTACCAATAGCAAACCGGTAGCGAAGAAAATTGAAACCCATTCCTGGATTGCACCCAAGGCATCTATCACTATTGGTGCTATCTTTGCTTATCTTTATATTCAGTATTACAGTCATTATGCATTACCAGCATTGACAAATTCACCATCAGTCAATTTCAAAAGGCAATTGCTTTGCTTGGAACAGCTTACATCCTGTGATGAATTTATATTATATTCAATAGAGAGGGAAAAAGGAAATTTATTTAAGGGGGGGGGGTGTCCTTTTAGGAAATATGTGATGGGTCGTACTGGGAGTCTACAATGAGGCAGCTGTTCTGAGTTGCTGGATATTGATTCTAGCCCTCTGAAGCTTGCCTGTGCATCTCACTAATATTTCATATTTATTGCTCTCATATTTCTTTAAAAAAGTCCAAAGTAATTGAGTTTATTTGGGGGGGGAGGGAGAAGCTAAAGGAAAGTTATGTTTATGTGGTTTGTGGCCCAACCAGAAAGTAGGGATAATGATCACATGGTCATATAAAAAAAGAAGAGAAGAAAATCAGGAATCTCTCAGAAGCATTAAAATAAATGTTGCTGATTTTATGTCTGGCAGATTCTTAGGAAAAATGCTGTCAATGGGAACAATCTTTTTCACTGTCGCCTATTTGATCTCTCCTTCTGGGACAAATCCCCCCAGTAGCTGCTTCCAGTCCTTTAGAATCAGGAGCAACATGAAACCAGGGAAGGTGCCAGAAGATGGAAATGGAGCCATCCTGATTATTGGCACTTACTCGTATATGTCAGAATAGTACTTGATTCTGAAATGAAATGAAATGAAATGAAATGAAATGAAATGAAATGAAATGAAATGTACTATATATTCATCATTCAACCATAGCACTAGGGAGGGTGTAGGATGTCATGGCTGTCCATCACTTCCTCAAAATGGAGAAAGTAAATAAATGAGTAAGCAATAACTACTGCCTCACAAATTTAATAATTTAATTTAATTTAATTTAATTTAATTTAATTTAATTTAATTTAATTTAATTTAATTTAATTTAATTTAATTTAATTTAATTTAATTTAATTTAATTTATTCAATTTATATGCCACCCCTCTCCGAAGACTCAGGGCGGCAGGTAGTTCTCGACTTACATCCACAATTGAGCCCAACATTTATGTTGCCAAGTGAGACATTTGCTAAGCGAGTTTTGCCCCATTTACGACCTTTATTGCCACAGTTGTTAAGCAAATCATTGCAGGTGTTAAATTAATAACATGGTTGTTAAGTGAATCTGGCTTCCCCATTGACTTTGCTTGTCAGAAGGTTGCAAAAGCCAATCACATGATCCTGGGACACCACAACTGTCATAAATATGGAACCAGTTGTCAAGCATCCGAATTTTGATCAGGCAACCATAGGAATGCCGCAATAGTCATAAGTGTGAAAAACAGTCATCAGTCACTTTTTTCAGGGCTGTTGTAACTTTGAACGGTCACTAAATGGACTGTTGTATGTTGAGAACTACCCGTATCTACCTGTGGGATCTGTACTATTTTCCTCAGCCTGTTGATATTCTTGGATTACAACTCTCTGGCTGGCACTCAGAGAGATATAATTCCCCATGATTGCAAGATGACAGGTTGGGGAAGGATAACTTATATGCTGCATGCCAGTGGGCCCACATGTGCCTTAGAAGTTTGCTCTAGTGAAATCTATTAAAATCTTTTGAATTATGCAGCATGTGCATTTGGAACATTGCATTAGAACAATAACCGCACGAGGAAGGGTTTATTTCAGCCAACCAAGACTGATTCTAGCCTTCTCAGCTGGATTGATGCAAAGAACAAGTTCTTAATTACCACATACAGTCATTCAATTGGGATGATTTATCTTTCCTCCAAGCCCTGAGGGGACATTTAGGTGCTGCCAGCTCAGTGGATGAACTGACATGGGAAACCGCTACAGATTCCATTTTCCAGTAGGCCCTATGTATTACCAAAGAGCCATGGGTTGGAAAAATTGTAACCTACAAATGGAAAATTGAAAAATATTGAAATCTTACCAAGTTAGTTGGAGACTAACTTGCCTCTTGGAATGACTCCTGTGCTGGCACTGGCAGAGGCGACTGGGCAATGTCCCAGTTGCCTATTAATTTCTAGTCAAGAAGCTCATGCCGGAGGACCATTTCTGCATTGGGAAAATAAAACAGTGTTTTATAAACTCAAATTTCATATTAATCCTGAAGGGATTAAGCTCTTATTAGGCATGTTCAGGGTTGTCTATTCAATTTATTACAGCGGGAAAGAAATGAGAAGTGAATCAACAGTCTTAGCGGAGAGAAAGAAAAGAATATGACACAAATATCCATTGTTCACTCTTCTTAGGGCCATCCTTAGTCAGAATTAGGTATCCATCTGAGGCAACAGATTTTGGAAGAGCGGAGGAAGCTGCAGGAAGGAATTATGCATGAAATGTGAATTGACTTGTACTCTTTAAACCAGCTTTTCCTCCCCAGCTTTGCTGGAAAAACTGGCTTTGCACTATATTTAAGTACAATTCAACATCCAGTGCAGTCAACTTTTATACATGAAATAGAAAACTTGCGCTTCATTGCAAGGAGTAAAATGACTTTAGGTCATATGTTTTCGTTAAAGTTTTTGTTAAGTACAGCCATGGTGGCGCAGTGGTTAGAATGCAGTATTTCAGGCTAATTCTGGTGACTGCCAGCAGTTCGAGTCTCACTGGCTCAAGGTGGACTCAGCCTTCCATCCTTCCGAGGTGGGTAAAATGAGGACCCAGATTGTTGGGGGCAATAGGCTGACTCTGTAAACCGCTTAGAGAGGGCTGTAAAGCACTATGAAGCGGTATATAAGTCTAAGTGCTATTGCTTAAGCATTGGCTTTTGATATTGCTAACATGGCATTCTTCTTCGCTGCCTGTAAGTCATTGAAGGGGAGGGACACTGTTTTGCAGGGATTCTCCACCTTTCTGAAGATATCATTCCATGGTGTGGGGGGAGAGAATATTACCTAAAGGTTTCTACTTTTCAGTTCTTTTTATTATCTACATGAAACCACTGCGGAAGTCTTCCATTGGCATGGAAACTGATACCATCAATAGCCTGATAGTATCCAGCTATACATCCTAGCCCTGGACCGAACAGGTAATGTGGTAGAAATGTGGAGTCACTACCTGGAAGATGTCGGGATCTGAATGGGGAGAAACAGACACAGATTAAGTCCCTCCAAGTTCCAAGGCTCTGGATTTGTGGCCCTAACCCTCTGCTCAGGACTGGTTTGCAATTTGGGGATCCTCGTAGACTGAGTTCCTGCTCAATGAACAGCTGGGGATAAAGGGCTTTCAAACTAATGTATTTTTACCAATCGCATTAAGAGACCCTACTTACAGTTACTCGTGTCCTAGTCGCTTCTGTTTGGATGTCATTCCTCTCAGGCAAACTAGGTAAGAAATGAGACGAGATGAACTAATTCTACAATACATTAACAGAACCTTGCAAACTTCCCAGCACCACTTTTAATTGCTTGATCCATTAGAGTGAGTTTCTTTCTCTGATATTAAGCCACTGGGGGCTCTTGTCTTTTTGTTTGTTTCCTAAATAGTACATCTTCCCCTTTCCCCAAGGTTGTCCACACATTCCATTACATTGGATCAATATAATACACTCTACAAGGGATCCCCCCCCCAAAGAATATCAGAAGCTACAGCCGATACAGAATAAGACTGCCCAGACAGTGATATGTGTATATCTTGGTATACAGGTGGAGAAAACTCAGTGTTTCTTTCTAAAAAAAAAATCTCTTGTGTCCCTATGACAGTTTCAACAATCAGCAGTGGAATTACACAAGTCGGCAAAAGACCTAGCTATTCAACACTGGAAACCAGCTTCTTTTCTTCATCTGCATTGCAAGAAAATGTGCTTCTTGTAAGACCACTCCAAGGCTTTGCTTCTTGATCGAAGAAGCTGATTGACAGCTGTCCCCTACCCTCCTAGCTTGGTCTTCAGCCAGCAGTTGCTCTCTCCTGAAAGCAAAGTTAATGAGACAAGAGGGAGGCTATGATGGTTAGCATCAGGGGTGAAATCCAGCAGGTTCTGACAGGTTCTGGAGAACCAGTAGCGAAAATTTTGAGCAGATCGGAGAACCGGCAAATACCACCTCTGGCTGGCCCCAGATTGGGGTGGGAATGGAGATTTTGCAGTATCCTTCCCCCAGGAGTGGGCAGGGAATGGGGATTTTGCCCTGGAATGGGGTAGGAATGGAGATTTTGCAGAATCCTTCCCCTGCCACACCCACCAAGCCATGCCCACCAAGCCACACCAAGCCCACCAAGCCATGCCCACTGAACCGGTAGTAAAAAAATTTGGATTTCACCACTGGTTAGCATACGGCATCTAAAAGCTTGCAGATCAAGTGAATTGTGTGTGTCATGGTTCCATTTGAGACTGACTAGCACCAGGGCATGGTTTTACATATCCATGGCTCCGACTTCAGAAAAAGCACTGTGGAAGGGAAGGGACGGGAAGGGAGAAGGAGGGAGGGAGGGAGGGAGGGAGGGAGGGAGGGAGGGAGGAAGGAAGGAAGGAAGGAAGGAAGGAAGGAAGGAAGGAAGGAAGGAAGGAAGGAAGGAAGGAAGGAAGGGTCAAATACTATGACAAGTTGCTATCGCCTCTTTGATGTTGCTCCCATTACCTACCACTCTCTGGTAATCATTTGGGCACCACAGTGAAAATAGGTTTTCACTTTCTGACCTCAACTGCCCTGAAACTCATTCCATAAGGGGGAGAGAGAAATCCAACTTGCCATATAAAAAACCGTGTTGATGTTGGATTCCCCCCCCCTTCTTTTTCACTCTGTTGCTATGATCGATTCCCTCCCGAGCCAGGAACGACCACATACTCAGGTGAGTCTATTTATCCACCTGCTTCACTGGCGTCTTTTCTGCTTTGTTTGCGGCCATTGTTGTTTGTGCAGCTGTCCAAATTTGCTGCATGGGTTAGTAGCTTCATTCCTTCCACATCAAGGCAATTATTGCAGATCTGCTTTTCTCTGCAAGGTTTTACAGCAAATGTGACAAAAGATTATTTTTGAAAAGAGCAATGAAAAAGAAACTTTGAAACCATGGAGAATACATATCATTTTAGGTACAGATTTTCTTATAAAAGTAGGTGCTCATTGCCAATTTGTTCTATGTTTTAAATGAACATACAGAAAATTGATCAAATCTTTTTAACATACTTCTAAGCTGTAATAAGAGCATAAATAAAAACAGCAAGCTCTGGTTTTCCAACCGAAAAACTACTAAGAGGGTTTATAGTCACTATCTCAACTAAAGTTCAGAATTGAGCAAGAAATGTGTGCTGTGTGAATTCCTCAGACTAAGAACCAATTTCTCTGAAGTTTGGGTTCAACTTATATTCAGTTCAAATCTGATGCCTTCCAGACTTGATGTTCACAAAATTGCCCACTTTACACTGGTCTTCAAATTTAGCTAACAATGGCTGGAGTAAGTAGAATGGCTGTTGTTGCAAATTTCAGTAGATATGGGTTCTTTGCATTATACTTTATTGATAAATAACATAGGCTTAGCCAGTGAGAAGACTGAACAACCCTTTTCCTTGGTGGTATCTAATTTTCTGCATACAGAGAGTTTTGTTCAGGCAATGCATAGATTGCTTCTTTTGCAATCTAATGTCTTCTGTTCCTGAAGAGCTGTATAACATGGGAATGTTTTGAGGAAACCAAGCGAAAGAGGAGACATGGAATGGACAATGGACTTAAAACAAAATAAAAACCTTGTTTTTAAAAAGGGGGGAAAAAATGCCTTCTTGTAGAACTGGAAATCAATCGATCAATAGGGATGGAATTGGGGGAAACCAGCCTGGTCCTTGAACATTGAGTTCACGATTGCTTTCCCATCTCATTCTAAGTCAGTTTATTTCTGTTTTTGAACAAGCTCCAAGAGGCTTGGATGTAAAGATTAGTCTGGAAAGTGTAGCACAGATGAATTTTTAAAAAGAACATGCTTGTTCCCTATCGAGTATGTCTATTTTTAATGTGCTACAGTAAATTAGGTTTGTGTCACTTTCTAATCTCATGTAGCCTTTGTCAAAAGAATAAAATATCCATTCAAAAGATATTTTCATGCTTATCAGAGAAACATTTCTGAGCCAAATACATACTATTCTGCAAAGTACAGAAATGCCATGGTAGCTCTTTGATCTGTTCAGTGCTTTCCAGTTTGGTTGGTAGCCAGAGGTCAATATAGACTGTCTCTTTATAGATTAGTAGGGAAAGAAAGAAATGAATGAGTCTGAATATTTTATTCTTTCACATCTCACTTACACCAGCTCTGCATGTTTGGCTCCAAATACATAAGTGATTTACAACTGTTGCAAGTGACATCCAAAGCAGGCTTTAGGCAGGAACATAGAAGCAGCAGGATAGGAAATTAAGCATGTCTCTGCTTTTAAAAAGGAAGAAATAATTCTGAATATCCTAATAGTTAACTTCAAACTTCAGATCGCATGTTAAGATGCTGGTCAAAGTAATCAGGAGATTGCTATTTATTTCTGAATGTTGCAAGACAACAATCTTGTATTTCTTATTGATGGGACAACAAACTCAACATTAATTAAGCCGACAAATGTCCTAGGCCTATGTTTAGGCTTACCCAGCACATAGACATAGGACTGGAAGCACAATCTGGAACATGAATGGCTAGGGAAAATTAGTTGAAGTATATATGGGGTGTTCACAGCCTGTTAAATACAGCTGGCCCAGCACTGGCACACTTTAATTGAAACTTGATGAAACCATGAAACATAAGTATCATTAAGACTATCATTACTAGGGTGCAAAAATACAGACATCCAGTAAATGACAACAACAGTTTTTAAATATATTTTTGGCTGCCAGCTATAGACATCTGGATTATTTTATAATAATTTTTATAAACATTTACAGATTCAAAGATGAAAAAAAAAACCTAATACAAACTAAGAAAGGAGAAGAAGCTGTTTAAAAGAGAGAAAGAAAGAAAGAAAGAAAGAAAGAAAGAAAGAAAGAAAGAAAGAAAGAAAGAAAGAAAGAAAGAAAGAAAGGAAATATAGTAAAGAAAGATCTGGATTTTGGAAGCCACAAATTGAGAGAGGTTGGCCAATTAATTTATGGAGGGCTGCCACCAACCATAAACTGATCAGAACGGGGGGAAAAAATCAACACTGAACATAAAATCAATACTATATTTGGACGTCCATGAAATGTCATTTGGGATAGCAATAATGCTTCATTGATTCCTTAACCATTTCTGTGAATTATTTCCAGATACTGGCAAACCACAGCCTAGTTAGTATGATTTGATCAGGATAGGGAATGGCTGCCCCAAAGCACTTCAAGGTGCACAAGCTTTGAAAAGCTGAAGCAGCTGAATGAGGAAGCTGATTGGATAGATTTGAACCGGAAGACAGAATCTCAGAACTGTTTCAGGCCTTATAGCTCCTGAAATGGCAGGTATCATCAATACCTGGTTTATGTTTATAGACGGATTTCAGGAAAACACCCCCCCCCCCAAAAAAACCCCCAGCATTTCAATTTCTCCCTGTGAACATTCAGAAGCACCGGGAAACAGAAACCCCAAGGTGAACTGCAGATGAATTGTTGAGCCTAGCGTGTTCTGAGACAGTAACACTTCTTTAGTAGCACTTTTATTTTTTTAAAAAAAATCTTTTAGACTGTCTTTGGAAAACTGAAATAGATCATCATTAAGTTTCCTCTCTCTTGTTGTTTCTGCAGCGATACTCTTCCTCCTTTCCTTCCTCCAACACAATTGAGCCAGCATAGTTTGGCACCGACTTCCTAACCACATGAAACACTTTCCCTGGGCTTTTGCGATTTAGGTCAGATTGAATGGATAGAAAGTCCATGTTCATAAACCCTTTCCATGAGCCCTTTTTCATTCCCCCCCCTTTTTTTTTTTTTGCAAAACAGCAAGAACCGTGAGCCTTTGTTTCCTTTTCTAGCTTTCTCTGTTCAACAAGATGATTGCTTCCAGATTATTTCAGTTTGCTTCATAAAATCCATAAAACTAATTTTCTTCCTTAACCCCCTCCCCCCTCTTTTTTTTTTTTTTTATATCCAGGGCTGAGATGAAAAGTTAACCTTTTTGCGGCTTTCCTTTGGTTTGAGTGGGACACGGCCAGGACAGTAGTATCAAGAATCTGCTTTTGACCAACCATCCAAACTCTCTGGTCTTCTTGCTATCACTCTTAAGGAGATGTCTATGGAGATTCTCAGCTACCCAGGTCATGGCTGTCCCAAAGGTGCTATTTCAAAAGGCAAGTGGTCTTTCTTGTTTTTTCCTTGGAGTTTAGAATGGAAGAGGCTTCTTAGATGAGAAGTGAAGCGTCTTCAAGGAAAAAAATAAGGAAGTCCACTTGCCTTTTGAAAAAGCATCTTTGGGGTACTCTTAAGGAGACTATACTCCCACCAAGATACAAGCAATCCAGAGACAGTAGTAGAAGAGCATCCTTTATTTGCTTTAGGGACCGTCTCTCAATGGGTGTCATCCCTGGAGGCCATCTTTTTCTTTGGATCTTCAGGGCTGCCACACTTAGTGCTGTGGGAACTTGGGAGGGGGGATTGCATGGAGTTGCAGGGATATCTAGCCATAATAACATTCTTTTCTCTGAGAGTCAAGGACATGGTGCCCTGCACCTGGACTGGCGTGACTGGGAGGCATCTCCAGTTGGGACGGTGCATTGATTGGACCATGTGATGGACATGTGGGTACAGGGGGAAGGGACTTGGATTTTTTTTGGGGTGGGGAAAACCTGGAAGCTTTCAGATTTGGGTTTTCCCAGATGTGCCAATGACATCTCTAATAAAATGGAAGTTTGAGGAACTTCTAGCCTTGGAGTCTTCTTTCGTTGGGGAAGTTACTTGGAACCCTAACATTGGGAATTTAGACTAGGAATATCAGTTCCAGTCTGTGAAAATCTGGAAAACCATAAGGTAAACCACAAAGAGATGTTCTTTATCTGTTTGCTGCCATCTAGAAACTGCATGGATTACCACAGACCAAAACTGATTATTTTAATGATCAAACTGGATTTATATAGAAAGGACAATCAAGTCAGAAGTATGAGAGAAATTGGCCAATTTATGGAGGGCTGCCACCAATCATAATCTGATCAGAACATAAAATCAATACTATATTTGGACACTCATGAAATGTCATTTGGACCAGCAATAATATTTCATTGATTCCTTAACCATTTCTGTAACTTATTGCCAGATATTGGCAAAACACAGCAAGTGGCTTAAAGTTCTCACATTTATAAAGTAAAAAAATAGTAAAAAGGAAAACTACTGTAAGATTTTTTTAAAGAAGCTAAATCTTAAGAAAAGGGAAACTATTTATTTGTCTATCCAATTTTAATAGCTGCTCATCTCAAGCAAGTGACTTTTGAGTCTATAGAGCAGTGGTGAGTTCCTCCCGGTTCGGTCCGGTTCGGCCAAGCCGGTAGTGGTGACGATATGATGTCACCGAACCAGTTCTCCCCCCCCCGCCCACCCTCCCACCCCACCCCACCCCCACATTATTCTTACCTTTTATTTGGTCCCACCCCCAATCTATTGCTGCCTCCTGAGTCCCAGCTGATGACTAGAGGGAAAAAAACTGTTTAAACTCTTGCCGCGGGACTTCAAAGGGCTGTCCTACAGCTGATCAGTGTTAAAAGCAAACAAATTAGTCGGGTCGTAAGTGCGAGGACCTTCCAGAAATGACTCTGACCAGCTAGCCACGCCCACCTAGTCACATGACCTCCAAGCCACACCCACAAAATAAGCCATGCCCACAGAACCGGTAGTAAAAAAATTTAGAACCCATCCCTGCTACAGAGGTACTGGTAGTAATGGTAAGTTATAATAAGATAAGCAGTAAGAAAAACTCAATAAATTGTGTTTACCTGCAAATGAAAAGCTCAGAGTCAAAAGTACAATAACTCTATTAAAGTTCACAAATCAACCAAGGTGAGCAAAATAACAGTGAAAAACTTCATCTTTCACAACCAAGATTCTGCATAAGGTCTCAGACTTAACCTCGAAAGCTGGACAGATCTCTGTAAAATATAACACGAAGGAGAAGGTTTTTAATGTTTTTTATTAGCGATTTCCACCAATTGTTCAATAGGCTGAATATGGACCGGTGGATGAAAATGGAATTTATGACAGTAATCCAAGCTCCAGTTTAAAGCAGTTTCAATAGATGACATTCCAATTAAATATAAAACCAGAACAGAGTGGCCTATACATTAGAGAGACTGGGCTAAGGGCAGCAGAGAATACATTAAATATGATGGCAGCTGCATTGTATCTTTTGCAGAGAATCACTGAAATATGGACTTGGGTAATGAAAAACAGGGTCATGATTGTCAAATTAGCTTCAGAAAAGGAGAAATTTATAAATAACAGTGCCGGCTACTGGTCAAGATGGCTATCAGTTGCCTTTTCTGCCTCTGTATTATGCCCTCAGTGCCAGTGGCTGGGAGACACAGACACTCAGGAGTTGTTGTGCCCATGGAGGCAACTGGTTGAACAAGATGATGAGACTAATTAATCCTTGGAACTAATCAGCTGTTATGGTCCCTTCCCATGGTTTTGTGTGCAGCCATTGTCTAGATGCCTCATCTTAAACCAGAATGTACAGCAAGCAGATTTTATATTGATGCGACTTAGAGATCACGAGCACCTGCAGAGAGAAATCAAAAAGTTGAGCAGGAGATGCATTAAAAAAGAAGGACTTTGATTGCACAGTCATGGCTACCATCTTGATTTTTGACCCCAAACGCCCTATGGATGCGCTTGTTGGTAATGCACCTTTTAAACTTTTAAATCTCCAAGTCCCACCATCTTCAGGGCTTCGAAAAATTAGCGATCTTCCAAACTGTTCTGATAAATGGACTTGTCCTTTCCAGTTTTGTCCATTCCAACTTTATATATCAAGTTTTTCTTCCTGTGGGGTTTTTTTTGGGGTGGGGGGGGAGCGGAATGACCGCTTAAGTCAGCAGCACTGGATGGTTTCTTAAGAGTTTCCAACTTGTCATCTACAATTATATTTACTGAGTTTCCCACAAACTATTGATTGCTCCACGCAGGACGATGGCTATGCAAAAAAGAAGCATATTTGTATTAAAAATATAATTTATTTATTTATTTATTTTTATTAAATATATATGCTGCCCTCTTCCCGTAGGACTCGGGGCGGCGTACAGAATTAAAACATATAACAATAGAAACCCTAAAAGCAGCCAATATAAAACCCCAAACAAAATAAAATCTCGTAGCAGATCAGGGAATTCGCTGAAACAACCATGTCTTCAGGTCGGTGCGGAAAGTGCGGAGGTCGGGGGCCATCCGGAGCCCGATGGGTAACTCATTCCAGAGGGTCGGTGTGGCCACTGAGAACGCCCTCATCCTGGGGGCCACCGGCCGACATTGTCTGGCCGATGGTACCCGGAGGGCAGCCCTATGTGACCACACAGGGCGGTGGGAGGCCGGTAGGAGGTGGTCCTACAAGTATCTTGGGCCCATGCCATGAAGGCTTTATAGGTAAGAACCAGCACCTTAAAGTGGATCCAAAGAACAACCGGCAGCCAGTGCAGCTCACGCAGGAGGGGTGTCACACGGGAGTAACGAGAAGCTCCCGTAACAACCCACGTGGCCGCATTCTGGACCAGCTGGAGCCTTTGGGTGCACCCCAAGGGCAGCCCCGTGTAGAGGGCATTTCAGTAATCCAGGTGAGAAATAATGAGAGCATGAGTGACTGTACGGAGGGCAACCCTGTCTAAGAAAGGGCGTAACTGGCGCACCAGGCGAACCTGTGCAAAAGCCCCCCTTGTCACAGCCGTCAGATGTTCCACCAAGGACAGCCAAGAATCAAGGAGGACACCAAGATTACGAACCCTTCCAGAGGGACCGAGAGACTCCCCTCCCATCCGAAGTGATGGGGCAGTTAGATCAGGAGATGCCGGCATCCACGCCACTCAGTCTTGGAGGGGTTGAGTCTGAGCCTGTTTCTACCCATCCAAACCCATACTGCCTCCAGGCACTGGAACATCACGGAAAGGGCATCCCCGGGTTGGTCTGGGGTGGAGATGTAGAGCTGGGAATCATCAGCATACTGATGATACCCCACCCAAAACTACGAATAATCTCACCCAGCGGCTTCATGTAGATGTTAAAGAGCAAGGGGGAGAGAACCGACCCCTGTGGCACCCCACAGGTGAGGGGCCTCAGGGAGGATCTCTGATCCCCCCGCCCAAACAAACTGCGTACGGCCCGAGAGATAGGAGGAGAACCACCATAAAACAGTGCCTCCCACCCCCAACCCCTGGAGCCGTCGCAGCAGGATACCATGGTCGATGGTATCGAAAGCCGCTGAGAGGTCAAGTAGCACCAGAATGGAGGAAAAAACCCCATCCCGGGCCCGCCAGAGATCATTCACCAGGGCGACCAATGCCGTTTCTGTGCTGTGCCCACTCCTGAAGCCCGATTGGTATGGGTCCAGATAATCAGTTTCCTCCAGGAATTGTGGAAGTTGGTATGCCGCCACAGATTCAACAACCTTCGCTATAAAGCGAAGGTTGGAGACGGGACGAAAGTTGTTCAAGTAGGCCGGATCCAGAGCATGGTTCCATAATAACCATGGAACACTACATTTTCTGGCAAGCAATTGGTTTTAAAATGACCTAGCACTCACATCTAAAACACATGTGTTCATTGGCCTAAATGTTTGCCCAGGATCTTTTGAACACAAGATAGAGAACTTTAAGGATCTTTGCCTTTTCCAGGATATCTTCAAAAGATAAGTCATTTTAGCAGATTCATAGAAACTGATTCTCCTAGGGATGCAGGGTTACTATAGCAAATAAAATGGGAGAGGTATATGAAGGGCAACTACCAGTATTTGTGCTTGAAAAATAAATTTCATTTCAAGGTATGTATATCAGAAAAACATTTTCAGTCCGAACCACATATAAATCAAAAGTGGTTACCTGTACTTTACTGGAGCCAAAAGATTAGCTCTCTCCTGATGCGATTCTTCCTGCCTGGAATTAAACAGAAGCACAGGAGTGAGGTTATTGCAAAAACAGCCTAGCTTTGGTATTTTATACTTAACTCCCAACTGTACTTGAATATTCAGTATTTATTAGCCTTTATAAACAGTAATATTTTTATGTCATCTGCATACATACATTACATCTGAGATAAGCAATGTTATACAGAAAGCAGAAAAGGAAGCAGAAATGATATTCAAAGAAATTAAAGGCAGACTTTTTTTTTAAAAAAAAAGAGAGCTAAAACTAATTTACACCAACACTTTCTTTATACTTCATACCTTTATACTGTAGCTTTGCAAGTACTTCTACTTTACCACAACCATACGTTGTCTTTTATTCTTTAAGCTTCTCATCTTCTTTTTCAAAATCACCTCAGCTTCATTTTCACTTCTTCAATGCTTCAGTCAGGATTTTCTATCTTTCAGCCATTCTTAGCAAATTAATCCCCTCAGAGTTTTGTATTCATTCTTACTACCTTTTTCTTTGATAGGGGAACAATAGTAGCATTCTTCTAACCATCAAGCCTTGGTGTAGTCTTCTCCCTCACGTTAAGTCATTTTATAAGCCTTTCCAGTTATGCCGCATACACATGTGGTGGTCTTATTATTTAATATTCTCACAACTTTTATAACTTCTTTCTCATCAGTTTTGACTTGGACACTAACATTTTAGTATTTGTTTTACTTCTATCCTACAATTTGTCTCTAGAATTTCTATACAAATATCAAAAATGCTCATTTTAGCATTCCCTCACTTCAGTTTTATTTTCAATCATTTCATCACATGCCATTCACTTCACCTTTTTTACATTAACCAACATTAACTTAGTCTCTTTAACAACATTCTTTATCATTAGCTTTATCATTCTTTATCATTAGCTCTATGTATACATTAGACAGTAACTTGTATCCATTTTTTCAATCACATCTTTTACATGCATTATAGCCTTCACTAATTATCTCATTCTTTCATACTAAACAAACCCTTCATATCTATATGCATTTGCCATATGTGCATATGACCCATTTTATGCCACACACTTGAAATTACTAGACTTTCTAAAGTAGATACACACCAATTCCCATTCCCATCCATTCTTAGATCTCTGGATGAACCAGTAACTTTTTTCTGTACTCTCTTCTCTCATTCCCACCCATACATTCATCTCACTTAGCAGAATAATTTTATCATGTATCATGTTCAATTAGTGAACATGAATTTGACATCAAAGCAGGGGTGAAATCCAATTTTTTTCCCTGCCAACAGTGGGCGTGGCTTGGTGGGCATGGCAGGGGAAGGATATTGCAAACTCTCCATTCCCACCCCACTCCAGGGGAAGGATACTGCAAAATCTCCATTCTCACCCCACTCTGGGGCCAGCCAGAGGTGGTATTTGCCGGTACTCTGAACTACTCAAAATTTCTGCTACCAGTTCTCTAGAACCTGTCAGAACCTGCTGGATTTCACCCCTGCATCAAAGCATATGTTTTCTAATCTATATTTTAGTCCCTTATTCATATTTGAACCCACACTCAAGTTTCCTCCATGTATTCATCAACTCTACTTTACAAGATCAAACTACCTTCCATTCAGATCTATTTATTTACATAAATAATCAGATATTCATTCATTCCTTTGATTTCTCTAACCACTGATCTCATCAAGTGACTCTGGGTGATATACATCCTAAAACATACATACATACATACATACATACATACATACATACATCTTTCACTGACATACAACACATTTATTTTTGTTTCATGCATTTCGTTTGTTAATTATGCTTTCTTCACACTTATTTCTTTTACATCTCAAGTTGCAATCCTCTACCTGCCATGGTGATTAGTAGATGGACACATAGATTTTCAGTTCTGTCATAGCTTCAGTCATTTGAAACTTTCACATAATGTTTTGTATTATGAGAGAAATATAGACTAGGTCATGTCTCCATTTTGAAACTTGGCATGATCTCCAATAAATTGATGCTCCCTCATATTTCATATCTATTGCATCCAACAGAGGACCAGTAAAGAGAAAATCCCACCATTATATCAGTCTATGTGTCCCAGGGGCTGAAAAGGGAAACTGGCAGAAGTGTTATCAATTTCATCTGGTTGTTAAAACAAACGAACAAACAAACACCTCCTCTTTCACCCATAGTGGTCCTTCAGAAGCTCAGCAGCCCAGGACAAGATAAGGCTATCATAGCATCATATTTGTATCAGCATCTCCTGCTAATAATAACAGTAATATCAATCAATGTGGGCATAGTTTGTCCAGCATCCTACAAGTGCAAGCAAAGTCTGAAATTGCCCAACATGTTGGTATTTTATGCAAACAAATCCCACCAACTGAGGGACATACAATGTTCCAACCCACACTTAGAATAGTTTGTATCTTATAAAAGACTGTTTTATCATTTTTATGAAAAGGTTTAAATACTCAAGGTTTTAGTGTTTGATAACCCAGGCCACATTATCCCAAGCACAAGTAAGTTCAGCCTGATATGTTTATTTCCTGACAAAAGACAGCTGTGAAAGTCTTGAGTGGGAGATCAGCAGACACAAGGTGCTTCATCATTGATTTTAGGGCCTATTTATTCAACCAGAACTCTATCCCTATGGGAGTTTTTCCTCCTTTGAGGGGAAAAAATAGAAAATTCCCTGTCTGTTACAATTTTCCATGACCCACATAAAAAAAGGAGATGAGCTTTCATAGGAGGCCTGAAACCAAACACCCAACTTACTTCAGAAGATTTCTTCCTCCTTCAGAGACATGTTTGTTGCAGGACTGTCATTATTTTTTCTCTCTTATTTTTTTGTTTAAATGACAAATATTACCCCAAAAAATAAATGAACTCTCTGAAACATACAGGTTTTTCATAGCCCATTGGAGGAATAAAATATTTTTGTGCCTCAGATACTCATAAACAATAAATATATGATTCAGAATAAATTGTGGGAGAAACAAAAAAAATGATTACTTCTAACAAATAAAATTCTCTCTCCCATGCTTCCACTCTGTCTCATGTCACCAATAATTAATTACACAATATTCATGCATACAAACTTGGAAAGAAGTTTTAAACTTGTCCTTGTTTTTCCCTTTGTTGGAACAGTGATTAAATGTCCATTGGAAGTAGAAAGTCCCATGGAAATTGGTTAGACATACTTCCATTGAGCAGCCTCAGATTAAAAAATGGAAATCTTCAAATGGAAATAGTTTTTCATCTGCAAAATTAAAGGAGATTCAGGTACATAGTCTATTCTGAATCCTCTGCAAAGGCTGCTCCATTAATCCTCTCTTTGTGCATTTGATCATCATTCCCACATGTGGCTAAAGTTTGTGTGTTCATTGCACATGACTATAGATATATTAAGGTTATTGCCTTTAGATTAGGAGATTATCGACTGATTATGTGCCATCAACTTGTTTTTGACTCATAGAAACCACATAGCTAGATTTTTCACATGACAATGTCTGCCTAGTCCAATGATGGCTAACCTTTTTTCCATCGCGTGACAAAAGTGGGGGGAATGTGGGGGGGTTGCGCACGCATGTGCCCACACCCATAATTCAATGCCCCCCCCCACACACATACGTGCGTGACCCTCCTTTTGGCACACAACGGCAAAAAGGTTACCGGTGGGCCCGGTAGGCCTGTTTTTCGCTCTCCCCAGGCTACAGAGGCTTTCTTGGAGCCTGGGGAGGGCAAAAACTGCTTTCTACACCCAACCGGAGACCCTCCGGAGGCCGGAAATGGCCATTTCCTGGCTTCTGGTGGGCCCGGAAGGCCCAAAAATCAGCTGACCGGTGCACGCATGCATGCTGGAGCTGAGCTAGGGCAACTCTTGTGTGCCCACCGATATGGTTCCGCGTGCCACTTGTGGCACGCGTGCCATAGGTTCACCATCATGGGCCTAGTCTGTTCTTTCATGTCTACCAATGATGCATCCAATCCAGGGGTGGGTTCTACTTACCTTTACTACCGGTTCACAGTGGAGCTGCGGTCACACATGAGTGAAGCAAGCACACATGTGTGCTCTTCTGTGCAAGTGCAGAAGTTTCTGCACATGCACAGAAGCGTTTTGATGATGTCGGAGTCAGTGGGCGGAGCCTCCCACCAGTTTTACTACTGGTTCTATAGAACCAGTGCGAACCGGGGGCAACCCACCACTGATCCAATCGCCATTGTAATTGACTCTGTCCACCTTGTTGCTAGTTGTTCTCTTCTTTTCTTCTACTTTTCCCAAGAGCCTTTTTCAGAGAGGTAGATCTTGACATAATATGTTCAAAATGTGATCATTTGAGCCTGGTCATTTGTGCCACAACTCTGACTTGATTTGTTCGATGATCCATTGATTTGCTTTCTTAGTTATCCATGTATTCTCAGGAGTCTTCTCCAACACCAAAGTTCAAAAGTATCAATACGCTTTCTATCCTGCTTTTTCTAAAGTCCAACTTTCACTTCAATAGAGCATCAGAGGGAGTACCATGGCTTGCGCAGTTCTGATCTGGCACATCATTACAGTATTCGAATATATTTTCCAAGGCCTTCATGGAGGCTCCATCAGTGTTAGCATTCAATCTTTTGATTTGCTTCTACTTTCTAGTGATGTAACATATGAAATGACAGAATGTGATAACCTAAAGCTTTGCCATATATCGATCCTCTGAAATATGGAAGATTGAGCTGCACGATTTTTACAGATGGCTGAATAAATCCCTGTCAAAGATAGTTTTCAGTATTATTCCATGATAGCAGCAAGATGAATCTTATGCTATTTAATTTGTTCTTCATAAAATTTGTTCATTATTGTCATAATTATATATTTACCAAATTGCATGCATATTTCCTATGCATGTTAAGCATGTCAATTCTCTTTGGTGCCCAAGAAAATAAAATTCTCTAAGGCCATTTTGTAATACTTTGGGAAGATTATTTGGTATCACAGTAAAAACTGAGTGTTTAAAACACAAGAGCATATGGGAGGCATATGATAACATTTTTAATTGAGGAGTTAGCTTTTTAATCTCTATCCAGTTTCCAAAACGAATTCTTGGATCAATATGCTAGATGTTTCTGAGGAACTGACTTGGAATTTTATTTGTTCTATTAAATGTTTTAGGAATAATTTCATCCAAACAGAGTTTGTTTTGGTTTTGCCTTGTTTTGTTCTCTTTTGCTTTCTTCTCTCTCTCTCTCTCTCTTTTCTTGGATTAAATTTTAAAAAGGCACGTAATTCAAACTAATCTAAGAGGTTGGAGCTGAAAGTTGGGATATTTTAATTTGCAATGAAAGAAACAGACTTCTTAAATTTGTGAACTCATTACTCAAAACTAAACTTCTGCATTCTAGCTGCATGCTAAAGTTGTTTTGTCAGGCTTTTGGACATCAGTCTTACTCGTGTTTTCTCAATTGTGTGAGCAATCAAGGCTTGCCTCTTTTATCAAAAGTAATTGCAATATAGAAATCTAGCACCCTTCAAGTATTCCAAATACCTCATGCACACGATCAAAACAGTTTTATAATGACAACTTCTCATAATAGCACAATACATTATCTTTTTTTTTTACTTCAGGGATAGTAATCCCAATAACAGCTTATGTTTAGGCAATCTAGTAAATGAATTTGAACTAGCACAGGGCTGATGTTCTGGATATGACCTGGATCTCCACTAGCTGCAGGCACTAATATGCAGACAAATACCTCCTCTGGCACCCGTCAGGAAATAAAGGCTAGGATGGTGGAGAGCATCTTTGAAAGCTGGGGGAAGGGGGAGGGATAATCTTACAAGACTGTGACCTGGGAAGTTGGCATTTTGTGAGTGGCTGTGCCTAGCAGAGAAGCAATTTGGTTTGCATGTCGATAACAAGGCCTCAGAATTCCATATATGCCGATCAGCCAGGAAAATAAATGTGATCTTCGTTGTAGGGAAGAGGATTGAACTGTAATTCAATGGTATTACACAAGAGTTACACAGAGATGCTCTCAAGCTCAGTCTCTGCTTTCTCCAGTTTATTAAAAGATAAGACTGCAAAAGATATAAAAAGAAGAAAGAGAAGGGAAGGGCTACCTGAGAGCCCATAATACTGAGGCTCATGAGAACAAACTATAATGGGCTTCATAGGTAATTATTCTTATACATAACTTCCTCTGATAAACGAGGTGTAGCTTCGGTTTGGATTCCCCTCCCCCATTCAATATTCCTCAATATCAATAGAGACAGAAGCTACTGCATGTCAGATTAAGTGCCATCTACCAACATTTTTAAAGGTTACCACAGTCTGTCCTGTAATTATTATGAAGATAAATATATTTACTTATTTGCTGGCTGACTGGCAATGTATATCTAACTCAGCTTGTCATTGGCTGTGTTCCACAAACACATAGTCAGAAGAGGCTAAAGTGTGAACAGACTGTAGAAAAAGGAATCCTAGAGCATGATGGGCAATGCATGTCCACAGCATTAGACTGTACAGGCAGCAATGTGTAGAGAGACATAGGTTTGCCCAAATCTGTCTTGTGTTGTAGACTTCTGCTATTCTTACTACCAGTTAAAGGAATATTGCATAGAATGTTTTGCTGAAGAATAATTGCATAGTCACACCCAAACTAATGTTGTGCACCTAACATATATCCTCTCCGCCCCCCAAAGTATATCTGCCTTGTCAAAATATTCAAGGTGATTGTCTTAGTTACTTGGCAATTGAAAATGATCCACACTTAGATCCTGCATTTTTCCAGCTCCATAAATTGCTCATCGCAAGGCCTAGAGAAGGTATAATTCAAACAACCCAAGACTATTCTACCCTGTTTATCTGTTCCATCTTCCAAAGAGTCACTGAGCTTCTACTTCAGGTTTTCAATTGCTCATCAAAAGAATGCAAGCTTGGAAGGAAAACTATAAATTGTCTTAAAACTATAAGTTCTTAAAATGATTGAATGTTTAACTCTTCCTTTTTCAAATGGTGAAGACTAATTGAATGGATGGTTTTAGAATACTTTGAAATTGAAGCTGTTGAAATTGCTGCTTCAAAAGAAACTGAAATTAAAATTCCCAATTGATTCAGATATTATGAGTTGCAGTTGAAAAACTGGGCCTAATATGCCACCTATTACAACAAGGAAAAATCAGGCACATGGTCCTTACAGAAGTTTGACCTAAGGCTGTTCAGGTGACTTCCAGTTAATTCACTGGAATTCACTCTGTGCATACCAGGTTTTGCCTCATATAAATGAGCTATCAAAATCCTTATGGTGATTCTGTTCATGATAGCTCATTGACTATTGAGTTCTCAACTGGTTAGGCTTCAAAAATTCCACTTGACTTAAAAAGAGGTGGGATTGCCATACTTGCTGCTGAAAGTTCATAACATCTGCTCCTTGCATATTATGGCAAGAAGAACAGTGCCCAACTTGACAAACCATCACAAGTATTAATTTTGTTCACCAACAAAAACTATGCTTCTCCCACCATAAATAAAACTCCTGAAATATAATGCATAATTCTTGAAAGTTTCAACTCAATTACTGTAAACTGCAGGGTATACACCAGGAAGGGGAAAATCAAGATGGTGGGACTGCAACTTTGTGGTTGAAACCCCTTCCACTTTATAAATAGAGTCATTTAAAAATAGCACATTACCAGACATCCCTGCATTTGATCTTAGAAGAGAGCATGAAAAATGGAATTAATTAGTTCCACAAAGGTTCTGGGCCTTGCAAAATACCGAGCTTGGTTTCCCTTTATACCTGGAGCAGAGGAATGGGTACAAATCACTTACGTGTAAGATCAGTTACCATTATGAGTACATACTGTAGCTATATTTGAACAAATTATTACATTTATTCATGTGGAGCGTTCACATAGAGGATGGTGCAGCACTTTAGGATCAAGGCCAAAAGAGCAGTTAGGGCACAAATGCTGCAATTTTCTACAGCTCTTGAAATGAAAGAAGTCTTTTCCTGGGTTGGTGCAACAGTAGCTGTGCAATCCTGAAAAAAAAGACACAACTGCTTTGATGGATGACCTGTAAGCAATTGCTTAATTGGTACCTCCTGCTGCTCCAAAATTCCTTTTTGCTTCTTAATCAGAAAGTGTGCACAGCCCTTTTGCTATTAATATACTAGAAGTAAGGAAGATGTTACCAAAGTGTGCTTTTCTTCTCACTGTCTTCTTTCTTCTGGAAGCAGACAGTGGAAGCCAGAGGCAGAATGTTGCGCATACAAATGTGGAACAACTTAGCGATGACATCACTTCATCCACTACATGTTTCAATGCTGGCAAATAAGACGTGTTCAGCTCTACGCTCCTGCAAGTTGAGTCAATCCGTGATGAGTTATCAAGTAATATATCTGCCATTTCTCAAATGCAACTAGCCAGGTGAAAAATGAATCATTCCTTTTTCTTCCTCTTGCAGATGATACTTTTCTTTAAAACTTGCCCTGGGAAAAATCCTGGGTAGGTTCTGAGGAAAGTTAGACTCAAATGGCCATTTAGTTAAACTTATTTCTGACACTATTACTGAAGACTCTTTTTTTAGAAATTTTATATGAAATTCCTCTAGAATGTTAACTACACAACCATTACTAGAGATATCCTTTAGCCAGAATTTATTGTTATCTTCACATTATAGATAAAATGTTCCTTCTTGATTCTATGAAATTAGATTTCAATCCAAAACAAAACCAAAGAACTAACAGAATAGTTATGTTGGTTGTCCCAAAAAATATTGTATGGAAACCATATCTTTTAAGCTGAATGAGTAAATAAAATATGAAAATTTCATCTTATGGTACAGTAAAATTCATTTCAGAAAAGAGACAAAAAGAATGTACATTTGTAGAAAATGGGGTATGTTTTCTTGATTTTTTTTTTTGTAGAATTTATGCAATAAACCCAAATTACCCATTCTGTTTGAATTGTTTATAAAGATTTAATAAAGGAGATTTGTAAGGAAGTTGCAATTGTATAAACATATGGGCATTTCCAGATGGAAATGTTTTCAGACCTGGATGTTTGAAATGGCAGGGATGGGCAATGTGTTTCCCTCCAGATGTTTTTGGAACTTCAAATCCCTTATGCCGTTACCAGCATAGCCGATAGTAAATGATGATGGGAGTTTTTATCCAGCAACACTGAGGAGGGCTGTTGATTACCAATCATTTTTGTTTGAGAAAGGTCAAACAAAAATGAAAAGGATAAACTGGTTGCAAATACAGCAACCAGTTCTACTGTTGCCTACTGTATTTGTATTCATTAGAACAGGAGTCCCCAACCCTTGGGCCACAGACCGACGGCGGTCCACGGCAAGCCAGAAACTGGCCATGTAAACAAACAAGCCCTATCTGTGCATGTGTGAGTTGCAGGCAGCACGCGAAACCACACCCCCTCCAGTCTGCAGAAAAACCTCTCTCCATGGAACTGGTCCCTGGCACTCAAAAAGTTGGGGGCCACTGCATTAGAATACCTGTAGTTAATGCAAAGCATCCTTTTCCAACGCAATAGAATGTCGGGGATTGGGACCTTACACGTCTCTCAGTCTATCAACTGGATTAACTCTCTGGAAGTTGAAAAGAACTGGAACAAATTTGAGGTTGGAGTGGAGAAATCCACCAAATAAAGTTGACATTCGAAAATGGGCTTGATCTGACCAAGGCTTGCAAAGATTAAAAAATCCAGAAATTTATCCCCTCCTTTCAGACAAGAGCTTTTGACTTAGGAGTGGGGGGGGGACGTTTAAATCCTGCAAAGCTCTGAAGATTTTTCCCTACCTTAATTCCAATAAAAGCATGTAGGGATGGGATGTGCATTTGCCTATGGCCACATTCCCCTTCCCCAATTCCCATCCATTTTACCTGCAACAGTTTGTGACAAGAGCCTTGTTTTTTGTTTTTTTTGTTTTTTTTTTTTGTTGATTCCAGGGACATTCCTTAATAACTGAAAAAATGTGGAACCTCTTGTCTTGTCATGTCAACCAAGTGGAATTAACAAAAGTTCTGCCAATTTCTCCTGCCAACTCAAATGAGGGATGGGTGGGTGGTAAATTAGGTTCTCTCTTCTCTTCTCTTCTCTTCTCCTCTCCTCTCCTCTCCTCTCTTCTCTTCTCTTCTCTTCTCTTCTCTTTTCCTTTTCCTTTTCCTTTTCCTTTTCCTCTTCCCTTTCTTCTTTTTTTTACAAGTTCACTGATGAAAGAGTGAAAAGTGGATCTTTCTTCTCTTTGAAAACTAGGTGGAAATATTTCTTCCAGTGGCTCCTCACAGTCCAAGACACTGGAAAACACTGTTTTCTTCTGTTTTTGACCACTGCATCAGCAGACATACCAGATAGGAAAGTACCAAGTTCAAAGTGGATACAAGGAAGGGGATCTCATATGTAACCAGTCAGTGGAAAACAGGTGTCCTCCAAAACCTACCCACTGATGCTTGCTTTCCTGGCATGGATAGATGGGAGGACATAAAAAGGAAAATCTACCAATTAGAGGCCATGATAAACACCATCTGGACAGAACATTGGGCTTTCACCATGGCCAAAGTAGACAAAGGGGTTGAAATCTGGGAAGAAGTTTCTCAGGCAAGCTTCATTTCCAAAACATTTAGGCCCAACAGACAGTAGCTTAAAGCTGCATTGTGGAAAAGCTGTAGATAGGGAAATAATCCTTCTTAAAGAAAATGGATAAGAGGCAATTGCAGAAAAGAAGTAGAAGTTGCTGAAAGGATGCTGGCTGGCTGTTCTCAACACAGCCTTAGTCATTTGGCTCTTCCGATTTTCTGTTAGGTATTTTTTCTAGCTCAGCTCAGAGGTCTTAGATTTGAACTCTCTGTTACTGTACTACCCTTCCCACATTAATTTACAAACACAAGTTTGAGAAGACATTTGTCACCACAATGCACTTTTGGCGAAAAATGTAGTAACTTCAGTAACTGTAGATAATGTTGACTGCTTTTTCTATTTGTCAGACATGAGAATCAATGGTTCCCAGTTGTATATGTATATCTCATATGGAAGAATGTTCACAACCACTCACTGTAAATGCTTGCTCTCCATCTTTGAATGAACACTCATCAAACTTTTAACTATGTCTCCCAGTTCCTCCCCCTCCCCTCATTTCCACTTCAACAGCATTTCATAACCACATTATTAATCTATGGAGGAGAGTAAACAGCTGGAAGTCAACATTCCCCACATGCTGGACCAAAGCTGCATGTGTCCTGCCCCAGATGTCATCTGCACTCCGGCAGAAAGCAGAGCTATTCCTTTGCCTGGGCCTCTGCCTGGGCCATTGCCTGGGCTCATGAAGAGTTCAACAAATGACCCTAGTCTGAATCATCCTCTTCATGCTGTCTGGCCAAATTGATAGTTCAACTAAGACAAACTATCTTGAAGGATGTATAGGCTAAGTACTTCTGGAGTCTCAGCTTTGAGACAGAAGCAGAACTCTCTTCTGTGCTGAGCCTTCCAGCAGGGCAGACAGGAATGCCTGCAAGGAGGCCCTAGACAGGAAGCAGAAGAGGCCTTGTCTGGTCTCCTCATATCACCCATGCTCTCTGCTCCTCTGGGCTTCTTAAAGCTTGCAGGCAGCCCAGCTGGGTGAAACAGTCAGTGTAAATCTGTTCTCTGGATATGCAAAGTGGGTCTTTCCTTAATAGAATAACAGAATGGAGGCCTTCTAGTCCAAACCTCTGTTCAAGTAGAAGACTATATACCATTCCAGACAAATGGTTGTCTCTACTTAACAATCTCTTCTTGAAAATCTCCAGTGATGGAGCATCCACAACTCAAGGCAAGCCGTTCCACCCATTAATTGCTATCACTGTCAGGTAGCAACTTAGTTCTATATTGGAGTTCTCTTTGATAAGTTTCCATCTATTACTTCATATCCTGCTTTCAGGTGCTTTGGAGAAAAGCTTTAAGCCTTGGTCTGATCTCAACCAGCCTTTCGGATAAGACAAAACCTTCTTCAGGTAGATGCAGAAAGTGAAGGAAGGCTAGCATCCATGTAAGGGTTTTTGGAATTAAATGGAAACACCACCACCACCCCACTTTAAGCAGCCTAAGGGAAACACAACCATCTCTAAGCATTTTAAGAAAACTATTTTGATTATGGGGAAGGAATTGTTTTCGGGAAGTAGCTATAGGCTGCTTACCAATTAGCACTGCCTCAATGAGCTTGTCAGCTGGAAAGCTATTCCCCAGCTTCTGCCCACCTAGCAGTTTGAAAGCATGCAAATATGAGTAGATAAATAGGTACCACTTCGGTGGGAAGGTAACAGCATTTCATGTGCCTTTGGCATATAGTTATGCTGGCCACATGACCACAGAAATGTCTTTGGACAAGGCTGGTTCCCTTGGCTAAGAAACAGAGATGAGCACTGCCCCAGAGTCAGACATGATTGGACAGAAGAAACTTTGATCTTTTTTACCTTTGTATCTCTAGTTCAATTTTCCCCTGCTTCTAGAGCAAATACATTCATATTCCAAGAATGTCAGAAATTGCCAGTATTCTTTCCCCCCCCAAACCTTGTAAATGAGTGCAAGAACTAAGACATTTGAGGAAAGGGTGATAAAAAAAAACAACAACAAGTAAGATTAAATTTCTCCAGAACTCTTTCCCTCAAACATTTCCAAAGTACTGTGTGGTTAAAAACTGCAATTTTCTAGGCACTCATGTGGGAATAACTCCTGCCACCACTATATCAGAAGGTTTATTTCTAAGTAAGTATGTTTAAAGTTATATGGCCCACTGCACTATATTTTTTTTAGTCTGAACCTAACACCTAAGTCACATTTATATATAATCTTCTCTCTTTGCCTCTTATAAAAGCCAACTATACTGTAGCATGCAGGTGCTATAGGACTTCCAATACACTTGTTGAGGAACAAAAGCAGAAGGATGCTAGCACTGTCATATCCTGTCTCAGCATTCCTAAACAAACCTTGACAGCCCCAAACAATCCACGCTGAAACCGGAGTTGGCAAATGGTTTATTGCAGCTGCAGGGTAGATCGGAGGCAACGCTAAGTTACATTAGTTTAAAGTTGGCGCTGAGAACAGCCGCCTCTCAACGCTTTTTATATGTCCGCGCAGGCTCCACCCATCCTATACACATAATGAACAGCTGAGCTATTTCCAGCTGATCGAGGCATTCAAACGGGCTGCCAATTATCCCTGCGCCGGCCCATGACGTCATCAAATGCTGCCGTCGTCTCCATTTGTCTGTGATCCTCCACTACTTCCACTCACTGCTGATCCTTTCCTCAATGCGTCCAGCCACCTAACACCCTGTGCCACCATCACCAATCTCTGTGAAGAGCTTCCCCATGTTAGCTTCCAGGTATCTTCAATTCGCGTTCCCACAGCCTCCTCTCCGCCTCCCATATGCGTTGTCGAGCAGGAGACCGGGCTTGACATCCTGCTTGTACTATAAATATTTCAGAGATATCTTTCAGAGATATCTGATTGTCTACTGGTGAAACGTAACACAGGCCTAGATTATCTTTTCAGTATGAACTAGGAGGACTCCCATTTTGACTGCAAGGACTTTAATGTACTATTGTCCATATCTACGCACTTGCATCACTGGATACATTTTGATAACTCAAGATAGCCACTCAACAATTTACACATGCGGAAAAAAAAAACCAACCTGTTGCCTATTGTTCATCTGTGTCTTAAGTATCTGTAGCATGAGACTTTTCTTACTTACTTACTTACTTACTTTCATTTGGAACTGTATTTCTTTCCCTGAGCCATCAGATAGGCATGATTGAAGAGGAGACAGTGTGAACTCTTCCAAGAGTGTGTATTTTAAAAACTCGGCAGACAAATTTATCTGGCAACTAAATCTGAAAGTGGAAAAGAACCTTCTCAAAAATCAAATTAGCAGTTATATGGGACAGGATTTGGCCTTCCACTGAAGCCGAACTGGCTTGTTAGGACCTAATATTTCTTTCAATTTGGCATATTGAGCCTCGCTTTTCGTAGCACATGAGTAGGGAACATTCCTTCACTTCTACAGGCGCATCTACCAAGAATATTTATAGAATTTTGCTTCTGGGCCAAAACAAGATCATTTGACTAGATGCTCATATATGTAAAAGACTCTGAAAGCATTATAAATAATATAGGAAGCATGAAAGGAGAACTCAACTATTTCTTCTCCACCCATTTTCGATGAAGGAAATCTACATCGAGAACAGGCAACTTTTGACCTTCCATATGTTACAGAACTACAATTCTCAGGACTCCTTTCCATGAGTATTCTACTACTATATATTATATTACTATACTATTGACATAGTAGAAGTTTAAATCAGCAATATATTGTGGGCCTGTGGAAGCTCTAAAACAAATACAATCCTTCATGGGATCAGAAACCTTGATTATGATGGTTTCCAACCCCTTGGAGGATTATTACTGCTTTCAAACAAAAAACAGCTTGCACTCATGACACAAAGGAAGTTGAGTTAGAGGAGTGAAGCTGGTACAGGTAGTCTTCAACTTACAACCACTATTAAACCCAAAATTTCTATAGCTAAGCAAGATAGTTAAATGAATTTTGCCCCATTTTATGACCTTTCTTGACCCAGTTGTTAAGTGAATCACTACAGTTGTTAAGTTAGTAACATGGTTTATTTATTTATTTATTTATTTATTTATTAGATTTCTATACCGCCCTACTCCCGAAGGACTCAGGGCGGTGCACAGCCAAACAATAAAAACACATACAATACAAAATTTAAAAAATAGAATAAAATCAAATTAAATAATTTTGGCCCCGACAATTTTAAAACCCCAAACTTTTAAAACCAATTTAAAATTGAATATATAAATACTAAAAAATATTTAAAATTTTAAAAATCTTTTATAAAAGAGGGGGAAAATTAGGCCAGGCCGGCCTGGTGAAATAGTAAGGTCTTTAAGGCGTGGCGGAAGGTGCGCAGATCCGGGATCCTCCGTATCTCTGGGGGGAGCTCGTTCCAGATAGTAGGTGCCCCCACAGAGAAGGCTCTCCCCCTGGGGGCCGCCAGTCGGCATTGTTTGGCTGACGGCACCCGGAGGAGCCCCTCTCTATGGGAGCGTACCGGCCGGTGGGAGGCTATTGGTGGTAGTAGGCGGTCCCGCAAGTACCCGGGTCCTAAGCCATGGAGCGCTTTAAAGGTGGTAACCAAAACCTTGAAGCGCACCCGGAAGACCACCGGGAGCCAGTGCAGCTCGCGCAGGAGAGGTGTTACATGGGAACGCCATGTCGCTCCCATTACCACCCGCGCGGCCGCACTCTGCGCCAGTTGGAGCCTCCGGGTGCTCCTCAAGGGGAGCCCCATGTAGAGAGCGTTGCAATAGTCCAGGCGGGAGGTGACAAGGGCATGAGTGACCGTGCGTAAAGAGTCCCGATCCAGAAAGGGACGCAACTGGCGAATCAGGCGAACCTGATGAAAAATCCTCCCGGTCACGGCCGTCAAGTGCTCTTCTAAAGACAGCCGTGAGTCCAGGAGGACGCCCAAGTTGCGAGCCCTCTCCGTGGGGGCCAATGATTCGCCCCCAATAGTCAGTGATGGCGTCAACTGACTATATCGGGACGTCGGAAACCACAGCCACTCAGTCTTGGATGGGTTGAGCCTGAGCCTGTTCCTCCCCATCCAGATCCGTACGGCCTCCAGGCACCGGGACATCACTTCAAGGGCATCGTTGGGGTGATCCGGGGTGGAGATGTACAGCTGGGTGTCGTCAGCGTACTGATGGTACTCCACCCCGAAACCACGGATGATCTCGCCCAGCGGCTTCACATAAATGTTGAACAGAAGAGGCGAGACTTCCTGTTTGCTGCTGGCCGCCGCCAGACGTTCCTTTGGGATCGTCAGCTTCCACTGCCTGTCAGAGCCGCCTTCACAACGGAACGGCGGCTCGAAAAAACTCCGTTCCCATGAGGAAATGGAGATAGAGCCGGCAGGGGTGGGTAGAACTCTCTGCAGAGTCCCAAAAGTTTTTCTTTTACTTTTGGGATGGAGCGGATGAGATGCCCCATATCCCCAGCCGCTGCTCCGGGCTTTGGGAGACCTCTGCTAATGCAGAGCCAGGCGTCAAAAGCAAGCCTGCGAATTTGACAGATTACTCAAAGAAAATGTGAGCTGGACCTGTAATACTGAAGCGCAAGTATTTTACTTATCTTTTAAAAATTACTTAGGAGAATAGAGGAAGAGAAAGAGGAAAAAAGTTTCTTTTTAAAATGGCGTCTGCCGCGGCTGGAGAAGAGTTTGAGAGGGAAAGTTCTTCCGTTTTTTATTATTACAATGTAGCGGAATAAATACCACTGGCTACATTTGTAGATAAAACTCCGCTCCTGTTTTTGTTTTTCTCTTTTTCCCTTGTTGTTGGCTGGAAGTCTTTTGTCTTGTTTTTTTTTTTTTTTTTTCTTCTAACAAAGCCTGCTTAGGCGGAAACATGGCACTGAGGCTTGTGAAGTCAGACAAGCAAATAGGTGGGGGGGATTCCCCCACTAAGAATTTAAAGGAACAAGTTTTAACTCTTCAGTCCCAGAAACCTGATTTTAATATAATAGAATTTCTCTTAGAGGAGATTGAAAGAAGGGATGAGATTGTGAATCAGCAACTTGAAAAATTTAAGCAGGAAACTAAGGAATTGGTGAAATCCAAGTTTGACTTTTTGCAGCAAAAAATTTTAAAAGTGTCAGAATTCATGATTCGGTTGGATACAAATACTAATTTACTAGAGTCAAAAATGGATGAAATTCAAGATAAATTGGACAATAGAATTCAAAAAATTGAAAATGATTTGTTAAATATTCAGGATTATAGTTCAGAAGAAAAATTTAAAATGGATGCTGACCAAAAGTCTGGTAATGTTAAGAGCCTTGGTACTACAGTGGTTTAAAGCACCCTGTTATTAACACAGCTGCCTGCAATTTACTGCTGGTTCGAATCTCTCCAAGGCTCAAGGTTGACTCAGCCTTCCATCCTTCTAAGGTAGGTTAAATGAGGACCCAGTTTGTGGGGGCAATAAGCTGACTTTGTATAAATATACAAAAGTATGAAGGCTATTGCTTAACGCACTGTAAGCCGCCCTGAGTCTTCGGAGAAGGGCGGCATATAAATCAAATTAAAAAAAAAAAAAAAAAAAAAATGTAGAAAATCTGCAACAGAGGATTGATAAAGAGGTTCTAAAGATACAATATAATTTCACAGAATATGCAATAAGACTTAGAGGTTTGCAGGAAAATAACAGAGATGACTTAAGGAAAATATCTTCTGAATTTCTAGCTGGGATTTTAAAGATTCAACCTGAGGAAGTGTTTTGTAGGATTGACAGAGCTTATCGAATAAACTCCTGGACTGCCAAGCAAAGGCAATTGCCTAGAGATGTGGTAATCTATTTTTCAGATAAAGAAATTAGGAATAAAATTGTGCAAAATTCCTTCAATTCTAATTTGCAATTGTATGGAAGAAAGATTTGGATTTACAAGGAACTCCCACCTAAGATATTAATGGAAAGGAAGAAATTTGGCTTTCTGGTGTCTGAGTTAAAAAGGAGAAATATTCAATTCCGGTGGGATGTCCCAGTTGGTATTATATTGAGATATCAAGGAGAAAGATACCAGTTAAATACTGTTGAAAGAGCGGAAGAATTTTATCAAAATAGGTTGAAAATGAATTTAACGTCTTCAGATATAATACAGGATAAGCAGAAGGAGCTGGAATTAAAGACAGAGACTGTACCAGATAAATTGCCTTTGGATTTATCGGATACCCCAGCTGGATTATCTACAAATTTGAGAGAAGTGCCATCTGATTTTAATGTGATGACTTATCAAGGCAAGGACAAGCATGGAAACCAATTAGAGGATATACAAGGGATAAAAAAGAAACGCGAGACACAAAAAATTAGGATGGAAGTCAAACCCACAAAAAGAAAACAAAAAAAGAAATAGGTTGTACAAAAATAGAAATTTCTAACCCAAGCAACAGTGAAGCCAGTGATTTTAAAATATGAATGATTATGTGAAAACATAGAGGAGGCGACATATTGGTTAATATCATCCTGAGGATAGTGGCAGATCTCTGCATTGCCGTAATTTTGGGACATGGAAAGAGCCTCAAATTGATGGTTTTGAATTATCTACTTTGAAACTTCTTTTTGTGTTGATAAATATATTATAATTATCTTGAATTATAAGGCAAGAGAATCACATTGGGACATGCAGAAGATCGGGTTGTTACCCAATACGATGATGGAAATTAATAATCCTGATGAAACCCACAATTATTATTATATGGAATATAATTATAATGTCACTCGGGTGGTTGTTTTTACTTTTATATATATAAGAAGATGTTTACTACTGATGGGGGCAGATATGATTGGAGATCTTGAATAAACTGTTGCATCAGCAAGCTATGTTACCCTATTATGGATGTTGGTTTTAACAATCCAGTGGAAAGACTTCAAGAAGATATTATATGGACTATAAATTTAAAGTTATTGTCTTTTCTTTTTTTATTTAGATATAATGGAATATATATATATATATATTTTTAAGTAGTGTGGGCAGTGAATTAAAGATATCAAGAATTGTTGTGTATGGTAAATTTGTAAGACAGTGGGTGAATAAGCTAGCTACAGACTGATTAGTTTAAGAAAAGGGATTTTTAAGTGATACATTTAGGGGAGTGGAGGAAATGGATAGAGTGGAATAAATGTTAAATTAGATTTTATGGGGAGCCCGCTTTGAAATGTTATTAAAGTAGGACTTATCGTATAGTTTTAAAGTGGAAGGTGGTTTTGAATTGTTGCAATAATGTATAGATATAAAACACTATTATGCTAAATTAGAAGTTATTTTATAATAGTTATAGTATAATGTGTTTGTTTTTTTTTGTTTTTTTTCTCTTCTTCTTTTCTGAAATGTATGGATAAAGGGGGATTTATAATACTTTTAGTAAGTAAAGGTCAGTATTTTGAGGAGGGAGTAAGTAATCTGTTATGAATTAGGGTTTTTTTTTGTTACGAAGAAGTCACAGGGGGGGAAGGGTGGGGAGGGGGGGTTAGGGAGGGGGGGGAGGGGGGGGGAAAGGGGGAAAAATTTGTATTTGAAAACCTTTTCAATAAAAAAAAAAAAAAAAAAAAAGAAGAGGCGAGAGGACCGACCCTTGCGGCACCCCACATATGAGGGGCCTCGGGGTCGACCTCTGTCCCCCTGTCAACACAGACTGCGACCGGTCAGAGAGAAAGGAGGAGAACCACCGCAACACAGTGCCTCCCACCCCCAACTCTTCCAACCGGTGCAGCATGATACCATGGTCGATGGTATCAAAAGCCGCTGAGAGATCTAACAGGACCAGGACAGAGGAGCACCCCCTGTCCCGAGCCCTCCAGAGATCATCAACCAACGCGACCAATGCCGTTTCCGTGCTGTACCCGGGCCTGAAGCCCGACTGGAACGGATCCAGATACGTCGTTTCATCCAGGTGCTGGGGGAGCTGTTGCGCGACCACACTCTCAACAACCTTCGCAACAAAGCGAAGATTGGAGACCGGACGATAATTTACCAACATTGCCGGGTCCAGGGAAGGCTTCTTGAGGAGAGGCCTCACCACCGCCTCTTTCAAGGCGGCGGGAAAGTCACCCTCACTCAGCGAAGCGTTTATAATCCCCTGGAGCCAGCCTCGTGTCACTTCCCGGGAAGCCAGTACTAACCAGGAAGGACACGGGTCCAATAAACAAGTGGTCGCGTTCAGTCTACCCAGAATCCTGTCCACGTCCTCAGGGGTCACAGGATCAAACTCATCCCAGATAACATTCTCAAGACCTGCCCCTGTCTCTCCCCCTGAGACTACCCAGTCGGAGTCCAAATCTTCCCGAATCTGAGTGATTTTGTCATACAGATACTGAACAAAATCCTCGGCTCTACCCTCCAAGGGGTCCTCCCACGCTTCCTGGTGGAGCAGGGAGCGGGTCACCCTAAAGAGGGCGGCCGGGCGATTATCTGATGACGCAATAAGAGCAGCAAAATAACTACATTTCGCTGCTTTTATCGCCACTAAGTAATTCCTAATGTGGGATCTTACTAGTGTCCGGTCAGATTCAAGAAGACTGGCCCTCCAACTACTCTCTAGGCGTCTTTTCCGGCGCTTCAACTCCCTCAGCTCCTCGGTAAACCAAGGAGCCAATTGAGATCGGCGCCGGGTCAGAGGCCGCAAAGGCACGACCCGATCCAGAGCACCAGCAGCCGCCCTATCCCAGGCGGCCACCAGGTCTCCAGTCGAGGCGTGTGCCAGAACCTCAGGAAATGGCCCAAGCTCCGTCTGGAATCTGTCAGGTTCCATCAGGCGCCTGGGGCGGAACCATCTGACCGGCTCCGCCTCCCTGCGGCGGGGTGCAGCGGTTTGAAAGTCGAGACGAAGGAGAGAGTGATCTGACCATGACAAGGGTTCAGTAACTATATCCCCTATATCAAGATCCCTCAACCACTGTCCAGAGACAAAAACCAGATCCAGCGTGTTTCCCCCTGTGTGGGTAGGGCCATGAATTAACTGGGTCAGGTCCATAGCTGTCATGGAAGCCATGAACTCCCGAGCCATCTCTGACGTCTCACCCACGGACGGCAGGTTGAAATCCCCCATAACCATAAGCTTGGGGGTATCAACCGCCACCGCGGCGATGACGTTGAGTAGCTCGGGCAGGGCTGTTGCCACGTGGCAGGGAGCCAGGTACGTGATCAGCAAACCCATCTGAACCCCATGACCCCATTTCACAAAAAGGGATTCACAGCCGGCCGTCTGAGAAACAGTGGCCTCCCTCGGTCTCAGACCTTCTTTAATGATAACCGCTACCCCCCCGCCCCTCCCCTGTGACCTCGGCTGATGGAATGCTTGGAAACCTGGCGGGCACATTTCAACGAGGGGAACCCCCCCCTCCTGGCCCAACATGGTTCTTGAATGAATCTGACTTCCCATTGACTTTGCTTCTAAGAAGATCGCAAAAGGTATTCACATGACCTGGGACACTGCAACTGTCATAAGTACATGCCAGTTGCCAAGCGACTGAATTCTGATCACATGACCATGCAATAGTCATAAGTGTGAAAAATGGTGAGAAGTCACTTTTCTCAGTGCCATTGTAACTTTGAATGATCACTAAACTGTTGTAAGTTGAGGAATATATATAAAGGAAGATTAGTATAGATCTATTTCAAGCTATTTAGCTCTCATCAGCTAGCCATACCTTTCTGGGATTGGATGTATGTATATGTATATGTATAGGTATAGGTATAGGTATAGGTGCAGGTGTAGGTGTAGGTGTAGGTGTAGGTGTAGGTGTAGGTGTAGGTGTATGTATATGTATATGTATATGTATATGTATATGTATATGTATATGTATATGTATATGTATATGTATATGTATATGTATATGTATATGTATATGTATATGTATATGCATCCAATGTCCATACAGGCTGTGAATTCTGGAATTTATATTGCCAAAGAGAGCTTATGAGGCCAATAAAGAAATAAGATGAACTCTAGATATAACCGTCAACAGACTGGGTGAGAAGTTTGTTTTTAGTTGATGACACAAACGGCAGCTCATCCTAGTTTGCAAAAAATAAATGCAAAACATTCAAGGAGACTCCACTTTATGAACACATTCATAAAAGAGGGTTGGAGGTTCCTATTGCAGTTTGTAATACCGTATATTGCCTTACATTTAATTCTTGCATTAAAACTCCTTGTTTATACCTGTGCATTTTTTTCCCCTTGAACATGCCTTATGATATAGAACTCAACATATAGTATCTAGGAGCATCAAGTTGAGAAAATCTAATAAGGGATATGTATGGTATTATTATACTATAAATATATCTCTTCTGCTTCTGATTATTAGGACATGACATGAGATGTTCACTGTTGCTCGTTGTCTTGGAAATATCTCCAGTCTCTTACTCTGTTCACTTTTTTTCAACTTTTCTTTTTCTTCAGCTCCCAGAATAAAGCTTGATTATTTAACAGCATTTCTCCCAAGTCATCATAATCTTAATTTTGCATGTGCATTGAGAGCTTCTGTACCAGAGACAAATTCATTGTATGTAATCAACTTGGCCAAATGAAGTATTCTATTCTATTCTAATTTTAATTTACTTTTTCCAATTCTCCCATCCCATCAGCACATTCAGCTTCTCCTGAATCAGGCCTTTCTGCTTACTGTTCTTCTTATCCAACTTCATGAAGTTATTTCACAATGCCTACTACACAGAAGGATGGCTCAGATAAAATCCACAACCAAATTTATACGTAATAATTAAATCTATATACATATTAGGGCAAACTAAGACTTCAGTTGCTTTCCCAGTTTGTATGCACATAAACATAAAGGCACGTGGCCTTATTATGACAGACTACACCAGTGTTTCTCAAGCTCAGCAACTTTAAGATGTTCCAGAATTTCAACTCCCAGAATTTCTCAGCTAGTCTTGCTGGGACAGTTGAAGTCCAGACATCTTAAAACAGCCAAGGCTGAGAATGAACACATGAAGTTACTTCTGAGTAGTTACTTTATTGTTGTTTGCCTAGGAACAGAATCTTGCCAGACTAAAGCAACTATCTGTATCACTACAGATATGCTCTGTGAACTGCTAGAAAGAAGTCATCTTTGACCTCTTTTTACCTACCAAGCTTTGCTGCCTCTTTGCCCTCTGGAAGGCAGCCCCTCCCTCCTGAGACTCCAAATTACATTTCACCACAGAAACAGTGGACTACGCATTAGTATCCTTTCATTACCAACATGGAAGTATTGGTAATTTTCAGATAAATTTATCTTCTATTCAGACGTCCTCATTTAGAAAGACCTAGAAATATAAGCCTCCACATATGGCAGCACTAAATAAATTAGGCTGGTTTTGAAAAAGCTAAGCAGACTGAGACTTGGTTAGTATTTGAATGGAAGACTGTTGGAAAATCCAGTATTGGAGGCTAGATTGGGAAGTTGGAAAACCATCCTAGAAGAAAGTATCCAGGAAACCTTTACGGATGTGTTGACGTAGTCATCACCAGCAGTCAAACTCAACTTGAAAAATTATTTGGCAACAATAATAGAATGATAATCCCGTTCATTCTAGAAAGAATAATCACAAGGAAAAAAAAGTTAAGGCAGAATGAATTGTGGCTGGGCCAAAATTTCAAAATTACTTTTTTCAGTTGTTCTTGGGATTAGGAGTTAGGCAACCCAAAGATTCAGGGAGCAAAGCAAGATATTTTTCCCCCCTAAAACTCCATGTGAGGAACTACCACTGCTCTTCTTGAAACTTCGAATGCAATGAAGGTTTCCAGGATTTTTGCTTTTCAGGAAAGCCTTCTAGGAAATGCAGCAATGAAGAGGCTGCGAAAGAAACCATACACTCCATACAAGGGCATAAGACTTGAAATGAGAAAGCCAGACAGCAAGATTTTTTTAAACAAAAAAATATGGACTTTCCTCAATTGACTTGTACAATTAGATAAATGGCAACTTCCACTCTCCAACATTCATCTACAATAATTAGTAAAAATTATGTTGTTTCTTTTCAGAGGGATTATTTGTTCAAGAAATTGGGAAAGCATGTAAAGGAACAGTGATGAATTCCTTTCCTTCATTATTTTTTTAGAACAGCCTTCTCCCAATACTCAGTCATCCAGGTCATGGTTGTCCCAAAGGTGCTTTTTCAAGAGACAACTGGACTTTCTTGCTTTTCTTTGAAGACGTTTTGCTTCTCATCCAAGAGGCTTCTTCAGCTCTGACTGGATGGTGGGGAATGGAAGGATTTATATTCCTTGCAGACAGCTGGTCATTTGCATCCTTTTAGAGAGTCATTGAGGCCACTTGGAGGTTTGTCTGTGTCCTCAGGGTTACCTGAGTAGTGCAATGGGTGTGGAGCCTTCTTCAAACTGCTGAAAGAACTGTGTTGTGCAACTGTGTTTCCTGCAGGATGTTTGCACTACTCAGGTGACCCTGAGGACACAGATAAACCTCCAAGTGGCCTCAACAACTCTCTAAGAGAATGCAAATGACCAGCTGTCTGCAAGGAATATAAATCCTTCCATTCCCCACCATCCAGTCAGAGCTGAAGAAGCTTCTTGGATGAGAAGCAAAACGCCTTCAAAGAAAAACAAGAAAGTCCAGTTGCCTCTTGAAAAAAGCACCTTTGGGACTTCTCCCAATGCTTTGCAGGTACATTAAATTTTAAATTGCATCAACCTCAGCTTTATAGCTAAAGGTTTCTTACAATAATCCACATTTTAATCTAACACATCCAGAAGGGACATCATTTTCATGCACCCTAAAGGCACATTCCAAACACTCCAACATTTCTGTGTGGTTACAGTGGGACAAAATGAAGCCAATGTATAACTTTACTTTTTCTGGAATTTCAAATGATTTAATCAGACTGTGTTTTATTAGCAGAGGAAGGCATGCTAGAGCTTGCCTGTTTGTCTTTGTAAAGATAACATCACTAGATTTTATTTTATTTTTTCCAAGGGGAAAAGAATCACCAATGTCCTAAAATTCTCAGCTTGGTATTGTTAGTTTAGCATATTCTATCACAGGCTTTGGACACTGGTGAATCTTGCTTTCCTCTCCCTAATGAAATACATTCTCCTCTATCTAAAACTCAAAGTGTTATGATTGTATATCGATACAAGTAAAAGGTAGGATGGGCTTTTGAAGTTTGGGAGGATGTGGAGATTGATCTTCCCGTGGAAAAAGCCAAGGGAAAATTTACAAGGCAGGATTGATGAGTGCCGAGTCAGAATATTTTCCCTCTTTTTTTTTTTTCTCTCTCTCTCTCCTCCTCCTCCTTAGGAATTACTTTTAAGACAAGCCTGAAATGTAGCCAGATGCAAATTTAAAGCCAAAGGAGTGTTGCTATTTAAAAGCCTGGGAGCAAAGCAAAGCAAAGCAACAAGGTACACACTCACAGATAATGGCTGGCGTCTGACGTTAGAAAAATTGAAACTGGAAAAAGGACAACAACTGTCTGGACCACAAGAATAAGTAACTGCTGGAGCAGCCCAACAAAGGAAATAGTACATTCATCATCACTTTACAATCTTGAAATTAAGACTGGATGACTTTCTGAAAGATATGCTCTACTTTAAGCACCAGTGTTGGACTCGATAATATTAATTTGCTTTTGAAAAAGAAAAGTGGTTCTTTTCTATGGAAAGCTGCCTGGAGAAAATACAGTCATCTGCATTGAAGGAGAAGGTCAGACTAGGTGCTTTTGGTGCTGTCAGATACACATTATTCATTTTTTTCAACACAATAGCACTTCTATAATTATGTAAGTATTATATAATAGCTATTATATGTAGGTGCAGGACCTTTTTCAAAGAGAAATATTGTGTCCAGTCCAGACCCATCAAATAGTTAGAGCTTCATCTAATGGACCAAAACTTTTTTCTAACATTTTGTCCTAGGACTATCAGAGCTTTAGAAAGTCTCAGGATGAGCCCAGAGCGAAAGAGAGAAGAACAATTTCCAGGAAAAAACAGTTCCTCACATAAACTTTGTGCATGTCTAGTCAGAAGTAATCTTTCTTGAATTTCAAGGAAATCGCATACCATGAAAGTTTGAATCAATTCATGGAAGATCCATGGATAATCAGAGTAACTGCCTCTGAAGGCTATCTGCTGGAGGACTAGCTGGCTTCCTGGGGCAGTTGGTTGGCCACTGTGAGAACAGATTGCTGGACCAGATGGGCAGGGTCTGATCCAGCACAACATTGCCTCTGTGTTTGTGTTATATTTCTACCCATTTTTTAAAAAAACCCTCATTTGAGCAGGAGAGACGTGGGAATGCTTTCTGCCTGACTGGAGAGAGGCTCCCAAAACACAGAATTGATGGTGTAGATCAGTGATAAGCTAATGTGTTGCATAATGAGAACATGAGAAGATGTCAACTGGATCAAGCCAAAGACTTATCTAGGCCAACATACAGTGGCCAACCACATACATCTAAGAAGACCACACAAGCAGGACAAGAGAAAATGTAATGAACTAATCAGTGATCTCTCTCTCTCTCTCTCTCTCTCTCTCTCTCCCTCCCTCCCTCCCTCCCTCCCTCTCTCTCTCTCTCTCTCTCTCTCTGTCTTTCCCCACTCCCTCCCTCTCTCTCCCCAACAACATTCATTTCTCAATAATCAATGGTATACATGTTCACACATTTTATTTAAAATACCCAAAAAAGTAATAGAACAGCTCAAACTTATAGATTTTCTTCATTTCCTGTACCACCCTAATTTCTCAGATAGCAAAGTCTAAATTCCTGCTCATCCACGAAGCTTGATCCAGTTTGGCTCTTATTTAAGTCCATCTTGCAAAGCTTCTACAGAGATAAAAGAAAAAGGGGAGAGAGGATGCCAAACTCCTTAGTGGATAGAAATGATATGGATCCAGCGCCATGCCTCACTGAGAAATAGATTTGCTTTCAAACATCTTGAGTATATCCTTGCTACAAATGAATTAATTAGTCATGGCATTTGGATTTAGGCCTCTTAATGGCTTGATCAGAAGATCCAGTGCTTTGCCAGATGCTATGTTGTACTCATTTTGCAAAAAAATATCGGGCCACATCCATCAGGTCAAATGATTAGAATTGGAATGTAAATCCCGTTGTCAGATTAAATTGGCTGAAATCCAAATCATGTTTAGGTTTAACAGTTTTATGGACCTCAGCCAACGCAAGAAGAAATCTCATCCTACAGATGTCAAATATAAGATGCTGGATTTGCTGGTGTGTCTTTTATCTGGCCTCACTCTAAAGGAACTTCAACCGGAGAACAGAGAAAACTTTAAAACAAACTTAATCTCTCTTCAGATGGAGGAGCTCTTCCACGTCAACCTCACTCACAGAGATTTTTCATATGAAAGGAAAAGACTATCTTTTGTTTTAACAGTAAGACAAACGAACAAGTGAAAGCAGCATACATTTGCCTAAAGTGAGCCAACGGACTTCAATACAAAAACCTCCTGCAGAAACTATTGAGTTCAATTAGGTTTCTCCAAGAATGAATTTGGCTCACAATACTCAATCCATTTCTAACCACAATACATTTGGTTATGACCCAAAAGTATACTAGAAATCTGAGTGGAATTCCCCGTTGACCAAGATTTCCTAATGCTGACTTAGACTAGAAATCAATGTTATACAGGTTTCTATTTCAGACACTGCTAATCCCTCTGAATTTAAACCTGTTTGCACAATCCTGTACCCACACACTCTCACACAGATATACACATACAGGAAATGCTTCTCATAAATTAATACTACTAATTAATCAGGATTGTAGAGTTAATGTTTGAAAAGTAAATGAAAAAGAATTCAGATGGCCTCTAAATTCTAACACGGATCCCAAGAAACTTTAAAGCCATGGTCCACTTGGATATAAGAGCTAGATAAGAGATGATAGAGAGAGACAGAGACAGAGACAGAGACACAGAGAGAGACAGAGAGAGGGGGGGATCTCCATCCCAAGTGGACCATGGCTTTAAAGTTCATAAGTCTATCTCCATCACTATTGATCTATCTATCTATCTTATCTATCTATCCATCCATCCATCCATCATCCATCCATCCATCCATCCATCCATCCATCCATCCATCCATCCTCCTAACTCCTATATAGATCATTATAAATCAAAATCCTTTCTGATTGTGTGGGCATGTGCTCATGTGTACACTCTATGCTAATTTTCAGCAAATAGGAAAACTACTTCTACTTAAAAATACATTTGGAATAAGCAGCTTGGTACTTTTCAGCTGCTTCCTATCACCGAACTCAGCCTTGCTAGTGACAAGGAATTGTGCGAAGTAGAATCAAAACATTGAGAGAGAGCATCAGATTGCATATTTCTGGCATAATAATGCTTGCATCTGTATGAAATGCTATTAATGCGTCTTAAATGCTATTTTTCATGTGTCAAAGTAGACTCCATGCTCAGCAAGTGAATCTGTTTGTGGAAGAAACAATTGATCTTCCATTCATTACAGTGGACAAGAATAGTCTATCCATCTGCAGCTCAAATCATGGGAATCAACAGAATGGGGATTTAGTGAAGGAGATTAGCCATGTCCTGTAAAACCACAACTTTTTTTTCTTTTAGCATACCATATAAAAATGTAATGCTCCATTTCCAAAAATTGGGAGTATATTCCTATCCAAGGATAAGCATGCTACCATCCCGCTGATTAGAGCAGGAGAATATTAATAGTACACTTATCTCCTCTCTTCTCCGCCCTTTCAGCACAAACACTGCAGATTGTTTTTCCTTACAATTCTGTTTGATCTAAGCAGCAGGGCTGTCTTTACAGCATTATGGGTCCCGGGCAAAGCAGTGTACTGGGGCCCCTACGACAACTACTCACAGGAATAAAAATGTAAATGGTCGATAAAATTAAACATATATTTGCATGTTAGTATTAATTTTAAAAAGCAGTAAAATGAAATAATTATGTTGCTGTATTTATATGATACAAGGTGCATTGAAGGGTTAACGTACACAGATTAGTATGGGGTTCCTATGCTCATGGGGCCCACAGGCAAGTGCCCATCAGGCCCATGCATTAAGACAGCCTTGCTAAGCAGGACCTTTTTTTCTTGCTACTCACTCCAAGGCTGGAGGCTCCTCATTCTAGACAGATTAACAGATTTAGCCAGTGGTGAAATCCATTTTTTTTAATGCCAGTTCTATGGGCATGGCTTGGTGGGTATGGTGTGGCTTGGTGGGTGTGGCTTGGTGGGCATGGCAGGGGAAGGATACTGCAAAATCCCAATTCCCTCCCCACTCCCTTCCCTCCTGGGGGAAGGATACTGCAAAATCTCCATTCCCAATCCACTCTGGGGCCAGCCAGAGTGGTATTTGCCAGTTCTCCGAACTACTCAAAATTTCCACTACCAATTCTCCAGAACCTGCTGGATTTCACTCCTGGATTTAACAGATTAACAGAGTTGGAAGAGATCTTTTTCAAGGCTCCCTCCTTTCTTTGTCTCTGTCAGTCTGATGGCCTTTGAAATGGGTTTAACTACTTTGTTATTTGACTAATAAGTTAGTGCTCGACCTCACTATTCCATCTTACTCTCCTAGGGTAATGCCTGTTTTCTTTTACTTGTCAATGTAGGAACACTCGGTCATATTACAAGGCATTGTTTTAAATATGTATGGGTTTTGGGTTTGGTTGCAAATAATTGTTTACAAGTTTGGCTGTTAAAAATCTGTGAACTAATTTTTTTGCATGGAGTTACGTAACACTGGGCCATATCTTGGTAAAGTCGTGTTGTTGTTAAGCATAAATTAAATAGGTTAACTTTAATTAGATTGTGTCCCTTATTTAGTAAAAAAAAACCACTATTTAAAAAAGGTTAGATGGAGGATGGATGGATGTATTTGTGCAAAACATCCTGAAGCTGCCTTGGAAGGAAGAGAGTTTTATCAAGATATTTCTGCAACAATGTTCAATTCAGAAAGCAAAACATCTACAAATAAATGGATATTACATCATACTCATTTCCCCACAAAAAAAGACAGATAACTGAAGAAAATATTTTAGTGCTTGCTGTGTTTGTGAAAAGTACTTTATATTTTAAGGGTTTTTACTTTTATATAACTTTCCCTAACCAGATGTCTCCAGATATGCTACCCATGCTGATTGAGAGAAGCATGTGGGAAATAGGTTGACTTGTAATTCGAGGCCTTTCCCCCTAATGCACAAAGCTGTTAAATGCACAGATTCTCCCTTAGGTTCAGTGTCTTGTCTTGCTCATTTTTACCTTTGCCAGATTCTGACCCAAGTCCTCAAACTAGTCGTACCTAAAATGGAGACTCTGCAGATCTCCATATGTTGCTGAATTCCAACTCCCTGCATTTATCATCATCGGCCATGTTAGCAAACACTACTGGGAACTGTATTCCGGAACACCTACAAGGCAATAGGTTTATCAACTCTGAATTACACATATGGATGTGAGATTGAGTCTTCTGGACTCAACTAAACCTTGCTCTAAAAGTCCATATGGACATGGACAACCCAGAAACAAACTAGGAATGGTTCCAAAAGGAACTTGTTAGAAATGATTCTCTAGCATTTTTCCTGAATCTCTGTCACTATAAGCATGAATGTAGAAAGGTGCTTGTGCAAGGGCATCCAAGTGTGGATATACGTGTGAGTAGTTATTATCAATTCAAATCAATCCACTGCAGAATGAAAACCTCTTCATTGAAGGTTATGTGTAGTTATCTATACAGTATGCTGGTCCTATGTACCGGTACATTGCCAGATAGATGCTTTTTGACTTTCCAGGCTAGGACTGAGATAGTGACTGGCCAAAGTATCCAGCCAGTTGCCATGCTAAGAGTAGAACCTGGTTCGCTCCAGGCCTAGTCCAGCAAATTCATGATTACATCAGACCAGTGGTGGGATTGAAATAATTTAACAACTGGTTCTCTGCCCTAATGATTTCTTCCAACAACCAGTTCACCAAACTGCTCAGAAAATTAACAACCGGTTCTCCCGAAGTGGTGCGAACTGGCTGAATTCTACCACTGCATCAGACTAACATTGGCTCTTATATACAGCCAGGAGAAGGGAAATCCAGGATGTAGCCTTAACCATGAGTGATAGATTATCAATTAAGTGGTAGATTTCAATGAAGGGTCATTACTTTGCCTTGGATTAATTTGGGCTGATAGAACTTTAAATAAACATAAATAGTTAATCCTGGAGTTATTTTTTTTTTCTTTTATTGCAGCACATAAAAATGCAATAACAGAGATTATTTTTTATTTATTTTATTTTTTAAACCAGTTTGTGTATCCGCCCATCTCACAAGAAACAAGAAACTCTGGATGGTATACAACAAAAATTCTTGGCAGCGTCAAACGTTCAGTCAAAAAACCCAGCTCAAGATGTTCGATTTCCACATTTTGTCTTTGCAAAGTTTATTCTGGTCTGCATTCACTGCTCTCCCCCTCAGTTGCACCATACCCATCATTTGCCTTGCCCTCCCCACCCCCGCAACCCAGGATTAACAGCCCTTGGTGGATTTATAAATAACAGAATAACTTGCTCTGAAATCTATTTTCAAAGGAAAAGAGTCCTAATCGTTTCTGAGAAGATCGTGAGGCAGTGATCTGGGGGAAGCTGTATCTGACTGATCACCTCCTTGGACCTGAATCAGAAAAAAAAAAATATTTATGACTAAGATAAAAAGATGACAGAACACTGGAAGATATCTTGTCTTCTTGTTTGGCCCCACCAGGTGTGAACTACAGGGAAAACCTTCCCACTCATATATTTCCCTTTTGGAATGACTGGGAAAAAGAAGAAAAGCATTATATAGGTAGGTGTGTATTCCTGTCTTTTCATGACACCTCTGAAATTTGTAACTCTTCCTTCCTTTCATAGAGTTAGATATATAGGACACAGCCCACGGCGCTTGAATGCAGTCCGCTCCCAGATATTTGGCATAGTTTATTGAAGGTAGAAATATCTACTTGGTCTCCCTATTTTTAAATGCTTTCAGGCATACAGATAGTTTGTGGGCTCCCTCCCAATTCATGTCTTTCCCTTCACTGTTTCCATAAGCAGACCGTACAATCAAATGTTGCTACAGGGATTTCTAGAATTCCACCCCCCTGCAGATTTATCCAGTGTTTCTTTCTCTTTCTTCATTTTGCTCTATACCCAACAACCAGCATTCCACAACTATCCATCGTCCTTCATCCCCATTTGGCCCATCGGTAAAGCAGGCTGAAGTTGTCCTTAGCTGTAGTTGTTAGGGTAGTTTTTCACCTTGTCTCTAACATCCTTCAAGGGCAGCCTCGGCGTATATAAAATTTGTTAGGCTTTGTCACTCGTCACCTTGGCCGGCAGTGGCTGGGAACAGTAGCAATGAAGCAAGACAAAGATCAGCAACTTCATGCTTAGATGGTGTTCTGTTAGCAGAACTTCTTACCCACCCACATGCTGACCCATGGATAGAGGGATAAATTTATACAACCACAACAGAGAAAAGCCCATAATGTGTGGTCAACTTATCTTTGTTTCCCTGAATATTTCTCATCTTTCGTACCCAATGAAATTTCTGCAAAACTGATGATACTTCCATATTGAGAATGCAAGCAGTGATATTCACAGTGTGCCTCTTAGAAGCAGAGGCTATGATAGTCACTTTAACCTGTAATGACTTTTGTAGCTGTTAAATAGTCATTTTGCAAGCTGGATATGGATATTAGAATAACAGAGTTGGAAGGGAACTTGGAGGCCTTCTAGTCTAACTCAGTAGTGGGATTCAAATAATTTAACAACTGGTTCTCTGCCCTAATGATTTCTTCCAACAACCAGTTCACCAAACTGCTCAGAAAGTTAACAACCGGTTCTCCCGAAGTGGTGCGAACTGGCTGAATCCCACCACTGCTCCAACCCTCTGCTTAGGCAGGAAACCCTACATCACTTCAGACAAATGGTTATCCAATCTCTTCTTAAAAACTTCCAGTGTTGGAGCATTTACAACTTCTGGGGAGGACATGTCAGAGTTATCCCTGAAAGATTAACTCAGTACACAGATCGTGCTGTAAGATTGGATGACTGAATGTACAACAAGAAAACCATAGGATTAGATCCAGGAAATTTCCAGAGAATACTTTTTCCAAAGATTGATTTAAGAGTTTGGGAGATCTATGTACCAATCCTTTGCAAATGGCTGCAAAGCAACTGTCAGAGAATTTGAGCTTTGTAAGTTCTGTATAAAATGCAATATTAAAAATCATAGAATTTTTTTTCCAGTTATTTTAGCCGGAAATACTCACAATGCTCCCTGTGAGCTACAGTTTGTCCACAAAGATGGAAACTCTACAACCTCCTTAAGCAGACTGTTCCACTGTTATGCAGCTCTTATTCTCAAGATTTTTCTTATATTTAAGCAAATTTGTGGTATCTACAAAGTTCCAGCCTTCTTGTTCTAGCTTATGCTATGCTTCTGCTATCCCTGTGTTTCTCTGTAACATTCCAGAACACAGAACTACTACTACTACTACTACTCCTTCTCCTTCTCCTTCTCCTTCTCCTTCTCCTTCTCCTTCTCCTTCTCCTTCTCCTTCTCCTTCTCCTTCTTCTCCTCCTTCTCCTTCTCCTTCCTCTCCTTCCTCCTTCCCTTTGCCCTCCTTCCCCTCCTTCCCCTTCCTCTTCCTTCCTGTCCCCATACTGTAAAACTTTAAATTTCATTTCAACAAATCAAAGATGTAAAAGCCTCATAATGTTAGATAAAATACACTGAGTAAACAAACTGAAAGCTAAAGGGGAACCTATAATGTTTTCCATTTCACTGTTTGAGATTACTAAACGTATAATACCAAGGACAGTTCACCCAAGCCATGTTATCCATTTCTGAATTTGAGCAATCAAGATATTTGGATTTGTTTTGCCTTTACTTTACTTTTAAAAAGGTAACTAGCCTAAACAAGGCTCAGAAGAAGCTAGCTAGACAACAATCCTTGGACCTTCTTCCCCAAGGTTGTGTGCTGGAGCATTTGCAAATGAGCTTTACTCTAATCTGTTCCCCAGAGAAATTTCAGAAAGAGCTGTAATCTGATCAAAGTTTTGTTTTGGTGGACTGTTTCAGTGAGAATCTAATCCTCATCTTCAAATAAGGGGGAATGCTTCCAGTCTAGCAGCATTAGGAACTTCTCGCCAAGAGGGACAATGATTGTGTCCAACATTCAACAGGTATAGCAAGTAAAGCATTCTTGTTTATATGGATACTACTTGGTTTGGGCTTAGAAATATTTCCTCTGCAGAAGGTTTTCAAAATTCTAATCAAATAATTCTAGTCAAGTATAGATGTCTGGATTTTACTGATATGTGTTTAAATCATATCCTATTTAATGTAAATAACCAGGTTTTTATCACCCTAAGCTAACAGTTACTGTAAACTGTTTTGCTATCAGTTTTCAAAATATGGGTACATCCAGCACATATTAAAGGAAGTAGCCTAAAAGTACATTCTAGAGCAATTAAAAGGTTAAACAAAATTATTATTAAATAACGTTTATCTGAAAAACAAAATAAATTTATTGAAGTTTAAGTTATTACAAGATTCTTTGCTGTTTATTTCCTTGTGGTTTCATTCTTCATTTCAAAATAAATAAAAGTTATGGGGAGGAAAGGAAAGGAAATCATAAGGATAATTAGTTATTGTTATTAACCTCATTAATGTAATTTACTAGTTAAATATGACTATAGCACTCTTGTATATTCACAAGTCTCACTGAATTGAATGGCCTAAGAAAAGTGTAACTGATTAATCGTCTTACCTTTTCATCAAACAGGTAAATCACCAAACATTTGTACATGAGCCAAATGATAAGGTAGGCATGTTTCAGACCTAAAAAAGGGAGCGCGAAAGAGAGCCAATTTCCTTAAAAAAAAAAAAAGATTAGAGCTTGCTAAGTAAAATCTGGCCTCGCCGTTCACGGTCAAACCCATTAGAGGTGGCTAAAAGGCAACCTTTTATGTGCTATTTATTCGTGCATTTTTCTTCTTCTTGAGTCAGGGGCAATATTTCCACCCTCGTCCACTCGCGCCACCATTTTGCCGGCTTTTTGAAGAGCTGAGTTTTCTTCTTCGAGGGCTTTCTGCATAACCTGAGTGCGGGGCCGGGATGCTTGCTTTTTGGAGACAGGCCCCTGTTCCACTGAGGAAGCAGATCTGTCAAAAGGCGGCAAAGTTGGCTTCCTAACAAACGAGCAACCGGGAAGGTGGCCTTAAGGTCAGTTTTTACACCCAAGTCGGAGGGGGGGGGAGCTCCCTCTTCACAGACTCCAAACTCTCCTGGTTTCCCTCCATATTCTCTTGCGCTTTGGGAAATGTGCGCTTCCCACCCTTTCTTTTAAAAAGAAAGATGTGGAGACTCTAGAAAGAGTGCAGAGAAGAGCAACAAAGGTGATTAGGGGACTGGAGGCTAAAACATATGAAGAACAGTTGCAGGAACTGGGTATGTCTAGTTTAATGAAAATAAGGACTAGGGGAGACATGATAGCAGTATTCCAATATCTCAGGGACTGCCACAAAGAAGAAGGAGTCAAGCTATTCTCCAAAGCACCTGAGGGTAGAACAAGAAGCAATGGGTGGAAACTAATCAAGGAGAGAAGCAACCTAAGAACTAAGGAGAAATTTCCTGACAGTTAGAACAATTGATCAGTGGAACAACTTGCCTCCAGAAGTTGTGAATGCTCCAACACTGGAAGTTTTTAAGAAGAGATTGAACAAACATTTGTCTGAAATGCTATAGGGTTTCCTGCCTGAGCAGGGGGTTGGACTAGAAGACCTCCAAGGTCCCTTCCAACTCTGTTATTCTTTCTTTTTCTGCATCTCTTTCTGGGCACCATGCTCCCGTAAATGAGTCTCCTTTATTGAACTAATTTTAATCAAGGAAGAAAGATTGAGTCATTTTTTTAAAGTGTTTTGGTTCTGCTGTCAGCTGGAGTACCCTGGAGCTGCACAGCATAACAATTTGCTTGAGAAAAGAGGCTCAGATAAAATGTTAGTCCAGTGCAAAGGCTGGTGTTAAGAGTCAGAGTTTGCTGAATTCAGTGGGATTGGTTCGGGAGTACAAGGAGATGCAGGCAGCCACCTAAGAACCCCCTCACCAGGAAATAGATGCTACAGGTTAGTCCTCGACTTATGACCACAATTGAGCCCAATATTCATGGCAGTTGCAGTGTCCCAGGGTTATGTCATTGCCTTTTGCGACATCCTGATAAGCAAAGTCAATGGGAAAATCCAATTCACTTAACAATCGTGTTACTAATGTAACAACCACAGTGATTCACTTAACAACGGTGACAAGAAAGATAGTAAAATGGGGCAAAACTCACTTAACAAATGTTTCACTTAGCAACAGAAATTTGGGGCTCAATTGTGGTCGTAGGTTGAGAACTACCTCTACGGAAATTAACTCTGAGGTATAAAATCTCCAGAAATGTTTTTTTTTTTTTAAATTTGATTTATATGCCGCCCTTCTCCGGAGACTCAGGGCGGCTTACAATGCGTTAAGCAATAGCCTTCATTCTTTTGTATATTTTATACAAAGTCAGCTTATTGCCCCCACAAACTGGGTCCTCATTTCACCTACCTTAGAAAGGATGGAAGACTGAGTCAACCTTGAGCCTTGGAGAGATTCGAACCAGCAGAAATTGCAGGCAGCTGTGTTAATAACAGGGTGCACTAAACCACTGTACTATCAAGGCTCTTGAGGAAATGGACTAAAAGTTTGCTCTGAGAAAAATAAATTAGGGAAAACTGAAAGCCGTTTATGAGGCACTTTTTACTATTCCAAACATACCTCATACATAACTTGGTTTGCTTGTTGTTATATTTTATCATATAATAAACTTAAAAGTATAGTTGATTCTTTTAAAAGGACACTTAAGTAATTGATTTTGTCATAATATATCAGATTAGTAAGAATGTGAAAATATGTACCACTGAGTGTCTTTTTGATTATGGCAAAATATAAATCTGATAAATAAATGTAGCGCTAATAAGAGTTTGATACACTGAATTTGGAATTTTTAGTACAAAATTATGGAAACCTTTCTTTCTGTTCCTTTCAGCTGGTCTAGTCGTTTATAGATTTGAGCACAGGAAGAAAAATTATTTCCAGTCTCAACAACAGTCTTAATATTCCCTATCACAACCAGTTCCTCGTTTCTAATCTCTACAGCTATTTTAGCCAGAGCAATCTTGAATTTTGAAAAAGTGTGATGAATGCTTTCAAAAAGTATTGTCATCTAGTGCAGTGTTTTTCAAACTTGGCAACTTTAAGACATTGGACTTCAACTTCCTGTGTTGGCTGGGCAATTCTGGGAAGTTCACACGTGTTAAAAGTTGCTAAGGTTGGAAAAACATTGATCTTGATCTAGGTAGGAAGCCAGTCACAAAATACCTATTAGAAGGCAAATAGATACATGTACCGGTTTGTGGGCAACTGGCACTTGAGCATAGCTAAATTTCACCCTTCCATTTATTTTTAGTTAAAATCATTAAAAAAAACGGAGCTGGCATGTTGCAGAGCCAAAATCCTGGTAGGCATAAGGGAGATACTGCAAAATCTCCATTCCCAGCCCACTCCAGGGGAAGAATACTGCAAAATCCCCATTTCCACCCCACTCTGGGGCCAGCCAGAGGTGGTATTTGCCGGTTCTCCGAACTCAAAATTTTTGCTAAACTCAAAATTTTTGCTACCAGATCTCTGAACTGCTCAAAATTTCCGCTACCGGTTCTCCAAAACCTGTCAGAACCTGCTGGATTTCACCCCTGATATATTGGTGTTGTAAGATCATAATAGAGACTGACTGTATAGCATCTAACAATATATGGATTTTACCTCCTCCATTGCCCTCTTGGTCCTCTATTACCTTTTCAGCTGGCAAGGCAAAAGGAAGAAACTCTTAAAATGTGAGCAAGTTAGCCCAGAAAGAAAGTAGGCACTGAATCTTTTTCATTCTCTTGTAAAAATGACAGTGTCTCTTGGAGACAGAAATGCACATTATTTTTGCAGATATAGCTTGACCTCCATGCAGCAATTATAATGATTACTGCATATATACAAAAATGACTCTTCCCTGCCTATTTTCTAACAATGGTGGTGGGAGGAACAATTTCAACCTCCTTGTAAATATTTTATTCATTATTCTGAAACAAAGTGTTTTTCATGACAATTTTTTAAAAGTCCAGCTGTCCAGGTAAAACAAAAATGATAGGGGTAGGGGAAACTTTATTTAAATCAAAAATAATTCCTTTCTCTCCCACTCTTCACAGCTCTCCAAAGAACTAAAATGACTGTTCTTCTACAGATTACATGAAGTTAAACCTAAAAATAGAAGATATAGCAATGATAGGATAATTCATACATGTTTACTAGATGCTAAAAATACACCTGGAATTAGGAATTTAACATCTGCCTTGACAGTAAGTTCCTTGGAAAAAGATAGGATTTAAATAGTATAAACTTCATCTCAATTCTGCAAGATATCAACCTTAGCACACTGATTGTTTTGACATAAATAGCCAAGTACCTGAAATTGTAATCATATATATGCACCCAAGAATTAAAGTTAATTAAACACAATACCCCTATTTCTACAACACATTTAGTTATCACAAACCCAGTAAAACATAATACTGTAAAATAGTTATTTGTAGTCTGGCAGCTCATAATCACACTAACTGGGTCAAAAAGTCACAATTCTCCTTTTCTCTAGGAGTGTCTGGTGTGTTTTGTGTTGTCATGATAGGTGATTAGCAAAGCTTCATGACCTCACTAATCACCTTCCCTATTGGTCAGGCAGCCATGGATAGTCAACACAATTACGTTTCGGACCAATTATGTGTTCGGAACTGGCAACACATCATCTTGCCAATAAAGTTCTATAACTGATAGACTTTTTCACCCATTCTTTCTCTCCACCTCTTTTTCTTGGAGGACTAGGTGAGCAAAATGGGTCAGTTGATTTATTGTAGTTTGTCCCACAGCACAACTGACTAGATGGAATGTGGTTAATCCTGTGCATTACAGGTCTGTTTAAGGCTAAATTTAATCCACTGGAGCTAGGTGATTGGATCAATTTGCATTTTCTTGGTGTTCCCATAAACTCATTAACTATCCATTAATGAGTTAAATATATTGTGAGAACAGTTACTGAATTTTATTTTCAAACCAGCCTATGTAGGAAATGCTTTGATTGTCCCTCCTTCCATAAATCAAATAACCTGAAAATTGTGGTTTTGAATGGATAAGTCCTGGAATTCCTGCTTGTGGACCTACTGAGTTCAATGGTGCTTTTTGAGACGAGGCACATGGTGTTGCTATTCAAAAGACAATATGCAGTTTTCCTCTCTTCCTTCTTCAATATTTTGAGTGAAAAGAAATGGAAAGCCCGGTGAGAAAACAATTAGATCTAGAAGAAAATAACTGGTCATCCTGTACAATTCTGTTAAAGAGTTAGAGTGATAGCATGACAAATACCTTATCTGGCAATACCTTTTTCATATATCAGTGTTGTATACAAGGTATCTTACAGCCAAAATGCTTAATTTGGGGAGGAGGGAATATTATATATCCTCCAACTGTTAGCTAACAGTGTCAATTGATGAAAATTGACTTTTTTTTATCAATTAGTTCATTTAAAAAAAATTCCAAATGTGTAAAGAAATGTACTTTCTAATTAAATGCCCTGAAAGTAAAACTAGGTTATTTTCCCAAATAATGTATGTTTAAGATTAGAAAATTGCCTTAAGATTCACTGAGAATACAATAAAAAGAATCTGGTAGTATCTGCTATATGATGACTCTCATCCTCTGATGAGAATATGATAATAAAAGAAAATATATAACACTTTCTGGAGAGATTTCCCTCCTTTCATGTTACTGCAATATATATTTTTATTTTTTTTAAAGGAATAGCACTGTTACTGGTTTTGTCATTCACCTGCTGGATGAAATATGTTTATACAGTACTGAATGAGATCTATCTCACTAGGAGCTGTGGTGGTGGAGTGGTGAAAATGCAGTATTGCAGGCAAACTCTAGTCACAGCCTGATGTTCAATCCTGACTGGCTCGAGGTTGATTCAGTTTTCCATCCTTCTGAGGTCAGTAAAATGAGGACCCAGATTGTTGGGGGAAAATATGCTGACTTTGTAGACTGTTCAGGCAGTGCTGTAAAGCATTATGGATGGAGTCATATAGAAGTCTGAGTGCTATTGCTGCCCATTCTTTTTGACATCTCAACTTCTTCTTCCAAAGTGCAGGTGTTTGTATTTCAACATCTGGTCCATTTTTTTTTTACCTTTCACCTTTCCTATTTGATTTAGCATCCAGCCTGAAGAATTCAACATTATTTATTTTTGTGTCATTTTTCTTGGGCTTGCATCCGTAACTTCACATGTAGATGTGTGATTCCATGAAGCATTAAAAGATAGTTTTTCCCAAGAAATAACATCAAAAGAAGACTCCTAATCAATCTTTAGAAGAAAAATAGAAGAATTGACTTGAACACTCCAGACCACCATTTTCTACTTGAGTCATAAATGATAGCTAGATGATAGATAGCTAGCTAGCTAGATAGCTAGATAGCTAGATAGCTAGATAGCTAGATAGCTAGATAGATGGATGGATGGATGGATGGATGGATGGATGGATGGATGGATGGATGGATGGATAGATATAGATAACAGCTCTTGACTTTTGCTTAGTGACCATTCAAAGTTACAACAGCAGTTAAAATAGTGACTTATGTTTTTCACATTTATTACTGTTGTAGCATCCCTGTGGTCACATGATCAAAATTCGGATGCTTGGCAACTGGTTCATATCTATGATGGTTGCAATGTCCCTGGCTCATGTGATCACCTTTTGTGACCTTCTGACAAGCAAAGTCAATAGGGAAGCCAGATTCACGTAACTGTGTTACTAACTTAACAACTGTGCCAAGAAAGGTAGTAAAATCACTTAACAACAGATATTTTGGGTTCAATTGTGGTCAGACGTTGAGGGCTACCTGTACATAGATATTGTAGAATTTTAATCACTTCTTATATTATAACAAGCTCACCTAATCCACCCTACCTTTTTATGAGACTGATCCTTAGTCCTACTTTATTTAACACTGGAAGTACTTTTTTCTCTATCTTTTCCTAGAAAAAAAAAAATCAAAAATACCTCACTGAGTGTTTTAATAAATTCCATCGTGTTCCTTTCAGCCCAATCCTATGAATTCAATTTCTTGCACCCAGTTTAAAAAATTCCAGTTTTATCTAGAATTATGGACTCAGGCTCCAAAATATCAGTTCCAGCCTTGCTGAAGTCAGTGAAATTTATACTTCTCAGTAAATACATAGGACAGCAGTGATAGTTAATAAATCAATTGTTAAACAACATTACTTAAAATATTGTTATATTTTATAACTCGATTATTAATTCATTCCATTTCTGGAAAATAAAACCATCAAGTAATGATATAAGAACATGACAGATAGCATAGAGTTTTGCAAAAACAGCTTTAACCAAGAGATTTAAATGTCACTCAGGAACATTTGCCTGTAAAATACCAATTTATTTTAATACTTAAAAAATAATAATAAATCCAGTGATAAATGTTCATTATCAAGAATCAGCATAAAGTGCCAAATAGCAATAACTTTAAACCAAAAACATATTGGAATGTCTTGTCTTGTCTTTTTTTTAAAATTTTAGTTTACACTGTTTAGGGGAAAAAAATAAAGATGATTCTGGATAAAATGCTCATGTTGAGATTTGTCAGCAAACTCTCCCACCCGCCCTTTTACAAAACTCAGTTCACCATCACCTGGGCATCCGCTCACTTGAAAGTACTACCAAGGCCACACCGTGCACAGCAGTCACTTTGATTTATTATTATCAAGTTTCCCTTTTGTCACTTGGGTTATTTTTCATTGGTTGGTTGCTTGATTTGGTTTGCTTGGTTTTTCTTTCCATTTTTCTTTCAAATTACAAACTACCTCCCAAGGCAACAGATCACGAATAAACAGAAACGACAGAATGCTCACTAGAGCATGCAGAAGAGATTCCCCCATACACACACACAAAAAAAACCCTGTCCACCAAAGACAGAAGTGGTAATTTCTGAAGAAGATGGCAGACCCCTGTTATAGCACAAATCTCCTTCAGAATGTTGCCTCTTTCCAAGCAGTTTTATTAGTGATCTTCCCTGCCATCTCATCGTGCCCTCAAATGTAGAATTAGTTAGGATAATACCCTTCTAGATGATCTTTTCCAAAGTTTATAAAGGAGACACTTTTAAACAAATCACTCACAAAAGAATAAACTTAATCGGGGAGGTAGAAAGCTATTTGTTGTTTGTGTTTGAACTGAGGACAAAAATTCCTCTCTAATACATGAGCACCACCTTTTGACGTAAAGTTTAGTGAAGTCACGCAGGATTTACACTTGGAAGTACCCAGGTTTCGAAAAGGCTGACTGCATTTTTGTGCATGACGGGTTGTGGGTTTTCTTGATGTATTTTTTTTTAAGTATTAAATTAATTACGTTGAGTGTTCCCCATTGTCTCTGTGAAGAATTTGATCTAAAATGAAGAGTGAAGCGGAGAGATGAAGTTCGTTGGGGTTAAAATCTTTAGCATTTCATTTTGGAAGGTCTGAGTTCCTTTACTTGTGTGTGTAGTGTCTTGTGAACAGCCAGAGTCCTGGATTGGCAAAATCCTTTTCCGCATTCTTGACACTTAAAAGGTTTTTCTTTTGAGTGGATATATCTGGGAAGAGAAAATAAGAGAAAGAGAGAAAAAGATTTTTTTTTTAAATGGATGTTTAACCTCTCTAGGGAAATACAATTCTGTTTCAATTTGCTGGAATACAAACATTTGCTGGGGGGGGGAGTAAAGGGTGCTTTATTCAACTAAAGAAAATGGTAATCATTCTGGATTTGGATGCAGAATTAATGTTGATCCTGCTGCAATTTACTGTTTAGACCAATGTATCTCAATCTCAGTAATTTTAAGGTGTGGGGACTTCATCTCTCAGAATTCCTCAGTCAGTTGAGAAGCACTGGTTTAAACAGTGGCACTTTTAGCAATAGCACTTAGACTTATATACCGCTTCATGGTGCTTTACAGCCCTCTCTAAGCGGTTTACAGAATCAGCCTATTGCCACCAACAATCTGGGTCCTCATTTGATGGACCTCAGAAGGATGGAAGGCTAAGTCAACCTTGAGCCGGTCAGGATCGAACTCCTGACAGTGGGCAGAATCAGCCTGCAATACTGCATTATAACCACTGCACCACCATGTACACATGAGTATGTCATGATGCAACTGGCCATGATTAAGAGATTGTATCAAGATACCTAACTCAAGGGCATAAATTGCAGCACTTTTTGGGATTATATCATCACACGCATCACCATTGGCTCTCCCTGGCCCACTCTGCAAGAACTCGGGCAAGTACAAAAATAGCCATGCAATATTTTTGTTAATATCAGAATGAAATTCCATCCAAAACTGAACACAAAAAGATATATTTAGAGCATCCCTTTGAATTGGATAGAAAAATACAAAAATCAAAGATCCCACCATCCCCAGAAATAATTGAATTAGAAAGTTTAATATCCAGTTCTATGTTAATAATATCAGTAGAATTTATATAGCGGTTGTGTATCAGTATATCCCACTGTTTTCAGGCAATTCTGAAATCATATTTTCAGCTCCCATTATGTTTGGTAGTGAAAAGTAGAAAGGATTAAATTCTAAACGCATAGCACTGTCCTCTTTCTATTAGTATTACCATATCTAGGCTGGGGGAAAAAACCTCAGATAGTAGCAAAGAGTTAAGAATATCTTGATAGTCATCTGGTGGTCATTTGGACTTTTAGCAGATTACACCACAGAGTATTCTTAATTTATAACTAGACTTTTGGATAAAAAGAGAAGGATCCAAAGACTCAAACTTTTTTTTAGTTGCTTAAAATAAGTGACCAAGGAAGTATCCAACTTTAATCAGAAGAATCCTGAAGGAAGAATTTTTTTAACACTTCTGCTCTCTTTAAATCTGTCTCTCAGAATTGCTATTGCCCTGCAGGAGACAATATAGAAGCCTTTCTTATTTCCCATCTTTAACATTGGAAATAATACTAATGTTACATTGTCATGGTAGTATGCTAGTCTATAAATTAAATAACCAAAGGATCCTAATTATTTATGGTTCTTTGTTATTTTTCTAAATCCTTTAACATTCACTTGGCCTCCCCTATTCCAATATAAAACAGACAGAAAAAGCCCAGAAATCATAAAACCAGAACAAACAATGAAAAAAGATAATTCATAAAGGAGCTTCACACGATATTAACAGGCCTTTGTCCACTTTAAAGTGGTTGCAATTGGCTTAACTACTGGTATAATGGTTTATGTATTGATTTTATTAGCATGCTGAGAATTCTCTATTAGATTTTAGCATAGTTTTCATAATCCAATGCTACACTTTGAAACTGATTTAAGTGTGTCTAGTAGACATGTATTTATCATACCAGTAAAAATATGGAAATACAAACTAAATGAAGAACCATTACAATAAAATTTAATGTTTTTTTTTCTATTTGTGTACATGTCAAGGAAAGAGTGCACAAAAAGCTACATAAAGTCTTTTGGGGGGAAATGTTGATTTTGTAATCAGAAATTGTATCCAGTTTTGGCATTCGATTACCAAACTTAGTGATTTAAAGCAGAGTTCATTGATTGGACTGTTGGGAACTATTATTTAGAGCAGACCGTAATGTAAAAAATAATTTTAAAAAATTGGGGGGCGGGAAGAGAGAGAATAGTGATATACTCTCTAAACAAGAGTTTAAAAATACAAAGCAAACTCCTGATCTGCACTGTCTTGAAACCAATATATCTAAACTTTGTCTTTTTGAAATATGCAGTTATACTTTGAATTGGTAATTATTTAAGGGAGGATACAGTTAAAAGTATACTCTTTACATACAGATGATTCAGTTTTGATTAGCTTTGCCATTGTTATTCGCATGGTATCTGTTCTGCCTGGCATAAGTTACTAGCCATATGCCCAGTTAGTAAATTAAAGTTGCCAGAGATAAAGCTCTGGAACCGATGATCTAAACATCATTCCAGAATGAGAAACCTGTGCTGCTCCAGATGTTGCTGAACTTTAGCTGCCTGGACCAATGAGAGTTGTATTTCAGCGAGCCCTAGAGAAGCACAGGGTGTTTCTCCCAGACAGTAATAAAAGCATAATAGGATTTCTACCGATAAAATCGTTTCTTTGTTGTGATTCCAACTTGCTCTTAAAAAACAAGTTCATCTGCATATTTATTCCATAAAGCTTAAGTAGCTGAAAATTCAGTGAGGTTTACTCTGAAACCGTATCCTCCCTCCAGATGTGTTCAACTACAATCCGTAAAATCCTCAAAGAACATAACATTTTGAAGTAAGCAGGGAGGTATCTAGCGGGCATGAGTATGGAGAAAGCAGGCATACAAGACTGAAATGGTCATCATTTCAGTCATCAAATGGCCATCATCAAATGGTCATCAATGCTCAAATTAAGAAGCATGGGCAATCAACAATGGATTAGGAGAATAAGGGGAAGCACGCAGATTCAATCCCTGGGCACCTTCTCAAAGGAGAATCTGGACTCATGGAGTTAGCAATAGCACTTAGACTTATATACTGCTTCACAGTGCTTTACAGCCCTCTCTAAGCAGTTTACAGAGTCAGCATATTGTCCTTAATAATCTGGGTCCTCATTTTACTGACCTCGGAAGGGTGGAAGGCTGAGTCAACCTTGAGCCAGTGGGAATCGAAATGCTGAACTGCAAGCAGCCGGCAGGCAGCAGAAGTAGCCTGCGGTAATGCATTCTAACCACTGTGCCATGGTTATGGTACAGTGGTACCAATGGTAATGATCTTTGTTAAAGATCTCTCACATTAATGGTAATTAATTAATTACCATTTGGTACCAATGGTAATTAATTACCATAATGTGAGAGATCTTTAACAAAGATCATTACCATTTTTTGCATGATAATAGCAAGGTGGATGGAACAGGAGAGAGACTGGGACATATCAAGTTATCAGTGATGTCATCAGAGAAGGATATGAATGTCCATAGCCTCTACTCAGGAAAATGAGGAGCATCCTGGAGTACCAATCCAGTTGACCCCATTTTGAATTAAATGAAGTAATATTTCTTTCATGTTGAATGGGAACATAAGACCATGAAAAGCAATTTCTAGAACTGCATGACCAGTGCCTATAAGAGATCTTCATTTTTCCGAGCTTTAAGAATTGTTTGCAAATGTTCAAGCCCTACATTATCAACATCACATTATCTGCAAAAAAATGGATATCCATTACTTAAATGGGTGTATTATATTTAAATCAAAGCAGTGTGGTTTATATTTACGAACCCAAACAAGCAATATTGTGATAAATTTTCTATACAATGCACCCTAAAATCCTTTATAATAAACCTGAGTTTTGTTAAATAAACATATTCAATTACCTGTGATCTCTCAGATGATCTTGCCTTCTGAAGGCCTTATGACAAATGTCGCACGTGTATGGCCGCTCATCTGTATGGGTTCTTTCATGAATCAAAAGGTTGTAGGACTTGGTGAAGTGTCTGCCACAGAATTTGCACACAAACTCCTTCTTGGTTTTGGAGGGTAGCCTCCCACGGGTGGGTTTCTTCTCAGGGGAAAGTTTGGTCACTTCAAGCAATGGGCCCAGGCCTACAGAAGAGCCTTGGTTGTCTATCTGTCCCAATTTTGAATGATCTTCTTGGGTGGCAGCCACAGCAAGGTTTGCAAAATCAAATCTAGGCTTGGCTTTGAGCGGCATATTTGTGGCTTCGTGCTTGGGATGGATGACGTGTGGGAACAACGGGAAGGCAGGCAATTGGAATCTGGCATCCACGAGGCTGGTCACACCAGGCACTTTGGAGAAAGACGAGCGGGGCAAATGCATGGCAGGGTAGCCCAAAGTCCATTGGTGAAGGTGAACAGCATGGAGGGCACTGAAACCGTAGAGGTTGGGCAGATGGTCTGAAGGCACTGCAGGGAGGCCATTGAATGCTTGCAGAAAGGAGTAATTGGTCAGCTGCAGGGAAGGATGGATGGGTACTGGGGCAGGCAAGGTCTTGCTCCCCATACTGGCAGAGAAGTCTGAAAGAGAAGGCAAGTGCCTGCAAGAAAGGAAGGAAGGGGAGAAAAATAAAATGGGCTCAGTAAATGAAGTGTGGGACAAGGCAGCTATTTAACATAATTATCCCTAAACAGAAATAAGATGACACAAAGACACTGAACCAAGAAGAACAGGCATAGAATAATGTTAAGAGAATGTTAAGATACTGAATGAAGAAATTATAAGTACAGATATTATAAGTACAGCATCAATTGTAAGCTGCAGCTTCAGTCTCTTTTTCCCAAAAAAACTTTATTAGTTTAAAATATTAAAATACAAATACATCTGTAACAAAAATAGGTCCATAATAATTGTACACTTCAACGTCGTTCTGACAGTACCCAAATCTTAACTCTATTCATATATTCCCAGATATTCCTACTTGATCAAATATATGTAAACACAATTTTTGTCTTATTTTGATCTATATATTTCCTATTTTTATTTTCTATCCATTTTCCCAAGTTGAGTAATATTCCGAGTCTTCCTTATTATTTAATTCTATAGTAAGTTTGTCCATTTCTGTACATTCAAAAATTTTCCGGATTATTACACAATCTGTCGGTATAGTGGACATTTTCCAAGCTCGTACGAGTACAATTCTCGCTGCTGTAGTAATACGAATGATCAAATATTTAATCTTTTTAGGATGTTTTCCTTTAATGATCCCCAGAAGAAACAGTTCAGGCTTCAATTCTATTTGGCAATGCGTAATTTCATTTAACCATTTTTGTATTTTAATCCAGTATTTTTTATTTTTTTATTTTATTTATTTATTTGGTTCGATTTATATGCCGCCCTTCTCTGGAGACTCAGGGCGGCTTACAATGCATTAAGCAATAGCCTTCATACTTTTGTATACACCTGCTTAGTAGGGCTTTCGATCCCCCCCCCAAGCGGTGTTCTTTTTTATACAGATTCAGCTTTTTGCCCCCACAAACCGGGTCCTCATTTTACCTACCTCGAAAGGATGGAAGGCTGAGTCAACCTTGAGCCTGGTGAGATTTGAACTTGCAGTAATTGCAGGCAGCTGGTGCTATTTAACAGTACTTAGTCTGCTGCGCCACCAAGGCTCTTTTGATTTCTGGGCAAAGCCACCATACATGAAAAAAGGTACCTTGCAGCATTAGTCTCATTTCATAATACGACTTCCCCGACAGATTGTTTTAACAGCTGTACCTTCACAATAAATATGAAACTGAGTAACCTAACCACTAGGAAAATCTTAAGCAGCTATTAGAAATCCTGAAGGGCAACAGCAAAAGCCCCTCTAGTTTTTCCTTCTGAGGCCTGGCCATTATCCCAGAGCTAATCTTCTTCCTGATGGCAGTGTGGAATAAGATTCAGCTACCGCTTCAGAGAGCTTCTGTCCACATCATCTTCTTTGCTTCGTAAAACGAAACGTCTCTGTACAATCCTGTGTGAAACTTTCTGAACTTTGCCCCAGTGTGATATAGACCTTGGTATCCTGGAGACATCAAGGTAGGGATAGCTGCACTATACCAAGGTCATTTTGATTCACTGGGTTATAAAAGGACTAGAAACAGAATGCAATATAGACAGTCCCCAGGTTAAGAAGTTCCGACTTACAGACAATTCATACTTACAAACAACTTTAGCTTATTGCTAAAAATGGTACAAAGCTTTCTCCTTCCTCGAGCCGACAAACTACTGAAGCCTCACAAAGTTTTCAGGAACTGCTGAAGCCGCATGTTTTTTTTAAATACAGCCCGTTTCAGTGGTTCATGAAAACACCGTGCCGCTTCAATGGTTCATTGACATGAGGAAGGAGAAGGGAGGAGTAATAGGTAACTTGTCTTACATACAAATTTGAGTGAAAGACAGACTTAGGAACTGAACTCATTCTTAACCCAGGGACTGATGGGTTGAATAGAAAAGAAGCTTAAATTATATGTTCCCAGACAGAGGATAAGGCTTCCAGGGCAGAACTGGAACGACAAAGTTGTCAACTAGTGAAGAAAGACAAAGGTATATCAGTTCCTTTACAACTAACATTACAATAACAATACAATAAACGTTGTCAGTACAATAACAACTAACTTAATTATTAGTTAACTATAATAGTTAACTCCTATCCCAAAATGGGAGATTTGGTTTGGTATAGTGCTAAAGGCACCGGGTTAGAAACTGGGAGATTGTGAGTTCTAGTTCTGGTTTGGTATAATGCTAAAGGCAAGTTAGAAACTGGGAGATTGTGAGTTCTAGTTCTGCCTGAGGCACAAAGCCAGCTGGGTGGGTGACCTTGAGCCAGTCATTCTCCCTCACCTCTAGGAAGCAAGCAACGGCTAACCACTTCTGAAATCTTGCTAAGAAAACTGCAGGGATTAATTCAGACAGCAGCCAGGAGTCAACACTGATTTGAGGATGTGCATGTTCAAACACACACCACATTGTGTTAAAGCTGGAGGTTAAGCTTGTTGTACAACTGACTTTTATAAACTTGCAAGAGGGAGGAGGGGATGAAAACAGGCAAGCTGATGAGGAGGTTCTGCCTGAACAGCAGAGATGCAACTTCCAGCTCAAAGCTTCCTTTTACTGCCTTTGCCACAATAACGGAGAGGCACTGAGTTTCATGGAAAAAGCAAAACACGTTCAGTGGGTGTTTGGGATATTTAATAAAAAGCTTACCTTTGGCAAATTTAGACAGGCACACACCTGGTTTGTCAGCTCAGGGTGAGCAGATTAGCCACATCCCTTGCCATTCTTTTCTTTAGAAAAGGGGGCTTGGTGATGTTCACCCGCACCCCAGATTTCCCCTAAATTGCATAACAGAAATTTAGGAGCATAACAAAACCAAGACTGCTTCTTTACCCAACAGGACCAGAATAGAGAGGTAAAATGAAGCCACTTTAAAAATTAAAATTATTTTTTATTTTTTATAAAAGCCTTGGTAGTACAGTGGTTTAATGCACCCTGTAATTAACACAGCTGCCTGCAATTTCTGCAGGTTCGAATCTCACCAGGCTCAAGGTTGACTCAGCCTTCCATCCTTTCTAAGGTAGGTGAAATGAGGACCCAGTTTGTGGGGGCAATAAGCTGACTTTGTATAAATATACAAAAGTATGAAGGCTATTGCTTAACGCATTGTAAGCTGCCCTGAGTCTCCGGAGAAGGGCGGCATATAAATCAAATTTAAAAAAAAAAAAAAGTGGCTTCATGGTTCACATTTTATTTTTTGCCCCATTTAGGCAATGCAGAGCCTCACAGATCTTTTTTTTCCCATTTGCTCTCAGGCCCTCAAGATACAGCCAATGGGAATTATCTCACACTTCAAACTGGTAAGCAAACCTCTTGCATTCTAAGCCAGGGGTCTCCAACCTTGGCAACTTTAAGACTTGTAGACTTCAACTCCCAGAATTCCCCAGCCAGCCGTGATGGCCAAGGAATTCTGGAAGTTGAAGTCCACAAGTCTTAAAGTTGTCAAGGTTGGAGACCCCTGTTCTAAGCAATGTGGCAGAATTCCTAGGCGTTCTTTTTTTTTTTTTTTTTTCAGGCGTGTCAATGGAGATCCTCAATCACCCAAGTCATGGTTATCCCAAAGGTGCTTTTTTCCCAAAAGGCAACTGGACTTTGTTTTTTTCTTTTGAAAACATTTTGCTTCTCATCCAAAAAGCTTCGAACTGTGAACTGAAGAAGCTTCCTGGATGAGAGGCAAAATGTTTTCAAAGGGGGGGGGGAAACAAAGTCCAGTTGCCTTTTGGGGGGGAAAAAAACACACCTTTCAATTTTTCTGGAGCTCAAGGAAGGCAGGCTGCAATCTGCAGTCATGGGACTCAAGACTCAAGTTGCTCCACAAACGCCTGGATGGTCCTTCATTTTAAGTAGCTTCCTTGTCTCTTTTCTCTCCCTCCCATCACCGTGCTTCAACTCTGACCTCCAATTTCCTTCAGAAAGTTTTTTCAAGGTGCTGCTTCATATGCCATGCTGTCATTTCCTTTATGCTTTCCTCCATCATGGGGCAGGAGCCAAATAGGTGATATTCCTTGCTGACCTACTCTGCAGTGAAACAAGGGCTTGGAATTTAATGAGATCTACTGCCAGCTATTTATTTTTATTTATTTTATTAGTTCGATTTATATATGCCGCCCTTCTCCGGAGACTCAGGGCGGCTTACAATGCATTAAGCAATAGCCTTCATACTTTTGTATATACCTGCTTAGTAGGGCTTTTTGGGGGGCCCTGAGTGGTGTTTTATTTTATACAAAGTCAGCTTATTGCCCCCACAAACCGGGTCCTGCTATGAGCCACAAATTTAATCCATAGGGAACGACTAGAAAATAAGACCCAGCCTCTTGCCCCCCCATCCCACTTTTTCTTTCTTGCTGTCCACTGTACATGGAAAGACCCAATGCCCTCTATCTTCTTCCAATCAGTTATGAAAGAAGAGGATCCAAGGTTAAAACTTGGATGAGATCACCACTAGGAGATTCCAAAGATGTAACCTTGATTGGGGGGGGGAAATCTGGAAGACGACAAAGGCAAATCTTTTTATCTGTTGTTTGAGGCAAAATTGTATTGAAAAACCACTCGGGGTTGAAGTCTCCAGAGATTGAACCGAAGTTGAGGCTAAACATTTAATGGTAGGGTGGAAGGGTAGAAATTTATTTCAAGCCACGTTTTTCAATCCCATCGCCAATCAGAGGTGGGGAATGGAATGGCACAGCAAGCCTAAAATTCAGAAGGACTGAGCAAGTCCTGAACGCAGGGGTCCCCAAACTTGGCAGCTTTAAGACTTGTGGACTTCAACTCCCAGAATTCTCCAGCCAGCATAGCTGGCTGGAGAATTCTGGGAGTTGAAGTCCACAAGTCTTAAAGCTGCCAAGTTTGAAGACCTCTGTGTCTAAAGCCTCAAGTTCAGGAAACTACTATCAGCATCTCAAGAAGCAAAGAGATTACAACTTCCGGAGTCAGCCAGTGAACAAAACTGCCACCGGTTTGAATGGCACTAATTTACCATTCCCTTCAAAGGAAAATAGGAGAGATAAACGCCAGTTTCCTCCAATGGCGGAGCCTTCCTTGACGAGATTATCCGCATTCAAACCGCTAACCAGCAATTCTGGGAGTTGTAGTTCATCAGCTGCCTGAAGTTAATTCTAGGCTGAGAATAAAGCGACGCAGCCTCGGTGCTTTCGGGTTAAATAAGCAGAGCGAAATGACGGCACAGACTCGTGAGGGGGGGGTTTAAACGTGGTCTCCCCCCCCTCTTTCTCGAATAACTCCTGGTGGCAAAGAAGAACGGAGAAGCCTGTTCAGACGACTGCCAAAACCAGCCAAAATGAATTTTTAAGATTGCATCTGAGGGAGGCAGTCTCGTTTCAAAAAGAAATAGCAGAAATGGGGGAAACGGTGTATAACGAAACAAAACAGACCCACAGATCTCAGATTGAACTGTGTTTGGGCCTGGTTTGTTTTGCACACACGCCATCTCTTCGCATACTGGAATCCCCTAAAACGGGTGGGCAACTGTGGCCCTTTTACAACCTGTGGACTTCAACTCCCAGAATTCCTGAGCCAGCTTGGCTGTCTCAGGAATTCTGGGAGTTGAAGTCCACAGGTTGTAAAAGGGCCACAGTTGCCCACCCCTGCCCTAAAACCTTTGCCCTTCAATCTCGGCTCGGCATTCAGTCAGGATCTTCCCCTGGAGATCGGATCCCTGCCTGTTACGGAAGACCGTGCGGATGACCGCCTGCCCACGATCAAGACGGTCTTTTGACACCAAGAGAGCGGCGGCTGCAGCAAGTGAGATTCCGATCTCACCATTTGGGCAGCGGCTCCTGAATTCGCTTCTTGCGCTTATACAGCGAGCTCTAAACTGGGTTGACACGTGTCCGCTTTAGGTTAGAAAATATAAACATGTTTTTTGCCTGATAAGGAGAGTCGGCGGCTATCTGTTGGCCTGTAGATAAACTGAACGACGGGACTTTTTCTTGGGATATAACTCCCCCCCCTCTTTTTTTCGTGTCCCCGTTTTCCCAACAGGGCTCAGGACATCACATCAGCAGCCAAGATATGCAGCAGTGGTAAAATCCTTTTTTTTTTTTTTTTTTTTTTACTATAGGTTCTGTGGGCCTGGCTTGGTGGGCGTGGCAGGGGAAGGATACTGCAAAATCCCCATTCCCTCCCCACTCCTGGGGGAAGGATATTGCAAAATCTCCATTCCCAACCCACTCTGGGGCCAGCCAGAGGTGGTATTTGCCGATTCTCCGAACTGCTCAAAATTTCCGCTACCGGTTCTCCAGAACCTGTCAGGACCTGCTGGATTTCACCCGATACCCAGGCAAAGTTTCAAAAGGAGAACGAGGAGGCAAGCTTACAGGGATGACTTGAGAGTTATCCGTGGACCAGCGTAGGGGTCTCTGTGGCACCGGCTGGCCCAAGGAAAGCGTTGCCCAGCCCCGACGTAAAGGCGGCGACCTGCTCGGCAGCTGAGGGGTTGGCTGGAGGGTCGCTGCTGAGGGCCACTTTTTCCACCACGCTTTACTAAATCGGCCTCAAAAAAAGGAGAGTTGTGAATCCTAGAATTCCATCGCGTTGACCCAGAATAAGCGAATGTGACATTTCGCCAAGATCTGCCTTTTCTAATTGGATAAATTCAGAGTAGCCTTCGATTAAAGCACATGCACACGCATTAGTAAGCCAGATATCTCCCCCCTCCACCACCCCCTCTCCCCTCCGCCTCTGTTAACTATTTGAGAGCCGGTCAGTCGTGGGGTATTTCTCTTTCTTTTCATTTTTCAGAGAGCCTTTATGAATTCTCTTGATTTGGATCTGGCCGAGAGGGAAAAATGCCTTCTTTTAAGTCTGGCAGGGGAAAGGGGGAGGCGGCTGGAGAACGGATCTGGTGTTTGTTCGGATTTTTGGAACTCACATCTAGTAGCCCAGTAGGCAGGCGAGCAACCGATAGTAAAAAAAAAAATTGCTTTTAAGAATGCCCTGATGGTGTAAGCATTTAGGAATATACAGCAATAAACAATTATTTAGGAATTCGCAGGTTTATTCCTGTGCTTATTTGGTTCCAGAGCAAACACTGTTAGGTTCCAAGAAATTATCCGCGGGCTACTTAAGATTTCGCGTGGCAACTGAAATCGCAGCAATAGGCGACTTTCGTCCGAAAGCCTGATACTTAGGCGAGCCTTTAAAGCGTTAATTGCAGAGAAAAAGAAATCTCAGCCAAAACAAAAAAAACCAGACACATTAAGGTATGCTCCCCTTCACTTCAATCGTCGCGGAATCAAAATATATATCGCATAGTTATTTACCTGCCCAATTCACTTTACTTAAAAGTCGTTAGGTTATCTAAACACGTGTATAAACCCGGCTCCTTTTTTAAAAAAGGAATTCGCCGCTCTATATAATGAAGTAACAAATTCCATTGAAATTTTGTTTCGGGGGGGGGAATGCCCCCTCAATAACGCGCTACCCTACAGTCAGATTAACCCGACGTTAGGACAACTTTATTCCCAACTGACAAGCCTGTTTAAGGAAGTACGCTCGACTTCGGGAAACTGGAGAAACCGATTTCGGGATTCAATCCAAGGGCTGCCGTTTTAATCCCATGACTCCGCTTTTAAAACGCGAAGAGGCAGCAGAACGAGAAATTAGAGAAATTCCTTTCAACCGATTTTTTTCAAGCCGAAAGAGAAGGAAAGTTCCGGTGTGGCAGGAAAGCTTTTGGGTGCTATAAAAGCAGGTAAGTTTGAAAGAAAGAAAGAAAGAGAGAGAGAGAGAAAAGAGAGAGAGAGAAAGAAAGAGAGAGAAAGAGAGAAAAGAAAGAGAGAGAGAGAAAGAAAGAAAGAAAGAAAGAGGGAGAGAAAAGAAAGAAAGAAAGAAAGAAAGTAAAAGAAAGACAGAAAGAGAGAGAGAGAGAAAAGAAAGAAAGAGAAAGAAAGAAAGAGGGAGAGAGAGAGAAAAGAAAGAGAAAGAAAGAAAGAAAGAAAGAAAGAAAGAAAGAAAGAAAGAAAGAAAGAAAGAAAGGAAGGAAGAAGAAAGAAAGGAAGGAAGGAAGGAAGGCGAAGAGGAGAAAGAGTTTGTTGGGGCCATGGCTACAGATTTGCTGGCTGGGGTCCAAATCGGTAGGTTTCCCTTTCTCTCCGTTATACCCCGAGGTAGAAGCAGCGTCAGGGACTCTGTTAGGACATCAAAGCCACGGGGGACAATCAACACTCGTTGCTCGTCCCCGCACTTTCCTGACACAGAGGCAGCTGTTTCTTTTATTTCAGTGTCACCTACACCTTTAAATTCTGTTTCGTGTCAACAGATCTTTATCAGCAAGAGATTTGTCTCTCCTTTTTTTTTCTTTTAGGAAACGAGTCTGGGGGTTTGCAGCCCCTTACTATTCCCATTACCCTCAAAGGCAATAAAGCAAAATCCTCTCGAAAAAATAAAATTAAACACACGGGTCGCTAAAACAAACAAACAAAACAACCCTGAGTCAACCAACTCTGGAATGCATAAACTTGATTGATTGGTTGAATGGAGAAATAAAGGAATAAATAGGGGACATACAGACTGCAGGCTACTCTAGAATGAGCAACAGAGCCAACAACATTGAAAATAGGAGTAAAAGAAAGGCTGAGATTGTGGCCCCCTCCTAAACATTCTTAATATTAGAAGTTCCATTCAACATTCATGAAGCCATCCACCCTGACTTAATTTGGCCCCATTTGATCTCTGCAAAATTCACCTTAGTCTAAAAGCCTACATTCTTAACTGCAAATATTGCACCTAAATGTTTCTGCACTACTGTATCAAAAGTACAGCTTTACTGATGTATCAATATCTCATGAACGAAGACAGGATTATATCTCTATAGCCATAATTTGCTTGTAGCCAAGACTGCCTGGTCTCAGGATTACCTCACCCACCCCCTTTTCTTCACTGTCCAGTTTTAAGGTTGCAATCCTATATCCCAAATTGTTTGTATTTTCCATGTAATCCAGTCCAGGGGAAGGTAACTAGCTTTTGGAGACACCCTGAAGATAATTCCCATCAGCCTCACCTGGATGGACAATGGTGAGGCATACTGGGAGTTTATGACATCTGAAGTGCCCATTCCCAGAAATTGAGATACGGAAGATTGGGGGAGTCGAATCACTTTATTTAATTAGTTACACTTTGTTTCTAAACGAATTACCTTTTTACAGTACCAGGATTGTGTGTCCAATCACACTTGGCCAATAAAGAATTCTATTCTATTCTATTCTATTCTATTCTATTCTATTCTATTCTATTCTATTCTATTCTATTCTATTCTATTCCATTCCATTCCATTCCATTCCATTCCATTCCATTCCATTCGTGGAGATTCGGATTGAAAATGTAATTTCACTACTAAGTTTGATTTTTTAACCACTCACATTCTGGTTTTGATCAGGCTTCTGTCTAAGATGTGGTGGAAATCCACCTACAGTACCATGGTCAACTGACCATTTACTGCCCATCCAAAACATTGATGTAATAGAATAAGCCACGGTTAACTTCATAATGGGTGAAACACAGCATGCCAACACAGCTACGCTCTGATTAACTTACTTGATAGGATTGTTATGAGGACAGTTTGATGAGAATGAATATTTCTTTTAATATATTCCCCATCTTTCTGCAAAAAAAAAAAAAGATATAAGCCTCTCCTAGTGAAGAACAGAGCTCTCTATATGAATTACAGGGTAGGATGGGGAAAGGAATCCATCTTTAAAAAGCTGTTGGGGGTGTGTGTGTACAATCTAGCTAGATCAATGTGAGGTTACAGCTAGTGGTGGGTTTCAATTTTTTTTACTACCAGTTCTGTGGAAGTGGCATGGTCGGCATGGCATGGCTTGGTGGGCATGGCAGGGGAAGGTTACTGCAAAATCCCCATTTCCTCCTGATCAGCTGGGACTCAGGAGGCAGAGAATAGATAGGGGCGGGGCCAGTCAGAATTTTTACTACCGGTTCTCCGAATTACTCAAAATTTCTGCTACCGGTTCTCCAGAACTGGTCAGAACCTGCTGAAACCCACCTCTGGTTACAGCCTATTTCCATCTTGGTCCTAGGCCCACTTTAAGCATACTTTAGGCACTTTCTAGAGCAAACACTGCCAAGAAAGGGCTTGCCTACGTTTGGAGCTTAGCCCAGGTCAGGGCTGAGTTGCAGTTGATTATTAGCTGTGTTGTAACATCTGCGCTGCAAGTATCTGGAAATGGAGCTATTTCTTTCTCCTTTCCCCGCATTGCTCAGGTTAAGTTCTACTAGTTTGGGGGAAAGCACAAAGGCTGCTGAAACAATTTAGGAATTTGGGAAAGGGAAGGGATTGGGGAAAGACAGACATCTACTTTCCGGATGCTCAAGGACTGAATCTTGCCCAAGTCTGCAGCTTTCACTTTTAAATTCAAACAGGCCTCAAAGTCCCTTTTTGGTTGGGAAGATGGAGAGGAAGCATTCAGAGAGAGCTTTTAGCTAATGAACTCAGCAAGTTGTTTTCTCCTTCCAGAGTTCTGGTTCTGGTCGGCCCGTGGATGCGATTCCATGAGCGTTCTTGTTCCACTGACCCATTCTTTTTCTGCTTCGACCGCTAGGCAGCATTTCCAACAATATTGCCCACAAGCTTGGAAAAATGCTTGGAGACATAGGCGCCCCTTCCTGGGAGCTAGAAGCTGGTGTTCCTCCCCCCCCACCCCCCGGCAGAATAGCTAGCCCTCCGCCTGTTGGGCTGGAAAACATACTCCAAAGTCATCCGTCTTCCTTCTGGTTTTGCTTTAAGGGAATGAGCTTAGCAGGCTGACTGCATTCCCATGACATGCCATATCCATGGTTAACTGACCCATAAAGGTTTGCTCAATTAACCTAATTTTCTGGAAGGACCTGAATCATAAACTCATCACATGGGCTGGGTTGGCACAACAGGCAGAGTTGCAATGGAACTGGCTAATTTGCGCCTTCCTTGTATTGTCAACCACGGACAAGCAAACCTGCTCTGGGATAAAAATAAACACGGGCAAGCAAAACTCCAGAGTATCAGGCGGCAGCATCGGGATATATATATATATCATAGCCCAAGAATTAGGGAAGTGAAGATTGGTGGCCCTTTAAACATCGCTGAACTGAAACTCCCAGCTGGGAGTTACGAAGAACAGGAGCTGCTCTCGCGCCCACCGCGTCACTCCCAATCCCCCCCCCCCCGAGCATTGTGGTCTCAGTTAAACCGTGGTTAGAATAAGGCCACGCTCGCGAAGTTATGCACCCTGGATGCTCCCGCAACTTTTAGCCAGTTGGGGTTTACTTCTCTGTGCGTGAACTGGATTCATACAGCACCCTAAGCCCAAACTCAGCAAACCAGACCAAGACTTCGGGAGGAAGCTGTGTCTCCCACGTCGTTGAGCTAATCAGCCAGGGAGGGCATTCCCGAGGCAGCCTTTACACCTTCTCTGAGAAGACACCTGGGGAGTTAAGGTGGCCCGCAAAAACCACTGGGGCAGGAAATACAAGGGGTCCTCCCGGACGCGAAGGGGTTGGTGGTGGTCTTCAGAATGGAAGGAATTTGGGGGAAGCCCTTCTGGCCTGCTCTTCTCCCTCGGATCCGCTCCCCCATCGCAGGCTCTGAGGTGCAGGTCTGCGGGTAAAACACGCCGGTCGTTGAAGGGGAACCCCTTCAGGAAGATGATACTTCCGGTCTCCTAAACTAACTGACAAAAGCCTTGGTAGTACAGTGGTCCAAAGCACCCTGTTATTAAGACCAGCTGCCTGCCTGCAGGTTCGAATCTCGCCAAGGCTCAAGGTTGACTCAGCCTTCCATCCTTTCTAAGGTAGGTAAATTGAGGACCCAGTTTGTGGGGGCAATAAGCTGACTTTGTATAAATATACAAAAGGATGAAGGCTATTGCTGAGCACATTGTAAGCCGCCCTGAATCTCCGGAGAAGGGCGGCATATAAATCAAATAATAAAAAAAAAAAACAATCCCCCCACGCCCGATACGGCGAGGGAGGGTACTTCTCTTCCTGCTCCCCTCTGCAATAGCCGGTTTCGGCTGCTGCTCCGGGGGTGGGAGGTGGGGAGATATGGTTTTTCTCTCTCCGGAGTTGGGTTCTCGAAGTGGGAACGGCCAAGCAGGCCTTCGCCGATGCAAACCTGGACCCACAGAGAACCTCGAACGAATCCTCCTTTATTCTCAATCGGTTCCACCTGAACAGAAGGGATTTGCTGAACCTGGTCCATTGAAGGAGGAGCGAGGCGTACGGCGGTCTCCTCTGGATTCGAAGGGGGTGGGAAACGCAGGGCAGAGTAGAAAGCCCCCCCCCACTTCGCGCATCTATCTCCATGTGGTGCTCGAGGCATAAGCGATTGAAATGTTGGGAGGGGGTGAGGGGGCTGCGCGAGTTAACTTTATCCATTCGCTGAATCACTTCGCTAGATTGGTAGCCAGAACACGGCCACGTCTTTTTTTCCCCCCAAAAAAATTAAAGCAGGGGCAGGAGAATGCTACCGACCCCAAATCCTAGGGAAGTGTAGGATCACACCCAGCTTCATACTTACCTGCCAGTAAATAGAGCCAGGGATTTTCTGTTAAGCCCCAGGCGAGTAATTTTTGGTTCTACCAGCGTTATTTCGATCGCCACTTAGTTGGCGCCAAGCTCCGGAAGCAGACCTAGCCAGCGATCGATCGATCGATCTCGAACGTTTATTCGCCTTGTCAGGTGGAATAATAATGACAACTGCGGGCGTTTAAGTTACTATCCGAGGTTTCCCTTCCTCACGCTTTTTCCTCTTCTGGGCATCCGCCAGCTTCAACAGCAGATGTAAGGTCCTCGGGGCAGGATCTCCGCCCCTTTGTAAGCAACCTGCGCGGATCTCCTGCGGGATCCGAAGAGCCGCAGCTCCTCTGCGCTAGCTCCCTGCCTTTCCAGCGGGGAAAGCAGACTGAACAAGCAGCGGCGGGGTTTTTTGGGGGGGAGAGGTCTCTCGGGCTTCGGGCTCCCCAGGAGGAAGTCGAGCCGAGCCCCTACCTGCCTGCGGGAAGCCAAACAGGAAAGGGAATTGGCGTGGCCGGCCGACCGGCGCTCCAACTCGGAGCGAGCGGCTTGCGAGAAATGGAAAGAAGCGGATCGCCTCAAAGGAAGTCAGGGATGGCTCTAATTGAGCGTGGAGTAGTTAATTGCGCGGCCGGAGAAGCGGCTGGAAGGAGTCCAACGGCTCCGCCGTCTCACCTTTCCGGAGCTCAGCCGGGAAGGGGCAAGGCTGGCTCCCTCCCTCTAGTCCAGCCCAACAGCGCCCTCACCTCGCCCAGCTCCCCGGTGCAAACTGCCGCGGGCCCCCCAACGCTCCAAATTCCTTGGAAGGTCGCTCCCGAATAAGTAACGAGTGGGGAGGGCGCGCTCTTTCCCTCCTAGACATCACAAACACCCCCGAGAGAAAGTATCTTCCACGCGGGAAATAGTCAAGGGCCTCTCAAATCTGAAGGCCTCCTTTGGAGGAGGCACCAATGGGGACAAGGAGGCGAAAGACAAGAGAGAGGAAGAGCCCATTCGAAACCTGCCCACGACACACGTGTCTACGCCTGTGGGGGCGGCGTGAAAGAGAGGAGGGGGAGAGGGAAAGCAAGTGAGCAAGAAATCTAAGTTTTCCTCAAGCTGAAGAACTTCCCTTTTCAGTAAAAAAATAAATAAATAAAATAAATAACAGCCGAAGTGGAAATTACTTTAAGTGAGGGGAACATGGACCTAGAAATGGTGGAATTACTAAGTGGGCAGCGCCGCTTATAAAAGTAACCCATTACACACACCCTGAGTTTAAGTTCCTAAAAGTTCTCGTTGATCGACCTGATTTTGCTGGCTTTCCTAGCAATGAAAGCCCGCCTAGCAATGAAAAATGCACCTCTCTTCAAAGTAAACGAGTGGGGGACGGGGACGAATTGTACCCCATTTTCCGGGCAACCCATTCCTGAATATGGATTTGCGATGTTGTTGGGTTTTTCCCCCCCTTTCGTTCCCCTAGGACTCTCAGAGAAAGTGGCTGCGGGGCAGAAGCGGGAGAATGCTTTTTTTTCTCTCTGTTCGCCTGTTTGCTGAAAAAAAAAAAAACCTGGAGTTTGACTGAAAGTCGTTTTTACAGCAGCTTTGCAGCAGCAGAGAAATAGGAAGCCGAGGAGGAGGAGAAGCCCAAATTTCAGATCAGTTTTAGATCTACCTGTGAGTAAACCTGGTGAGGAGGAGACTATGTGGGAACCTCGCACTTAAGGCCTCCGCCGTATCTCGAAAAAGCCACTTATTCTTGAGAAAGGCTGCCACACGGAATCCATCGCAGCATCTCCCGGCAAATGGGCCTTTTCCCATTTGAGAAGAGGCGCGCTGTCTGAGTGCCTGCACACACTCTCACACACACGTGTACCTGAAACCTGCTCCCATTTCCTCCGAAAGGAAAAGGCGCTCACCTTATTCTCCAAGGCGACCCGAGCTGCTCCCCGAAAGCCCCGGGAAGGCAGCGCGCGGCGGCGCGATGCCTCCCGACAACAAGGCCCGTAGCTTGGCTTCCTAAACGCAACCAGGGGATTTGCGAAGAGACCAAGGAAAGGCAGCAAAATTAGGCCGGGTCAAGGTCCACGCTTCGACTCGAATTGCCCGGATCCCTTTTCGTTCGCCTCGGAATCGAGGTGGGGACCGAATTTTACACACGGTTAGAAATCAAAAGGGCCAATTGGTTATTTAATCTTACCCACTCGGTGGAATATATTTCGTCGATGAAATCGTACGTTTTCCATCGATTGCCTCCCTCCCCTCCCTTCTGCTTCTGCAGACGGTCACTTTTTATCTCTCTTTGACCCAGAGAGGTTCGAGGTCAAAGCAACTTTGGAAGAAACGGTCGAACAATAGGAAGTCGCCGCACACGAGAGTTTCTGATTTGAGAGGGCGGCAACGGATGGAGCAGTCGGAGGGAAAAACAGTTCAAAACCGAAGGAAGCAAAATCGCAGAGCCAACTTGCGGCTGTGCCCGCCCATCTTTTTTTATTTCTTAATGTGCCCACGCGAGTTTTCATTCCTCCGCGAAGCCACAGACACATTCTGGAGGATTTGAGAGTCCTTCACCCGCATTAAATCTTATTTGCAAACCGAGACCGAGCCGTATCGTTTGCAAACTAAGGGAGATGCCAAAAACACCAGAGAGAGAAGCGACAAGGCGAAGATTTAAGGCGTACCGAGGATGCACCTGCTTGGATTCGGGCCCATGAAGGGCTAAGATATCTGCCGGAGTAGCCCAAAGTCAAGTCGGAAGCCTCCCAAAGAATAGCTGACCCGTTTAATCATGCAAGCGGCTAAACGGAAGGCCTAGCTTTTCAGCTCCGCAGATCTGACATTCTGACATCTCTGATTTGTTCAGGCCTAGCAAAATCAAGCCATTGGAGAGCAATCGTCATCATCATCATCACCATCGGACAGAAACATCTTGTAAATACCAGAACTGGAGCCCTCTTGGAAGACCCCCTGTGGAGAAGTTAAACCAAGCGCTGGCCCTCTTATTGCAAAAAAGAAAGAAAGAAAGAAAGAAAGAAAGAAAGAAAGAAAGAAAGAAAGAAAGAAAGAAAGAAAGAAAGAAAGAAAGAAAAAAAGAAAGAAAGAAAGAAAGAAAGAAAGAAAGAAAGAAAGAAAGAAAGAAAGAAAGAAAGAAAGAAAGAAAGAAAGAAAGAAAGAAAGAAAGATCTTAATAGACTCCTGGTCCTCCCACCTGAAAACAAAATCAAGGTAGATCTATAAGTGGGCTTAAAACTTAGGGCTGTCTAAATAACCGTGCTGAAATCGGAGCAATTTCCACCTTAACCCTTTGCAAACCCAGACCCCGCGAATAACAAATAACATGCCAGTTCCCCTGGCACATCACCCCGCTTTCTATTACACTTGGAAGACCCTCGCAGATATTTCGAAAGACATCTCCCGCCCCCAGATTTTTAGGATCCGGCCTCCTGCTTCACCCTCCCCTCCCCTCATAGAACAACCGGGCAGAATGTGGGGTTGCCTGGCTATATATTCGGGCAATCCCTTTGGCCAGGGGAAGGAACAGTGTCCGCCTTCTCCCGGCGGGCATTTCAAGCAGCTAGAAAGAAACCTGGAAAAAGGTCTTTGCTGTTCTCCTTTCTGGGGACGCCCTTCAACATCAGGCGGCATTTCAGGAGCAAAACCCGCCTGGCTGCGAGCGACTGTAGTTCTGCCAACCAGGAAAACCACCCAGAGAGACCGAAGCATGCGAGACTAATCTCAAGGGACGAAGTTCTGGCAACGGGCTCCTTTCAAAAGAGAGCGCCGGGCTTGGATCAGCGCTCACTCGTTGCGCCTTTCCCCCCCCCCCTTCTCCTTCCCTGCTGGCGAACGGCAAAGGCCAAGCCTAACGCACTCCGCGGTACTTTCCCTTGCAAGTTTCCCTTGGGATCATTCCTTCTCTTCCCCCCCCCACCACCACCCCTCCTCGCCATTTTTTGGAGAGCAAACCCCCATTGATCTCAAGGATGAGAAGGGCTTCGGAGGAGAGCGCGGGTCCGAGAGCCGAGCGGGAGGAACCGGGAGAAAGGGGCTATTACGGGACGGGGGGGGGGCCGCTCAACTGCTGTCCTTCCAAGCAGCAAGGATCAGAGCATCCCGACAACGGGATCGGGGAGGGAGACTCAACCCGCGAAGAGGCCGGTTAGAGATGCGCTGCGCCCATTTCCCCCAACAGATGGGCCGGAGAGGGGGGGAGGGTGCGTGGGAGAGAGGATAAGGATGTCTGGATGTATATTTACCTAATCTTTGATCTTTGATCCCCCCCTGGTCCGCAGACAAGTACAAAGATCTTCCTGGAACTCAACTGTGGAGCTGCCCCGACTGGGCAGAAGATCCTAAGGCAGGCAGGCAGGCAGGCAGGCAGGCGGGTGGGAAGGGAGGGAGGGAGGGAGGGAGAAAGAGGGTCGGGACCAGCGAGGAAAAGGACGCGCCAGGTGCCGAAGAGGTCGCTTTTCTCCCCCCCTCTCGCCAGGGCCAGGCGAGAGCGAAGGCGCCTCTGAACACGCGAGCGCCGACTGAGCGGATCCCTTCCCTCGGCCGCCTCCTTATTTCAATCCCCTGCCTGCCGGACTCCCTCCCTCTTTCCCCCCCCTCCTCTCCCCTCCCAGCTCGCCTTCCCCACCCTTGGGCATGCGCACTGGCGGGAGGAAAAAGTTTCGCTCACTTTTGCGGCTCAGATCCCGGTGGCGGCCCGCCCCGCCTGACCTCGCTCGGGTGGCAGCGCTCCCGACCCCGCCTCCGCCGAGGCCCCGAGGGGGATCAAAGACCGCAGGGGAGTGGGGGGGGGCGAAAGTCAAGAGCACCTTCTCCGACAAGCAAGGGGGGGTCCCTCCTATCCCCGAGAGGATCCCGGAAGCTATCCTGGCTCTTCCCGTATCTCCTGGAAATGGAAAAACCGCTTTTTTCGCATCGCTCACCTTTTTTTTACCCCCCCTCCGCTGGAATTGGATGCCCTCTCCCAAAGGATCGCCGTGGCACACCTCCACCTCGGTTAATGCCGAGGAAGCGAAGCTGCAAGTTGGAATCGGATCTTTCTAAAATAAAGATCCCGTTTCTCCTCTTCGAAAAACTAAATCACCCCGCACCCCAGGAATAGCTTTTCTGTTCTTCTGCTTTTTGACGTTTTCGGGATTGTCCCTCTACCTACAATCGAGTGGGTCACGTTTCTTTTGAGCGAGATCCTTTCCATCCACTAGAGCTTAAAAAAAAAAGAAAAAAAAGAAAGATTTAGGGTGGGCGAATGGAGAGAAAGCGATCCCGCTCTGCATTACTCCCTTTTGAAGTGCGATTCCATCCTTCCATGATCCCAACCCTAACTCAGCAGCGTTGCTCTTTTACCGGCGGTGGGCCCCGGATTTGCCCTTCCTTCGGACTGGAATCTGGATTTTCCCCAAGACTGGAAACCGGGATATATTCCAGTATCTCAGCCCACGTGTCCTCTTCCCCCGCATAGCCGCTGAAATCGCCGGTTCAAGGATGTTCTCTTTTCTTTTCAGGTGAAGCTAAGCGGGAGGGAGAGAGAGAGAGAGAGAGAGAGAGGGAGAGCCAAGAACCTCCGTCCCTCCTCCCCCACCCCCAGCCGGTTTGTTTGTTCCCCACCGTCAAGAGCGGGCGAAAGGCGCTCTTCTCTGCCTTGATGGTACCGCTCGGAACAAGGTAACGTCTACTTAAAAGCGGGAGGTGACGACGGATCGCTTCTGATAACAGGAGGGCTCCAGCCTCAACGAAGTTCTCTGGTTATTGTTTTGCAAATCCTTGTCGCCTGTTTGACAACTGCTCCGAAATGACACATTCCGACCTTGGAGTGGGAGGGAAAGCGAGGAGTGTGTGTATTTGGGAGGGGGGGGGGTTGTTGTCTCCCGAAACCTTTCTCATCCTGTCCGGAACATTGAACACAAATCACCAAGAGTCCGGAGTAGCGTTTGTTTCTGTTCTAGAAAATTACGCACAGATCTCGCTCTCTTAAACCCCGACCCAGGAAACATCTCCATGGGGACGTACCTGGCCGAGAGTCTTACCTGAGATAGGGGCTCGCGGTTGCCCATTTACTTTGAAGCCTTACTGGCAAAAAAAAGCATCCGAGGAAAGAGTCGCCGGCCGGTTTCAAAAGTCCCTTCTCCGAAGAGGCTTCTCTAGAAAAGACGGGCCGCGGGGAAACTCCAAAGGTGGTGGGAATCGCATAGCAGCGTTTCCTTCCCTCTCTGCCTGAAAGCTACCCGCTACCCGTGGCTGGATTGGCCGTCTCTTGAATAATCCACGAGTTGACACTGATCTGGAGCCAGCGAGAACTTTTCAAAGGGAGAAGGCGTCAAGTTTTCCCTTCGCTCTCGCGGCCGGGGACGGCGCTATGAAAGTTGAAATGAGTTTCGCGCAGGTTGGGATTTGACCAGGAATTGTCAATATGTAGCAATATATTATAACAGGGACGGGTGAGGAGTTTTACTTCCAATTTCCCTCCAGTTTTGGCCTGCGCCGTAATCACCCCACTTTTAATTCCCTCCTCCAGCGCAATAATATTAATAATAAATATGATTATTTATAAATAAATAATAATAATAAGTCGGAAACGCAACGTTTGCTATAATGCTTTCTGCCTGAGCAGGGGGTTGGACTAGAAGACCTCAAAGATCCCTTCCAACTCCGCTATCCTGTTCTGTTAAGAAGCAAATGCCAACACTTTGAAGGAGCAGCGCACACTGAAGACACCTGGGGCTCCTGCAACCTGCTGGTGTTCATTTCCCTGTTCCGTCCTGGATTCCTCTCTAAAACCTATTTTAAAATAATGTACGTGTTTTAAACGCAAACATATAATTTTGCCGTTTGCTTTTTTTTTAAAAAAAAACGCAGATTAGATTATGCTTTATGAGGATGATTTATAGTGAGATCCTAAAATACAGATAAAAAGAAAATAAGAGTATTTTGGAAGAAAAGGCCACTGAAATTCATTTAGCCAATCGAATACCTGTTTACTTCTGAGGAGGTCTGCATAGGATCGGCTGTTAGACTGTAACTCTAACATAAATTTAAAAGTAACTAAATTGCACTAAACTTTATAAACCCAGCTGAATTCAAAAAATGATTACTCTTCCGTGTGTGAAAATTGGTTTGAAGTCTGCGTTCAATTCGATTCATTTTTAGTGACGTATCCTTATGGATAGAGCCTGAAGGAAAATACCTCCCAAATACCTGAGCCTGCACTCCTATCCAATTTACTAGAAAATAAGCCCCATTGAATCGAGGGGGAGGGGAAAACTTACTTTTGAATAAATCTGAATAGGATTGCACTGCGAATTATTTGAAACACGTTTAAGATTGGAAGTACGGGTGAACCTCCTGCTCTCACCAACACTGACAGAGCAAGCCACTAGAATATAAAATGACAGCAAACTGCACTCCTTAAGCAGCACTGATGATGTTACCTAGTTTGGGTAATGAAACGTCTGCAAGAAAACAAGCAAGCTCAGAGAGCACCAGGGACCCCCTGACTTCCTGCTCTATCTATACAGGCGCTGATCCTAAAACGCATTTATTTGGAGCCCGTTGTTGTCACCGAATTTACTCCCCCCCCCCCTTTTTTTTTTTTTACAAAAAGGCAAATTTTTCAAATTTCGGAAACCCAGACTGAATCAAGAGCAGTGTTTTTTCGTTCTTTCCCACCTAACCGAATCGGTCCCCAGTTTGGAGAAGGAGAGCGGAGGAATCTTCGCGGCTTGTATGGCTAGTAAGTCGGAGATACAAGAAACTTGCCAAAGTGTTTAAAAAATAAACCGTTGTTCTTCGGATTGCCCGCATTGCTTGTAACCGGAGCATGGAAGGGAACTATCTGTGGCAGGCTACAGTCCCCTCGCGCTGAATTTAGTGGGGCTTAGTCTTAGGTAGGAATTCCGAGTGAATTCCTTTCCGAGTCGTAAAGAGTTGCTCTGTGAAGCACCTACTCTTCCAGGAGTTTTAGGAGGCTTCGGACTGGGTTCACTTCGGTGGCTTGCCTCCAGGAAGACCATCTTTTCTCCTTCCTGACACAAGAGAAGAAAGATAGAGGGGAAGAGGAGGGGGGGGGAGAGAAAAAGTAAAAATAGGGAAGGAAGAGAAAGAAGAAAAAAAAACGAAAAGGGAAATGTGAGAGGAAGGAAGGAAGGAAGGAAGGAAGGAAAGAAGGAAGGAAGGGAAATAAAAAGAGAGAGAAGTGCAAAAGGAAAAAATGGAAAGTTAGAAAAGGGGAAATTAAAAGAGCGCGAGAGAGGAAGGAAGGAAGGAAGGAAGAAAGAAAGAGAAAGAAAAAGAAAAAGAAAGAAAGAACTTGTATTTAAAGAACCATAAAGGAAAAATAAAGCTACACACACACACACACACACACACAGGGAGGCTAATGATTATTTGGTTAGTTGTTATACGTACCGCGGCGGAAATGTACGTAAATTGTTGTTTAGAATCTGGGACAGAAGCAAACGGGGCCTTACAACACCTCCTCTGGTATTCTGGACGGCCGATTAAGCAGCATGACTTTCTGGGTATTGAGGCCTCCCACCCACCCGAACTAAGAGCGTTTGAGTGGCATAGGGGATTTCTCCCGGGGGCACACATAGGGTGACACCTGAAGTTCTCCAGCCGGCGCGTGCGAAAACAGAAGGCTGAAAGAGAAGCCGGAGTGGGCAAAGACCGCGTTGCGCTTTCTTCTCTGCTTTGAAGTGGCGGGTCTTTAAGAAAACGCAGCGGAGCGGCCTCAAAGCCCCTCCGGTTACCTTATAAGGGTCCAGGCCCCTCGGGGCGAATTGAAGCTCGTCCTCTTGAGAGCAGCGAGGATTAAAAAAAAAAAAAAAAAGCTCTGTAGTGTTTTTCTACCTTTGATGCTCTTGGATAAAGAGTTTTGAGAGGGGGAACAAGGGGCGGCAAGGCTAGGCTAGGCGAGCATATGTCACGGATGATGGGGGATCGTGTTGTCTCTATTGGATATAACTTTGGGGTGGGTGGAAAGGCAGGCAGGTTCGCTCTGCTCAAACGTGGATTTGGGAGTGGAGGGTGATAGGGTAAAGGTATAGGTTCCCCTCGCACATATGTGCTAGTCGTTCCCGACTCTAGGGGGCGGTGCTCATCTCCGTTTCAAAGCCGAAGAGCCAGCGCTGTCCGAAGACGTCTCGATGGTCATGTGGCTGGCATGACTAAGTGCCAAAGGTGCACGGAACGCTGTTACCTTCCCATCAAAGGTGGTCCCTATTTTTCAACTTGCAATTTTTACGTGCTTTCGAACTGCTAGGTTGGCAGAAGCTGGCACAAGTAACAGGAGCTCACCCCCTTACGGGCCACTAGGGATTCGAACCCTTGAACTGCCAACCTTTCGATCGACAAGCCACCGCGTCATACATTTGGAAAAAACGACCCCTCCCCTCCCGATGTGGACGGTCTTTTAGTCCTCCAACATCCTTCCCTGGCTCTTTGGGAAATACCGTGTCCCAGATAGGCGGCGCAATCTTTGTCCGAGACAATAACGAGCGGTCTGAATTAATTTGGGGGGGGGGGGCTTTCTTTCGTGATTAATATCGTCCGAATTCGCGGGCAAATCGGGCCGCCGATTGAAAAGCCACCTGTTTAGACTGAGCCGGAGAAAGGCGTGGCCGGCAGCCTGGTACCTGAAACGTTGGCATCGAAGTAAGCGCCGATACTCCGTTCAGTGAAAACTGTAAACGGGCCCCAAGAACCCAAGAGGTTTAAGTGTTGGGCTACTACGCCGGCCTTCCCAAATGCAACAGGGAAAGAAAAGAAGGGGGGGAAAAAAACCCCACCTCCCAACGGAATGCATTCTTTAGCCCCAAAAGATTTGTCCCGCACCTTGGGAAATAATCATTTATTTTAGCCCTCATCCCAGATTGAAACCAGGGACTGGATGTAAGCATTTAGAGCCTCAAGATCAGGCGTTGCAACAAGGCATGGATCTGTGGGGCATAAGACCGCAAGCGGAGCGGCGTTTAGGAAGCAAGCAACACCCCCAGGGCATCCGCACACATTACGCATCCGGTGCGTCTGTAGCAGTCTGGAGACTTTTAGCAGCAACAGGTTGATGGAGAATTCAATCAGAGCTAGCTCGTAAGCAGTGGGAACCATTAACTCCCTGGAAGCGTCGGCAGCTGATCCACCTGGGTGTACAATTTGGGACCCCTCCCATCAATCGACTGCCAGGAACTGGAGGGTGACCGGAATTCCCGGAAAAGCCACCGAGGGGGCAGGGGGTCCTTTGGCACAGCCCGGCCTTCAGGTTTATCCAATCTCATTATACACACGTTGTGCATTGACAATAAAGGTTTGAATTGAATTTGAATTGAATAGCCGCTGCAAAGCCGGTTTCGCCCGAGCGAAGAAGAGATTTGGAAGAGATTTTTCCCCCCCAGGGGATCTGTCCGCAGGGGGACAAGATCCCGTCCCATTAGCGTCTCCCACTTTTTCCTTCTCACCCTGGATCCGGATCGGGAAGGGTCCATGACAGCTCTTCCCCCCCCCCCCGCTCCCCACCCCAAAACCAGCTCATTTCATTCTGCAGGATTTCAAGATTATTAGATTTTTTATTAGAACCTCTGTTCAGATCAATGGATACTTCTCCTTCCTCCAGCCCTGGAGAAGATTCGTATTGATGGACGCGAGGTAACAGGAACAGCATTGGGGACCACTGCACTCAATTGGGCCTGGTAGCTCAGCAGACTAAAAGCATTGTGATTAACACCAGCTGTCTGCAATTACTGTAAGTTCGAATCTCACCAGGCTCAAGGTTGACTCAGCCTTCCATCCTTTCTAAGGTAGGTTAAATGAGGACCCAGTTTGTGGGGGCAATAAGCTGACTTTGTATAAATATACAAAAGTATGAAGGCTATTGCTTAACGCATTGTAAGCCGCCCTGAGTCTCCGGAGAAGGGCGGCATATAAATCAAATTTTTTAAAAAAAATTAAATCAAGATTCAGCGTTTATCACGAGCCTTCCCTCCTGGCGCTTTTATCCTCAGCTGCCTCGTAGAGTGTAAACTATGTATGTAGGGAATCTTCGTACCTCCGACCCAGGCTTTTGACACAGTCCCATCGGAGGAGAGGGTATGTGGGTTAATTAACCCTTGTCAACCCTGCACCAGCCCAAACTACCCAGGGGTACAACTCTCCCTCTTTAAAGGCCATTGGGGAGAGGCATCTTTTCCCTGGGTTTTCAGGACTTGAGGAGGCTTGTCCTGGTGACTGTCAATCTGGAGATTGCTATTGTTCTGGGAATTCACGGGGTGGTGGGGGTGGCAGGGGGACACAATTCCAGGGAGTGTTTTGCTTTCTTGGATAAGTGACCTAGGAGGGTCCTAGCCAGGCACAGCCATAATTGATAAAGGTATATTTGTAGCTCAGGGCTGAAATGAGGGATTCTCTGAGCTTGATGGTTTTCTTGCAGACGTTTGCAGATCTAGTTTGGGTAGTGCAAGCTCAGAGAGCATCAAGAATCCCTCGCCATCATAATCCTCCCCCCCCATCTCTCTCCCAGAAGATGAGCCTCAAAAGTTTTCATGGAGCAGGAACCCTCCAAGACTCTTATAAAGAACTCTTTTAGTAACACTTTGGGGGGGGCGGGGAAGGAAGTTGCTCTTCACCCATGGGGCTGCCCTCCTTTCCTCCCCAGTCCAGGACCAGAAGCAGCCTTCTCTTGTCATTAGGGATATCAGATTTGTAAGAATTTCCCCCTTCAACTTGACTAGATTGCAAGCCAGGTGTATAAAACCTGTAATTTATTGTCTCAATAACTTGGAAAGACAGTTAGCCAATCTAGTGTGGGTGTAACCAGAGGGGAATGGCTGAAGCCAGAAGTGAATTCCTTTCCTCCTTCCCTTCCCATTGCTGTCACAGCCATATCATATTTAGTGTCTTCCCAGAGTTCCTATCCTAACCATTACCTTTTCCCTCCCTGTTTCTGTTAAAATTCTTCTTCAGAGTTATTTTGAAAAGACAAGACTACCACCATTTTATTTGGAGAAACAGGAGCAGTGTTTTTCTTCATTTTTAGATTGTAGTTTTGTGTGTGTACGTGCACACAGGCAACTGCCTTCAGCTCAAGTTTTTGATGCCCAAATTAGTCCTTGCAGGATTTTTTGCAGGATTTCAGAAGTGATTTGCCATTGCCTACTTTCTAGGGATAAGAGAGAAGGATTGGCCCAAAGTCAACCATTTGGCTTTATGCTCAAGACAGGACTAGAACTCACAGTCTCCCATTTTCTAACTTGGCTCCTTAACCATACACCAAACTGACTGTCACCTGTAGATATAGCAGCCTCGTGTTTCCTCCTTGCAATGTCCAGAAAATTACAAAGCAGAGCTTTAAATTACCTGTCAAAAATGGCTGTCAAATTTTGACATAATTAGCCCTTAAAATGAGAAATATCAAACACGAGCATGTACAATTGCCTCTTTATAAAAACTGAGTTACTTGAAGAAAGATAAACAAAACACAATGATACACAACAATGGGAATATAACAGGAGAACTCAAACTCTGTGCTACTACAAATCCCAAGCCTTTCTACAAGACTGACTTTTCTCATTGTCTTGGTATCCACAAATTCGGGAATCTGCTCTAAATAAAACAATGCAAGTTAACTTGAAACCCTTGCAAAATGCAGCAGATTTGGAATGTAGGACAGATAGAAAAAGAAATTCTATGTAAAGTATTCCCTTTGAGCTGGCTGGTATTTCACGATAATAAAAAGTTAGAAAATTTAGCTCTGGTTCTTTTACTCAGAGAACTAAAAATATAACAAGATAGAACTTGATATCCCTCTTGAGTGAACATGGAAAAAATAAGTGCTTGTTTGATATTGTCAGTAATACACAAATTATATTTTACAATTACATGGCAAATAATTTTAAAGGTTTTACTTGTTAAGGGGCACCAGCTGGAATCTTAAACTCACAGGCCATACTTCTGTTTAGAACCAAGAAAATGTAATACAGTTAAGCGGAGTCCTACAGAAGTAAATATGCACAGATGCATACTGTACATTTGGAGGAAACCACAGTTGCATACATTAAGTTCTATTAAAAGGGAATCAATAAAGTCTTCATTAGATGTTTACAATCCAGTATTTTCAGTCCAATTAGAGCTAAGACAGAAACTCAGTTTATGCACACACACAAGCCCTCTCATCTTCCCTGGATAAGCTGTTCAAAAAGCCGATCAAGGCTCTGTCAAGGCTCTGTATTTGCCTCTGCATGAAAAGCCCAATTCCTCTTGGCTGGCCTCTGGGCTTTCCTTCATGTTGTTACTGAATAAACCAGCTTGTCCAAGCAGAGTAGGAAACATGACAGCTTTGGCTTAGCTCTAACATGTATGACAGTCCAGTTCATGACAACCATTCTCCTGAAATGAACCACACTGGCGCTAAGCAGGAAGGTTGACTAGGGCTTTTGTTGCTTCTTTGTCAGTTTTCCTGGGGTTGTCAGGCTCAGTCGCTTTCCTCTCGGAAAGTGGCCGGTGAGCTTTAATTCTTCAGAGCTGAAGAAGCTTCTTGGATGAGAAGTGAAACGTCTTCTAAGAAAAACCAGAAAGTCCAGTTGCCTCTTGAAAAAAGCACCTTTGGGACAACCATAACCTGGATGACTGAGAATCTCCATAGACTTTTAATTCCAAGTCTTTCCAGGTCCAAGCTAGTAGCACCATCATAGTAAGGTCTATCGTCCCAACTGAGGCAACTTCTGTCCTGGATTTTCTTATATGAATTTAGTTTGAGAGATGCCCAAATGGGATGTAGAAGACCAGGTAGCCAACTCAGCTCAGAATAGGAACTAAGAAGTCACCACTTTCTGCATTTATGCGGCAAATGATCTGCCTGGTGAATGCTTGGTGATATACTGAAAAAAGTAGCAGCAAAGACAGAAAGGAAAACCAGCCACCTTTGCCAGCCATAATAAATACACATCATAGTAGTTGGAGTAATTTTATCCTTAAGTCCCTCTAATTGCTGCATGGCTATGCCACAGTAGCTGTTTTAAAATCATAGGTCCTTGTGATGTGTCCTTCTTCAGCCCACTTCAGAAGCAGTTTAAAGTTGATTTAAATTTTAAAGTCATATTTTTCTCTTCTCTCAGTGCTATTTTTGCCACGGACATGACCCAGGACCTTTCGTCAACAAGTGTTAAGTTCTTCCTTCCTTTCCAGTCACTGGGCAGGGACCTCTGCACCAACTGTGGCTTGGGCTGCAAGAGAACCTGGAGAGCTGATGCCTGCTTTTTGAGGGGTATTTCTATCCAGCCCGTTAGAGGGAATCTATACCTAAGTCCTCCCATTTTCTCATTCCTCTAGGCATCCCTCCTGTTTGAGATAACTGCCTGCATAATGCCTCACCAATGTGTTCTGAAGTACTTCTCAGCTCTTGTTGACTCCTTATAGATTAGATTTATCGCTCACTAAACATGTTTTAAAACAAGGATTTATCTTCCCCCCCCCCAAAATGGTGCTAGATATGGGTTGGTGATTATTTTAAAAAGTCACCGAGACCATCAAAACAAGAAAGTGAGTGAGAAAGCAAGACCCCCACACAGAGCAGGGAAGAAATCTTGCGGATTTTAGTTATCTGGTCTCCAGAAATTCTGAACAACCTCTTCATGTTTTGCTGTAGCCTCCATGGCATTTTTTTTTTTTTTTTTGTTCTGCCTGGATCCTTCTCTCAGTCCTGGTTCTTTTGGCCCAAGTGCTTGATTCTGGGTAGGATTGGTTTCTCTCTTCTACAAGGACTGTATTTTTCTCCCTGTTGCTAGTGAGGATGGAAGCAGAATGGCAGGGCCATTTTAACAGCATTTTGGGCCCTCGGGCAAATCAGTGTATTGGGGCCCCTACGACAACTACTCACAGGAATAAAAATGTAAATGATTGATAAAATTAAACATATATTTGCATGTTAATATTAATTTTAAAAAACAGTAAAAAGTAATAAATATGTTGCTGTATTTATATGATACAAGGTGCATTGAAGGGTTAATATACACAGATTAGTATGGGGCTCCTATGCTCCTGGGGCCCATGGGCAAGTGCCCATGCATTAAGACAGCCCTGCGAATGGGTGTGGACTGACTGCTCCTTAGCTGATAAGATACCAACTACATTGGGGCTTTGTGGGGAGGGAAGAAGCGGGGAACTCAGCTGAGGAATCCAAGCATCTAGGAGCACAGAGCAGAGTAAGTCACTATGATGGCAAGGCCAAGGTGGTGAGGCTGCTGCCTAGTGGATTCCTAGCAGGCGGGAAGACAAATCCTGGCAGGTGGAAGGAATTTTAAGGAGGCAGAGTCAACATTGCCCAGGACCAGGTGTCTTTGATGAATAGGTGGCTCTTTTTTTTTTTAATTTGATTTATATGCCGCCCTTCTCCGGAGACTCAGGGCGGCTTACAATGCGCTAAGCAATAGCCTTCGTTCTTTTGTATATTTATACAAAGTCAGCTTATTGCCCCCACAACTGGGTCCTCAATTTAACTACCTTAGAAAGGATGGAAGGCTGAGTCAACCTTGAGCCTTGGCGAGATTCGAACCTGCAGTAATTGCAGGCAGCTGTTCTTAATAACAGGGTGCTTTAGACCACTGTACTACCAAGGCTCTCCCAGCTATATGACTGCCTTTTTACTTATTGTACTTATTACCTTCTGCAAAATTATTACTGCTGTCACTAACAATACCAATAATCAGATATTTCTCTGTTTTACCCCATGTTCTCTCTCATGTCTGCAACTGGTCAGCTTAGCTACTTTTGGACACACATGCTAGCAATGTTAAAAAATGTGTCCTGTTATCCAGGCCATTCAAGATATCGCCCTGCATTTGCTAGACTTGCTGCATGCAACATACATTAAGGAAAGCAAATGTTAGCTTTTTTCTCCTGGAGATATGTATATTTGGTTGGAAGGGGAACAAGGCTAAAAGAACCTATCAGTTGTTAGTTGTCTTGTTTAAAACTTGTTAATGCAAGTTGTCCTGCATTAAAATGATAATAGAGCACTTTTTCCAGACTTGTTCCTGAGTCAGAAGCGGACTTGGTTATCGGAGCAATAAATTTTATATCTGCATATTTTTCTGTCAGCCCAAAGACTAGAGGATATCTGGCCATGAGGAACAGGGAGCCCAGTGACTCAGAACAGTGACAATAGAGATAGGATAGGAATTGGCAATCAGGACATCAAATGTCATACCAGCATTGTTTTGTGATGACTTAAGGATGGGTGGATACATTAACTCAGAAGCAAGGAAAGCCTTTGATAGGGGATAAATTAGAACTGAACATTATCTAAATAATACAATACATTGCTGATCTGTGCAGCAGAGGCAGCATTCCTTTCCAGGTTTCTAAGCATACAAAAGTATCTTCTAAATTTCTGAAAGTTTTCTTTCCTTGCAAATAGGCTTCTGTTTTTCTACATTATTCTCAAAAAGCATACATACCATATTTTTCGGAGTATAAGACGCACCGGAGTATAACATGCACCTACCTTTTTTGGTGAGGAAAAGAAGAAAAAGAAATCTCCATCTGCCTCTGTGCAATTTTGCCTCCTTGCAGCAAACAGCCTGCTTTACTTTCATTTTCATTTTCAGCATAGCTTGATTAGCACAAGGAAAAAAAAAATCTGCTCCAGCAATTTACCTCTTTGCAGCAAGCAGCAGAGCCCTGCGCAAAACAGCTGAGAGCAAATCAGCTGAGAGTCGGGAGGCTGATCCAATCAACTTGTACTAATTAGGATGTGCTGAAGCTGAAAGGAGCTGTTTTTTCTTGCTGTTTGCTTGCAAGGAGGTAACTGCTGCGAGGCAGAGGCCAAAGGGTGGGGGCCTGTGGATGGGCGGGGCTACATTCGGTGTATAAGATGCACCTAAATTTTCACCCCCTTTTAGGAGGGAAAAAGGTGCGTCTTATACTCCGAAAAATACGGTACTTACAGTATGTACAACTGTTCTGCTAAACCTTGGCAAAAGGTTTAGCAGAATAGAAAGCCTTTGATAGAAAGCCTTACATTATTCCCTTTCCTAAAATGGTAAAATCTGATCTAGATTATAATACTGTGGGATGGGCTGATGGTGGCTGAATGACCACATGTAAAGACTGAGGGGCTGTATTGTATTGATTGTATTGAAGGAACAGTCACAGTCTTAGCCTTTTGCTAGTGAACATTTTATCAATGACTTGGATCAGGGAGTTGAAAAGACACAAAGTTGAGAGGACTTGCTAATATTTTGTAGGCAAAAAAATCTAAGCAGGCTTGAGCCGTGGTCTAAAATGAACAGGATAGAATAAAACAGGGAGAAATGTACAAAATTGCACCTAAGTAGAAAAAAAAATCAGACACTTTTATAGAATGGGGGAAAAAAACCTGGCTTGGCAGCATTGTGTGTAAAAGATCTAGGTAAACTTGTTGAACATGTTTAACATGAATCAACAGTGTGAAACTACTACTAAAAAGTCAACTGTTACCTTGGAAGCATAGACTCCTGCTTATGGGAAAAATTGCTCCATTTGAATCTCTCCTGTTTGAATAACTTTGAATATTGTGTCCAAACAGGACAGGTACAGACTCCAACAGATAGTTAGGACTGCAGAAAAAACAACTAGACACGGGGTAATTTTTTCCCTCCATGCCATCACTCTGCTAAACACCTAATTCCCCCAGCAATGTCTTACAGGATATTAGTAAATATACCTAAGGATATTTACCCATGTAATAGGTCGATATTGCTATTATCTTTCTAATCTTCTCATCTTTCTTGTCTTCTCACATTTCCTATTACCTTCTCTTATTGGTATCTTATGATTTATGATTTATCACTTTGTATGTACACTGAGAGTTTATGTTTGTATGTGCACTGTATATTTGTATGTACACTGAGAGCTTATTCTCCGGAGACAAATTCCTTGTGTGTCGAATCACACTTGGCCAATAAAGAAATCTATTCTATTCTAGTTCTGGGCATCACTGTTCAAAAAGGATAGCAAATTAAAGTGATCTCAGAGGCGAACTATCAAAATAACGAGGAATCTGAAATTTAGAACACTTAGAAACTAGGTATTATAGCCAACACAAAGGCAACTGAGGGAAGAGAGGATAGGTGTGTTCAAATAACTAAAATCTTGTCACATTATTTCCTGTTGCACAGATGGCATGATAGCAGCTGACGGTTAGAATTACAAGGAAGCATATTATTGATTGATGTAAGAAATGAGAGAAAAGGCTGATCTATTGCCTCAACAGAGGAATCCATAGACATGATCTAGACCAGTGTTTCTCAGCATAGACTTCAATGCCCAGAATGCCCCAGTCAGCAATGAAGACTTAAAAAAGAAACACTGACCCAGACAGAAGGGGGCCATTACCATGACCAAAGTGGAGGAAGCCCTTGAAATCCGGGAATGGATTTCTTAAATTGGCTTTAAGGTTGAAGACAGTGCCGAAAAACAGTAGTGGGTTGCCCCTGGTTCGCACCGGTTCTATAGAACCAGTAGTAAAACCGGCAGGAGGCTCCTCCCACTGACCCCGACGTCACTAAAATGCTTCTGCGCATGCGCAGAAGAGTGCACAGCCCTGCTGCGAACCGGTAGTAAAGGTAAATAGAACCCACCCCTGCAGAAAAATTGAAAGGCAACATCATGAGAACATGGCATATACAAAAAGGAGAGCCCTGGTGGTGCAGTGGTTAGAATGCAGTACTGCAGGCTAACTCTGCCCACAGCCAGGAGTTTGATCCTGACCAGCTCAAGGTTGACTCAGCCTTCCAGTTTTCCAAGGTCGGTAAAATGAGGACCCAGATTGTTGGGGGCAATATGTTGATTCTGTAAACTAGATTATTTAATCATACTAAATTAGATTATAAAGTTATACTAAATCAGACTATACTAAATAATTATACTAAATTAGAGAGGGCTGTAAAGCACTGTGAAGTGACATATAAGCCTACGTGCTATTGCTATTAATAAGGGATGTGGGGAAACTGCATATGCTGATGATGAGCATATACAGACACTCCAAAGCAGCGATTCCCAACCTCGGCAATTTGCAAATATATATATGGATTTTAACTTCTAGAATTCCATAGTACGGACTTGCTGAGAATTCTGGGAGTTGAAGTTCATTCACCATTAACTTGCCAAGGTTGGGAAACGCTGCTCCAAAGGAAAGGCAGAGCAGGCGAAACAAAACCACGCGGGGGTCTCAGAACAACCCCGGGAAGACCTCAAACGAGGCCAAACTCCCGGGTTGCTTACCCAGCAGTCTTCACGGATGACCTTTTAACTTTACCAATCTGAAGTTCTGCCCCTGGGAGTTGTGGTCCTTGGGAAGCCGCTGAGTCCGTAGCCTTTGCTGCGTGAGCTTTGGGACGAACGGCGGGAAAACGCCAGCGGCAGAGAGAGACGGGCGGGCGCCGTCCACGAAGGAGCGCGTTTTCTCTTTCCACGCTTTAACGGGTGCCGTTGCAAAAATGAAAGCAGTTTGGCGGAGTTCCTTGGCGGAGTTGGCAGCGCCCCTCAAACCGAGGCGCTCCTTAAATCTGGAAAAGCGGGAACCTCCGTGTTTTCGGAGCCCCCCTCGCCTGCTTTCCTTTCGGCTCTCGGCCCATTTACGCCCTCCCGCTCCCCCGCAGTCTCCTCTTGTCTTTTCGGAGAAGAAGAGGCTGCCTTTATTTTTGGCGACCGTCGGAGAGGCGGACGGTCTCTAAGGGCCATCGGCGCCCAAATCCCCACTAAGCCGCGACCCTCCGGAGGCGATCCTGGATCCGCTACTACCTGTCGTATTTGTTAAGAGTTAGAGAGATTGGGGAGAGTAGGACAGACGGTAATTATTTGTTACAGAGTAAGGCAGACGGTTGCCGTTTGGAGCTCTTTGGAAAATGTTAACCAGGTTTTTTATTTTCTCTCCCCTCCCGCTCAGTCTTAGATTTAGAATAACATTATTGTCATGTTGAATGTACACTAATCGGCGTAATGGAATTTCGTTGCATACAGCTCTCAAAGGGTCACCACCTCCAATATATATTACATAACCATGAAAGAAAGAAAGAAAGAAAGAAAGAAAGAAAGAAAGAAAGAATAGAAAGAACAGAAAGAAAGAATAGAAAGAAAAAGAAGGAAGAAAGAAGAAAGAAAGGAAGAAAGAAAAAGAAAGAAAGAAAGAGAAAGAAAGAAAGAAAGAAAGAGAAAGAAGAAAGAATACAAAATTATGCCTATACCCACATATATTATATGACACAGAGAAACAACACACCAGTCCGGATGTATACATGTACATGGCGAGAAAAACGAATCTTGCGAGTTTACCAGGCGAATGGCATAGGGAACAAAGCTGTTAACAGAATCTGGTAGTCCTGCTAGAAATACTTCGAAACCTCCTCCCAGAAACAGACCATGAAGTGGGTGTGTGGGATCTCTTAACAATGCTTTGAGCTCTAAGCACATAGTGCTTTATAAGCCGTATCCTGAATGACAGGAAGCAAGCTTCCTATAATTTTCTCTGCTGTCCTTACCGCTCTCTCAATGGACTTTCTATCTGAGGCACTGCTGTCACCAAATCAAACAGTGATGCAGTTTGTTAAAACACTCTCAATTGTGCTTCTGTTAGAAAGTGACCAGGAGAGAAGGAGAAAGATTTGCTTCTCATCCTACACAGGAAATGCAGAAACTGGTTTGCATGTTTCACTAAGGATGATGTGTGAAGAGACCAATTCAGATTGTTGGTTATCTGCCCCTAAATACTTAATACTGTTGACCATCTCTACAGCTGTATCCTTGATACTGAGTGGAGTATGACTATGGCGTCTCTTTCTAAAAGAGTCGTGTCCGATTCTCAGAGGACAAATCCCTGCATTTTTCTTGGCAAGGTTTTACAAAAATAGTTTTGCCATTGCCTCCTTCCTAGGGCTGAGAGAAAGTGGCTGGCCCAGGGTCACCCAGCTGGTTTCTGAACCTACGGCTGGACTAGAACTTCAAGTTGATTTCTAACCTGATGCCTTAACCATTATACCAAACTGGCTCTCATAGATTTTCATTAAGGCCATTGTAACCTGGAGAAGCAAGTCCTCCTGATGTTTGTGTCTCAACAGCAACCCTGTGAAATAGCTGGGCTGAGAGATGGCGAAGGGTAGAAATCACCAAGGGAGCTTTGAGGGCTCAGATAAGCTTGTATTTGGATGTCCCTAATTTAACTCCTTCACCCATAGGCCACAGTGTGGTTTTTTACGTCTTTTAAATGCAACCAGTAAAATAAATAAGGCTGAATATATATCCATGAATGAAGGATTGCTTCTTCCATCTCCTCCTCTTTTCATTATTATTGCAGTATTAAACATGCATATTCATCTTATCCCTAAATCTGCAACAAACTTTGCTCAGTTTGTGGTACTGATACAGTAAATAACAATTTAAAGCTGTAAGTCCTTCATTCTCCCATTGCAAAACTTCTTCACAATGTCATTGTTACTGATGAAATAAAATGTTAAACCCTCATATTTGTAAAAAAAAAAAAAACAATTAGGAAAATATTTATTTTTTAAACATTTGTTTAAAAATAAATAAAAATGTTTATTTTTTAAACATTTGTTCTCAGATCAAACTGATCTGTACTGTATGTACATACTACTGTATGTAACGAACAAAGTATTTAATAAGACTATTTCATTCATTCAGATCTCAGATGTCTTCTGCTTGTGGTCCCTTTATTTTTTTGAGCAGTGTATTTAATGTATTAACTAAGTGCTTTCATTTTAGGTGACCACAGGAATAATTGCTGGACAATACAAATTCTTTAATATCTATGTGAAGCTACTCAGAGAAACCATATAGGAATGAGGTGCTGCATGCCACTTTTATGCAGATAATGCTCAGATCTCCATCCCATTTTTATCACCTCAGATATGCTGGGTCTCTGGTCTTCTGGTTTTGGATATATTGCAGTCTGGATAAGGTATGACAAACAAAAGCAGAATCCAGTCAAGTTCAATTAGAACAGGCTCCCCTCCCCAAGAAGGGGCTTGCAATTTATGGAGACTTCTCAACTCTGTGCATGTCCAGAGTTCTCAGCCATTCTTTGGTCATCCTCATTTCATTTGCCAACTTCATTCCTTTCTGGGTAGGTCTGACCTGGCCTGTGAACTACACACTGATTGCCTCCCAATAATTCCAAATATATTATTGTAATGGGCTTTGTGTGGACTTGAGGAACACTCAGAAGCAGCAGAATATCCAGATGTTGGCTAGACTTCTGCTGGGTGTTTCATGTGACACTACTGTTTTGCTCAGCTGCACTGTCCCTCCCATTGTTCTACAAATGCAAAGTGTTAGTTTTAATTTACAAGCCCCTTTATTGCATAGAAATACTCATTCTAAAGGAATGACTTAGTCATTATGACACCAACTGGAAGCTCTATTTCTCTGCACACTCATCTTGGGTGCTGCCAAAGAAGGAGAAATAGAAATTATTCTAGTTAGAATTACGGTACCTGAAGTTGAATCCCTTTGAAATGTTATCCTTGCTGAATTTAAACAAAGTCTGAAAATCAATGTTTATACGCTATTCTCCCCTTCATGACTGGCACTTTATTACTTAGGTTCAAAACTACTGTATTTTTCGAAGTATAAGATGCTCTAGATTATACCTTTTTTGGGGAGGAAAACAAGAAAAAAAAATCTGCTTCTGCCTCCCAGCAATTTGCCTCCTTGCAGCAAACAGCAAACAGCCTACTTTAATTTCATTTTCATTTTCAGCACAGCCTGATTAGCACAAGAAAAAAAAAATCCGCCTCCCAGCAGTTTGCCTCCTTGCAGCAAACAGAGGAGATCCCTACGGCAATAGGCAATGGCAATCCTTGCAGCCTGAAACAGCCGAGGATTGGGAGGCCGATCCAACTGACAGTCAACTACTTGTGCTAATCAGGCTGTACTGAAGCTGAAATGGGCTGTTTGCTGTTTGCCGCAAGGAGGTAAATTGCTGGGAGGCAGAGGCCAAAGGGTGGGGGCTGGTGGGTGGGCGGGGCTACATTTGGTGTATAAGACGCACCTAAATTTTCACTCTCTTTGGGGGGGGGGAAGTGCATCTTATACTCTGAAAAATATGGCATTTGGAAAATGTTTTATCTATTTTTTATTGATTGATTGATTGATTGATTGGTTCAATTTATATGCCGCCCTTCTCTGGAGACTCAGGGCGGCTTACAATGTGTTAAGCAATAGCCTTCATACTTTTGTATATACCTGCTTAGTAGGGCTTTTGGCCCCCCCTAAGCGGTGTTCTTTTTTATACGAAGTCATCTTATTGGCCCCACAATCCGGGTCCTCATTTTACCTACCTCGAAAGGTTGGAAGGCTGAGTCAACCTTGAGCCTGGTGAGATTTGAACTTGCAGTAATTGCAGGCAGCTCGTGCTACTTAATAGCACTTTAGTCTGCTGCGCCACCAAGGCTCTTTTGTTTATTATGTAGGTTTTATTTATTCATGATGTATTGTAGTTGTAGATTTGCTGGTGATGTCCCACCCAAATACTAACCAGATCTGACCCAACTAAGCTTCTCAGAATCAGTTAGGAGTCACCATCTGGCTGAGAGAAAAAGCCTACAGAGAACCTCGAACAGTAAATGAGTTCATTGTGATAGGGAGAATGGGAAATCAAGAAAGGGAAATAAGCAGAGTTGTAAAGCCTGACTAGATACCTTGAATCTTTCATACAAATAGTTCTGGTTAATTAGCATCATCTATCAGGAAAGAACAATCTTCTTTAACATGGTGTTTTCGTGCTATTTTTGGACTGCAATTCCCAGAATTCTCAGCCACTACAAACAGGCTGAAAATTAGGAGCAAATGCTTATTGAACTCAGGGAGACAAGTTCTTGCAGAAATGTTTAAGACTTACTCCTTAGATACTTTGTCCTCAAAACCTTGGACATTGCTTTAGGATAACAGATTTGAGTTTTTCATTTTGCTACTACATTGTTCTAACAGGTTACAATGGCAGTACTGTAATGTCTCACAAGGCTCCTGTTCAATCCTATATATTTGGAAATGTATGTCAACTACAATATTACATTCAATTTTAGGGTCCAGAAATCTACCTTCCTTCCTCTCTGCCTTTGCTTATATATTACAAGAAGCCTATGCTGTGATTGGAACGACGTGCAGTATATTTTAGAGTTCTTGGTTTAATGGATATAAAATATAAACGACAACAAAGAAATAATAAAAGACAAAAATCTATCAGTGTGTATTAAATCTGAAGTTTTCTTTTTCCCAAGATTCAGTCTATAAACCTCACTTTTGTCTAATTGTTTTCTTTAAAGAGTTCTTTTGCTAATAATTCTTGTTTGCTAATAAATCATCCATAATATGAACAGGATCCCTTTGAGATCAAAATGGCTGTACTATCAGGCGGCTGTGCAATAGTATGAATATGCATGAGATTTTTTTTCTTTAAGACTGCAGATGCTTTGCATACTGATTTGGGGTTCTTTTCTCCAAGTTCTTGTACAGCTGTCAAATAATCTGAGGATTTAGATGTCCCAAAGCAGCCATTTATATGATGGATTGTAATGACTCTGTAGTTTCTCTGGAGCCATTATGGTTGATCAGGTCAAATACCAGCTTTTCAAAATGCCTTTAAACCAAAGGGCAGCAATGATGCATTTTAAATTGTTGCTGAATTCACCACATCCAGTTAGCTGTGTAAAGTTTTTATGGGATCAAATCAGTTTAAGAGCACAACTTTCCCCAGTGGCTAAATTACTTTACACTGAGTTCAGTTGAGCCAGGTGAATATGTACAAAATTGCCACCTTAGGTTGCAGCCAGACAACTCAACTACCATAGAACTAATTAGGCCTTTATTTCCAATCTTGAGGAAATTTAGTAAATGGTCTCTTAGCAGCCTCTGTTCTGGTGTTTTCCAACTTTAGAAATACCCCAAAGGGGTTGTTAGACAAGAGCTATAGTAACGGGAGGAACTATAGATGCAAATGATCCAAGATCCTCCCACCCACTCACCTCCCATGCCTCACTCTTCCATTGAGCCAGTGTTTGCTTGTTTAATGGCTTCCGTGAAGTGTTCAGTTGGAGGTTCTCCTATTGGGCAAGATACAGCTGAATGGCTCTTTCAGTCATTTCCTTAACAGATCCAGCAAAAAGAGAGATCATTAATGTTGCCTTAGTAGCTACATACTGTATTAAGGCTCTTAAAAACAGTGCAAGTTATACTTGAGGCAATGGTGAAATCCAATTTTTTTTACTACTGGTTCTGTGGGCATGGCTTGGTGGGCATGGCAGGGGAAGGATCTGCAAAATCTCCATTCCCACCCCACTCTGGCCAGCCAGAGGTAGTATTTGCCGCTTCTCCAAACTACTCAAAATTTCCACTACCGGTTCTCTAGAACCTGTCAGAACCTGCTGGATTTCACCCCGACTTGAGGGTACAGGTAATCCTCAATTTACAACCACAATTGATCCCAAAATTTATGTTGCTAAGAGAGAAATTTGTTAAGTGAGTTTTGCATTAGTAACACGGTTGTTAAGTGAATCTGGTTTCCCCATTGACTTTGCTTGTCAGAAGTTTGCAAAAGGCAATCACCTGACCCCCGAGACACTGCAACCACCATAAATGTGAACCAGATGCAGTTCTAACAGAACTGTTGTAAATCGAGGACTGCCTGTATTATGTCTTGGTTAGTAGAATGGAATCAATGATACCATGAAAAGTACTAACTAGTACAAAATGCAATAGCTAGGCTGTGAAATCACAGTGCCCATACAACATTGAAAAATCTACTAGTTGGGCACTGGGCAAAATGTAATGTTTTTGATATTGACTTTTGAACCCTAAAGAACTTGGGACTTAATCATTGAAGGGTATTTCATGACAAGTCTTACCAGCTATTAAGATCTGCACTCAATGTTCTTCTGAAGATAGCCTTACTGTTGGAAACTTACATTTACAGCACATTGAAAAAAGGTTCCTCCTAGATTGCTCTCAAGCTGTGGAATGTGCTCTCTTGAGATTGTCTATTGCTCCTCCTCTCTCAGCGTTTAGAAAACCTGGGAGGGAAAATTGCCCTTTTGCCATGCTTTTAAGTGTATTCATTAAGGTTAGCATTAATTTAAATGTTAAGTTTAAATTTAATTAACTTTTCACATTCTGTTCTGGTTGTTGTTAGCCATCTGGAGTGTTTGCCAAAGTAGAAAGATAAGATACAACTTTATTTAAAAAAAAATTAATCTCCTTAATTCTAAAGAGAGATTAACTGAGTAGAAAGGAATGAATGTGCTCCTGGAAGCTGGCTTGAAATCTGTTCATTGCTTAGCAAAAAAGGTAAACATATCTAGTTTTCATTTCCTAGTCACGCATATCAAAGATCCATATAGTAATATTATTCCAAGTCGCAGAAAAGAGTTGTATTAGTTTGACGAATGATAACAAACTGTCAGCAAACCCTATTTTTCTTTTGAACGTAGGATGGCAATGTAAGACAGCTCTTCCTTATATTTTATGGCAGATCGCAGAGAAGAAAGATTTGCTGAGGCCAAATGAATTTACATAAATCCAAATGTATACTTTTCTTATTCTAAATGAGGAACAGAGCCAGTTTGATGTAATGATTAAGGCATCAGGCTAGAAACCAGGAGACTGAGTTCTAGTCCCACTTGACATATAAAGCCAGCTGGGTGACCTTGGGCCAGTCCTTCTCTCTCAACCCAGGAAAAAAGGCAATGGCAAATTAATTCTGAAAAACCTTGACAAGAAAACTGCAAGGACTTGTCCAGGCATTTTCTGAGAATTGGACATGATTGAATGGAAGAAAAAAAATGAGGGAAAAATATATCCCAATTTAGGGCACCATTGGATTATTGATTCTAGAATGGGATTCTGACTCCTGAGGAATTCCCTGAAAGCAATTGATTTTAATACTGGGCCAAGATACTTTGCTGACAAAAAAAAGTGAAATTGGAATCCTACTTATTTTTTGGCAAGGGACTGGCAGTCGAATTAAAAGTGAAATTTCAGCATTAACTATAAGAAAGTAGCTTTCCTATATCTGAAATAGTCTCCCTGATACAGAGTTTGGTTGGTTTGATGCTGGTGTGAGACACGGCCTTACTTAGTACCAGTGGTTGTGGTCTAAGCATAACTAAGCTGAATCTCCCACATTGTTTTTAAATATTATATTTAGCAAATTTTGCTTAACAGTGTTGGTTTAACCTTTAACCACAAAAGTTAAAAAATGTTTTTAAATGCCTTCAGAGCCACCACTGGGACTTTGGAAGTTGCACCAAATAATTTAAAAAACTACTATGCAGAATTTAATTTCAAGCTCCACCAAAACCTTCCCATCTTACAAAGCTACCCTTCCTAATGCCATAATCGGAAACCCTCGGTGGTGGTTTTCCCATGTCAGTCACAGCTGTGGGGTATGAATTGGCACTGGTGAACAGCCTCTGTCTGTGATTTAAACCTGCATTTTAGGGTGCAACCCCTTTGTGGGCTTAAATCTTTCTGGGTAGGAAGAAGAAATTGGACTCGTTCACTTTCCCCTTCCCAGGCTGCATTTATCAGGGAGCTCATCAAGGAACAGAAAAATCATAACTGGATGAAAAGTTAACTTGCTTAGCGCATTGTAAGCCGCCCTGAGTCTCCGGAGAAGGGCGGCATATAAATCAAATAAAAAAAAAAAACTATTATAACTAGATTATGTTTTTTTTTAAATCTTATCTGTCAATTTAGTCTCTGAACTTTACTAACCTATCTAGTAATTAGCCACAAGAAATACCTGATGTATTGGGCTTTTCTTTATACTGTGGCATAAAGATACTGTTTAGAGTTCCAAAATTCAGTGAGTTGGGAGGAGGTGCTGCCAGCCAGAATATTGAAATAACTGTGACTTTTCTGTACATTCTGAAGTAGAAGCACTTCAAAGCAATGGGTAAAAAAAATATGCCCTGGTTATTATCCAGATTGAACGTACATGTTTGGAATGCTAAAGCTCTGGTGGTACTAAGTCCTTATTGTGTCTATAATACAATAAGCTTTAAAAACAAACTTCTTTCCAACCATCTGAAACACAACAATTTGCCATTTGCAGAACCCCAATGGGTGAAGTAGAGATGACATAACCAGTGATGAAATCCAATTTTTTTTACTACCAGTGGTGTGCGTGGTGTGGCTTGGTGTGCGTGGTATAGCTTGGTGTGCGTGGCAGGGGAAGGATACTGCAAAATCTCCATTCCCACCCCACTCCTGGGGGAAGGATATTCAAAATCTCCTATCCCACTCCACTCCAGGGGAAGGATATTGCAAAATCCCCATTCTCTTCCCACTCCTGGGACAAGGATATTACAAAATCTCCATTCCCACCCCGCTCTGGGACCAGCCAGAAGTGGTATTTGCTGGTTCTCCGAACTTCTCAAAATTTCCGCTACTGGTTCTCCAGAACCTGTCAGAACCTGCTGGATTTCACCCCTGATCATAACCCACACTGCTTTCTAGTCTGTTCTATAGAGCAACCTTTCTCCTTCTTTCTTTCTTTTTTCACTGTACTTCTCAGTGGTAGCTTTCTCGAAGGCAGTAAGAAGCCCCTTCTTTCAAAGAGGTTCTGCAGCTAGATTTTATTCTCTTGTTGCATTATACTTTATTTCTTACTTCTTTTATTGATTAGGGAAATTATTTTGCACAATGTGGTTTCCTATGGGCATTTTATTGGGGTTAGTGTCCTTGCAAGTTGCACTGAGTACAAAAGATCCAACAGCATGCACATTTAAAATCATTTACCATAATAAGGGTAATGCTAATTAGAAATTTAGACTATCTTGCAAAGAGGACTTCTTATTTAAACTGCTTAGCATGAAATATAAATCCATTAAAGAGTTGCTACCGAAGGTGAGCTCTCTGGTTTTCTGGAAGGTCTCAAAGCTTTCAGTCTTCTTCTCAAGTGGCTTAAGGGGACTTGTTTTTCCTAAATGTCCCATGCCTCCCTAGGACTTAGTGCTTTTTTCTATCTTCAGATACAACTAATGCAGAGAATAAGCACTCTTGCCTTCTTCACACAGATGGACAAAATCTATTTCTGCATCTCAAAGTAGAACAAGAAAGTGAAAAGTTAATGGGTTGATGGGTGAAAGTTATATGTTCACTCCATAGGTGGGTTTCAGCAGGTTCTGATCAGTTCTGGAGAACCGGTAGCAGAAATTTTGAGTAGTTTGGAGAACTGGTAAATATCACCTCTGACTGGCCCCACCCGCACCTATTCTCTGCCTCCCGAGTCCCAGCTGATCGGGAGGAAATGGGGATTTTGCAGTAACCTTCCCTTGGAGTGGGGTGGAAATGGAGATTTTTCAGTATCCTTCCCCTGCCACGCCCACCAAGCCACGCCCACCAAAGCATGACATGACCACCAAGCCACGCCCACAGAACCGGTAGTAAAAAAATTTGAAATCCACCACTGGTTCACTCTCTCATTTATTTATTATACTTATATGAGCCACGGTGGCGCAGTGGTTAGAGTGCAGTACTGCAGGCTACTTCTGCTGCCTGCCTGCTGCCTGCAGTTTGGAAGTTCAAATCTCACCAGGCTCAAGGTTGACTCAGCCTTCCATCCTTCCGGGATGGGTAAAATGAGGACCCAGATTGTTGGGGGCAATATGCTGACTCTGTAAACCACTTAGAGAGGGCTGTAAAGCACTGTGAAGTGATATATAAGTCTAAGTACTATTGCTATATCAGGCTGTTTTTTAAAGACTTAAAAGCAGCAGGCATCAGAGTATGTATAGAGCAACCCTCATTTAGAATAATGAAAGAAGACTTTCAGGCCACTGTTTCGGGGAGAGATTCTGTGTTTTTAAATCCTGACATTTTAACAAAATGGCTCAAAGGTTGTATACCAGGGAATAATTATACAGGAATATTTATTCTGCTTAAAAAGCAAAGGACAATTTGGGAACTCTCTTTGACTGTACATTGTATCAAGTGGACAATCATTGAAAAGCCTCCACAGATTTTCATTTTCTCTGATGTGCAAGTAGCCATTTCCAGGGGTTTCATCCAGTGGTGAAATCCAATTTTTTTTACTACTGGTTCTGTGGGTATGTCTTGGTGGGCATGGCAGGGGAAGGATACTGCAAAATCCCCATTCCCTCCCCACTCCTGGGGGAAGGATACTGCAAAATCCCCATTCCCTCCCCACTCCTGGGGAAAGGATATTGCAAAATCTCCATTCCCACCCCACTCTGGGGCCAGCCAGAGGTGGTATTTGCCAGTTCTCCGAACTATTCAAAATTTCCGCTACTGGTTCTCCAGAACCTGTCAGAACCTGTTGGATTTCACTCCTGGTCTCATCCTGGTAACTGCTGAGCTGTCCTTGCCTGCTGTGCTTTCCACAGTACAGTGTAAACAATGGTAGATGTTTTGGGACTTTAGCCATACTCAACCCTGGTATAAATGCTGATGGTTCTAATTTTATTTCAAAATCTAGTAGGCCGAATCGTCATTGTTTAGGTGCCCTCTTGCCCAGTCTGCCAAGTGATGCCGTGGAGTTTGGTCCTACATACTTTACCTGATGGAGCCATTGAGTATAAGAGATTGAATGAGGTTCTACTAGCATTCCAGGAGCTGAAAATGATAGGCATTTGAACAAGGCTGTGACTAAATTTACCTAGTAACATCACTTCATATTTCCTGTTTTTTGATGGAGTCCTAGGAAAATTCTTTTTCGAAAGTATAAAAATAAATGCACCGATACAGTCATGACTATAATATTAGGATCCCAGCTGAAACACATAAAAGCAGAGGAAGTTGACTCTTAATATAGCCATGTATGCTTGAAGAGGTGCCTATAAAGGTCATCTACCAGAGTTTGTTCCTCTAGCCTCTGACCCCAGGTGATCAGTCATAGGAAATGCCTGGGCCTAAACGCTTCATATCTTCAGTTTCAATTTATTTTCTCAGGGTTGCTTTACGATACCAATTGTGTAGAAATTTACCCTAGAAGAACATTTGCATACTGTAAAAGGAAAAAAGGAAATGGGGGGGGGGGAGAGGTGAGACAAGTATCACAATCTTTAAGAATGTGCGCCATCTGCTGGTCATAGAGGGTTCAGTTACTACATGCCAGAATATTGTTGCTGCCTTTAAACCTTTAATTTTCACTTAAAACAACAACTATGCACACATATGAATGGGGTGATGTTCATCTCTCTCTCTCTCTCTCTATCCCTCTCTCCCCCACCTCTCTATTAGACATCTACATTACACCTGTACCATTAAGTTCTATCTTCACTTCTGAGGGAAACCTTTAGGATACATTTTCACTTAGCTAATTTCTTTCCTGAAATTTCAGCACAATCCTTTTGTTTTCTTGTGTACACTTCCATCCAGAGTCACGTTTATACCATTCCCACCTATCCTATGTCAGTTATTTTTAACATGGAGCCAAAATTTTCCTCCCTCCCTCCCTCATTATTGTTTTTAGGATTTGTCAGGAAGATTTCTTTAAGCTATAATGCAGTATTGGCTATTGCTGACTTACCCTCTAGTAACAGCAGATCTAGATGGCAAATCTAGACAGCATACTTAAAAGCAGAGACATCACCCTGGCAACAAAAGTATGTATAGTCAAGGCTATGGTTTTCTCAGTTGCAATGTATGGCTGTGAAAGTTGGACCATAAGAAAGGCTTAGTGCCAAAGAATTGAGGCCCTTGAACTATGGTGCTGGAGAAGACTCCTGCGAGTCCCTTGGACTGCAAGGTGATCAAACTGGTCAGTCCTAGAGGAGATTAACCTGACTGCTCTTTAGAAGGCCAGATCCTGAAGATGAAACTCAAATACTTTGGCCACCTAATGAGAAGGAAGGACTCACTGGAGAAGAGCCTAATGCTGGGAAAGATTGAGGGCAAAAGAAGGGGATGACAGAGAATGAGGTGGCTGGATGGAGTCACTGAAGCTTCCTGACTGAAATCTAGGTACATTTTGCAGCTTAGGAACTGAATACAGGTAAGTGAGAATCAGAGAACCATTAGGGCTCAGCCTTAAAACAACTGTAGCTTTAGGATAAATAAACATGATTCCATAATGAATCCAGATTTAACATCAGAAGACTAGCATTTATAAAATCTATTGGTGAGCTACGGAGCTTAGTGACTATTGTTGTCATGACATTATCTGAAAGCCAATTCACAACTGGCCATCAAAGTCAAGAAGGTTTGGGTACTTTTGATAAGAGATTTTTTATTTGGATATTGCAACATGCCATTTTTAAAAATGTCTTGAATGAACTGGTATGTGGGGGCCCAGAGATACATTAAGCCAATCATAAAATGCATTCTGGTTTCTTGAAAACTCTATTTATACTGGGAAGTAAAATCTATGGCAGATCAATATGCTTTATTTTGGTGATTTAATAAAAAGTTTCCTTATGACAAGTGGGATCATCCCAGAGAGAGAATTACAGTTCTTGTTGTTCTTGTTCTTGTAGTTTGTTCCACAGTCGGCCAGATGCTTAGTGTGGATTAGGCATTTTTGTACATCTGTTGAGTCCTTCCCAAGAACCTGGAATAGGCAGTTTATGATGGAGGGGCCTCGATGGACTGTAAACTTATCTCTTTTTCAATCTACTAGAACAAATGAGCCTCACAAACAGTTTACACTAAACTGTTTTTATTTACATAAAATAAAACAAGGTCTATTCAAAAAGAATATTAGATGTCATTCTCTTTCTTAAGTGTGCTGTCAGCTCTCTGGTGCAATCGCTCTATGTGATTGGAGTTCGGGCTTTTCTTCCTCAGAAGGAAGAGGCTTTAGTGACTTCAGCTCTGCCTCTGATCCCAAAGAGTCCAAAATGTCTGCTGGCGAGCATCTCCTTTTATACTGTCACAGTGGCAGTTAGGGGAGGGCATAGAAAAGCCCGGGAGATTCAAAGCCAGGAGCTGCTCTCTGATTGGCTTATTTAATTGTCTAAGCCAAAGGCCATTAATAGGCATAGCAACTGTGAGGGAATTTTTCTCTCACACAGTTGTTGTTTGATTGTGTTAAATGTATCATCACAGGATGTAAGCTGTTTACCAAGTTAAAATTGCCTTTTGCAATTGATTGATGGTGATTTTATCAGTGTTGATGGTGTTCAAGTGATATTATTATTATTTAAATTTATATGCTGCCCAATTACCAACAATCTGCAGTACATAACTATGGAACTTTTGGACAAAAGCATATCAGAAATTTAAGGTACCTTCAAAATATTGGTTTCATTTACAGATATTTAATTAGGGGAGGAGTAGAAGGAAACAAACTTTCCAATGAATCAGAAAACACTTTTAGTGAAGAATCTAAGCACCTCCCTATGTGTTACTTCTGTTTCATCTAAATCTAGTTGCAAACACAAATACATGCATTTTCTTTTTCTTTGTGTTTGTATAATGTTACTCTTTTATAAAAACACCGAGCAAATACAACACCTGCTCCTTGGAAGCAGGTGCAAAATTCCTCAAAAATTCCTCATTTTGCAGAGACAACAAAAAACGGAAAGCCGGGGACATTCTTTGGCTCCTCTTGTGACATAGTAACTAACACAATTGACCTGACTAACACGTTATCCAGCCAGCGTTATCCATTGTAATATTATTCAATTATGCGAGAATTATTACATCAGTTCTAAGGTCACCACAGAAAACACAGCAGTTATTAATAGAGTGATAAGCCACATTAATCACTATGAAATAGTCTCTGAGTCACTGTTGTCCAATAAAGGCACAGCCTTGTGGCTAGAGCGCTTCCACAGAATCCAGTTGCTTGGCCAAATTCACCATGTGTCAACAGTGTGCTTATGAGGCAAAGGAAAAACTATGCATCTGAAGTTCCTGGTAAACTTCCTAAAGCTTATCTGTTTGTAGGAGACAGCTACTAAGTTATGAAATAGGACTGGCTTTACAGAAAATGACCAGTTCATTTAGGATTTTTTAAAAAAAATGTTTTTCAGGCTTATCAAATGAACACGATGTTTATTTTTTTTCAAAAACAATTCTCTTGAAGAAAAGCCTGGTTTATCTCTTCCGTGTGGCATGTCATGGAAATGTATGAGGCTGAAAAGCTGAAATGTGAATTGTGGGGAAGTGTAAGAACTTGAATCAAGCTTTTTTTAACCCATCCACACTCCTTTTGCTTCTGGCTCCTATTTTATTTATTTATTTATTTATTTATTTATTTATTTATTTATTTATTTATTTATTTATTTATTTATTTATTTATTTATTTATATGCTGCCCTTCTCTGGAGACTCAGGGCAGCTTACAATGCTTTAAGCAATAGCCTTCATATTTTTGTATATACCTGCTTAGTAGGGCTTTCGCCCCCCCAAGCGGTGTTCTTTTTTATACAAAGTCAGTTTATTGGCCCCACAATCTGGGTCCTCATTTTATCTACCTCGAAAGGATGGAAGGCTGAGTCAACCTTGAGCCTGGTGAGATTTGAACTTGCAGTAATTGCAGGCAGCTAATGCTACTTAACAGCACTTTAGTCTGCTGCGCCAGCATGTTAGGGCATTCACCTATAAATAGTATGTGAAGAAATGACATTTCCCCAATATTTCTCCCTGTACTTTACATGCAGTAGCAACTTATACTTATATACCGCGCCATCGTGCTTTTGAGTGGTTTACAGAGTCAGCATAGTGCCCCCAACAGTCTGGGTCCTCATTTTACCGACCTTAGAAAGATGGAAAGCTGAGTCAACCTTGAGCTGGTCAGGATCGAACTCCTGGCAATGGGCAGAGTTAGCCTGCAATACTGCATTCTAACCACCACGCCCCCATGGCTCTACAAGCATTCTCATTTGCTCAGATCTGACTGGATGAGAGCTTTCCTATGGGTCCTTCCTATTAGCCCTTCTTCTGCTGCTTGGACTTGGGCTGAATTATTCCAATGTTAAATTGCTGTTTCAAATACTCAAATTTATCTCAGTTCAATTGATATGTGCAATTAATACATTTTTTAATAAATAAATAAATAAATAAATAAATAAATAAATAAATAAATAAATAAATAAATGTATCTTTAGAACACGTTTGTCACTACTCTCTTATTAGGAAAGCAGATTTCTGTAGTGGAAATTGCCTTCTATAGTTGTGAAAGTTTCCTGAAAGATTTGGAATCTAAATTGAAGGCCATTTTTTTTTTCATATCACTTTTGAGATTCTCCTTCCAAATATATGGGGGTGATAAGCAGTAGAGAAGTCACAGTTACAGATAAGAGTTACTGATAACCTCTTCCTGTCCATGAAAGGCAGGGATAGGTAACCTGTTGATCCAGCACCATGTGCAAGTACAACCTCATTTTTTCCAGCCTTCAGCTCTATTAATGAAAATAATTTGTACAATTTTCCTACCATTGAGAGAAATGCACCAAAAACTGTAGCGTATAGTCTAAAACAAAGTTAACACATTTTTTTTCTCTAAAAATGACCATCCTGAAAATAAGCTAAGATACAAAGAGAAAATTCCAGAACTAATGATCTGCACGGTGCTTTGGATTTGATTTGGAAGAGATACTTTGGAATACAGCCCCTTTCCATGACTCATTAAAATGTCCACATCATTTCCCAAAATCACAGTCTCCATATCTATGATTCAGCCTCAGCCTCCTTATCTCATTGCCTAATCACCTGCAATCCATGGCTTTCCCCAAAGAGGGCAAGGTCAGCTACCTTTCCATCCCAGGCATATTAGCTATATATTGCTAAAGAATAGATGAATCATTTCCAACTTAGCTCAAAACTTAGCAGGTGTTGTAGGAAACTCTCTGTGTCCCTCACCATGGGTATTGTCCTGTTTGGTTGTCTTGGAATGGTTTTGGTCAGTGGTGAAATCTGAACCGGTTTACTACCGGTTTGCTGGCTGCTCAGTTCGCACCATGCACCAAATGTGAGGTGTGCGCGCGCAGTGCATGCCAAAAGGAGGCATGCAGTAAGTAGAACAGCACGTGAGGGGGAGTGATCAACTGTGGCACGCAATCTTTTTTTTTACTTTTAAAAGCATTGCTTTTAAAAGTAAAAAAAAAAAGCCTCTGATGATCAGGCAACTCAGCTGGGATCGTCAGAGCCTTTTAAAAGCATTTTGTTTACAATCTCTTCGGCTGAAGAGGTTGTAGAAAAAATACTTTTAAAAGTAAAAAAAAAAAAAGCCTCTGATGATCACGCAGCTCAGCTGGGAATGGGCGGGGGGGAGGAGGGCAGGGTTTTTTGCTACCGGTTCTCCAAACCACCCGCCGCCATTGCTGGTCCGGCAATCTGGTCCAAACCGGGAGCATTTCACCCCTGGTTTTGGTTCAACTTCTGCAGAATCACATATTGCCTATCACTGCCTGAGCAGATGGACAGACCTAACAGCAGGAACCAGTCAAACTTTACATGACATTTTTTCTCCTCTTGTGGAGAAATGTGAGGAAAATTGGGCACTGTTCAGGTTACCATTAATGCTGCAGAAGCAGAGTGTCTCTATCTTAAAAATAATAAGTGAAAGAGGATGAGAGTTAAATTGCCAGGGTGAGAGACATGTTGGTCACTATACCTCATTTTATAGAAAAACACACATATATACTACCATACAAGACTGCATGGAAGTAATAGCTGATGAACAATTCGTGCCCTTGAAAGAAGATGTCCAATTAGGCATGGTTTTAAATTCTGGACATGAGACGGTTCTAAAACATTGTATGACTGAGACTAATATGTAGAGCATGAAGAAGGAGCCCCAGCAGCACAAAATTAAGGCCAGACAGTTACTGAGAAACTAATAAGTTTAAGGAGTCTGGATGGAACAACTGATATCTTCTTTATCGTATGCCATTGGCAAGAGACTTAGCAAAGAAAAACTTCATTCTGGTTGGCACATTGAAGAACGAGCAAACCAGTAATTTCACCCATGTTCTTCACCCACAAACCCACAGCAACATTTTTGGTCTTTACCAAGATTTGACATTTATACATTTCTGTGCCAAAAGGACAGCAATTCTTTCTACGATGCATAATGATGTAGCCAACTCAACCCAGACTTCCAAGTCTGAAGTCATTCTTCACTTTAATAAAACCAAAGGAACTAGGAACACCTGTGAACCAATGGTTTCCCTATACGTCTTTGGGCACATCATCAAATGGCAGCCAATGATGCTTTTTTTCAATTTGTCGAAATTGTGTAGAAGCTGAACCGATGACATTGTTAGTAGACAGTCTGAATAAGCAGGCAAAATCCTGTGAGCAGAAATGTTGGCAACACATATATGCATAAACAAAGAAAACAGGCCTGGCAGATTCAAGGCAGATGGATGGATACCATCTTTGAAACAGTCTTGCACAGAACAGTAGAGAAGATCAATGTAGGTTTTTTCCAGAAGCATAACATCACAGAAGATGCCCAGGGAAAATTGCTTTTTTTTTTTTTTTAAATTTGATTTATATGCCGCCCTTCTCCGGAGACTCAGGGCGGCTTACAATGTGCTCAGCAATAGCCTTCATCCTTTTGTATATTTATACAAAGTCAGCTTATTGCCCCCACAAACTGGGTCCTCATTTCACCTACCTTAGAAAGGATGGAAGGCTGAGTCAACCTTGAGCCTTGGCGAGATTCGAACCCTGCAGTAATTGCAGGCAGCTGGTCTTAATAAGCTTAATAACAGGGTGCCTTAAACCCCTGTAGTACCAAGGCTTGAGTTTGATTTGGTTGCTAGGAAATGTATAGAGATCTGCTAATTACTTCTGCATCCTAAGCGACTCCACCCCTATGGTTAGACATTTGAGCCACAGTGGCGCAGTGGTTAGAGTGCAGTACTGCAGGCTACTTCTGCTGACTGCTGGCTGAAATTTGAAAGTTCAAATCTCACCAGGCTCAAGGTTGACTCAGCCTTCCATCCTTCTGAGGTTGGTAAAATGAGGACCCAAATTGTTGGGGGCAATATGCTGACTCTGTAAACCGTAAAACTCTGTAAACTGTAAAGCACTGTGAAGCGGTATGTAAGTCTAAGTGCTATTGCTAAGTGCTATTTGTATATTTCTAAAGTTGAGAGTAAGCTTAGTTTTCACCTTTTGCATATTGTGATGTGTGATCACTGTTCTAACAAGTGTGAAGATCTAAAAAAAAAGGATCCTCATGGAATATAGACACATAATTAGTGTTCAAATTGTGCTGTGCTATTGATCCCAAGGTCTGTGATTGCCCTTTGCAACTTTCCCAGCTGGCTTCTGACAAGCAAAGTCAATGGGGGCTAGATCCATTTGATGACCGTGTGATTCATTTAACAACTGCAGTGATTTGTTTAACAGCTGTGGAAAAAGACATAAAATTGGATATGATTCACTTAGCAAACTCTTTGCGTAGCATTGGAAATTCTGGTCCCAATTGTGGTTATAAGTTGTGGACTTCCTGTATCTGATAAATAAATAAGCCTTAGTTGTTCCTTCCAGTCAAGAGAAAATCAGCCGATTCTGTCAGATAACTCTGTTGTATACCCCAGTCCAAATGCCACTGTCTTCTTTTGTCACACTTTGAAAAACTTTGGAACATTTCAGAATCGGATCGGCCTCTCTTCCCAACATATATGTAACCTGAACGGAGAGTTCATTGTGGCTAAAAAAAAAATTGTCTCTGGTAATGGATCTGAAATCATTGAATTTGGTTGTTGAGTTTGCCAACCACAAGGCCTATTCATCCTTGCCTTTCACTTCTCTTATGTTCATTTAGTCATGCAGGTAAACATGTGCAACATGCTGAATGAAATACGGTACTGGAACACAATCTTTCAAGCAATGCCATGCTACTTACGAAACAATATAATTCTTGGCAGGCTTGCGGGCATACAGAGTTTTACTTAGTTAAGCAATTCTAGATCTAATGAACCATTCCCAAACAGCTCGTTAAGTCTACATCACAAAGGAGGCCCATTTGGTGATATGCAAGACCATCTGCTTTGAGTTCCAAAGTTTCCCCCTCCAACCTTTTCTTGTCTTGGCTGTTTGGAGGTGCCTGTTTGCCTTGGAAAGGCAGTCAAGGGAGGAATCTGCAAAGGCAATGATGGTGCTGATAATTCTTTACTTGCTTTTGCTGAAACTGAGATCCAGACCACAAGGATCTCCAGTTCAGGGTTTGTGGATAAATCCCACGTGATCTGATCACATTTTCCAGGAGTTCTCTAATTTGCCCTTCTGGAAGTACAACGGCAGCTCCAACCGCAAAACAAGTTGTCTTGGTTTCTGCTGAGATACTCAACACTATGCAGTATAGCTTTATTCCGAACATTTTTCCTTCACCCGTTTCCAAAGCATTTAGTTCCAGTGATTCTGTTCCCTTGTTCCATCAAGTTGGCTCACTTATCCCACTATGGGTATGATCCACTCAAGATTGAATATTTTTAGGTCCCACTGATTTCCCTTGGAGATAGTAGCCTAGTCTGAAACACACTTTCTGGATTATACGGTAAAAGAGAATGGAAGTCCAGCTTTCACCGTGCTACCCTATCCTGTTACCATAGATGAAAATTCATAGAATTCAATAGAACTGCCTTCAAAAGAAGTGGACCTATAGAGTATTGCAAAGTTCCATTGAACTTAATTAATTAATTAAAAATATTTGTCTAGCTGCCTATCTTAAACTGAACTCTGGGTTCCTTATAATCAAAAATAAAACCAGTAACGCAATAAAAAAACCAAATACAATAAATCCAGTAATCGAAAAACAGAACATGGCATCACAGCCACACTGACATGAGACAACCCCCATTTTCTGTTACATTCTAATCTCACCCTGTCCCAATGCTTTGAGGAAAGAGCCAGCTTTTAAGTGCTTTCCTTAAATTTAAATGGTGGGGTGCTCTTTTATCACGGGGGTGGTGGTAATTTTTTACAGGGCAGGGTCTGCAATGGAGAAAGCACAATTCCAAAGATCCACAAGGAAGGGACCTGGAGTATGCCTACCCATCTGCTCTGGTGGGATGAGCAGATACCCTCAGGGAAACACAGTCCCACAGATAGGTCCAATGCCATGTAGGGCTTTAAAGATAATAACCAGCATCCTGAATCGCATCTAGAAGTAAACTGGAAGCAGTGCAGTTTGCATAATAAGGGTGTAATATGGGTGAAGTAGGGATGCTCAGCACTATATATGCCACTGTATTCTGGACCAGATGTAGCTTTTAGAAGATCTTCAAGGGCAGCCCTTGAATGTAACCCTTGAAAGTAGAGAACATTGCAGAAATCCAGATGAGAAATGATGAAGGTGTAAGCAACCATGAACAAGGCTTCCAGGTCCAGGAACTGTTGTGGTCCGCCGGTGGCCTGCAGAGCTGGCAGCAGAGTCGGACAGTGAGGAGGTTGAGGAGGAACATGGGCCAGTCCTGGAGTCTGGGGAAGGCTTGGACAAGGGCTCTGCGTCAGAGGCAGAGAGGGGGCCAGGGCCATCTGGGAGTTATGCGCTGCGTCCGGAGCCTCCAGAGTTGGACATCAGCAAGGCAGAGGAACAGGGGAAGCTTGTTCCCAGTGCATGCATGCACAGAGCTGCCAGAAGGCAAGAACAGTTCAAACAAAAGGGATAACTCAGGAGTAGGGCTTGGAGATGATTGGCCCCTCGCATAAGACATAAAGGAGGAGCAAAGGCACGTGAGCCTTTGCAGGAAGCAACTTCGTTCGTTCTGGTTGGTTTAAATTCTGAAGATCCATTTTGACTCTCTGCTCTTGCAAAGCTAATTGCCAATTAGGTCTTTGGCAGCGTGTCAAGGGAGATAAAGGTGGATGCTTATCAGCCTTATCCCGAAGGACTGTGGCAGACTTCTGTTGGACTCTTTACAAACTATTTCCGACTCATTACAGGCTGTGAATGAACCTAATTCACAGCTGTTCAAATAAAAAGAGGGTTTGGGGGACTAATTGTGTGCTTTTTACTGTCTCAGGAAGCTTAGGTCAGAACAGGAATGGGGCAAAATATAGCAATAGCACTTAGACTTATATACCACTTCATAGTACTTCACAGCCCTCTCTAAGCTGTTTACAGAGTCAGTATATCACCCCCAACAATCTGGGTCCTCATTTTACCCACCTCGGAAGGATGGAAGGCTGAGTCAACCTTGAGCTGGTCAGGATCAAACTACTGGCAGTGAGCTGAATTAGTCTGCAATACTGCATTCTAACCACTGCGCCACCAAGACGTTAGCTGGACTATCAAAAACATATTTTGTAATTCCCATGAAATCCAGTAGAATTTACTCCTCAGTAAATTATTCCCAATTGCTTTCTCAACCTTATCTTTTTACACAGTTATGCATAAATTACTTCAGAATATTGAACACAGTAGGATCAGTTAAACTCTTGTGTAGACTTGTGCTGTTATTTATACTTGATCAATGTTGATGGATACTTGTCAGTCAGGAAAGGTTAATTTTCGGTGATTCGTGTGTTACCCAACCATACCTTTTCTTTATTACTATAGTTGCTAAGGGGAAATAAACACAAATCAGGCAGTTGGACTTGTGTAAAAAGGAATTCTTCCCGCAGAGGCAAAGCTGTCACTGGTACAACTCTTAATCAGGAGACAGCATCATTCAGGGGCCAAACATTCAGTCAGGAGGTCTCACGTTCAACCCTTGGACTGAGGAACAAAGATCTGGCTCAAAAATTAAAAGGTAAGATGGACTAAAGACCTGGCTCCGAGGTATTTTGTTATGCCTCTATTATATGTCCATTTTAATCTGCCTTTAAACACTCTATGTTTATTTTTCACTATCTTGAAAATGTCAGAAACTCTCTTAAGCGTTCCACCCAAGCAAAAATGGATCAAATGCTCAATAACTGAATAAAGAGCCTTATAGTTTAACTCGAGGAATGCAAGCTATCATATGTTACGTGTGCTCAGCCAGCTGAGGTCAAATTGCTTTGGCCGTTCTTTAGTGTCTCCATGGCTGGTGGAGAACCTGACCGTGTTCATCACCAGACTGTCTTTCTTCATAGTTGAAGAATCCAAAGACATACGACCAGAAATGTACACTGATGAGTTTGAGTTGGCCCAAAGTAACCAACAATACTCAGAAATAAGTCATAGGAGGACTTTTATTCAAAACCGTTTTGTTTATTTACCTTTGGCATTTGCCAGCAAAGAGGTTAATTGCCTGCCACTTAACATGGTTTCCTCCTGAACATGCATGAAATGCAAAACTGTTTCCATTCTGACTTCATTCCCATTTCTCATGTTCTCTTTCTTTATTAAATTGTAAGCATGTCAAGGCAGAAGACCACTCTTAGTTAAGATGCCAGGCATAAGAAAGGAATGCTTAATCACAGCTCTCTTGCCTTGGAATTTCCTTTGAAAAAGAATCATTCGTTGATGTAGAACAAATTCTAGAGCACATAGATTAACCATCCTAATCTTGTCTCCTATTGTGTGACACCTGGGAAGGGATAATGGGAGTTAAAACCCAAATCTTCTAGGGAGCAGTAGGTTGGCAAAGTTTGAGACAGGCCTTTAAAATAGTGATCAACTGTAAATTATCTCTGCTTTAAGTCAGTCAGTCTCTCCCTCCCTCCCTCCCTCCCTCCCTCCCTCTCTCTCATCTATCTACCTACCAGGGGTGGTATTCACTTACCTTCGCTACCGGTTTTGACACGCAGAGCATCAAAAACGGGACTTATTACGTCTGGGTGGGTGGGTGGAGCCTCTAGCCGCCGCTACTAGTTTGCCCAAACCGGATATAACCAGCTGAACACCACCACTGCTACCTACCTACTTATTTACGTACTTATCTCTCTAATTTAAATGGCTGTCCATTCTGGGGGGAAATGGCCCTTGTCAGTGTACAACAATCCAGTAAAAACAGTAAATAAATAAAACAATCAATACTTAAAGCCATTATATAATTATTGAAAAGAATTAAAGTTATAAAAGCAAAACTAAATTAGGAAAAAAGAATAACAGATGGGGAGGTGTTAATAAGGAAGCCACTTCATAGGTTCGCCCATCCCCCTGGAGTCCCCAGGCTTTCTGGCATAACCAGTTCTTGAGAGGCCTTCAGGAGGTCAGGAGTGATGAGGTCAGTCTTCTCTCTGGAGGGAGAAGGTTCCACAGAACAAAAGGTCTGTCACTTAGGCCCCGTCAGATGTATCTCTCTAGTTGTCAGCACACAAAATGTACCCATTCTGTGAGATCCGGTGGAATGGGTGGATGAAATCAGGGAAAGGTAGTCCTTCAAATAACCTGGCCTTTGCCATGTAGGACTTTAAGGGTCAACACCAACATTGGGCCTGGAAATAAATTCATGCAGCAATCAGAAACCCATAACTACTCATACTGCTGCGTTTTGCTCCATCTGAAGTTTTCAGATACTCTTCAAGGGCAGCCCCATATATAGTGCATTGCAATAGTCCAACCAGGAGGTGATTAGGGCAAGGACTGCTTGGCCTAGGAATGGGCACGTTTGGTGCAAAATATAGAGTGGTGCAAAGGCCCTCCTAGCCATGACTGCCATGTGCTCCTCAAGCAGGAGTCATGAGGCCTGGAGGTCTCTTAGAGTGCATATAGTCTATTCCTGGCTGTGCAATCCCATAATCAATTAACTTGATTATGGAAGAATTATTTGTCCAAAAAGTAATGGTCCGAAAATTAGGCATTGTTTAGGGTGCCATGGAAATAGGCAGCGTTCCATTGTTATTGTACTATTTTATTGCCAGGGAATGGGAAAGTGTTTCTAGGTGTTTCTGTCTCATGTGCTAAAATAATTTGGCTGGCTGTGTGGATATCATGTACCTTGACTTGGGTGAGTAAGGGGCCATTGTTTCTTGTTCCACCTCAAGCAGCCAAAGTCACCTGGATTAGGAAGATGCATTCCAGCAACTTTATTGATGATTAATCATTGTGGAAAAAAATTTTCTCTTGGCCTGAATGGCCCTGACCATTATTTCAGCCTGAAAATAGAGCTACCATAATTAGCCTGATGACAATATTTACATGCTTGATTTATTCTTTAGAAAGGAAAAACAGCTGGGTAGCCATGTCCAGTTTCTTTCCTCAATATAACTTTCAAAAGAGAGGTGCACTTTTCTCCATTATGGTCATCCAAAGCAAGAAAACACTTGATCTTACTGGACCATTTACAAGCCAGTATAGGTTTCCTAAAGACAAGTATGTAGTCCTTGCCTCATTGATTCTAAGGCTGTTGGTGATGACCTGAATATGTGCAGATTTATTGGGGGGGAAAAAGACATGCATGACTACTTTTTTTTCCCCCCAGCAAATTTAGAATTTCTCTTAAACTGATGATGGTGGTGGTGCAATGGTTAGAATGCAGTACTGCAGGCTACTTCTGCTGACTACGGGCTGCCAGCAGTTCAACAGTTCGATCCTGCCTGGCTCAAGGTTGACTCAGCCTTACATCTTTCCGAGGTCGGTAAAATGAGGACCCAGAATGTTGGGGGCAATATGCTGAGTCTGTAAACCGCTTAAAGAGGGTTGTAAAGCACTGTGAAGCGGTATATAAGTCTAAGTGCTATTGCTATTCTCAGTCTGTTGCAGTCAACCTCACATTATTAGAATAGCCGTGAGTTTATTTTTTTCTTTTAAATACTTTTTGTCATAAGATATCTACCTATTAAATTTCTCTAAAACTTTAGCCTTTGGTGTTAATGCATGTTGCTTGATTTAGGTCAGGGTAGTTAATTTACTGATCTGACATTTTGGACTTCAGCTCCCATCAGCTCCCCTTAACAGGGCTAAATGGCAAGGGGAAATGGAAGTTAAATTTCAAAACATCTGGACATCACGAACTGCCCTCTCCCTTTTTAGTCATTAATAGAAGTGCCAAAGCTGTCTTGAAAAAAACAAGCAACAATCACCTTGAGGATTTCTCTATATTTTCTGGCTCAAATCCCAAAATTTATATGCAGAATACTTAAAACTGCATACATATTCCTATGCAGGATCATCAAGATTTTTGTATCACTAAATACTGACCCCTTAGAAAACATCTGCTTAAGGAAACAGATGGAGCTAGCAACCTGCATTTAATAGCCTATAGTTATAACTCAAAACAAAATATGGATATTATTTAAGTAGACTATATCAACCATGTGGAAGAGGTGTTCATTCAGATCCCTTCCAGCATCTTCGTGGATGATCCACTTTTTTAATCCTATCAAATTAAAACTGATCACAGATAGACACAGGGCCCTTGTCCAGTGATGGATCTATGCTTTTCCATATACATGCTTGCTATGTAATTGACCTAAATTGCATATTGGAACATGTAATGAATGATCACATCCCCTCAAATGTAATGTTTTGGTAGAATCACTCTATTAGTACCTAAATGAGCTCTGTCTCTGGAAGCTAAAGATGTTTGTTTTCGCAACATTCAAATAAAAGTTCTTGCAAGTAATAATTTGAACACAACACACATTCCAACGGAGGAGAATGTAGTTCCACCTGCTTCCCGCTGAGTGAATGTTCTAGAAGGAAAGGGAAAACAAACAAGAGAGAGGGAGATTTAAAATATATGGTCCCTCCCACCTGTAATCCATTTTACTGCATTATTCAACTCAGTTCTTCTACATGGATAAGCCAGGATCTAGCTTTAGGTCAATGAGCAAAGAAGAAATGAATGATACATAGATGTTTGGAAATGGATGTCCATTCTTTCATTTTGCAGAATAAATAGTTGGATATACAAATTTCAGGATGGAGTTAACTGGAAGTGAAATCAGCAGGTTGTACACCTATTGATTTGATTTGATACTTCACTAACCATAAAGTCTTATGATTAAAAACGACAAAGAAAAACACAAGATGGGTCCTATGCATTGTCTATGGAGATTATCAGTCATCCAGGTCATAATTGTCCCAAAGGTGTTTTTCAAAAGGCAATTAGACTTTCTGGTTTTCCTTGTAGATGTTTCGTTTCTCATCCAAGAAGCTTCATCCAAGAAGTCAGAACTGAAGATGCTTCTTGGATGACAAACGAAACGTCTTCAAGAAAAAAACAAAGTCCAGTTTGCCTTTTGAAAAAGCACCTTTGGGACATCCTATGCAGTGGTGAAATCTGAATTGGTTTACTACCAGTTCGCTGGCTGCACCTGCGCGCCAAGCGCAAGTTGCGCATGCACAGTTGGCACCAAGCACACGCTGCGCACTCATGCACAATACACACCAAAAGGAGGCTTGGGAACGTAAGTAGAACAGCGGGGAGGGATCAGCTGTGGCGCGCGATCTTGGGAATCTTTTAAAAACTTTTAAAAGTATTTTTTACTACCGGTTCGGGCGAATAGGTAGTAAAAAATGCTTTAAAAAAGTTTTTAAAAAAAGGTTCTGACGATCACAGCTCTGCCACGCAATTATCAGAACCTCTTTTTTTTTTTTTTTTGCTTTTTAAAAGCATTTTTTTACTACCTATTCGCCTGAACCGGTAGTAAAAAAATGCTTAAAATGTAAAAGAAAAGTTCCGACAATCAACTAGCGACGCGCAATCATCGGAACTTTTTTTTTTTTTTTTACTTATTAAAGCATTTTTACTACCAGAGAACTGGTAGTAAAAAAATGCTTAAAAAGTAAAAAAATAAGTTCCGATGATAGTGCGTCGCTCAGCTGATCGTTGGAACTTTTTAAAAACATTTTTTACTACCAGTTCGGCAAACCAGTAGAATTTTTTTATTACCGGTTCGGGCGAATTGGCCCGAACCGGTAGCATTTCACCCCGATCCTATGCATTGGCTGCAGCACCAGCTCTACTCTTTACCGTGGTATGCAACAGACATTGGATGGAAGAACAGGATGATGATAAACACAGCCAGCAGGTTGTGTCCAAAGTATGATAATACCAGTCACTTTTGTGGTCATGTCATTCTTGGCTGAAGTTTCCAATACTGGCGTATAGTATAAATTGCCAAGAAAGAAGGAGATATTACTTTTGACAAGTAAGCAGCTGAATTGCAATTCCATGAAACAGTTAAAAATTGGAAGAAGTGTTGTTAGACCAAAAAGGGAGAAAATGTACCATAATTCCAGCTTGATGCAATTACTCTGACAAGAATTTAAAATAAAATTAAAGTTAACAGCTTAAACTGATGTTTGAGGGTTTTAAAAAGATTTAGTTTCCCTTGGAACTCCTACGTTATTTGATCCAGTATAATCTCAGTGTGCGCTACTCATAATTCCTTTTCCTGAGTGCCATAAGCACTAGATTGTGTCCACCGGTTGTTACAAATGTCTAAAAATCATAAAATTATTAAACCTAGATTAAAGCGCTCAGTAAATCCGGTGTTATTTTAGTCTCCTGCCATATCCTACATTCACTACTAAATGGTTCTGTTGGCCTGCAAGAAACCGTCATAAAGCAACTATGTAAGGAGGTGTTTTGGGTTTGTTTCAGGGCAACATGAGCCAAGTTAACATGGCAACCAAAATATGTAACAGAAACATTTAAATGTTTTTCATAACTGGAACCCTTGTAACTCCATGAGCACATGTTGGCTTCTGGGCAGAGAGCTAACTAGAGATTTTGTGTGCATATTCTGCTACTTCATCCCACAATTGTATGTATGAAAATTTAACTATCCCGAGCATGAAGCAACATATTTTTAAGGTCATATTCGAATAGGCTTACTCATGTTGCATGGCAACCAAGCCCCACTCAAGTCTTGTTGATTTAGGCATTTGTCATGGGTGATACTCAGAAAGAAACCACGGAGATAAATTGATGCCTTTGATCTTCTTAGCGAGGCTGTAGAACGTCCAACTTTCTCTGACTAGTTTTTATTTTCCAAATAAAGTTATATTAGTTATATTGACCCAAAGTTTTCATTTATTTTGTCCAGTATTGCTTCAGCCCTCAACCCCTTAAGCAGCTTCCCCTTCACCAAAGAGAGAAACAATGAAAGATGAGTTGCTCAAAGTGCAGGAGTTCCTATAAAGCCAGGGTAGAATCTTCTCCACCAATATTACTAATATCAGCCAACTCTACAAAGCACAGGAGCCACTTAGCCATTGGACTGGAGTAGAATTCCCGTTCTTTATTATTTTAGATGGAAGTTTCAGACAGATGTGGAGAATTCCAAGAAGTGCTCTGATGCCCTTTTGTGGATGCTCTACAGTTGAACGTTTTACTGATGATCTCAATTGTTTCTAATGCAGCAGTTCTATAGGCTAGAGCAGTACCATTAGTTCCTACTACAGATGGGATAACTCGGGTGGATCTGAGACATGATGATTTCCTTAAAGCCTTCATGGGCCATGAGATTTAAATTGGAGTCTCCCCTCATTTCATATAATGCTATTCTAGTTCGTGCAGAAGTATTTTCCCTATTAGTCGTACCCCTATGGTAGATGAAAACCAGTATTCTATTACTTTTCTCAAGTGAGCAAAATTTAAAGGAAGTATAGAGCCTTATATCATATATAAGTATAAGTATATAGAGTATAGTAAGTGGTGCAGTGGCCTAGAAGTGGAGATACTACCTCCCACTCAGAAGGTTGAGAGTTCAGTCCTAGGTAGTGGCAGATGTTTCTCTCCAAGGGCGCGAAAAAACCTCTGCTGTGAACTCCATGTAGGTGTCAGGAAGGGCATCTGGCCAGTAAACGCTCAGCTCCATTCAGTTGTCCTGACTTCACCCTGAAGCAAGGAATTACAGGGTCACAAAAAAAAAAAAAAAAAAGAGCTATATTTACAGTATCCGCATCAAGGAAGGGAGCCTTAATTTCTGGAGTTATCACTATTAGGAGCATGTAAAGCGAGATCAAGAAATAGATCTGAAATAAATCTTCAATTAAGCCTCCTGCCTCCATAAACTATTTGCAGCAACCATATTGCATTTGCAGTATGCACTAAATGTTAAGAGGGCTGATCTGATGTAATGGTTTAAGGTGTGGCATTAGGAGCAGAGAGACCAAAGTTCTAGTTCTCCCTTGGGCAAATCGCTCCCATTCAGCCCAAAACAGCAGGCTCTGGGATAAACTGGCTGATAAACAAACCCTTTATTGCATCATGCATCAATAGCAAGTGCCCTGTTCAAAATAGGAGGAGAAATGATAACCGCCCCATGTCTAGTATTTGTTAGATTCCTAGATCTTAATGGTTGATGGTTAAGCAAAATTCCTTTGAAAGGTGATGCTGAAAAGTTTCTTGGAGTCTTTGCCCTGGATTTCAGTACTATACATGCCTGCAAATATTTCATAGTCAGGTCAGTGTCTTCATTCACTTCAGTGAAGAGACCAGCTTTAAATTGGACACTGCTAGTCTTGTCATACCATAAATTGTAATTATAGTGTAAGCAATGGAACTGCACATACTGATAGGAGGACACTGAGGAGTTCTGTTCCTCAACTGTGTAAGGAGCAGATCTCAGGTTCAGTAAGGCTGCTAATCAGTGCTGGGTTAGATGCTGATTTGGTGAAGACTATGACCTATTTGACATATCTTATTTTATAGCACTAGATACTACACAGAGTCCCATGTCATTCACCTCTTGTATCTTTTGAGGACAATCTAACATGATTTCTTTTAAAATGGCACAGTTTTCTTAAAAAGAAAAACATGTTTAGTCCTTCTGGAAAAAACAAACAAACAAACAAAAATTCCTTTCTGTGCTTGGCTTTGAGCAGCAAACACAACGTATAGTGTAATCGACTAACATTTCCAAGTGGCATTCACAGGTTTGCAGCTGGTAGTTAACATCATGATTGATTAATCTCTTTAGATATTATTAGTACAATGAATTTTTATTATTTTCCACCATTTTATTTTGCATTAATATTTCAGAGCTCACCTGTAAAAAAAAAAAAGTTAGATTTATGTCCATTTGCTCTTTTTAAAAAAGTTTCATCTTGTGTTTTTTTTAAAAAAACGTAGTTAATTGTAGCTAGTTTTTAATAAATAATATAAAAGTGCTGAGTGATATTTTGTGGAACTGTTCCTGCATAGTTTTTTAAATTATTTATTTATCTATTTACTAGCTGGATACCGGTGCTTCGCTACGAAACTATGTGATGGGGTTGATAAATCGACACTTACAGCTTGGCAATTAATGAGTAGTTATGATTGGCCTCTCGTCTCCCCTTCTCTACCTCAGGCTTGCTCCACAGAAACATCTCCTATCCTATCCCCTTCTCTCCCTCAGCCTTGCCACACACAGGCCTCTCCTATCCTATCCCCTTCTCTCCCTCAGCCTTGCCCCACAGAAGCCTCCCCTATTCTATCCCCTGGTTGCTACCGTGAAAGTGAAACTGAAAGTAAAACTCCTCTCCTCTGCTTGTGTTTTGCATTTGGAACAGATTTCTTTGCAGGTGGGGAGGGGGAGTAGAACTCCTTAGCATCAGAGGGCTGTTTGGAAAATGAAACAGTATTTGCTGTCTGAGCAAGAAGGAGACAGGAAGGAGCTTGGCCGTGACTTAGCTCAAGTGTTCTGTATTAAAGTTGCTTCCTGCTGTGAAAGTAAAACTGAAAGTGAAACTCCTCTGTTTGTATTTTGCATTTGGAATAGATTTCTTTTCAGGTGGGAAGGGGGAGTAGAACTCCTTAGCATCAGACGTGTTAATAATAATATAAGAAATACTAATGCTCTGATGGTCATTTCAAAAAATCCTTTCTTAGTGAGCACCTAGAAGCCAAGAGGAACATACATGGCAAATTTCAAGTTTGTAGGCTTTACGGTTCTGGAGATTTCGTGATTAGGGCATGAGTGGGTTTTGCTTTTACATATATAGATTTGTGCCTGCCTCTATCATTTTTACAAATAATGCAAGGTGATGAATATATCCAACACACTTTCCTCCCATTTCCTCACAACAACAACCTTGTGAGGAGGGTTGGGCTGAGAGGGAGTGACTGGCCCAAAGTCACCATGCTGCCTTTCATGGCTAAAGTGGGATTTAAATCCACAGTATCCTGGTTTCTAGCCTGGTGCCTTAAGCACTAAACCAAACAGGCTATATAATATTGAATACTAGCTACATGGTTGCTGCTAATATACTTCAGTCACTCAAATCTCTCATGAATCCTTTATATTTTTGTAATTTCCTGTTCTTTGTTCTCAGTGTCTTAAAGGCTGTCTGTGCACTTCATAAAAGGAAACATCACTTGTTCTTCTTGATCTTGTTGGCATAGGTTCACATCCATCGTTCTCTGGCTTATTCCTCCAGCACTAAACGTCTCCATACAAACAATTGGTTTATTAGCCATAAAAATGTGAAAGTGCCCATGAAGAGTACAACGGTTGAGCAGTTACTCAAAGAAATAGCTTGCTCAAGAAATCTGTTCCCACATCAAGCCCTCCTTCACAGATGTGGGTACATCATATTGTAGCTCTACACTTAATTGCTCAACTCTTGATGTTTTCCAGCTTTAAAACGTTTCAACTGGCTCTCTGGAAAATATTAATAATGGGCGAAAACATAGTTTTGTCTGGAATAACTTGCTCTTCTCTGGATCTGTTTAGGAGGCACAGAAACAGGTGCATGTGAACCAACCCTAATGTGAAAAACCAGTGGAGGATTCTTTCTACTCAGTGCACACAGTATTATCCCTGGCTCCATGCAGTCAGCAAAGTATCTCAGATCTAACATGGACAGTGACAGACAATGGCAGTGGTCACTATTGTAACATCATGTAAGCTCTTGGGATCTTGGGGAAACATAATTGGAAATCTGTACTTTTCTCCAGGGTTTGGAAGTTAGATAGCATATACATTTAATATGTTAGGACTACTACTACTACTACTACTACTACTACTACTACTACTACTACTGCTGCTGCTGCTGCTACTGCTACTACTGCTATGACATGGTTCCTTGGATTATATCCTTTCTCCCAATACAATTTTGTTGCAGAAACAGGTAAAAGTAAAGGTAAAGTTTCCCCTCGCAAATATGTGCTAGTCGTTCCCGACTCTAGGGGGCGGTGCTCATCTCCGTTTCAAAGCCGAAGAGCCAGCGCTGTCCGAAGACGTCTCTGTGGTCATGTGACCAGCATGACTAAAGGTCAAAGGCGCATGGAACACTTTTACCTTCCCACCAAAGGTGGTCCCTATTTTTCTACTTGCATTTTTAACGTGCTTTCAAACTGCTAGGTTGGCAGAAGCTGGGACAAGTAACGAGAGCTCACCCCGTTACCCGGCACTAGGAATTTGAACCGCTGAACTGCCAACCTTTCGATTGATAAGTTCAGCGACTTAGCCACTGAGCAACCACATCCCTTCCGCAGAAACAGGTAGAGACCTGAAAATGAAAATAACCTTGAAATAGTGTGCATATACCTGCTCAGGTGCTGGTGTCCCATCATCTACTGCTTTCTGGGTAGTGATCTAAGGGACTTTAATCCACAGGCTCTGATTCTGTGATTTTTCTGATTCTGATTCTCTGATTCTTCCTTAATCTACCTCAGCTGTTTATTTACTGCAAAGATTTGTATGTTGCCTATGCATATGATACATATCAAGAGTTTCGTCTCCTCAAGTCTTCTGCTTTCTTCTTCCCTGCCTGCTTTAGAGATTAAAATATCTAAGCAAAGCAGGAAATAGAATGTGAAATTTACGGCCTTTGAAAAGAGTGTCCTTAGATTGGAGCCTGATCACTGGAGATGTGTAATTTTCTGGCACTCAGTAAATGGGGAGAGAATCATAGGACTTACAGTACTCATTATAACTAGTAAAACCAGAATATTAAAAAAAAAAATGATAGGAATTTTTGGAGGTTTTATGGTGCCAGAACCAGGATATCCACTGAATACTTTGGGCCAATCAGTTTTAAGGTCCTTTCTTTACTGCACCACTGCAAATGTTACAGATTTTTTAAATAAAATAATTCAGTTTCCAAATTGAACATAGTAAATTACAACTTTTCATTATTTTGTGGGGAATAAGATCAAGAAAAAAAAAGCGTAGGCTCAGGTTGTATATAGGTTCATAGACGTGATGTTCCATGATGGCTACAATGAAAAAACAAAACAAAAACCAGTTCCTATCAATGATTATCTAGATGTTGAAACTCAAACTGTCTGTTACTTAATGCCATTATATAGCTCAATGGCATGGAACATTCATGGTATACAAGTTCTAGTTCTGACAACCACATTTAAAAGAGGATGCCAGAGAGTTGGAGAAGGTACCAGAAAGTGATCAAGAGGAAACAACTACTCATCCCTGGTTAGAAAGTGTTATGGTGTTTGCAGATTTTTAGGTGAGGAAAATCACATAAAAAAAAAAAAAGATGTCAAAAAAAATTCTGATTACACTAGAGGTGAAGGGAACAGAGAGAGAAAGGAACAGAGAAAGAGAAGCTTTGCTCATAAGCAATTTATGAAGATCCAGGGCAGATTAAAGAAAATTATGAGTTCACACAATTCACACTCAAACCGTATTGTCACCAAATGCAGTGAAGGCAAAGATCATGGAGACCTTGAAAAGAATCAAATAACTTCATGGACTATAAAGGCAATCAGTGACTCTTAACTGTTCTTAACAGATCCTGGTGATCAGATGTATGTCTGTGAATATTGACTTCAGGGAAACAGCAACAAAAGCAGGATGCTGCCCTCATATCCTAAATATCTGGTTGACTACATGATTAACAGGTCTTGAGAAAAGATTTATGCCTGTATTTTTAATATGACTCCTACGTTTTTATAAACAAAATGTCACTTTCATCCATCCCGGGGATTACATTAGTTACAGCTTTGTGCAAAGCAAGGAGATCAGTTGAAATACAGTAATTCTCTGGGACTGATATCTTCCCAATGATGGCAGTGATCCTTGAGATCACATTGAGGACATCGGGAATGGCCTTGAAGGACAGACGGAAGAGCAAAGCAAGTTCGAGCTGAATCCATTCCAGGAAAATAACTCCAAAAAATGTCTTCCTGAACCCATATGACAATAAAATGAGGGTGGAGAGAAGACATTCAGACTTTAAAAATTCTCTTACTTGCTGTTACAATAAAAGTAATCTCAATTTATACAGCATTGGGTCGGGGTGAAATCCAAATTTTTTCCCTACCGATTCTGTGGGCATGGCTTGGTGGACTTGCAGAGGAAGGATACTGCAAAATCTCCATTCCCTTCCCACTCCTGGGGGAAGGATATTGCAAAATTTTCATTCCCACCCCACTCTGGGGCCAGCCAGAGGTGGTATTTGCCAGTTCTCTGAACTACTCAAAATTTCCGCTACTGGTTCTCCAGAACCTGTTAGAACCTGCTGGATTTCACTCCTGCATTGGGTTCTTAGTCTATTTCACCTTGTTAGGGTAACAACAAGGATCTAAGAGAAAAATCAACCTTAATAAATAACGCAGGGGGATTGGGGTGGGGATGGAGGGCCTTGTGGCATTCAAGAACTGGTGGTCATTAGCAATCTGTCATCCTAAAATAATAATTTTAAAAGTGGTTTATTTGTAGTTGTATAGCTTTTAAACATCTTCTGCTATAGTAAATGACCTGGAAGAAAATAAACAATTTAACTCCAAAGTTTTTCAAAACAGAAACAACCCTGTGGTCTCTGGATTGGTGTAGTTGCATTGCATGTTTACTGTGGTGTTTTTGAATTTTCTTTCTTTTGTGTTTTTATCGTATTACATTCCTAATCCATATTTATACTCTCCCTTCCCTGCCCCTGCTTTGAAGTTTATCATAGCTAATATACATATGCTTTTATCTTAACATACATAGCATAATATTCGGTAAAAGTACTTTGAGTTTGCCCAAAATATGTAAACATTAAAAAAAAAGCCTCCTTCTGTGTGAGTCTGTTAAAACATTCTGAAATATATTTTTAAGGCATCTCTTTAACTTGCTTTTGCTGTCAGAGTACATTGCTCAGGGTGCCTACCAAATGCAGGAACCCTGGGACAAATTTGTCTGGTTTTATCACCACTATGGTTTTGATGGACAGGACTACTTTCTCCAACTACAACTGCTTTGCCTAAGATTTATTGCTGCTAGCATGAATTATATTTCTGTTTTATCTTGCAGATATTTGAAAAAGTTATTTCATTAACCTTCCTTCCTTCCTTCCTTCCTTCCTTCCTTCCTTCCTTCCTTCCTTCCTTCCTTCCTTCCTTCCTTCCTTCCTTCCTTCCTCCCTCCCTCCGTCCCTCCCTCCCTCCTTCCCTGATGGTGCAGTGGTTAGAATGAAGTATTGCAGGCAAACTCTGTCCACAGTTTGGAGTTCGATCCTAATAGGGCTCAAGGTTGGCTCAACTGTCTGTCCTTCCAAGGTTGGTAAAATGAGGACTCAGATTGTTGGGGGCAATAAGTTGACATTTGTAAACTGCTCAGAGAGTGCTGTCTAAGTACTATTGTTATTTCTGTTGTCCTTCCTTCCTTCCTTCCTTCCTTCCTTCCTTCCTTCCTCCCTCCCTCCCTCCCTCCCTCCCTCCCTCCCTCCCTCCCTCCCTCCCCTCATTATGTTTTTATGATTTGTCAGGAAGATTTCTTTAGAAATTAAGCTATAATGCAGTATTGACTATTGCTGACTTACCCTCTAGTAACAGCAGATCTAGATGGCAAATCTAGACAGCATACTAAAAAGAAGAGACATCACCCTGGCAACAAAAATTCGTATAGTCAAGACGATGGTGTTCCCAGTTGCAATGTATGGACCATAAGAAAGGCTGAGCACCAAAGAATTGAGGCCCTTGAACTATGGTGCTAGAGAAGACTCCTGCAAGTCCCTTGGACTGCAAGGTGATCAAACGGGTCAGTCCTAGAGAAGATCAACCCTGACTGCTCTTTAGAAGGCCAGATCCTGAAGATGAAACTCAAATACTTTGGCCACCTAATGAGAAGGAAGGACTCCCTGGAGAAGAGCCTAATGCTGGGAAAGATTGAGGGCAAAAGAAGAAGGGGATGACAGAGGACGAGCTGGCTGGCTGGAGTCACTGAAGCAGTAGGCATGAGCTTAAATGGACTCCAGAGGATGGTAGAGGACAGGAAGGCCTGGAGGAACATTGTCCATGGGGTCGCGATGGGTCGGACACGACTTCGCAACTAACAACAACAGCAGCAGCAGCAGATTACGGGGATAATGACAAAGTTGATCCACTCTTTCATGCCTCTCCTGCATAGAATCATGTACAGCAGAATTGTTACCACTTCTATCTATTAACATATTTACAATTCTTCTAGCCTCAGACCCAATGAATTGAGTATGAATATTAAGCCACTGGATGAACATTTATTTCATTCTTACATTAATTTTCTTATTAAATGCACCAAAGAGCAAGAAATGCGATAGACATAGACACTTTTTTTTACTGCAAGCCATAGAGTTTCCTGAAAACAGTATACCTAGAAAAAAAAATAAACTATTGTGGCCATGTTCTTAAAAAGATATGTAGATAGTCCTCAATTTACAACAGTTCATTTAGTGACTGCTCAAAGTTACAACACTAAAAAAATGTGACTTATGACCATTTTTCACTGTTACGACCTTTGCAGCATCCCCCTGGTCATGCGATCAAAATTCAGATGCTTGGCAACTGATTCATATTTATGACCGTTGCGGTGTCCTAAGGTCATGTGATCACCTTTTGTGACCTTCTCATAAGCAAAGACAATGGGGAAGCCAGATTCACTTAACAACCGGGTTACTAACTTAACAACTGTGGCAAGAAAGGTCGTAAAATGGGACAAAACTCACTTAACAAAAGTCTCAGAAATTTTGGGCTCAATTGTCATAAATCGAGGATTACCTGTATTCTAATATTTCAATTTTTCCTAATTAGAGCTGAGTCTGTCTCTGGTGAAACTATCTATTTTGTCTATCCCAGTGATGGCAAGCCTTTTAGATACCGAGTGCTCAAACTGCGTGCGCGCATGGCCAAACTGAAAGGTACGTGTGTATGTGCAAACATGCGCATGCACAAAAATGCACAAGTGCATGCGTGAATGTCCACGCATGCGCAGCAGAGACCTGAAGACCAGCTGGCTGGCAGGAGGCAGGGCATCCCAATGCCAGCAGCGTGGCAAGAGGTAAGATCTTTTTCTTTCATGAGCTTCTGTTTCGTCGTTTGCAGGGAAACAGAAGCTCACGAAAGAAACACCACGGAGATATGACCTGGGGTGACGGCACGCGTTCCAGCAGAGAGGGTTCTGCAGGCCAACTCTGGCACCCGTGCCATAGATTCGCCATCACAGGTTTACCCTAAAAGGCAGAACATCATTTTAAAAAACGAAAATACAATTTTGGGAGCAATGTTTCTATTGCCCCTTCTTTCCAGGATTAAATAGATGTGGATGTAAAGGATTGAAGTTAGAGGCAGCACTGTAGTAGGCTTTGGCTTCACCTCTCATAGTAATTATAGAAACAGCAACATGCCTCCTTCTAAAGCATGACCCAGGGCTCCTGGAAAGGGAGATTTGGTGTCAAAGCATTTAATGAAAAATCCACAGAAACCATTTGCTTGAAATCACCAAGAGGAATGGATATCCATTTTTGAGACCCTCAGCATTTGAGAGGTGCAGCAACAAGAAACACAACACACAACCTTTTGTGTGTCTGAGAGAACATGCCCACAATAGTTTATTTCCTCTTCCGTTTGACCAGATGTCATTATTTTGCGCATCCCACCTCAATTCACCACTCTCCGTGTTTATGTTTTTGTAGTTCATTTACAGGACAAGACTTAGAAAAGATGAATTTTTTTTTGCAAGGGAGGGAATTTATTTTTATGGCAATGTGACCCTTGTGGTATTTGGCTGCAAATTACCATTCAAGGCCAAAAGTTCAAAAACCACCTGTGGGAAGAATATCCTTTTTGGGATAAAATGGGCATTGGAGGAAAGGTGTGTTGAGACTGATGTTTATGATCAGGCTAAAAATAAGGGATGCTCTCGCCCAGGAGACTCCTGGTTTCCTAATGCGTGTTAGTAGCCAATAGGGAGCCAGATGGCACTTGGCCACGGAGAGGTGAAAGGTCAATGGACAACTGGATGGGACTTGGCCTTTCTGTTGGTGATGGGAGACTTCATTTCTGGATCAGGGAAATTAACTTGAAAAGATTTCACCTATCACAGTCTCGTTTCCTCTTGGAATGCAGGGAACAGACCAATAAAAATTTCGTTACCTGCCTTTCAAGTGAAAAGCCAAAGGTAATTTCTCCCACATTAATTCATTTGCTCAAGTCTCATTCAACAGCGCTGGATGCTGATCTCCGTTCCAAAAGGTCTCATTGCTGATGACAGTATTTTTGTCTGCAAAAAATAACAACATGTTGACAGTACAGGAACACATGGGGAATGTACAGCAAAGTGTTTTTATCTTGGCCAGAGGTTGAAAGATCTGTGGCTAAACAGGAATAGCAAAGCGACTCACTGTGCAAAGTTAATGAGGAAGCCAGCAGAAAGTTGAAAGTTTCTCCCACTCCCAATGCCTTTTTTTGCCCACCCTTGGTCCTTTTATTTCTATGCAGAGTTAAAAAAAATATCTCTGAAAGGATGATCCAATGAGTCACAGGCTATCTATTAAATAATATAGAACATGGAAGGAATGCATTCCTACAGGTTAACCACAGGTGGTAATAACGCTCCAGTAACAAAAATACTGAAAATTTTGAGTTTTAGGTAAATCACAAAGGCAAAGTACTTGCTTGGAAGTTTATGAAAAACATATGCAACCATCACCATGGCCTTTCTGCAGGTTATTATAGACCCATGATAGTGAACCTATGGCACACGTGCCAGAAGTGGCACAGAGAGCCATCTCTCTGGGCATGCAAACCATCGCCTGTTGCTCTTTTGCGTTCCGGTGCGCCAGCCAACTGGTCTTCACACCTGTGGGAGCGCTGGAAACCAAAAGAGCAGCCGCCCAGTGCGTGCATGAGCACCAGGTGGCACATGCATTCCGGTTTCTGGCACATGCACATGCACATGTTCCCATTTTGACACTCAGTGTCAAAAAGGTTTGCCAACACTGTTATAGACCAAGGCTACCTCTATTCCCATTTCTTCCTCTTGACTACATGTCCCAGCATGCACTAACTCAGTTTTGTGGTTTACAAGCACTGCCTCACTATATCAAAGAGCAGCTTTTGGGGCCTAGCTCTCCTTGTTGTGCTATAAGTTATAACTCTTATTGTGCATGGTTTAAGGCATATTTGTGGAGATTTCTAGGAATTATTCCAATCCATCTGAAACAGATGGGATGGATGCCCAAAAGCAAAACAAGTGAGAAAAGACCCATGCAGGGGCCTATCTCCTTTGTGCTTCGTGTCTATTCTGAGGACCAATCTGCTGGAGGAGCTGCCTAATTTTGCAATTAATTAAAGGAGTTCTGAACTTTTGCATTTTTCAACTTGGAATGGCTCACCCTGACAAAGGCTGACAATCTTCAGCCTCCATCCTTAGTTATTGCAAACCACAGAAGCAATCCTATCTACTTATTTATCCTAGCTGAGAATTTGATTCTTTTTAGGCCTTATGCCTGCCTTGTATTGCTCCAGTGGTCCTTTTGACCTCTTCACTTGATTTCTTTCCTCCGAAGCAGAGAAACAGAATAGGTAAATTACACCTCTGGCAGTACAAACAGCCTGGAGGCTTCTAATATTCTGCTAAGGTTAGTAGGCCCCTTCTGTAAACCTCTGAGGTTGCTCTTGACAATGATCTCAATATATTTTGTTTCAAAGGAAAATAAACTTCATTGCATCTTTCCAAAGCAGCAGGACCCAGGAGTCTACATTAGAGAAGCCTAGTGGGCAGCTGTGTAATCATTAGCAACACCAATGGGACAGGGACCTAAAGGTTCCTTAGCCCAGCCGGGAGTATAATTTACTATGCCACCATCACAAAACCAGCAAGTTAGCATAAGAAAAGCATGTCAGGAGGAGTGATGGTGAAACTAAACCAGATAAAGCTCCAGCAGGATTTTTTTAAAAAAAAAGAAAACCAAAAGAAAACAAAACCGCATAGCTCAAAATTTTAAAAATTGGGCTATTAGGCGATATTCATTGTGATGAATATCATTTGTTCTTTTTTTTTCCTTTCAAAGGATCAATTGTGTTTCAGAAGAGGGGCTCTTGATCAGCACATATGTAAGCCTAATTTTCGATTTAGAGTATATCCAAACTATTTATTGCTTAATAGATGTTTTTCTCCATTGACTGAAGAACAAGCCTCTGTCTAATGTACATTAAGCATGGAACAAGAACTCTGGATACAGATTGAAGCCCTGTTCTGCTTGGCTGCTGAGTTGGGAAACACAGCACAATTTTTATGCCAGCTCATTTTCTGCTGGCTCCCATACTGGATGATGTCTCTTTTGTGCTGCCATGCAGAACAGTCCTTACATGGACATATGGGATGTCCTGGTATAAAGCATGAATGTTCCCTCACTAGGGATTAGCGGGGTGAAAGGAGATTGTCCAGAAATTTTTCAGAATTTATATAGTAACTGAGTGTTGATCCATTGATTGTGACAGGAATTGACAGAGCATCTTATCACCCAAGCTTGAAATTGTGGAATGAACACCAGGTGGAAAGAGGGTGGGCAGAAAGAGTCTGGTGAGTGTTAAAGCCATAGTCCTAAATGAAACCCAGAGCATCCCTTAGTCCACGGGTGTCAAATACGTGGCATCACATTGCTGTCACGTGACGTATTGTGATGTTTTCCCCCTTTGCGGAGCTGGGGTGGGTGTGGCCTACGCGTGACGCATCTGGCCCGCGAGCCGCTAGTTTGACACCCTTGCTAGTACATCAGTAAATGTACCCAAATGAGCTGCTGAGAGAATGTCTGAGGCAGTAGCAGACATGGGAGAAAGGCCATGGCAAGACAAGACTCTGCATGGGATGTATCATTGACAGGGGTGGCTGACATTGGGGAATCCTACCAATGGCTGGAAAGGGCTTGACTAAAAGGCAGCAATGAAGCACTGATCTTAGCAGCACAAAAACAGGCAGCAAACACCAAATATATAAAACCAGGGGTCTTTCACACTAGATAAGACTATGCAGAGGCCTCAGACCGGGGGTGAAATCCAGCAGGTCCTGACAGGCTCTGGAGAACCAGTAGTGGAAATTTTGAGTAGTTTAGAGAACCGGTGGTCCCAGTAGGGTGGGAATGGAGATTTTGCAGTATCCTTCCCCTACCACGCCCACTAAGCCACGCCCACAGAACCGGTAGTTAAAAAAAATTGGATTTCACCACTGCCTCAGACAGTTCAACGCATAGCAGCAGGGTATAAGATGCAGGCAGGAACAGCATACACTGAATGGCACAACCAAGTAGCTGGCTTCATGTACAGGAACATTTGCACAATGTATGGACTAGATCCTCCCAAGCCCAGATGGGAGATTCCACAGAAAGTCATGGAGAACAAGAGGGCTAAGATCCTATGGGACTCCCAGAAGAGTGCAATGCTAGAAATAGCTAAGATACCGTGCAGAACTCTCAAACTTCCAGATCTGAGACTGAGGATGACACAAACAACCCATAGGGGTAAGAAAGGATTTTTGTTATATATTCTTCCATTCAGTTATATCTGATTCTTGAAGATTGCCTGCAGTTTCCTTGGCGATATTTTCAGAAATTGTTTGAAAACATTTTTTTTTTATATTTCTCTCACTCACAGACCCACACACAATAGGAATTCCATGTACAGAATAATAACAGAGTAGGAATATATAGAGAAAGAAGTAACAGAATGTCTGCATTTAGAAAGTCTGCACTCCATTCGTTCCATATCACGTTTATTTAAAAACCTGTAGAGAAAGCTCTAAAGAGTCTCAGATGATCAGAAGAGGTCATATTTGGAAGAGAGCTGAGAAAGGGACGTAGCCAGCCATGATGCAAGGCCCACAATATAAAGGGCATTTAGTTATAGTTGCGCATAGATTCACAGTCACTGATATTTGGTCCTGACATGTCAGAATATATAAACCACAAATTGCAATGCCCAGCATTTTTTTTAAAAAAAAATTGGAATGGGCTGCATACTAAAAATAAGCCTCGATGCCAAGAAAAATAGAGCACAATAGATTACATTTCTCCAGTCTGACCAATCCCAGCTCTGCTGTAGTCTAAGGCCTTCATGTCTCTGCTTATTAGACTGCCAAACACAATGGAAACACCTTTTCTTTTAGTTAATGAATATTAATTGTTGCGGCAAAAAATGGAGGTGAATGTGATACTCTAGCTTGGGCTAGAAGATGAGGATACTCCATCATAGTCAAGAGTCTTGCCAGAGACACTCAGTATGATGCCGCCAGGGAGCCCTGAGCTCAGAGCACTTGATGGCACTAGTGAAGGAAAATGGAGATAAAATCTTGATAGCACTCGGGGGCCTTCCATTTGGCACATTATGCCTCTATCCAGCCTTTCTGTTAAGAAGAATTTTTTTTTAACTTTGCAATGCCTATATTGAGCTGCTAGGGTGATGACAAGCATTTGGGTGAAAAGCAAAAATACCACTTGTCCTTGTTTTGTTGTGTTTTTGATAATGCTTGATTTCCAGACAACACATATTCCTGACATTTCTCCCCTCCTCTCCCTGCAACCCCCAGCGTTGGATGAGTCCTGCTTTAAAGAAGAAACAAGCAGACTAAAATCTTTTCTTTTAAAAAAAATATCTCATAACAGAGCAAGATAGATAAAGAATTTCTTCCTGCCTTCTAAATTTTGAAATGTTTCTTTTGCCAGGAGAATGAGCATGTGCTGGCAGTTAACTACTTTACCCAAGTGGTGCATGGAATCTGATTTCCAAAGAGGGCAAAATATAGAGGCCGTGATTTATTGATTGATTTTATTTATTTTTATCCTGTTTTTATAAATAACTCAAGCTGGTGAAGCCCCAAATACTCCTTTCTCTTCCTATTTTCCCCACAACAACAACTCTGTGAGGTGGGTTGGACTGAGAGAGAGTGACTGGCTCAAAGTCACCCAGCTGCCTCTCATGACTAAGGCAGAACTAGAATTCATGGACTCCTGGTTTTTACTTTGGTGCTTGTGGGAAGTCAGCAGGTAAGGTTGCCAATTGTGACAGTGGGACACTGCAACTGTTGGAAATCTGGGCCGGTTGCCAAGGGCCTGGATTGCAATCATGTGACTGCAGAGGTGCTGCACCGTCCGGAATTTAGTGGGTCAATTGTAACTACCACTCATTCAGTACTATCAGAAATTTGAAGGGTCACTAAATGAGTGGTTGTTAAACATGGACCACCTGTATACATTTTGAGACTCAGTGAATATAGTATTCAATATAGTATTCATTCAGTAGATAGCAGTCCACATTGTATGGTTTTACATATCAGGACATAGTAAAAATCATCTGGTCCTTAGCAGTTCTTAAAAGTAGGTAAATACAATCTCAGCTGAACAACAACACATGGCATATTATATCATGTCATCATTTATTTTACAAACAGAAAGCGAAAATGGAGAAGCCATGTGTGAAATTAATAAGGCAGCAAACAAACCTAATACTCCTTTTTCCTCCTATTTTTCCCATAACAACAACCCTGTGAGGTGGGCTGGGCTGAGAGAAAGTGACTGGCTTAAGTCACCTGGCCAACTTTCATGCCTGAGGTAGGACTAGAACTCTTGGTTTACTGTCTGGTGCTTTAACCATTTAAACCAAACTGCCTCTCAATTTTATGATTTCCCACTCTCTTCTACAACTCTGAACTCTTAGTGGTGTCCTATACAGGGTTTAATCAGGTCCACTACAGTTATTTTTTTAAAAATGATACTGTACAATAGTCATGTCAGTTTCATTCTTTTATTTCTTTCTTAATGTCTTTTCACATCATTGAAATCACATTTGATTTTCATGGAGTTGTCTATTGCATCTCCAATAGTCCTCTAACCAGGGTACATACAATGTTTAGGATGTTTTTGCCGTAGTGTGCAGTAGCCTAGTTACACTGAGCTACATTTGTAATTTAATCGTTAATTCACCTGCTTATTAAGGGCTTTTCTCTATCTCTTGTATTTGATCCACCCTTATAATTTGCCCTTCCTATATAAACAAACCTGACCATCAGCCCACCTTTGATTTTAAATCATTTATTATCAGGTTGACAAAGCTCCATCTTAATGACTGAGCCCAGTGTTTATTCTCTCCTTTCTAACTTTCTGAGACCTTTTCGTTTAGTACTATTCTCTGCTTGTGTTCATTAACCAGTTTCCCACCTATGTGAAGTTTTGTGTCTTCTTTCATGATTGCTGAGTTTGCTCAGAGCCTTAGTTAAAAGCCCTTTTGAATGTTCAAATAAACAGTAGACCATCCTTATCTACATGCTGGATAGTGGTTAGAGTATTCAGATTCAACAACTCCTACCTCTTAAGAGCATGCAAAAGTACTTTGGAGCAGTTACACTCATTCAATCTACCATGTCTAGGCCTACAGGTGTCTCAGAGAGTGGAGTTCAAAATCAAGCTAATTGTCTGGTTTTCCTATTTCTGCTAGGAAAATAAGAAGTTATTCTTTTCTCTGCTCAAACTGGAGAGATCCTGCCTAGATCTTCTAAAGGAAAGTTGCAATAATTTTTTTAAAAAATGATATTCTCAAAGAATGCAATGTTTTGTGAGAAAGAGCAGCCTGCAGTTTCCTGAATTCTCTGGATGCCTTCTGGAAATTAGTGTAAATTGGATACTTACCAGTCCTCTGGCCTTTATTCCAGACATGAGCCAAGTTTTGATTATGAAACAAGCAATTTAAAATCAACAAATCAAGAAACCTGAGAACAGAAAGAGGTGATTTATTTTTTTTATCTTCCATTGATCAATAAGGTTTAGAATTCAATTGTTGTCACTAAGACACCCAAAGTATCAATTCAGAGAGAGGTTTGGTGTTTGTCCTCCACCTCTAGTAGTAATTGACCTCTCTAATTTTATTTATTGATTTCTATAGCTGCCACCTCTGCAAAGGGCTCTGGACAGCTCACAATTCAAAATTCTCTTCATCATCTAACAAACATTAAAAAGTCTTTATTTTCCTTCCATTGCGGGGTGGGTGCAACATGTTGATATGACTTGGTGTCAGTAGTGGGTTTCAATTTAGTTTGCTACTGGTTCACTTGTCCATGTGTACACTTGCACACGCTCGCAACACTTCTGTGCATGCACAGAAGCTTCTGTGCATGCACAGAAGCATCCAGGCGGGTGGGTGGAGCCTCCTACCGCCACCGCTACTGATTCGCCCGATCCGGGGCGAACCAGTAGCAACCCACCACTGCTTGGTGTGGTTTCAGGTTGTTTTTTTTTTTATAATTTATGAAATTGTTTCATTGTTTTAGAGATTTCTTTATGACAATGTGATTTTATGCTAGGTTTTTTTTCCTGCTTCTAAAAGGCATATATTCTTTCCAGAGATCAAATTCCCCTTTGCCTCCAGTTTGCATCACCACACTTTGATATCTGAATAAACACTTTCCTGTTACAATTCTAGGTCTTCTGGACTCCAAATCCTTACTCATTTTATTATTTAAAACTGCTGAGTCCCTTGCTCCAGAAAGCTAAATCTTATTACCCTCATTGACTCCTATTATGCCCCTTGAAATTTGCCTGCTTGTTGCAATATCCTTATGTTTGGCCCCCAATCTCTAAAGAGTTTCTCAGAGCCATCCATATCCTTATTCACCAGTCTTCCTGAGTCTGCTCTCTATCCGTGTTATGTAGCTGCCATTTTTCCCCTCTTGCTTTTATTTTTTATTCATTTTGTAGATTTGTATTCCACCTTTATTACTTTATAAGTAACTCAAGGCAGCAACAATACCTAATGCTCCTCCCTCCTCCTAATTTCCCCACAGTGACAACTCCTCTGAGAGGTAGGCTGAGCTGAGGAATGGCTGGCCTAAAGTCACTCAGTGGCTTTCATACCTAAAACAGAAGAAAAACTCACCATCTCTTGATTTCTAGACCAGCACCTCAATGGTGGGTTTCAAATTTTTTTACTACCGATTCTGTGGGTGTGGCTTGGTGGGTGTGGCATGGCTTGGTGGGCGTGCCTTGGTGGGCATGGCAGGGGAAGGATACTGTAAAATCTCCATTCCCACCCCACTCCAGGGGAAGGTTACTGCAAAATCCCCATTTCCTCCCAATCAGCTGGAACTCGGGAGGCAGAGAATAGATGGGGGCGGGGCCAATCAGGGATGGTATTTACCATTGGTTCCTTAAAACATTTTTAAAAATCATTTGAAGACTTTAAAGATCAACCATGGCAGGCAAAGCCCTCATTTCTGTGGCAACTGCTTCCTTTTGTGTAGCAAAATTTCTTTTCCCAGACCATGAGTTATGTTCTAAGATTCAGGTCCAAATAAAGGCAAAATCCCACGGTGAGGCACACTGGAAAAACAGCCAACTTTTATCTGGTTTCGTGTCAAAATCATGGGAAAATGTGGCATATAAATCTGCCAGATTTTACACAATGCTGGGCTAGGATCACACAGGAAAAAGGAGATTCTAACAACCTTCAGATAAACCTGATCTTAATTTTTCAGGCACAGAAACAAACAGGTCTTGCAAGTTTTGGACTTTTCTTAGATCAGGCCTCAATGTTCCATTCATACTGATTTCTTTCTCTTTTCTGCCTAAACTATTTTTTTTTAAAGTTGGCTACATTATGGGCAAACCTATCAGGAATTTGACAGCAAAGCCAAGATCTGCTTGGAACCTGTTCATCTCACAACTCTAAATCTAAATATCATTGTTGCATTTTTACTTTCTCACTGTTTCTTTCTCCTTGTGTGCAGAAAAAACATTTTTCTCAGAACATGTCCTAAAAATGGTTGTGAGAAAATGCCTCTTCTGAAATGGTTTAAAACAAATGCTCTCATGGGCATCTTTTTGATGTCTGCAAAGCCCTCAGCACACCAGTTTAAACATGTTAGAAACTCTGCTTCAGGGAGTCTATCTTCACTGTAAACTGGACTCTTTCATGTCAAGCAAGAATTCATATGTAAGTCCTGTGTTCAGACAACTGGTTGGAGGGGCTAGGCCACACTATTTGGTGGGATCCTGAAAAGGATCTTGGCAAACACCCCAAACAGTCATTGTTGAGTTCTCCATGATTTGCTTAGATATCCAGATGAGAGCTCAAGGGGCAGATAAACTTAGTAAAGTCAACCCTCTGATTTTTAGTCCTAGTAAATTTTGCACTGGAAGCCTGTATATTTGGCTAGAAGGCTGAAGCCTGCAATCCCAACACATCTGGAGGGTTGGATGAGGGAAGGCTGGCCTCAAATTAGAGCAGTGGGAGGTCTCAGCCCAGATGTTAAGATGTGCCAATATGAAAGGAACGTATTACTTCAGGAAAAATGCAGATTTGCATAATATGTGCATGGACGTAGATATAAAATAAGAAAGAACTACTCTAGGTTTAATGCAACATAATTTAGGGTGACTTCCGTAGTTCATACTGAATGTCATTGAGGTGCAAGCTAAGGGCCTATTTTGCTCTTTATTTTGCTCGTTGTATAAACTGGACTTGAATTGGATCATCTTTCAGGACATATTCAAACAGAAGTTGTAGTCATCCTATTCAAAAAATCAGTTATTCCACTAGATCATGGTTTCCCCAGCTGGTTGGGAAATTCTGGGAGTTGACGTCTACAAGTCTACACATCTACAAGTCTAAAAAGTTGCCAGGGTTTGGAAACCTTGCACTAGATATACAGCAATGTTTGTGTCTAACTATCCACCTGTTTTTCCCCACTTTCTTTTTTCTCTTGACAAATAGAGGGAGGGGCAGAGCGGTGTCATCATCTCATAAAATCTCCAAACAGCTTTTGCTTTACTTTGCAGCAGGGGTGAAATTCAAAAATTTTCCCTATTTTTCCTGTTCTGTGGGCGTGGCTTGATGGGTGTGGCAGGGGAAGGATATTGCAAAATCTCCTTCCCACCCCACTCTGGGGCCAGCCAGAGGTGGTATTTGCCAGTTCTCTGAACTACTCAAAATTTCCACTACCAGTTCTCCAGAACCTGTTAGAACCTGCTGGATTTCACCCCTACTTCGCAGGCTATAACACTTTCCAATGTCTGCACAACATTCTTAGACAAAATCTTTATCGGTAAATTCAGTAGGCTTATGTTTATGGTCGTCACCATTCTCTCTCCATTTTGATTTTTTTTTTTTTTGGAAGGCTAAAATAATAAATTGTTAGCTTTAAGATATCTGTCTAATGTGACTCTTCTGAAGGCGAGACTAGCAAACCACAGTCCAAACCTTATTGAGCTAATTTGTATTATATACAATGGTATTTTTGTATATTAAGGGGATGTTTCTAAAGCACATCCAGTAAACTCCAAACGCTTTTAGGATCACCCCAAGCTCTCCTGACTTGCTGGTGATTTCCGGTAACTTCACATTACATTTAAGTGACTCTAAGGGATGAGAATTTGGGAAAATGATAGTGGGAACAAAGGAGATTAGTATATCCAGATGGGTTTCTTGTGGGCCAGTTCACATTTTGCTGTGATCACTCTTATTTCCTCAATTTGTCCTACCCACATATGGGCCATTCTATCTTTTACAATACCCACATGTAGGTTTCTGCTGGGATTTAAGAGGAATGATATATCCAGTTCCCACACACCAATGTATAATGTTTCAGCTTTTCCAGATGCCCAGTATTCTTGTTGGTTTTGTTAGCTGGGAGACTAGTGGAGAGATTTTTTGATGTAGTTATAAGGACAAACGAGGGGGAGCTGTCACCTATAAAGATATTTTGAATGAGAAAGGAGAATTAAAATTTACTCCTCTCTCTTAGCTGGAGACTATGATGTTCAATGTGGAAGTTGAACAGGTGCCACTGGTTTGCAACTGTGCTGTGGTAATTTTGATCACGCAATCATCCTGTGAGGTAACAGTAGGTTAGATTGAAAGTCACTTTTTGGCTGAGGAGCCACTTAGTTCAGGAGCCATGAAGAAATGAGAGAGGTTTTCTAAATACTTCATAAATCTTCTGAGAAGTGTGCTAAGAAAGGAGGCACAGTAGCATCTAATTATGTCAAAGGAGAACAAAGACTCAAGAGTTATTTTACCTTCCGGCTTTTGTTATACAAGAAGTCACTCACAATCAGAAAGACTGGAGACTCTGAAAATGTTTGGGGTGATGACGGATGAGGTAAAGTATGCTGTGAAAGACTTTCAGCTTTAAAATGTTTTATGCTTTAAAAGACATCATGAAGAATAGCTGCATTCCAGAGCAGCAACGGATTTGGAATGCCTTAGACAGCAATGATAAATGGAAGACACTCTATTTGTGTGCATCTGCACACAACGGAGGAACATACAGGCGTGTTTGGTATGTGCGCACAAGCAGGTGTTTCAGTTTGGTTTCTTTTGTATCAAAACAGCTTATTTTCCACTAGGAACATGGAAGATTGATTCCTTCCATATTATTTGCCACTGGGAAACCGAGCAAAAGATTCAAAAAACAGCTCACATGAATACAATGCATCCCAGCAGGACTACTCAAAAGTGTTTAACACCGATTGCTTGTTGAGAGAACATGAAACCATGGGCTAGAGTGTATATGTGCAAATGACAGGCCTTGGGGTCCATGAGGTCCACATAGGTGCCCAAGGAACTCTCAGCCCCAAAGCCCCCACGGATGGAAGGAAAGGGATATTGGGAAAAGAGTCCCATGCCTATCTTCCTCCCCAAATAGTTGGGCTGCTCCCAGCCTGCCAGACAGCTGTTTGTCCAGTGGAGGAGATGGGGATCTCTTCCTGCTGAATCAGTAAGTAACAGAGTTGGAAGGGACCTTGGAGGTCATCTAGTCCAACCCCCTGCTCACGCAGGAGACCTATACTAGGGATTCAAACTGCCAAACTGCCGATCTTTCTGATGGACAAGCTTGGTGTCTTAGCCACTGAGTCACCTAGCCAGGCAGAGGGAGATCTTACCTTTTCCTCCACTGGCAGGAAGATGCTTTGAAAGCTAAGCCATACTGGTTGTCACTGACAAAATTCCTGATTGTCAATTCAAAACGCACCATTCAAAATGCACTGAAGATGACTCCTCGAATGGTGACAAAACATTTGCAACCAAATTGCCAAGCTCGGAGCTCAAACCAACAGCCTAAGATTCTTGTTTCCCAGAGAATCTCATTGTATTGGGAAGGGAGATTTGAATGTCTGTTTTGCTGCAAGGCTGAGATGAAGAATAGAGTGGAAACTTCCTTTCCGCCTTCCGCCTTCTCCTTCCCTTCCCTTTCCTTCCCTTCCCTTCCCTTCCCTTCCCTTCCCTTCCCTTCCCTTCCCTTCCCTTCCCTTCCCTTCCCTTCCCTTCCCTTCCCTTCCCTGACAAAAATGTCAGAAAATCTCATGTATATTTTTGATCAACTTCCCTCCGTCCGGACCCTAAACTTAATCTTAATATTGTTATATTCTTCTCCTTCTCCTCCTTTCTTTATACTACTTTATTAAGATGTTTTATATATTGTACACTACTCAGTCTCCTTCTCGATTGGGGTGGATAGTAAAATGTATAATTAAATAAATGCCAAGTATACATTTGAGGGTTTTTTTTGTTCTTGAGTTTGGAAAAGTTGCACAGAAATAAATGAAAATAGTACTTAGAGCTGTGGTGTAGAAAATAGTTTGAAGTGAGGGCAGAAGCCATGTATACTGTTTAAAAATAAATTAAGAAGTAGAAAATACATAAATTTATGATATGAAAGGCAGTATATTAGAATTTTTTTATTTGGACTTAATGACATCCATTTAGAAACAAGGATGAAAATAACAAGATACTCTTGGGACTCACTTCAAGCAGATTTAAAGCTGTTTTCCACTGCAGTCTGTTTTGTTCACTTCTTTGCATTCTAAAGAAGACAGCATATTATTACTTGGCAGTTAATAAACAAAAATAAGAAAATTATGCTGAGGGAAAAAGAGGGAGAGTTCAGGAAAAGGGCCTTTAAGCCATAATTGAATGTCACTTTCTGAATTTTTATCCAAAGAGTCTACCTGGAGAAGAAAATTTATTGATTATCTTTAATTGATTAGACCACTCAGTCTCCTCTCTATCAGCAGCTATTATTAGAGCAAAACAATTGAAATGTCCTGCATGGATTGTACAATCTAATCTATTGAAAGATGAGTCCTATATAAATCAGTGAGGCTCATTGCCAAGAAACTGGGCATAGAAGTATCGTAGTGAGTTAGGTGCTTGCTTATTTATTTCAAATATAATCAAAAATATTTGGTTCAACTTTAGGTCACTTCTATCTTGCTTTGAGCCAGAAATTCCAGATGTCATCATGAACTGAAATATAATTTGGAAATGATAGCAGCAAAACATAACCAAATGAAAGATCACAAGTGCTGCACAATTTCCTGAACATCAGCCAAGCCAATAAAATGTGGGATTATGCAAATTGTGTTGACATTCCTCATTTCATCTGGAATCTTCAGGCTGATGAGTTGGTGGTCACAAAATAATTATACATAAGAAAGCTTACTCAGTATGCATAGCCAAAAAATGATGTTCGAATGTTAATGTTTCCTTCTCTCTCGTTACCTTCTTCATGGTCAGTATAATTTACAATCCCAATGTCATTAAAAGAATATACTACTGGAAATAAGAACGGCTCGAAAGGCGATCACCAGAGATTTGCAGTCTGGCAATCACATTTTAGTAAACTCCCTTGAAAAGGTTAACAAGTTGCAGCTGAGAAAAACCCGGAATGAAGCTGCCTTCAAAATTGTTTGGTAGGTTTTTAGCATGTCTAACCTACTCATTCGTTCCCCCCAATTTGAGATCAAAGCTAAACCACACATTCAGTTCACATTCTTAGACACTACCTTTTGACAGTACATCATGGTGAAATCAGATTTTTGAACTTTTCTTTACATTAGTAAGCCACCCCACCTCTCTGTAATATTAGCAATTCCAAGGGAAGAGTATTTATTCATAAGTTTCTGAGCTCAATTTAAGTTCTACATTTTAATGGTAATGTCCCATAAGATCTGGTATCATTCTAGGGTTCTCTGTGTGTGTAAATGTCCAAATTGGTCCTTAAGAGTACCTTCATCATAACATGATACATTTGGAGAGAGATGTAATATTTTGGAATGGTTTCTTGTGTTTTACAATTGAGCTGAAAAAACCCTCCCTCCCTCCCTTCCTTCTTCGCTTTTATTGAAAATTTGCTTGATAGCAACAAACTATTCTTGGGGAAGGAGAGGGGGAAATACTTCCTTTCCATTTCCAGTAGTCGGAACTGTGTTAGTGATAGCTACACCATATAAAAGGAGCCCACACAGCATCAAAGATTTCATCATGGGTTTCCATGGAGGTGACAGAAGTGGCAAGTGATCATAAATGCATGATAACATCTTCACGCAAATGTCATAGTTTACATAGATATACAATCAGAGGTGGGTTTCATCAGGTTCTGACCAGTTCTGGAGAACCGGTAGTGGAAATTTTGAGTAGTTCGGAGAACTGGTAGTAAAAATTCTGACTGGCCCCACTGCCATCTGTTCTCTGCCTCCCAAGTCCCAGCTGATCGGTAGGAAATGGGGATTTTGCAGTAACCTTCCCCTGGAGTGGGGTGGGAATGGAGATTTTACAGTATCCTTTCCCTGCAATGCCCACCAAGCCACACCCACCAAGCCATGCCACGCCCACCAAGCCACACCCACAGAACTGGTAGTAAAAATTTTTGAAACCCACCACTGTATACAATGGTAGGTATTTGTTAGGATGACATCATTTTCTGAGTTTGTGTGCATGGAGAGCGGAAGCCGGAACTGGACTTGGCTAAATGTGAGATGAGGCCAGGCTGTCAGAGGAGCCTGGAAGAGCCATCGCTGGTGTCAGCTGGTATAGTCTAGTTCACCCCTCTCACAATGCACCAAGGCTGGCGTGCAAGCACTGAACAGAATGAACTAGCGATTTAGGTCATCAGGATTGCATTGTGTGTCTAGCATGTACATTTCCCTGACATTTCATGCCATATGCTAAATAAATAAATAAATAAATCATTTTATGGATGTCATCAATTTGGAGCCTTTGCGGTTTGTTATGGACACTCTTCAATGTCACTGCCTCGGCCCAAGATGGATGATGGATGCCATATTCCAGGCCATCTGTAGGACTCCTTTGCTCTTCTTTTTCTTCCAGCAGGAAATAAGGTAATAGCTCAGAGTTGATGGCATCTAGAATTGATTGATTGATTGATTGAATTTTGCTGCTGCAGAACTCCAAACAGACTCTGGGTAGGAGGACAATGAAAGAACCTTTGTTTGATCCAGCAAAACATTTTTTTAAAAAAAATTCACATAAATATAGTTAAATAAATGCCTTTAAAGAGCACCATATTTTTATGATATTTAGTATTCAAGACATTGTTTTTCTGGTCACTTCCTATAGTGCAGTAGCACTATCAGGTTGCTATCTATTACGTGCAGAAAATAAGTGAATAATTCTTTTTTTTCCCAAAAAAATGCTTTTCATTTTTCTGCTAAATGCATGATACTCAGCTTCAGGCATCTCTGCTGAATAACCGTATTATTATTCATTTGAAAAGTTATGGATCACACTTTTCATATATCTTATATTTTTTGACTCCAGATGAAACAGGCTTGCCCTATTTCACCCATTTTGTGTTGAGCGTTACAGTCAGAAAATATGGACATTTCCCCTGTATAAAACACCTCAATTCTCATGGAAGTGCTTAAAATTCATCCTGCGTTATTTATCCAAATTTGTTTTCTGCACATAATAGATAGCAAAATGATAGTGCTATCACACTGTAGGAAGTGACCAGAAAAACAATGTCTTGAATACTAAATATCATAAAAATAATATCAAAAATAATGGAGCACCAGGGCAGGAATAGATTCATCCCAAAGAATAAAACTGCAAGTTAGATACGGTATTCAAATATGCAATTTACTTCCAAAAGAGCTATCATTAATACCCGAGCTATATTCAGACTGAATTGGGCCTTATTAAATATAGAATAGAAGGGCACACCATCCTTGCAGTCCTCGACTTCTTCTTGAACTGCAAACATTGTTCAAAACAAGCATCTATGCCCAGTCCAAATAGACACATTTATAATGCCAGTCCAATAATATATACAGTATATATTCCCAAACCCATGATTTCCTTAGATCCTAGATAGCCACTAACAAACTATTCAGAACCGGAAACAGAAAGAGCTGGATTCAGGTTTTCTGTTTATCTTGTTGGTAAACCACTCTTGTGGTACTTGCTGGGGGTTGGGGTGGGCACAAGGCTATAATCTTTAAGGGAAGCCAAAATCATTAGTCCAAAACCAAAAGGAAAACAGTTTTCCCTTCCAACAGAATGTTGAAATTGAAATTCTAATTCCCCAAAGACATTTTCCTCTGTGAGAGAGTTTCTCTCTCCCCCGCCATCCCTTTTCTACATCAGTGGCAAATTGCATTTCCGAACATTTCCATCTGTTGCAGTTGAAGTCCTAGAACATCAGGTCAGGGGTCTGATAGAGAATATATATAACAATTACTGTATTTTTTGGAGTATAAGACGCACCGGAGTATAAGACGCACCAGAGTATAAGGCACACCTACCTTTTTTGGTGAGGAAAAGAAGAAAAAGAAATCTCCCTCTGCCTCTGAGCAATTTTGCCTCGTTGCAGCAAACAGCAAACAACCTGCTTTACTTTCATTTTCATTTTCAGCATAGCTTGATTAGCACAAGGGGGAAAAAATCTGCTCCAGCTATTTACCTCTTTGCAGCAAGAAGCAGAACCCTGTGCAAAACAGCTGAGAGCAAATCAGCTGAGAGTCGGGAAACCATCCAATCAATTTGTGCTAATTAGGCTGTGCTGAAGCTGAAAGGAACAGTTTTTTCTTGCTGTTTGCTTGCAAGGAGGTAACTGCTGTGAGGCAGAGGCCAAGGGTGGGGGCCTGTGGATGGGTGGGGCTACATTCGGTGTATAAGACACACCTAAATTTTTACCCCCTTTTAGGGGGGGAAAGGTGCATCTTATACTCCGAAAAATACGGTATATTGCAGAACAGAATGAAGTTAGCAGAATTAACTTGTTTCATCTAACTCCTTTTGCCCTTTGGTATCTTACGATGTCAGACTCTGACTGGCTTTTCCCTCCATCCCTCTTTTTGAATTTTAGCTATTTTACACAACATTTTGGGCTAAAATGAGTTTTCACAGCTGGGTAATAAATTGAATCAATGGAAATATTGACATAGCACTGGGTATATCAGTCCAAACAGGTGTCCCTTTAATTACTCTCATTAAAAAGAAAACTTTTGACAACTTAAAACAGCAGCCCAGGATGGTGGCATTGGAGGTTGAAATGCTTCGTGATAGGTTATGATTCAATCAAACAATCAAAGACAAGTTCTTCCTGTAAATTACTGTGATATTGAGAGACATTGTGCTCAATAAATACAAAATAAGTTTCCAGAAATAAATCCAGAAATAAGTTTCTGAGAGTGTATTTTCACCAAATATCGCTCAAACTAGTAGCAGTCTAAAAAAATGCATTCTAAGTATGAGATTGCCATCCTGGTTAGGCTGAGGGAAACAGACCTGTACTTAGCCATGAACATCAAAAGCTGTGGAAAAAATAGCAGCCATCTTGGATTGAAAGACAAACAGAAGGCAACACTGAAAAAGAAACAGGAATTTCGGACTGAAACACAGCAGTTAATCCAAGACTTATGCGGCCATTCCTTAAATTCTATTTTTTTAAAAAAAATTAGGGTAGTTGTAGTTTGTTTTTCTTTTGAGAGAACTAAATGACATTTGCAGACTCAGTAGTTTCTCTCATGTTGGCAAATCTGGAAAAAAAAAAATCAAACCGAATAATGGAGGACTTTTGCACAAAGGGAATCTGCCCAAAGGTAGGATGGTAAATGAAAGATGTATAGGTGGTCCTTAACATACAACTGTAATGGAGCCTGTCCATTATAGTCGCATGTCAAGGGGGTTGCAAATCACTTGACCTGATTTTATTACCTTTTTTGTGGCAGATGTTAAGGGGAATGCAGGGATTGTTCAATGAATACCATGGTTGTTCAGTGAATCCATTGTTTGCTATGGTGCAGATTTGCCAAAAGCTGGAAGTTTCAGCAAAAGTTATCACAAAATGTGGTCACGTGACTGTGAGACACTGCAAATATCGACAGGATTCATTCAGGGTTGATCAACGGGACCAGAGGTTTAGTTTTCCAAGCTTTCGGACTCATGCTGGAGCCCATCCTCAGGGAACTTCTCTCTCGCCACACAGTTAAATATTTATACAGGCAGATCATAATCTGACATTGCAGGCATGACATGACCAACGTATATTTGAAAATTGGCTCTTAGGGATTATATCTCAAGGTATAGATCCTGCAGATGGCTATCCATAACCAATCAGAAATTTAATTTTATGGGACACTTCCCGTAATAATGCTGCAGTAGACTTACAGTTCATCGGTTGGAATTGCTGGTTTTAGAAAAGCTTTTGTCAGGAAGCTATCAAAAAGTACAAGTTGCAGTATTCTAAATCTTTAAAGCTTAGCTCAAAGAAGAGCTAATCTAAGTACCTACTTCAAGCTCCTTTCTAGAATGGGTGAAGTAATTGTCCCTTGGGGGAAAAAAAAAAAGAATCGGCTTTATAATTTCACTAAACCAACAATTTGGAGAATACATCCAGTTCTGTCTATCTTCAGTTCAGGGGTGAAATTTAGCAGGTTCTGACAGGTTCTGGAGAACCGGTAGCGGAAATTTTGAGTAGTTCAGAGAACCGGCAAATACCACCTCTGGCTGGCCCCAGGAGTGGGGTGGGAATGGAGATTTTGCAATATCTTTCCCCTGGAGTGGAGTGGAAATGGAGATTTTGCAGTATCCTTCCCCTGCCACTCCCACCAAGCCACACCACACCCAGCAAGCCATGCCCACAGAACCAGTAGTAAAAAAATTTGAATTTCACCACTGCTTCAGTTCCCTCTATCCCCCATGCTGTGTGACACAATGGTTAAATACAGAAGATTTAACTGAGTTTCTTATAGAAATATATTTGAAGAGCCCTGGAAATGGAGGACAGAGCCCATATATGATTTGAATGCCAGCTGTATAAGAAAGAGATCAACTCTTGGACTGCACATTAGATGAACACCCTGTTCATATCTTTACATTAAAACAACTCCTGTGAGGTCAGAATTACACATAACACAGCCCTTTATCTGAGCAAAACAGTACCATCGTGAACTGCATATGTGAATCTGACTGGAGTAAATTGTAGGAGTGACTCAGAAATATGATTTGCATTTTCTTTTGTTTATGCCGTTTTACTCTATTTGGTAACACATGGTTTTTACTATTCTGTATCTTATATTTTGTATTCAGATACAGCCTAATAGCCAATCAATAAAGTATTTTTATTATTGTTATTATTACCTCTCACTGTGTATCGCTGAGCAGCTAGAGGCATTCAGAGGAACCTCACCAAACAGGACAATATATGCAGAGGTGGGATTCACTTACCTTCCCTACTGGTTCGCAAATGTGAGTGCATGTCCATGCTCTTTGCTTGTGCATTACGTCTGGGCGGGTGGGCAGAGCCCCCCGCAGTCGCCACTACCGGTTCTCCCAAACCAGACAGAACCGGCTGAATCCCACCTCTGAATATATGCAGCTTCACTTATGGAGATGGAGCTTAATATTCAAAAGAGAACTGCCCTGAAGATTGTTTTGTGTAACAATTTATATGCTAACCATGTGTGTGCACTCTTGCTCCTTTCTACCTACAGTGATAGTTGGCTTTCCCTGTCGGGGGTTTTCACAGATTGGCATATAGTTTTATGTGGAGGCTTTTCCCCCCAGTAAGATCCCACACACATTCCAGAAAAGACGATGTTGGCATACTTTCATAGCTAAAAATATTATTTATATTATCTTACTGCAAATATAAATATATTAAACACCACTTGACATCCACATTTGTTATTGTCTTGACATCACAAAACCCCAAAGGGGAAACCAGTTATATTCCCTTGTAGTGTTGCCAAGCATTGATCTGTCTTTGATTTCCCATCTGTGTTCAATATGTCCAAACATATCAGCCTGTTAGGGATGCACTAGATAGTTGGGTGTACATCACCTGTTCTGTTTGGTAGGGCAGAAGCCAAAGGGGCCTAAATGGGGGGGTGGGGGGGGAAGCTTTAAACCAGAGCTATAAAATCTTCTGCGATAATAAGGAAGACAGAGCCTTTAACCCACAATCATTTGAAATACAGCCAAGCATCACATATGCACGATGTTCTCGAGATACAGAAGGGATATGAAGTCAGCAAAATGAACATCAGCCCCTGGTTTTGGTTATTCGAAAAGCAGGCTCAACTTTTTCGACATGAAAACATTGTACGAAGCAACGCTCGATCAAAAGTGCCACTTTGTTTTGATTGCATCTTACAAACGTGTGAAGTACAGCTTTACAAGAAGCCACAGCCTGAAACTCACCAGGCATTTTGTTAATGTGGTTGGGTTTAAGCCACAGCAGGGCTAACCCATACAGGACAATGACATGACAATTCTGTGGCTTGAGTGCACACAGGCAACTTGGATGACACCTGTCCTCAATCTGGTGTCTGTTGAATTGAGTGGATACCAAATCTCCTCTGTTAGCCACTACACTTATTTAACCTCTCCTCTGTGGTGACCCAGGGCTGGGCATGGAAGTAACACAGCTGGAATGAAGGCTTAACTCCCTTTTGTTGTCCAACTTTCCCCCAAAAGTCCCACCATTCACTGCAAGTCCAGGAGCAAAGCTCTAAACGTGCATCTCCAATAGTTCCTGGCTGCTATTAGTCCAGAGGACCAGCACAGTTCAGAGAATTTGGTCCTGGGTCCTCTTCCTTGTCACAGGAAGAGTTCACTGGGACTGCAGCACAACCCGGAACAGAACTTTGTCGCACATAGCCAGGCCAGGCAAGCAAGGCAAACAAGGGGGCAAGGCAAACAGGGCAAGGCACAGCAAAGTATCCAGACATCGGTAACAGCACATGAGGCTGTTCCCAACAAGCACCCCTCCCAACAGCAGCTCTTTAAATTTCATTCCCCAGGTGAGCCTTGTGAAGAGGGGCAGGGCCCCCTCCTCCTGAGTCATCGGGTCACCCTGCACTGATCCTGCCTCCTCTCCATTTGGGAGGGGGGAAGGCTCATCGCAAGAGCTCCATCTCTCCTCTGCTCTGCTGCCGGCTCTCTCCTTCTCCCTCACTTAGTCATCCTGCACCCTCTCTCCTTCGCTGGCGATCCTTCCCAGGTCTGAGGGACCCAGGACTTCCTTGTCCTGCTCCTCCAGTTATTCCTCCGGGGCCAGAGAGGCTGTGCCATCTTCCTCCATTGGCCCTAGCTCTGTCTCGTCCTCTTCCTCAGACCCAAGCTCCGATGGGGCCATGACATCTCTATCTCCTGTTACTCATGGAGATGAATAATCCAACACGGCCTCTCTATATAAATATACTCGTATAGAACAAGGACTTACTCTCCATCAACAGAGATTGGAGATGGACTGGATGTTTCTCTCAGGTCCAGCTGCCACCAATCACCTGCAAGGTAAAAGATGGCTTCCAGGTCTGACACTGCTTCTACCAGCACTTAGAGTAGCAGGACAACTCAGTGGTAAAATCTTTCTCAGATTGCACTCAATTGCTGAGATGTGTCCATAGCCTTTTTCTGCCCCCCTCCCCCCCCCAATTTCCCAATCTAATCAACAACCCTGTGATTTCTGCCACCTAAGGTATGCCCATGCTAAGCATCTGAGATGCTTAGATGGCAGTGGCAAAATTGGTTTGGTGCCGTTACCTAATTTTTTTTGCTGTCTATGCCAACAGAACACAATATGGTTGACTACCCAACATATGAATTTTCTATCACTAAACTAGCTCCTTCTTACAGCTCAGCAGTACAGTCTACAGGTAAAAGGTAAAAGAACTAGAAAATGGTAATAGGCCTGTCACATATGTCTGATGTTCTCTTTCCATATCCCATTCCCAACTTCCCAAAATGTTTACACTCTGTTGTTATTCACAGCTTTTTTCTTCGATGAGGTAAAATAAAGATGTAAAACTGAACCCTCTACATCTGCAGCTCCCTTGTATTCATGAGTGGGCCAACAAAGGCTTGATCAGCAGATGTTTAAAATGCACTATGCCCTAAATCCATTTCAGATAAGCTAGAAAAATTCCTGCCAGAAATTTGGGGAAATTGCTGTCAACGATCTGTTCCCCAGCTGGAGCTCCAGTGTCATGGATTTCAAGTGACATACCTCTCAGTCAATATACCAAAGGAGTATCATCTTAGGAAAGACAGCTCTTGATCTATCTATTAAACCAGATAGATCAAGAACTTGAGGTAACATCTCAGATCTCCTAAGAAATTACTTTATCAGTTTACCATTATCTGTCCCATCTTTTGCTGTTCAGATCCCCATGAGACAGGGAGAACTATAGCTGAACCTCTGTGACCAATCATGACCTTTTGCAAGAAGAAATCTTAGAACAGTGGAACTGTGCCAATACTCAATTAATCTTGACTGACCAAGCCTAGAACAGACTCTTCATCATCCAAAACCCAACGGATTACAAATGTGACTGGGGGCGGGGGAGGGGAGAGTCTAATAAGTCTAGTAAGAAAAATAATTATATTAAGCCTGCTACTTTCTCCAGCTATTGGCAGTATAAGTCAGTGTTGACTTGTTTTAAGGAATGGGATCTGCAAGCCATTTGCTCATACTCGGCACGCTGATACTATGACAAGCAGCTGCAGTTGCCGTTGGCCTCTCGCTAGGGCTTTCAAAGTCAACCCACCCACACATCTCTGGGGGAATCATACAGGACAAGCTGCTTGCGCTATGGGTTTTTTTTTTTTCCCCATTTCATATCCATTCTTGCAATTCAGCACATTCAATAAGCCACGTGGCCGTCTCTAACTTCCACTTCTCCCAGTGGATTGCGATGTGAGATACCTAATGAAAAGGCAGCCACTGTAGAGGGGGCTTCTCTTCTCAGCAGCTCAAGGGCCTTCAGATGGTTAAAAAACAAATCTGTTTTCTCAGAGTAAAAATATGCAGAGCTTTAACCAATAAAATTTATTGTGTTGTCACTAAGTAATGATAAATATTTCCAGAAATGGCATGATCCCCATATATTATAAAATCTTTTTTTTGTTGGAGGGATATCCTCAGGGATGCTGAAGGGAAGCTTGTGTTGATGCCAAGAAATTAGTATCACAGCTTTGTTTAATGAAAAGGTCAAGAAAGTACATGATGGCAGCTAGATTTCTTAAAGGCTCTGGCTCAGGGATCTTTCAAAACTCTTCAGTAGACGAACAAATAGGCTCCTTTAACCAGAGGTTGCCAGCTACATACATTTGAAGGGGGAGGGAAGGAAGCCATTTGTAAGTGTGGAGACGCTCTATTTCAAAATTGTAAATTATGTATTTGAAAGAAATAGATGGAAATGATTACACATATTCACATCCCTTTAGCAAGCTTCAATGGTCTGCCTTGCTTGCTTCTGATCATTTTGCTGTAGGAAATCACTTCGGACTCAAAGCATTTGCTCCCATGTTTACCATCCCCCCCCACGAAAATCAAATTGATATTCATTTATTTAGAATAAAACTATTTTGTGGAGCCAAGTCCTAGGCAATTATGCATAATGTTTCAACTTACATCAAGGGTGTCAAACTCAAGGCCCCGCAGGCCAGATCCAGCCCAGAGGGTGCTTAGATCTGGCCCGCAGGCCCGCCCTGGAAACAGCAAACCGGCCCTCGCAAGGTTCGTTTTCGCTGGCAGAGGGTTGCAGGAGGCTGTTGCAGCCAGAGGTGGGTTTCAGCAGGTTCTGACCAGTTCTGGAGAACCGGTAGCGGAAATTTTGAGTAGTTTGGAGAACTGGTAGTAAAAATTCTGACTGGCCCTGCCCCCATCTATTCTCCACCTCTCAAGTCCCAGCTGATTGAGAGGAAATTGAGATTTTGCAGTATCCTTCCCCTGGATTGGGGAGGGAATGGAGATTTTACAGTAGCCTTCCCCTGCCATGCCCACCAAGCCATGCCAACCAAGCCATGCCACGCCCACGAAGCCACACCCACAGAACCGGTAGTAAAATTTTTTGAAACCCACTACTGGTTGCAGCTGAAAACGGAGTTCGGGAGCCGGTTTTCACTGGCAGAGCACTCGGGCCACAGGTGCCCCTGACATGAGTGACATCAAGCCGGCCACGCCCACCCTGGCTCCCCAAACACAACCCTAATGAGGCCCTCAATGAAATTGAGTTTGACACCCCTGACTTACATGATGAATACTGCATTTTTACAGTATGTGTATCTTTTTTGTAATAAACTCAATGGAATTTATCCAACAGGCATAGAGAGGTTGGGGAACCTGTAGACCTCCCAATGTTAATAAATTGCAAATTCCATCATTACTTAGAGCTTTTTCTGGTTTTCCACCACGAGAGAGAGAGAGAGAGAGAGAGAGAGAGAGAGAGAGAGAGAGAGAGAGAGAGAGAGAGAGAGAGAGAGAGAGAGAGAGAGAGAGAGAGAGAGAGAGAGAGAGAGAGAGAGAGAGAGAGAACAAACAACAAAGCATTTGTCACAATATTGCTGTCCTTTTTGGATTTGTGTCAAGCTGTTGCAAGCAAATACTAAGATGCAAAGCTTCTCCCATGATATTAAGATACATATTTCTTTATTTTGACAAAATCATGGCTTGATGTGGGTATCCTGTCTACCTCTATAACGTAGGATGCAGTTTAAAATAGAAATAACTTATAGTGACCACTAATGGCCAGTCATATATTTCCAGGTCTTTTATTCCGTTTAATGATATCAACTAAAGAAATGGAGTGACATTTGCTGAAATATAATGTAGTTATTTTCAACTGCAATTTATTATTTTCTTTTCGAGAATCTTTTGATTATAAGAAGTGAGATATGATTTGTCCCGTTTGAGAAATCTCCGTTTGTGAAGAGCTGTAGAATACTTTTGAAAATCCACCATGCCATTTCCTTCACCACCTTATACATTTTCCTATTTGGCCCTTTTGTGGAGATTGTTACAGGTACTGTTTTCTTTCTTCTCCGCTGTGACTTCCTTCCCCCGTGTCATCAAAGCAGAAACTGCACTCAAGGAAAGAAGAAAAAGAAGAGGAGGAGTAAAGGTCTTCCCTTCTCTACTTGCAATGAAAAAGTCTGCAGGCACCACTGAATTTCTATTATTAAGAAAAAAACAAAACAAAACAGTTACCCAAACTTATCATTTCAGATATTGGAACACCCTCTGGAGAAATGGGTTACTTTTTATGTACACTGAGAGCCTATGCACCAAAGACAAATTCCTTGTGTGTCCAATCACACTTGGCCAATAAAGAATTATATCTATCTATCTATCTATCTATCTATCTATCTATCTATCTATCTATCTATCTATCTATCTATCTATCTATCTATCTATCTTAACCCAAACAGGTAGCATTCTAGGTATGCTAGGTATATCTTTCCAGGTAAAGCCAAGATAGATCCCCAAGTTCACTATTCCAGGCACAGTAATGGATTAAACCAGGCATGTTCAACCCTGGACAGGTGGCACTGGATAGCTAGTAATGCCCCACAAGATTGTAAACTTTTAATATTAAAAGGTAAAGGTTTCCCTGTCCAGTCATATCCGACTTTAGGGAATGGTGCTCATCTGCATTTCTTGGTCAAGGGAGCCAGTGTTGTGCAAAGACATTTTCTGTGGTCATGTGGCCAGTATAGCTATATGCCAAAGGTGCACAGAATTCTGTTACCTTCCTACTGAAGTGGTACTTATTTATCTACACACATATGCATGTTTACAAACTACCAGATGGACAGGAGCTGGGGCAGGAATGGGAGCTCACCCCATTGTTTAGCACTTGGGTCTCAAACCCTGGCTGCCAACTTTCCAGCTGACAAGCTCAGCATCTTTAACTGCTGAGCCATAGCGCCCCCTCGTTTAATATTATTTATACCATGTTTCCCTGAAAATAAGACCCTGTCTTATATTTTTTTGAACCCTGAAATAAGCGCTTGGCCTTATTGCCATGTACTCAAAAGCCCGATTGGGCTTATTATCAGGGTATGTCTTATTTTGGGGAAAACAGGGTACATACATATATACATTCATACGTGCATACATAGCAATAACAATAGCACTTAGACTTATATACCACTTTACAGTGCTTTTACAGCTCTCTCTAAGCACTTTACAGAGTCAGCCTATTGCCCCCAACAATCTGGGTCCTCATTTTACCGACCTGGAAAGGATGGAAGGCTGAGTCAACCTTGAGCCGGTAAGTCCCGAACTGCCAAACTGCTGGCAGCTGGTGATCAGCAGAAGTAGCTTGCAGTACTGCATTCTAACCACTGTGCCACCACGGCTCATATATTGTAATATGTGGTAGAAGACAATTCCTCTTCACTCGGTGTGGCCCAGGCAAGCCAAAATGTTGGACATGCCTTGAATTAGACACTTGAATCTTACTTCAAGCAACAATAAGGTTATATTCTCCATTCCACTGGAAGACATCAGGCCAATTGAGAGGGTGTACATAGCACACATTTTATTCTGTACTCCCACACCTTGTCATCCATTGCTTTCCAGCAACTCCCCTTTGACTGTGAGGCAACTACCTCATCTGCCTAATGGGAGAGCTGGCCCTATTTCTTTAGTCTGTTCTCTAATTACACAACAGTCAAAACTTTCCATTTGAAGGTATGTTGACTTACAAATGGTTTCATCTTTCTGAAGGGGCTTTAATTGCTCTGGTTAAATTGTTTTTGACAGTGGTTCACATTTCTTTCACATTTTTTTTCTTTTTCCTCATTGCCTATTTAGTGTTTGTGGCTCCGTTGTTGTATTTATTATTGTTGCCGTGCTGTTTTCCAAAATTTTACTGTATTAAATTGCTGGCTGGTTTAGCTCACACAACCATGCTGAAGAAAGAAAATACATCCCTATTTAGGAACACGCAAATAAATCAATATATCTGCTAAATCTGATCTGTGCTTTTCGTGATCTCTCTGCAACCCCTGAAAAGTTAAGAGATTAGTTGAACTGAATTCATGGAGTAAGGAAGTGGGAAGAGTGTCAAAGACTGCAAACATGCTGACCATTGCCTTTCCCCAGGGTGCCATTATTCCTCCAACACCTGAGCGCAATAATGGGTCGAGTCAACTGAGTCTGCTGTATCCAAACATTTTTCATTTCCTACATGGGGGAAAATTGTTGCAATAATTACAGCATAATAGTGGTCGTGAATCAAGGCCATCTATCACTGGACTCCAGAGTTTCTGGTTAGCTTTCTTGTTAGAAAGCAAGACTCAGTTAATACCTATAGAGAAATAGGAATGAAAGACCATGCTTCATTTAATAGTATCCTAATTGCCAAATCTCTCTAAATGATCTCTGGGAAGGACTAGAAAGGGCCAGAGCTGAAGCAAAAAAAAGACCTGAAGCCATAAGTTTCATTGCAAGAATGATGCAGAGATGTCAATGTCACTTTGTCAGAGTTTGTTGCAGCACACACAATCAGACAATTCAGCAGGATTCAAAACTTCTGTATATACATAATAAGGCACACAATACCCTTGTAGGTTTTTCCAACGTGATAGAGAGGAGAAGATAGTAGGTACAAACACAGGCCGAGCTCAGCAGAGGCAAGACTTCTCCTATATACAGAACACTTGAGCTAAGCCACACCCAGGCTCCTTGCTGTCTGAATCAGCAAACAGCCCCCATTGTCTGACCTTGTTGCCATGTCTCTGCCAAGTCATGAACTCTCATACACTGACACACCTCCTGCTGAGGAATTAGGGACTGTCAGTCCATTACCAGGTATGTACAGGCAGAAAGAAGTCCTAGGCTGCATCAACAGAAGATTACGGGAAGTGATAGTACTGCTCTATACTGCACTAGTGAGGCCACTTTGGAATACTGCATCCAGTTCTGGTTACTATAACACAAAAAAAGGGTGCTGAGACCCTGGAAAAGTGCAGAAAAGAGCAACAGAGGCGAAAAGGAGTCTGGAGGCTAAATCATATGACGAATGGCTAAGGGAATTAGGTATGTTTAGCCTAATGAAGAGAAGGCTGGGGAGAGGGGACCTTATAGCAATGTTGGGAAATTATCACAAGAGCTATCATAAAGAAGAGGGGATTGATTTATTCTCGATAGCATCTTAGGGCAATGGGTGGAAGCTCGACAGAGGAAGATCCAACCTGGAAATAAGGAGGAATTTTCTGACAGTGAGAATGAAAAATCAATGGAACAGCTTGCCTCCCAAAATTGTGGGTGCACCATCTCTGGAGGTTTTCAAGAAAAGACTGCACATTCAATTGTCTGGAATATTATAAGGACTCCTGACTTGGGCAGGGGGTTGGGGTAGAAGTCCTCCAAGTCCTCCTTTCCAGCCCCATGATTCTATGAAATTATTCAGAAAAAAAAACTCACTAGAAAAGGGGGTGAGAAATTCCTCTTCCAGTTTCCAAGATTCTGCATGTACCCCAAACATTAAAGATGCCTGATTGAAATAAACATAGGTCCTTGAACTTGACAAACTATGTGGGGCTTCATACTTGGTAAGGTTCAATAGCAGAGCCCCAGGGGGCCTCAGGTTCTAGCAACTCCTTGAGGTACTAATCATATAAAAAGGTAGTGTAAACTCTCACATTAGTCTAAACACAAATCTCCCTTAACTCCTTTTCCCAGCCCCAGGGAAAAATGGAAAGTCTCAATGCTGCCAATGCACACAGTTGCATTTCTCCACTATTGAGTTCTTTAATTCTCCCCCAAATGCTAATTGTGCCCTTGGTCAGCAGAGGTATGCTCCCAGCTTTTAAGCAAGCATTCTAAAGTAACCTTCCACAACCCAGTGTGCTCCAGATGTGTTAGGACTAGATAGAGTCTACCCACTCTCACAAAAATGCATTTGTATGAATGAATCCCTCCCAGACTGTAGCCTTGGCATAAAGCAGTAGACTAGCCAGGCAGGTGCTTGATTGAAACAAGGTTTCTTCAGTCAAACCCTGTTGAGCTGAAATAGATCTCTACCAGGGGAGTGCTGGCTTGATTGAAAAATATCCTTTTTCATGCCTCAAAAGAGCTTTATAGTTACACCTTTTTCTTCCAAGCAGGGATCTCCAGAGCAGTAAAAGGATGTTAGAGACCCTTTGGAATACATCAAAGGAAGTGGGTTTAGAGTTAACATTCCTTTGGTGAAGAGCTATTCCATCTGAAAACACATGTGCTATTTTGTTAAGCAGGGCATATTTGAATAGTCTTCTGTCTCACTGGCACCATCTTCCTTTAGGTTGAGCAACCAGTCTATACAAGTGCAGCAATTCGATGGGTTCCACCTAAGCAGACTAAGTTAAAGGAATTCTCTCTCTCTCTCTCTCTCTCTCTCTCTCTCTCTCTCTCTCTCTCTCTCTCTCTCCCTCCCTCCCTCCCTCCCTCCCTCTCTCTTTCTCTCCCTCCCTTCCTCCCTCCCTCCCTCCCTGTGTGTGTGTTTAACAATTTATATGTCTGCTTATTTTGTTCGACTTTGGGCAGTTTACAGCTCATTTAAAAGGCAACACAGAAAGTCACAAGAAAAATTTTAGAAACTAGAATGACAACAAAGCCATCTAGACCAATGGTCACCAACTGGTGGTCTGCAGACCACTGGTGGTCCATGAGAAAATTTTGGTGGTCCGCAGAAAAATTATTTGCATTTTTTTATATTGCACTAAATACTATTTATCTTTTTAAAATATTCATATTAGTGGTCCCGCGGGATTTAAAATTATGAATATAGTGGTCCCTGAGATCTGAAAGGTTGGCGACCCCTGATCTAGACGAGCTTTTCAATTTGGGTTCAGTGGAGCCCTAAGATTCTACAAGGACATTTTTTTTTTAATCCTACCTTTAAACTCAGGGTGGTGAACTTTCACAATACTCCTTCCTCCTCCTATTTTTCCCACAACAACAACCTGTGAGGTGGATTGGGCTGAGAGAAAGAGATGAGCCAAAGTCACCCAGTTGGCTTTCATGCCTAAGGTGGGACTAGAACTCACAGTCTCCTGGTTTCTAGGCCAGCACAACAATCATTACACCAGGGGTCTGCAACCGTAAACACGCAAAGAGCCATTTGAACGCATTTCCCACAGAAAAAAAAAAACGGGAGTCACAAAACCTGGCTGGGCATGACCAACTTGACGTCGCTCACTTCCACCCAGTCACATGACCTCCCCCTAGCCACGCCTATCCAGCCGGTCATTAGGGCAGAGAACCAGTTGTTAAAAAACACTGGGAACTACAAAACCCTTTTGACATCTCTCTCTCCCTCCCTCCCTCCCTCCCTCCCTCCCTCCCTCCCCTCTCTCCCCCCCTCTCTCTGTATCTCTCTATGTCTCTCTCTCTCCCCCTTACTCTGTATCTCTCTGTCTCTGCCCTGGCTGCTTCTCCATCTCCCCACCGTCATCCTTACCTTCTCAGGCCAGGCGAGGAGTGACTAGGAGGAAGGGTGAGGGACGGGGCCAGCCAGTGGTGGGATCACCCGACAGGGAGCCACAGCAGAGGGCCCAAAGAGCCTCATATGGCTCCGGAGCCGCAGGTTGCTGACACCCACACTACATCATACTGGTTCTCCAGCATGAATGACTGCAGGATTAACTGGAGACCATTCCCTGCTAGGGCCTAAAGAAAAAAAACAAAACCAACTCCTCACAAGGGATGGAAATGGGTCTTATCTTTTCCCCCATGGCCCCTAAGTAAAAACTCACTGGAAGGGACCAAGGAAGAAAAATTCTCCCTCAGGGGCAGGTTTTATTTCTCCCACAGGCTCTTGAAGAATGTTTTTTCCCCCTTAGTCCCAACCAAAAGCTCTCTGCAGAGACTAAATGAGGAAATATTCTTAGCAACGTATAGAGAGTTTTCCCTGGAAGAAAGCTCCCCCCACTGCCCTCTTAGTCACTAGTGTACAGTGGATGAGATTTCAAAATTGATTTGATTGCTTATTTATACCCTATGACTATCATTAAGTGTTGTACCTTATGATTCTTGACGAATGTATCTTTTCTTTTTATGTTTACCGAGAGCATATGCACCAAAGACAAATTCCTTGTGTGTCCAATCACACTTGGCCAATAAAGAATTCTATCTATCTATCTAAAAGCCCCACCCCCTGGGATTTTTTTCTTTTTCTTTTTTAGCAAACACCTTCTGTCATCTGAAAAAAAATGGAAAGTGATCTGTCCCCGTCCACACACACACACAAACACAGCCAGCCGAGGGTTAAGGAAGCACTTGGAACACACCCAGGTCTTTATCTCCAACTTGGCAGCGATATACACACCGTCTGCCAAGTGCTTTTATTTCCACAGAAAACAGAAAGATAATATACTCAGCGTACAAGAGTCCAACAGAATTAATATTCCTCTCAGCAGTTCCGGACGAGGCTTTAGTGACTATCCAAGGTTTATTTTTGTTCGTCACAGGGATCACTGGCCACCACCCTCTATTATATAGTCTCTGGGGTGTGGTCCAGTGACTCAGTTCTAATCCCTAGCACGCCTCCTGAGCTGTTGCAATCGTTTATCACGCCTTCGGAGGCGTGCGTCCAGGAATGATGTCTCTTCTTCACTCTCATCCAAGACACCTGTCTCCCTGCTAATCTCCTCTCCCTCGGCCAGCACCTGAGACAGTGCCAGAGGGGAGGGGCCTGGAGAGGGAGGCCTGGCTGACTCCTCTTCCTCATGCTCGGAGCTTTCTTCCTCCGATGGGACAGGCTCAGAAAGTCCCTAGTATATGCAATATGCTGAGGCCTGCACAAATACTTTATTATCTCATTGAGCCATACAGGTCAGGCTCCCCAGCTTCCTGGGATCTGGGAGAAGAATCAGGTTATTAAGGTTTCACCCAAATCTTTGGGGAAACTTGTTCCAGAGGGCAGGTACTGTGATAGAGAAGGCATATCTCCTCCCCCCGGGAGTCACATTGCTTCACAGAAGAGACCCAGAGTGTGCTTGGTCTTACTGGATCTAGTGGGATGAGCAGAGACAATTGAAGAGATGTGATCTCACCCATAACCTTCCTCTGTGCAATGTAAGACATTGGCAAAATTTATTTTTGAGAAGATAAACATTATCTTTTTAGTATGGATCTCCTAATAAAGAAGATTTTTTTTTAAGGAATGTGTTTCAGGAAGGACATTGGCAATTTAGAGGATGACCACAAGAGAGCATCCAAGATGAAAAGGCGCTTGGAAGGCAAAATTTATGGGGAAGAGTTCCATACGTTGAGTCTGGAGAAGACTGCAGGGAGACATGATGTTGCCTTCAAGTATATAAAAGACTGCCGTGTAGAAGATGGGGCAAGCCACTTTATTTTTCTTTGTGCTCCTTTTGGATATGCTATATTTTCCCTAAAGACTCTTGCCCTGTACCTCACTGCTGAGCTGACGTTCTATCTACCTATCCTTGACTGAGCACAACATTTGCTTACCTACATGCCTGTCCCTATCTTGCCTGCTGTGATTCAATTTCAAGTGTGTCTAGTCCCCTGACTTCTTCCATGAACTGATTTTATACATCTTGAGTTTGCCCTTGGATGGGGTCAGAATAATGAAAGATTTAGCAGTTGGTAGAGCAGTCGTGAAGGCCCTGGAAAACACATTCAGATGCCATGACCTATCTATATTTACAAAGATCAGAATTATGTAAGCCTTGGAATTCCCTGTGATGCTACAGAAGTGAAAGGTGGATTCTGAAGAAATAGCAAAGGAAGAGTACTGACTCATTTGAATTTTTGATGATGGAAAAATTCCTGAGAATTCTGTGGACAGTCAAGAAAACAAACTATTGAATAATCAAATCAATCCAGAGTTCTCACTAAAGGCACAAATGACCAGGGTCAAAATATTCTGCTTCAAACACATTAAGTGAAAACCTAGCTCTAATTTGGGGAAAGGTAGAAGGAGAGAGAAGAAGAGGATGACCAGCAGCAAGTTGGATAAACCCAACTGTAGGGAGACTGGGTGCCCTGATGGAAGACCTGAAGGATCAGGTTAGGAACAGATCATCATGGAGAAAATCTGTCTAAGTAGTCACTAAAAGTCAATTCTGACTTGATGGCACATAATCAATAGTACTTTAACAATGGTACAGTCATGGGCTGTGCACTGATGAAGTTCCCTAGGGCACAACATAAAAACGATGCTGTCCTTATGTGTAAAGTCCATAGGTTTGTGTCATATCTGAATGGAAGTGAAAAAAAAAACACCTATGTTTTTTCTTTTTAAATAGACTGAAAATTTTACCCTTAAACGTACTTCAAAAATCTCAAATACAGCACAAGCCAAAGAAAAGGGGGGAAAAATGGTTTCTACTCTGACCTCTACAATTCAGGAAAACGGGAATAAGAGGATTGTCATCTCTAATAAACTTGCGCATCACTTCAGATTTGAAGGCACAAAAATATTTTGAAGTATGTGGGGGATGAGTATAGACCTTGTTTAAAACTCTTTAAAGCTGCAGCATCTTGTCCCAAGATCATGTAGCTGCCTTCTACAGCTCCCTTATTTTGACATGCAAAGATGTATGGAATTTAAGAAGTTGAAAGCAGGTATTGTACCACACTTATATTCCCATGAAGTTTGAAACACCTTTTTGCCTTTGAATCTGAAGTGCTGCACATCCCTAATTTGTAATAGTTGAGAGTTATGTACAGACACAAGGGGGAAGGGAGTACAAGGGCCCAAGTAGAAAGTATACATTGTAATCTTAAAGAACAAATCCTATAGTTTATGTAGAGGTAGTCCTCAATTTAACAAACATTAATTTTGCAATTGTTTGAAGTTATAATGGCACTGAAAAAAGTCCTTGTACTTACAACTGCTGCAACATCCCCAAAGTCACGTAATCAAAACTCGGGCAACCAGCATGAATTATGAAGGTTGCAGTGTCTAGGGTCATATGATCACCATTTGTGACTTACACGGCCAACTTCCAACAAGCTAAATCAATGGAGGATATCAGTTTCGCTTACTAACTGCATGATTCATTTATCAACTGCAGCGACCATGGCACAACCATGGCAAAAAGGTCATAAAATTGGATGCAACTCACTGAACCACAACTTTGCTTAGCAATGGAAATTGTGACCTCAGTTTAACAGATTAACAGAGTTGGAAGGGACCTTGTAGCAGAGGTGGGTTTCAGCAGGTTCTGACCAGTTCTGGAGAACCGGTAGCAGAAATTTTGAGTAGTTCAGAGAACTGGTAGTAAAAATTCTGACTGGCCCTGCCCCCATCTATTCTCTGCCTCCCAAGTCCCAACTGATCGGGAGGAAATAGGGATTTTCCAGTAACCTTCCCCTGGATTGGAGACAGAATGGAGATTTTACAGTATCCTTCCCCTGGAGTGGGGTGGGAATGGAGATTTTACAGTATCCTTCCCCTGACATGCCCACCAAGCCACGCCCACCAAGCCACGCCACGCCCACCAAGCCACACATACAGAACCGGTAGTAAAAATTTTTGAAACCCACCACTGCCTTGTAGGTCACCTAGTCCAACCCCCTGCCCAAGCAGGACACCCTACACCATCTGACAAATGGCAGTCCAATCTCCTCTTGAAAGCCTCCAGTGATGAAGCTCCCATAATCTCCAAAGGCAAGCTGTTCCATTGGTTGATTGTTCTCACTGTCAGAAAATTTCTCCTTATTTCCAGGTTGAATCTCTCCTTGTTCAGTTTCCATCCATTATTCCTTGTCTGGCCTTCAGGTGCTTTGGAAAATTGTTGTGGTTCATCAGTCAAAGGCAACCGGTATTTACTTGCATCTGACATTGGGTTTGCATTGTGATATCACAACTTACTATATGTATTGTTATTTGTCACCATTGCAGTCAGTAGCAGATGTCTATAGGCACAATAGTAGCAAAAACCTGTGACAAATAAAGGATAAATTATTCCTATCTAGTTGTGTTTACATCATTGCTTCACGGTGAGCTACCTAGCCACTGTTGATCATTACAGTACTGAACTGGAAAAGACCCATACTCAAAAACTACCAACTTTGGTTGGGGTGAATTATTCTGCCCAGGCATGGTGTGTTCTAGGTATTTACTCTAATTTTCATCACAAGTTAGTATAAGGCTGAGAAAGACCTCTTGGTCCAAGACTATCCTGTGGCTGAAGGTAAGCTTGAACCCAAGTCTCCTAGATCCAACTCCAACTTCTTAACTACTAGTTCATACCAACTCTCTTTTCAGCAAAAGTTCTTGCCCTCCCACTTCTGGCTTTCTTCTCTATTAAAAGCCCTTTAGAGAAATAGAGATGCAAGGAGTACCAGCAACTTTCCTCCGTAACACGCTTAAAGGAAATGATGACACTACCAGGAAATGAGGTTAGAGGGACAATCTTGAAGGAACTGGGCTGAGGCATGAACTAAGAGGCAACTACTCAGAACTGCATGAAGAAGAGAAGTTCTTCTATCAGAGACTTAAGTTTTACCTTACAGTCTTACATTCAAAAGGAAATATGGATCTCAGTGGCTAGTTTGTGAAAAAGGATCTGCTACTTACTACACTCCCTTGAACTTTCCTTAAAGCTGGCCTTGTATTTTTAAATGTACAATCACTATGCATACAAGAAAGAGAAATACAACTCTTCCTCCCCCAGACCACTTGATTTGTAAGCTTTCTCCTCCTGCTGGGAATGGTGGCTTTCTTTGCATTTTACCAGTAGAGGTAGGCACCACATATCCTGCATATAGCTTCTCAGGTCTTTATATGTCTCTCTGGAGACACCTATTGAATCTACAGATAAAGCCTGATTCTAATCCTTGGTGAGACAGTTTCCTACCTGTGTCCAGAAGAACGAATTATTTTGTCCCCCAACAGCCTTAATGTATCTACATACGTAAAATTCTGCTTTTTTTTTTTTTTTTTTTACCAAGAAAAGAGATCTGAAAATTCCATCTGTGCCTCTTCCAATCGTGTCATTGAGTCAGCTACTAAGAAATAAGAATGAAAAGGAAAAATGTTCTTCCTGGTCAAAAGAAGAAGATGACCCTAGCTTTAATATAAATAAAAATCACAAGAGCAGCTGCACACTTCTTAATTTAAAGTTTGTGTCTTTTGTAACCAGAGTATGACTGGATAACCCACTGCTGAGGAGGAGCAATTTGGATCATTAAAATGGTATGGCAGTAATTTGATTTGAAACGCTGTCTTTAAAGGCTGGAGACTATTTAAATTGGGGCCTTTTGCAGCTGAATTTTCAGTACAGGAAAGAGAAAGTTACATTTAATTAAAATTATAACACCGTCTATCCTGAATGCCATAACAAAGCAGGCACATGTATCTAGCAGCAGAGACATAGGAAGAGATTGTATGTAGATAACTATTTTGATGATGAAGGCAAAGGTATTTCACACAATATGAAAGGTGGCAATGGTAATCTGATGATACCACCTTGATAGCTGGAAATGCAAAAAATCTGCAACCCTAGTAATGAAAAACAAGCAGCACAATGAAAAAATGAAACTCAGGTCTAAAGAAGAAAAAAACTAATGACAACAGGTACAGCAACAAGACGATTACAGTACTCTCTCCCCAGGGGGAGAGCCTTCTCTGTGGGGGCACCTACTATCTGGAACGAGCTCCCCCCAGAGATACGGAGGATCCCGGATCTGCGCACCTTCCGCCGCGCCTTAAAGACCTTACTATTTCACCAGACCAGCCTGGCCTAATTTTCCCCCTCTTTTATAAAAGATTTTTAAAATTTTAAATATCTTTTAGTATTTTATATATTCAATTTTAAATTGGTTTTAAAAGTTTGGGGTTTTAAATTTGTCGGGGCCAAAATTATTTAATTGGATTTTATTCTATTTTTTAAATTTTGTATTGTATGTGTTTTTATTGTTTGGCTGTGCACCGCCCTGAGTCCTTCAGGAGTAGGGCGGTATAGAAATCTAATAAAATAAAATAAATAAATAAATAAAAGATATGAAGAATGGCTGCAGGATTTGGATTTGGCTAGTCTAGAGAAAAGAAGGACTAGGGGTGACATGATAGCTGTATTCCAGTATTTGAGAGGTTGCCACAAAGAGAAGGAGGGCAACTTATTTACCAAAGCACCTCTAGGCAGAACAAGAAACAAGGGATGGAAAATAATCAAGAAGAGAAGTAACCTGGAACTAAGGAGAGACTTCCTAAGAGAGAGAACAATTAACCAGTTGAACTAGTTTGCTTTCAGAAGTTGTGGTTGCTTCATCACTTGAGGTTTTTAAGAAGAAGCTGGACAGTCACTTGTCTGAAATGGTATAGAGTTTTCTGCCAGAGCAGGGGATTGGACTAGAAGACCTCCAAAGTCCCTTACAGCTCTATTCAGATAGATAGATAGATAGATAGATAGATAGATAGATAGATAGATAGATAGATAGATAGATAGATAGATAGATAGATAGATATTGCAATGGCATCGAGTTTCTGTCTTTTAAGATTGACTAAGGGTATAAAAGAAGCTAGCAGTTAAGATATACACTGCAGAGTAGCCCCTGGAAGAGTAGCAATGAGGCCCTTGGAAAAGTATATTCAAAGGCATGAGGTAACTTACAAATATTAGAATCATGCAGACAATGTTTGTGTCTCTGGAAGAAAAAGTTGGATTTTGAAGAAGATGGAGAAGATGGATAGAAAGAAGATGGGTGCTTTTGAAAGTTGGCAGAGTCCTGAAGACATTATGGAAAGCCAAGAAAAGAAACAAATGGATCATTAAAAAAAATCAACTCAGACTTCTCACTCAAGGCATAAATGACAAGACTCTGATTAATACTTTGGTGATTCAAACTCCTTTCTTTCTGGACAAGTCTATAAAACTGGGAAAGGTGGAAAGGAAGAAAAAGGACAATCAGCAGCAATGTAACTAGACACAATTACAGAGGTGAAGGGTGTCATATTGGGATGCCTGAAAGACCAGACTGGAGACAGATCATTTTGGAGAATTTGGTCCCTAAGAATGGCCATTGATTTGTTGGTACAAAATCAAGTCCTGAATGACTTGGCAGGAGTTACACATCCAAAGTATCAGCTATGTTAATGAAAGTCTGTTCTTGACCAAAAGTTATTCAGTTAATTATTTTCAGTTCTGAAATATTATTGAATATTGTCCATATTGTTATGTGTCCTTCAAGTCAGGGACAGGAAGACTGATTTAATTTAAATCAGAGGTCAAGAGTTTTAAAATACTGAATCCTCAGCATTATCTGTATTCCTGCAAAATCACATAGCAAATATCCAAATTAGCTGCAGAATTTCTTCAAACGGTGCAGAATCTGATTAGGTTAGGTAGGGGATACAGAAGCAATGAGCTCCTAGATAAAATTACCTAAGCATTGGTGAAAACTATTTTTGTCATGGTATTCTCATTTGCTCATTTTTACTTACCTCAAAAGCACCAACTGCTTGTTTCATAGACAACTTCCTAGCAGTTTTTTGCTCAGTCTAATGTTGCTGAAATGATCTCTGGAGCAAAAGCCATTCTTGAAATATTTATTATTTCTCCACAAATTAAATTATCATAATTTCTGCTTTAATCTTCTTTCAGCAGCAGGAATAATTTATTAAAAGTTATACACTTGTGGCTTTGGAAACCATGCAAATATTTGGAAAAAGAAAAACACATTTCAGCTTTAAAAACTTTAACTGGCCTTGTTTATGTTTAAAGGACAAATTTGAAAACAACTTTGGGGTAGGCGTGATTGGAAAGTGAACAAAAGTTCTAATTAGCATTGCAAACATATGAAATTAAAGCGGACAAACCTGAAACCATATAGAGTCCAGAAAACACATGGCTGCAGCTCTAGTATGAGATCCATATGCTGCAAGCCAGCTGTCATTCAGAAGGGTCTTAAAATCCTGACTCTTCCCATGATGTGCAAACCTACTAAAAATTGTGCATTTTAACTCTGTCTTTTGCCCTGGTACTGTTGCAGGTACTGTTGTGACATTGAATTTGTTATCACTGTGTGTTGTTTTCAACCTTCTGTAAGCTAGCTGGAGTCATTGGGTGAGCAGGAGACCTTAGGAATGGCATGGCATGGCATGGCATGAAGAGAATTTGCTTGCAAACTGCTTAGTGCAGTACATTTTTCAGACAAAATAGAAAGAACAATTTCAAAACAGTTACAGCATATAATTTGTGCTGTTTCCCCAAAATGAGAATATGTTTTAATGCTGCCAAAATAAGCATGACTAATAGTTAATACTTTTGTCTTAACCTTATTTACAAATCATTATTTTACATAAGTAACAGAATAATTGAACAACAGAGTTGGAAGGGACCTTGGAGGTCTTCTGGTCCAATTCCTTGCTCAGGCAGGAAACCCTATACCATTTCAGACAAATGGTTATTAATAATAATAATAATAATAATAATAATAATAATAATAATAATAATAATAATAATAAAAATAATAATTTTGTATACCACTCTTCTCCCAAAGGATTCAGGGTGGTGAACAGCCAGCAGATAAAATACAGAAAATACAAAAATTAAAACAATATTAAAAACCAATTAAATTAATTTGGCCCACAGTTAAAACACCCCCATATTAAAAATCCATAATTTAGCAATTTAAAATTAAAACAATTTAAAAATATGGTCAGGTCAGCCCAGCTTGATGAAACAAAAACTGTGTCTTTAAGGCACAGTGGAAAGTGCGCGGATCCGGGATCCGCCATATCTCCAGGGGCAACTCGTTCTAGAGGGTCGGTGCCCCCACAAAGAAGGCTCTCCCCCTGGAGGCTGCCAGCCGACATTGTTTGGTTGACGGAACCCTGAGGAGCCCCTCTCTGTGGGAGCGTACTGGTCGGTGGGAGGCTACTGGCAGCAGAAGGCGGTCTCGTAAATTGTCCAATCTCTTCTTAAAAACCTCCAGTGTTGGAGCATCCACAATTTCTGGAGGCAAGTCGTTCCACTGATTAATTGTTCTGTCAGGAAATTTCTCCTTAGTTCTAGGTTGCTTCTCTCCTTGATTAGTTTTCATCCATTGCTTCTTGTCCTGCTTCTGGTGCTTTGAAGAATAGATTGAGCCCCACTCTTCTGTGCTTCTTGGATGGAAGATAGTTATGATCATAATTTTTTTTTTAAATTTGATTTATATGCCGCCCTTCTCCGGAGACTCAGGGCGGCTTACAATATGTTAAGCAATAGCCTTCATACTTTTGTATATTTATACAAAGTCAGCTTATTGTCCCCATAAACTGGGTCCTCAATTTACCTATCTTAGAAAGGATGGAAGGCTGAGTCAACCTTGAGCCTGGTGAGATTCGAACTTCCACTAATTGCAGACAGCTGGTGTTAATCACAATGCTGTCAGTCTGCTGAGCCACCAGGCCCTTCTTTCTACAGCACATATATTCAAATTATTTCATGGTCATCAGGGGAGTCCTCTTCTCTGGTTAAAATCTTTATGTTGCAAATATTGGATTGAAAATATTGGATGCATCAATCACATCCACCACATTGTTTCTTTAATGGTGCAGGATAAAGGAGAGATCACCTGGTGTCTCATTTTCATCACTATTCTGCTGCTGTTTTGTACCCAAAAGGATTAAAGCTGGAATAACCAACAGCCCCTCTCTTTGGGACTGTCCATGCTAGTCATTCAGTTTTGTTTCCAGAATCTCTGAAAAGTTCTGTTATTTTCATAGAGGCAGATAAATATATTGATAATGTATATTCTGGTCTGTTATTAATGTCTATCGCTCTGTCCCTCCCTGTTTTTACCCTGCCTTTTATTCTTTTTTTTTTTTTGGCCAGTGAAATGGTTTCAATGTTTGCTGATGTCTAATCAACAATGAATTTTTGCTAACTGAGCTAAATTGTTGTGTTTGTGCTTGCTGCTCTCTGGATAGAGGGCTTTTATAGGAGTGTGTTAGGTGCAAACTTAACAAAAATTTACTCAGGGTACTTTTTCAACACTCCCCACTCTGGCGATCCCTAGGGAAAAATCCTCCATAAATTAGAGCAGAGATCCTTTATAGCTTCTCCCATCTGAAAGAGAGCTCCGATATTATCTTTCTCCATCTACAGGCCGCTTCATGCTTCATTAGCTGTAGGCAATCCAACACCAACACTGAGCATATAGAGAAGTTCCTCCTCCAGTTGTCCATCCGTATGGTGCAGATTTCAGTGGGAGGGAGCTTTGTATGAACATGTGGAAGCTATGAAGTGAACAGGAACCCTGTTTCATGTTTCATTTCTTGTGGGAGCTTCTGTTCATTTATACTTGGATATATATGTGGATATATATGTGGATGCTTTAAGGGAGGGGGTGTAATGATAGAAATACTGAGTGGAGCCACATAAATCCCATACTAAACGTGTATCCTTTGCTTTCTCTTTCCCTCTGTCTCTCTATCTGATACAAAAATAGTCCCCCTCAATCGATCTCACCACTCAAGGTTCCTCTACATGGTTTGGATTATAGTTTTCAACATAATATAGCAATATTCATTACGGATGGAATGTATGGGAGCTGTGATCAAAAACATATGGAAGGGACTAGATTGGAGGGCTCTGGGCTATAGTATTATCTATTTTACTAACGGCTTCATTAATCCACTCGGTGATGGTCTGCAAAGCTGCCATAATGTTATGCATCCTCTATATTTTGAGATCATGGTGGGTGAGCTAATACTGACTCATTGGGTAAGTCCTCAAATTTTATTGCCAAGCCTTTCCTTTTAGTAAAGAAAGGTGACAAATTTTCATGACCCTACCGTGGCCCTACAGAAATCAGACACATACATTTTGTAGTTTTAAAAAATATCCTTGTAAAATAGCCAGCGGGCAGCAAACATCTAAAAGTTTCAACACTTTATAAGAATGAGCAACCAGAAGTTTGAAATTAGACTATTATGTTTCCTAAAAAATTTATACTATGTTCCAAGTAAATAATAGAGAATAAGCATAGCTTTATTGGACTGTATGACCAAGAGTTAAATAATGGACATTTGATAACATGGGACTATTATTATAATACAATGTACATTCCAGATGTCAGAAATCTGAAGAAAATGGGCAGCAAAGTGATCAACAAAGGTTGAGCCCAATCAAAAATTTACTCATTTTTCCAAGGCTGTATTATTATTATTATTATTTTAAGAAAGGGACTTTGGGCTCTTGTAGCCACAGAAATACACAACTAAAATGAATGTTTGTTAAATCTGGCAAGTCAAAAGAGAACTTATATGGATAAATAATATGGAGATGCTTAACCAGTTGTCTCTGGATTTGTAAGAACCAGTCTTTTAAAAACGACTGAGTTGTAAAAAAAATTCAACTTCAACACAAATGTGCTTAAGGGGAAATTTAAAAGGGCAAAACATTTAACTATTATCTACCCTTAATTTAGACATCCCTTCTGTGGGATGGGGGCAAATTATACTCGGGGTTTATTGGTGTTTTAACATTGCTCAAGACTGCTTGACTGGGATTCAGGAGGCTAGCTGGAAGCTGGAAATCATTAGAGGTCTGAACTATCTCTTTAAAAAAGAAAGAAAGAAAGAAAGAAACAAACCCTGACTGTATATTTTCCCTGATATTTCCATATGCTTATAAAAAACCTTTGACTTGAGCATTTATTACAAGTAATCTCACTTTTGACAGACACTGTCAAATATCAAAAGGAGGCAAATTAAATTAATTGCAGCAGCCAAAATCAACCAGGAAAATGATTGCTCTAACAATGCATATGGAATTAGAGAGGTAAATCTGGTCAGCTGACATATCAGGAACACTCAGGAAAGGCAGGACAGTTACTATGCAGCTACATCACTGAAACAATGTACGTAATATGAAAAAAGACAGCAATAGCACTTAGACTTATATACCATTCTACAGTGCTGTACAGCCCTCTCTGAGCTGTTTACAGAGTTAGCCTATTGCCCCCAACAATCCAGGACCACATTTTACCTGAGTCAATCTTGAGCCAGGTCAGGATGAAGCCATTCTTGGTAAAAATAACCTCAGCTTGACTGTTTCCAAATACAATTTGAAACAGTAATGAGTATTTTTGTTGTCACTGAGCTCAGAATAAGAAGTATAAAATCAGGGGAAAGTCCTTGGTGCTTTCTGAATTTCGTTGTTTTTTCTTGCAGACATTTCATTATTATTTCATTATTATTTATTATTATTAGTTCGATTTATATGCTGCTCTTCTCCAGAGACTCAGGGCAGCTTACAATGCGTTAAGCAATAGCCTTCATACTTTTGTATATACCTGCTTAGTAGGGCTTTTGGCCCCCCATAAGCAGTGTTCTTTTTTATACAAAGTCAGCTTATTGCCCCCACAAACCGGGTCCTCATTTTACCTACCTCGGAAGGATGGAAGACTGAGTCAACCTTGAGCCTGGTGAGATTTGAACTTGCAGTAATTGCAGGCAGCTGGCAGCTAAATACTACTTTAACAGTAGTTTAGTCCACTGCACCACCAGGCTCATTAGCACTGATGATGTCACCTAATTTGGGAAGTAAAATGTCTGCAAGAAAACCACCAAGCTCAGAGAGCACCAAGGGCCCCTCATTTTAACCCTGAGCTGCAAATATTCTCCTCTATCAGTAGTATAAAATCAGTATACCATCTGATTCACCCGTTGGCATCTGATCATCATTTCTTGTTATTTATACAAATATAGCTACACAAATGCTATTACTTGCTATTTCCATGCTTGTAATTTATGGAACGTACGAGAAATTTCCTGACAGTCAGAACATTTAATCAGTGAAAGGGCTTACCTCCGGAAATTGTGGGTGCTCCAACACTGGAGGTTTTCAAGTAGAGACTGGACAGCCATTTGTCTGGAATGGTATAAGGTCTCCTGCTTAAATAGGGGGTTGGACTACAAGACCCCCAAGGTCCCTTCCAATCCTATTATTCTGTATTCTGTGTTTTATTGTGTCACCCAGACATCTCTGTGGCAATATAAAGCCTGTCTTGATTATTGATATTCTGCATTGATACAGAGATGGCTGCTATAAATTTGCCAGTGTGGAAGTGATCAACCCCTAACTTATACTTAAACAAATTTATTTTTGTCTATTTTATTGTGATTATTTCATAACCTTTAAAGTTATTTAAGAAATAAGTATGTCAATACAAAATAAGTGGAAGTGCGGACATGCCATAAATTAATTGAACTGGATGCCTCTGACCTGGTCACACAAATGCAATGGAAAGAGTTTGTTCAGTTAAATCCTGATAAAATTTGATTTGGTTAAAGAATGAAATGGCCATCTATCCCATTTTCATGTAAACCTCCACACTGAAGCTTGGATTAGCAAAGAACTCTTTATATGGACCCATTAAGGAAAGCCACAAGAGCAATAAACTTCTTTGGTTAGTGATGGGTTACCTTCTCAAGGTTGAACCCACGTCCCCAGCATCTGAGAGGCTACTATTAATCTGTCCACGTGCAACAGCTCTTATCACCAAAAGAGCCATAAATTTCTACAAAACTGAAGCTCGGAGACACTGTCAAAACTCCTCAATATGGTAAACATGATTCATTCTGTTTGACAGTTCTATAAGTCCCAACCATAAATTTTACACTGATTTTTATTTGATCCTCTTCCTTGTCCAATAATAAATCCATGCCCATTCACACACTTAAAACTGAAGATTATTTACTTCCTTCCAGATCAAGAGACATAAAATTCCACATCTATTACATATTTACCACAGATGTTCCTCCAGAAAGGACAAACCAGGTGCTAAACATATTTTATTCTGCTGGGTAATTTCTGAAATTATTGCAATCAATGAACTAACAATAATGGTGGCCAATGATTAAGCCATGTTATTATTATCTATTACATTTAATCATTGACAGCAAGTCAATTTGACCTAATTAGAGAAATCATCCTTAAGTAACATGGAGCAGATGGCAGACATTTGTTCACTCCTCCGCTTGTAATGCTGTGTAACAAAGTCAAAGATAAACTTGGTGAGATCAAGTAAAAATATGACTAATCAAAGGACTCTTTTAATGCACAATATAATTTTAAACACACCGCTAAATCTTATAATATTGTTTCTTTCCAGCAGAAGAAAACTCCAGCTAGGATTCTTAAGCATGCATTAGTTGTAGCTTAATTAATGTTCATTGTAAGAAAATTAAATGATTGAGATATTTGGCTATACACAAACCATTTTGTTATTTTTATAATACAATATAATAATATTTAATATTTTTATAATACAACTCCATACCAGTTCCAGGGACCACTATATGCACTGGAATGTCTTTCTGAGAAAGGGCTCTAACCTAAAGGCAAAATCTGGAATTGTTTTCTACTTCTTGCCTCTGAAAACATTTCTGCAGCTTCTTCCTCTGTGAATGCAGCTCTTTTGCCGGAGGGGGGAAAATGGGGGCCTGTGGTTGTTGAGAGTCAACACTGACTTAATGGCACACAATCAATCAGTTAATCAAATAATGGCAAATTGAGGGAGCATTGATATCTAATAGGAGTCAAGCACCCCTAACACACTTAGCCAATTATTCACTTTGTTCCCTGCTAAACCTAACTATTTTAAAACTTAGTAAAATAGATAAATGAGCATTTGGCATGCTGGAAACAAAGCAACAATGGAATCCTGGGCTTGAAGAAGTTCTACAAGAGACTAAGAGCAAAACAAAGCAAACAAAAAACAAAAAATTGAAATGTAGCCAGTTTTCTGTAGGAGTTCTGTTTTTTTTTTTTTTTAAAGTAACAGGATCCACTATTAGTATTGGTAAGAAAACCTCTAACGTAGACAATATTAGAAAATACATTGCAAAAGTGTGAAACCCCCATGGCTCTTTGCTTGGGAGGGGGAGGAGAAGGAGAAGGAGAAGGAGAAGGAGAAGGAGAAGAGTTGCAGAAATAAGGAGGAAGGAGGTGTAAGGAATAAGTGTCCACAATTAAGATGTTTGTATATTAAAGATGAACATTTTCAGTGAGTCATTTTGGTGTAGTGCTTGTTTGTTTATTAATAAATATTTTTACCCACTAGAGATTCTGAATTTCATTTTATGAGAATAGGGACAACATACTCTCAATGCTTCTTCCTAACATGCAGTAATCTCAAAGTGGACATATTACAGATTTCTATGCCTGCTTAATAGTAGTGATAGTTTTATTTTCAGTTCTTTCTCTAATGATCCCCAATATAAAATTTGCCGGTTTTTTTCCATGGAGGTTACAAACTGCTGTATTTTGGATTTAAAAAATAAGGCATTATATTATAATTATATGAAAAAATCAAATTTTATATTTGTTGGATCTATTGTGGGTTTTTTTCCCTTTTTCATAGAAACTTAGAAACCACCAGTCAAAACCTCTAATATAAATTTTTTGAGCAAGGAATTAACTGAACTCAACAGGCATTTATACCACTCTCCACTTCTGGCTATTTCAAGAATAAGATTATTTTTTTTCTTAAGAAGTCATTGTTGTTGTTGTTCTTGTTTTAATCCCATTTGTTCCATTAATCATAGTTTTATGAGGAAGTCCCAAACAGCCTTCTGCTTTCCTCTACTCAATCAATAGTCATGAACTATGTTACTATGTTTTATGCAGAAGTCTTGGTCATACTTACTACATAGTAAGAAGTCTTATTATGTTTTATGCAGAAGTCTTGAATGTCAGAATCAGAATCTCCACTGCTGTCTGCCTTTCCAGGATATGAAATTCTGAAATGGCTCAGAATGCTGACATTTAATCTCCAGTGCCAATATTGTAGGAAATAGGTTGCAAAATGTAGGAGGAGAACAGAAACGGGTAATATAGAGGAGGAGAGAGAGGCAAGCTACTTGCGGAGTCTTCCCCCAAAACACTTAGCTGGCAAACTTTCCATTATGCAATATTGCCGGTTTTGTAATAAGAAATGGTAAAGAATGGTGCCTGCACCTGCAGACTGCTTAGCCCTCTTTTTAATTTTTTTTCCGAAACAATATGTGTACTTAAGCATCCCCTCTTAACAAAAAAAGAATATCCCTCATAAAATAAAAGGCACAGCTCTATTACAATTTTATTCTCATTTGTAATCTGAATTTTCCCCCTCTGCCATAGCTTGCAAAATTCATCTTGCCAACAGGAAATTTTAGAGATGAACGAGGCACTCAAGGAACCAGTTTGGCTAAGATGAGGATAAAGTGTTTTAAACAAATAAGATATTGTCTACAATTGGCAATCATATTTCAAACCTTTTTTTTTCTGGAGGGATTAGGAGAGAGGAGTGTATATTCTTAAAAGACATGTTATTTGAAAAGATCTGGCTCATATCTCTCACTGGATGAGAAGATGATTATGGTGCTGACTATCAGCTGACAGACTGGCATCTTAATTCTTTCAGGGGGATTCCCTCCTGTGTTCACTTTTAGTCTGTTCACAACAGCTCTTCTGTTCTTACACTCCTTATCACTCTCTGAGCTTGGTGCACTGACAATGTAATGAAATGTCTAGAAGCAAACAATCAACCTCAGAGAGCACCTGCGCTCTACAGTTCAACCCGAGCTACAGATATTTTCTTCTATTAGCAACAATTGTGTAAAATTTTCCTTTGGTAAAAGGTTGTCATGCTACAGTATTGCCAAAGGGAAGTCTGAATTCTTCTGAATAGTATGCAGTGAACATAACTGACTAAGCAGTATAAGCGGGTAGACAGGAACTGACCTAAAACCACCTGTGGTGTCTAGGAAGTAGACTTGCTCATCACCTACACAGTCTGGAAGACAACCATCTTGTGTGGGCAGGAAGTCGTCTTTGCTTTGAAAAACTGTAACTGGTTGATGACTTCAGTGCCAGTGGAAACTTCTGGAAATGCATGTTCATGTCTTAACTTAGGAAATCCCATGATCACTTACGCAACAGTAATGCGGTTTAACACAAGGGCAGTTTTGCTTATTTTCCTATTGATCGCTCTTTCCACAGTTGAAAAGGGGGTTGAAATTACACTTTATTTTTGGTTATACTCAGTTTTACGAGTTTAAAAGAAGATCTAAGTTAACCCTTAAACAAATTTTAGAAGAAGTCATGTGGGATAGCAGGCATTCAGTAGACCAAACTTCTCCAACTTGGCTCCTTCCAGGATTTGTTGAAATGCACAATTCTGTGTCATCATCTTGAGAACATTAGTTTAAGAGAAGATTGTAGTGCATCATTTTAAAAAATTGTATGTCAGATTGCCATGGAAGCAAGCACTACAACTGCAGACATTTTGATGAATGACACCTTTCTAATTTTTGGAGATACTTCTACAAAGTTGGCACCACATTCACAGGAAAACATGAAAGCTGGCAAGTCACAGCTCAGAAAGAAAACCACATTGCTCTTATGGTCAGTTCTGACATACACCCAAATAATCTTGAAATGAGAGTCAATAATCATGAAATCATCTGAAATTGAAGTAAGAGCAGTGGGAAAGTCAAACGAAATGCTAACAGAAATGTTCAAAAGGATGAAATCACAAGCCGTCTATAAAAGCATGAATCACAACACATTTATTGTAACCCATCTGCAAAAGATAAACAGAACCAAGGTTCACAAAAGCATTACAATATGTAGTAGAACAATGTTACGACTTTCTGATGTATTGGACATTCATTTCTGTTTCTGAAGAAGATTATTTATTTTCCATGATCTGAGTCCTGATATTTGGAAGGATGGGTGATGTGGTGACAGAGAATCAAGATGTGTAAGTAACATGTGGCCTTTTGTTGGGGTAGGGATGGGGAGGGAAGGCAAGACAAGGCATCAGAAATATGGCCTCTATTTATTAATTGATAGCATGCTCTTTTATTATATTCCAGGATTATAATTAGGCTTCAAGAAATTTAATGAAACAAGAAGGAAGAAATGAACTAACCTGAAACTTGCCATATAACAGTGGGTAGTCAATCTACAACAGGTTTTTTTGGTGGACCTCTATAGAATTTTGTTGAACTCTATAAATTTGTTTTTTCATGCAGTCCAAGATGCCCTCAATTTCATCAGTGAGCATACAATTAAGCTGTTCTGCTCTTCCATCCATCAGAGCAGTGGGTCTCCACCTTCTAATGCTGCGACCCTTTAATACAGTTCCTCATGTTGTGGTGACCCCCAACCATAAAATTATTCCTAAAACCATTGAAAATATGTGTTTTCGGATGGTCTTAGGTGACCCCTGTGAAAGGGTCGTTCGACCCCCAAAGGGGTCCCGACCCAAAGGTTGAGAACCACTGCATCAGAGCATCTTCTGATAGAGCAAGACATGGAGGTATCTATGAATGTATTTATCTTCCAGATATAGAGTACCGGTAATCTGGCTGCATCAGTGTTCGCAAGATATTGTGCTTTCATCAGAAGGCCAAAAGTGGCATCAATGGTGTAACATCACAATTTTTGTACAAAAGGGGAGGGCTTGTGTCATAATGCCACACTGGTGTGCTTTGCTTTCTACCCATTCCTTGCTCCACTCTACTTGTCTGGCTGTCATATCTGCCAGCCAAGTGATTGTGGGATTGATTTAATCAATCTGGCTGGCTAGGTTGGTATTCTCCTTCCTTCCCACTGCTCCATATGTTTTCCTCCTCAAGCTACACAGTCAGATGAAGTGAGCAACCATCCCTGGGAAAACATGTTTTTATTTATTACCTATCTCCTGGATTGCTCAAATCTGACTTTTTTCCACCTGACTTCAGTTGGAAGTGGATAATATATCTAAATATCAATTAAATTCACTACTTAATAAATGTGCAAGATGCAGCCATATGTATTAAAGCATTAAAAATATTGTAATCCTATTATTTAAAATAGCTAGAGATTCATTCAAAACTTACATCACTAGCAAATGTACCAACATTACAAGCAAAGTTTCCATCCATAAATATGACGATCTTTGCACTGGTGCAACAAAGACAGCAAATTTTCTTCACCCACTTGGTCCACCTCTGCCAAAACTCTGTGGTCTGATGCTTGGCCAGTGGTAGGAATCCTGACTTCAAGTTTCCATTTTTTGTTGTGCCAGGTGATGAATCTGTTTTGCCAATAGAGGCCTTCAAAGGATTTTTCAGTGGGAGGAAACCCAGAGGAAAGTCTCACGCAGGCCTGCATGCCATATGTTGGCAATGGCAAAGGGCCTCTGGTGTAATGATATGGGGGAAAGACCTTGGGAGACTGGGCAAAGGGACAGTGCCAAGACAACCACCAAATAAGAGACAGCATGGCCTACAGCTGGAGAGTGGAAGGGGCAAGACATTCAGAAAAGACCCTCCCTAGTTTCTCAGGATTGCAAAGGAGATGGTGCTGGCTGGGTGGGTGGGGAAGGATTGTACTTTCAGATGTAGCTTTGCAGTAAAGTAGAATTAGCTCATCTGGTTGTGATTCTTGTCTGATTCACCCCAAACGGCCGTCATCAATCAGCCACTGAGAGGGGTAGCATGGGGGAAGGCAGGCTGTAGGTTCTTTCCCACACATCATTGCGTCTGCTGGGAAGAGGATTATGTAGTGGATTCTCCATGTTTAAACAGAAGCTTCCTTGGGAGAAGGTTTGGGAATTTAGAAAGAACATCTTCTCCAGCAATCATTGCTGCAGAGTGTTATGGGCCATTAAGCTTTTATGAGCCCAATCCAGTAACCTTGGATGCCAATCAAAAGCTCCATCTCACAAGATTGCTTCTAGCACTGGCTCCGATCCAGTAACTGGTCAGAAAACCAGCAGTAGTGCTGATTTATGTGTAGATCTATAAGGTACATTTTAATTTACAGACCTAGAAGCCATACAGATTGTCTGGTCACAGGCAATTATGCACATACATCTGCTCACCTGTATATACACCACTTCAGGCTCATGCACTCTGTCATACTAACCCCCCCTCACCTTCTCTCTCACACGCACAATTTTCCTTAAGTCTCTCTGACTTTCCATTCTATCCTTTCCTCACTACATGGTTGTTTGACTGCTGCTGGCATTTACATTAGGGAAGCAACAATGGAAACCATTCTGGATTAGAGCAGCACCCAAGCCCCCATAATAAATATGAAGGACATGCATTTTTGCTTCAAAAATCAAAAACCCTGATAGGTTATTCGCAAAAGAACAAAATGTTTTCCAACCTGTGCCAACCAAGGACCAGTCTGTCCAAAAATAATGTTGCTTATTTATGAATCAGAAACAGGTGCCAAGTCAGGTGGGAAAATAAGAAGAAGGAACTGAGGTCATAGTAAGCACTACCAGAAGAGGGGAGTAAAAGATGCACTTGTCAAATTTTGTGGTAAGGGGAAGCTAGGGGGAAATTATAAAAGGAGATTATAGCCTGTTAAAAAGTAACAGGAGTCAGAAGAAGGAGAGCCTCAGTTTTTCCCTTTGAAAAGCCAGGGGTAAAGGAAACAAACCGTATACCAGAAAAACACAGGCTGCGCAGCCTTGCTCTCCTGAAATGGTTCTAGAAATAACTGCAAGAACAGTGACCAGCTTTAACCTCCCTAAACATGGATGAGTGCCACCTAAACCGTAGAAGAATGCAACCCCTCTGGAGGTTAGTCTCTACTGTTTAGATCTATGAAGTGAATCAGAATGAGAAGAGAAGAGAAAGAAACAACTTAAGATTTCCAGGATGGCTTTAGCATTTGGAATTAAACCAGAGGTCAGCAAATTTGTAGAAACAGCAAAGGAATGATTGCCTGAACTAAAAAAGTAAAAGTTAAAGAACAGGCTATCTAAATGCTTCACCCAACAATTTTCAATTTAATCTATTCTTATAGGTCACGCACATGTTCTGTTGCTACCCTATTACTCTGAAACCACATTCCCCAAATATCAGGTGGGTCCCAACTTTGTTAGCTCTATGGAAAACAATTAAGACTTGATGGTTTCAGCAGACCTTCAGGAAGGACCTTTGTTCCCTCCATTTGTCTGGGTGGAACAAATGACAGAGAAAAAATGTCTAGGTTACATTCCAGAACTAGAAATGGAAGCCAAATAGCAAACTTTGCGCTCAGGAGTCTAGCTGGATGATGTCATCAGTAGGAGTGGATGGACAAAATTAAGTCCTGTCTGACCAACCTAATAGTTGATCAGTTCCTAATTCTGGACATTTGATTGTGTCCACCTGAGCAAAGTTGTTGGCTTCAGTACCTTTTGCTTAAGATTTTTTAAAATCCCACCTTTATTATTTTATAAGCAACTTAAAGCAGCGAATATACCTAATCCTTCTTCTCCTATTTTCCCCACAACAACAACCTTGTGAGGTGAGCTAGGCTGAGAGAAAAAAATGACCGGCCTAAAGTCATCTAGCCGGCTTTCACACATAAGGCGGGACTAGAACTCCCAGTCTCCCAGTTTCTAGCCTGGTGGCGCCTTAACCACTACTACATAGCATTCGCAAGCATCACTGAGGCTTCTTTATAACCTTTATTCTCTTCCTATTACAGTATTCAGAAAAATATGTTTTTTATACATGGATCGCAGTTTGCATAAAGAAAGAGAAAGTAAGACAGGGCAGAGAAGCAATTAAAATGTTACCACGCTTGTTTAACATTCCTTAACAAATACACGATCTGTGGACAAAGATTATGTTTTACAGCTTTTCACACTGCATTCTTAGAGAAGTGTTTTCTTTATAATTCGTGCGTCTTTACCTAGGCAGTAGGCCAGATTAAGCAATGTGATGCAAGGCCCAGGCAAATGGCCGTCATTCACAATGGCACACTTATTCCATAGGTTTTGGTGAATGTTAAGCTTCTTTCTGATAGGGAACAAACAATGAAATGTGCCATAGCTTATGATATCTGAACTACATTACCAAGCATATTTAGGTAAAACCATATTTCTCTCAGGATTGCAGAAAATAATCTTGGAGAATGGGAAGAGTGATATTATGGTATATTTTTAGAGGCCAGGAATAATATTTTTACTGACAGAAAAGATCAAGAAACAGGTGACAAAATTGAAACTACCCTGCATGATTTTTGTTGCAACAGTGAGCTATCTGGTACCTTCCAGAAGTTTTGGGCGCCAATGCCCATGCTCTTTTGACATTGGCTTTCTTAAAATTGTGGTTAATGATAGTTGAAAATATCTGAATAATTTTTTATGCCCGCATTTGTTCTAGAGAACTTCATCTGATCCAGGATTGCCCTGAAGCCTATGACTGGGATCTACCACTGGATTTTTATTTGTTCCCTATGATCTTTTTCTTCCTTTTGGCTTCAAATAATTAGAAATGAGAGTTATTCCTGCAGCATTTCTGGAAAGCAGTAACGTGCAACATTTTACTTAGTTGTTTAGTTCTCAGCTTTACAAAGAGAGAAATAAAAATCTCACAAGATACTAGGAAAATGCAAACAGCATGTGAATAGATTGTTGCCTATGATGTTGCTGAATTAAAGCTGGGGAAAAAAACACCCAGCTGTGTTCACTTGTTCAGTTTTGTGAAGATATGAATACAGTTGGAATGTGGACTATTAGAACTTTGAATCAAGGCAAATGATGTTATCAGAACAGAAACATCAAGACTGACATCCTGAAAATCAGTGAACTGGGCTAGACTGGACTGGGTTACTTCACAGATTTAATGTGGACAGGAAAATCCTAGAAATGGAGTGACCTTTAAAGAAAAGATGGCAAAGGCAATGAATGGATACAAGTCATACAATACCAGATCAATGGATGTCAAACTTTTTTTCTTGACACTCTCCAGTGATGGAGAACAGGAGGCAGACTGATCTCCAACACAATGTCTAATCAATATTACAGGGCTCCAAAACTATGTTCCAATTAAAATACAGAGGAAGAACTTAAGAGTTCTATTCTGATATATGGTATCTTGCTGACACAATATCAAAAATCAAAGACTTCATACTAAAGTGGGAAGTAAAGTAGAATCTGAAATAATGGGAATATTTGGTGCACAAAAGGAAGTGGAAGATACTCCGTAGACTCCCCTCCCCCCCAATTTCATTGTTTATAGGGAATACCTTTTCACAAAGGACTAAAAGATACCTCTATTCATGGAGATGGGTAACACCAAAATCAAATTCAGTATATTCTACCCAAGCAAAGATGGAAGAGCTCTGATCAATTGGCAAAGCAAGACTTGGGCTGACTTAGGCTCAGATCATAATTTTCTGCTTGCAACTTAAACCAAACAATGAAACAAAATAAATTAAAAAATCAAGCTGAGAACTCAGCAGTGTTTAATATGATTATGTGGTGAAACTAAAGACTAGATTAAATGGATTTGACTAATAAATGCACCAAGACAAATTCCTTGTGTGTCCAATCACACTTGGCCAATAAAGCTATTCTATTCTATTCTATTCTATTCTATTCTATTCTATTCTATTCTATTCTATTCTATTCTATTCTATTCTATTCTATTCTATTCTATTCTATTCTATTCTAAATAGAGTGCCTGAGGAACACTGAATTAACATTGGTGATTGAAGGAACAGAGGAAGCAAACAAAAATATCCCAAAATGCAAAGGAAGGTTAATGACAGTCTGCCAATATGTTAAAAGTAGCTGAACAAAGGAAAGGCAACAGTGACAGGAATTTACCTGAATAAACACTAAGCTGTAGAGAAGAGCAAAATACAAGGCATTATATCTAAATATGTAATGCAAAGAAACTGAGGATCAGAATCAAATGGGAAAGGCAAGAGATTTGCTTAAGACAGTTAAAGAAATCAAGGGACTTTTTTAATGCAAAGGTGGCCGTGCTGAAAGATAGAGAAGGCAAAATTCTACTGGAGAAAGAAGACATGCAAGGAGAGGGTGTGAATATATGGAAGAACTGTACAAAACCCCTCCAAAATCAATGACATGTACAGTATAAAGATTTAATCATTGAATTACAGCCAGGCATTTTGTTAAACAGACCCTAGAATATACTATAATACTCACAACAAAGCTGCAGGAAATGATGAAATACCAGCCAAACAGCTTAGTTTATGCAATAGAAGTGCCACTTTCTGACTGAAAGCAGCTGTGGAAAATGCAGCAGTGGCCAAGAGATTGAACGAGATAGTTTTATTTTCCAATATTAAAAAAAAGGCAATGCTAAGGAATGCTCAAACTGCAAACAACTTATCTCACATGCTAAAAAGATAACGCTCAGGATTTTGTACTTCATCAAGACAGGGAAGCAAAACTGCCAGATGTGCAAGCTGAACTCAGAAAAAAATTGACATCATGTTGGAAAATGAAACATTTCCCCAAAAAAATTATTTATTTTAACTTTATTGATTATAGCAATAGCACTTAGACTTATATACTGCTTCAAAGTGCTTTACAGCCCTCTCTAACCGGTTTACAGATCAGCATATTTCCCCCAGCAATCTGGGTCCTCATTTTATCGACCTCAGAAGGATGGAAGGCGGAGTCAACCTATCATATTATTTTATATTAAGCTTTTGACTGTGTATACCACAATAAATTGAGGATTAATTAAAAAAAATTAAAATGAATGCACCAAGTCACCTTATCTACCTACTAAAGAATACATATCATGATCAGAAAGCAAGCATAAGAACAAATAATATTAAATAGAGGAAAGATAGACTGCTTAATGGAATAACTAATCATAAAACTCAATAATATAACAGCAAGAATCATTGGAGAAGACCTCAGTAATTGGAAAATTGAAGGCAATTAAAAAAAATATGCCTGACCCGATTGCTAACAACACAAGCATGATATCAAAAAAACTTGATGAAGCAATTAGTGACAGTAGTAGAAAAACAATATCCCTTAAATCACAAAGAACCAGAACAAAAGCAATATTTAGAAATGTGCATTTTATAAGAATGATATTTTCAAATATATATTCATATATGCATTTAGATACAAATTTAATTTAATGTACAACAGGAATAATGGATTTTTTAAAATTAAACACATGAGATCCAGAAATAAATTAGGCAGACTCATCCAGCTACCAAAGGCTACCTAATGAGTTTGGACAAATGTAAAATTGTACTTAAGGATTTAGGACTTAAATACTTTACTCTTTGGAATTTCTACTTCCGTTAGACTAAATTGACGGAAGGAATGGCCATCATCTCTTTGTCTGATTGCTCGTTTATTAGATTCACATCCCATTTTTTTCCTATAAGATCTAAAAGTGATGTACTTAGCAATCCCTCCTCCCATGTTAAGTTTCCATGGTTGAGAGTGGTATTTCCTGCCTTAATGAAACAGTACTTTAACCACTACACCATATGGACTTGGTCTGGTGATGCTCCAATAAAGTGAGATTTCTAGGATGAGGTATTATCAGCACCTGCCATTTTAAAACCATATCCATGAAAGCTGCAGAAATGAAACCATGTTGCTTCCAACTTCTGTTTTACGAATGCTGATACTGACTATTCTCTGGTCCTTCCACTGAAAGTTGGATGAGTTTATTTGATACTCAATAAAACTTTGTATTTGAGAGTAGATACATGTGTATTAATTGATATATCTAGTTTAATGAAAAGAAGGACTAGGAGTGACATGATAGCAGTATTCCAATATCTAAAAGACTTCCACAAAGACGAGGGAGTCAACCTATTTTCCAAAGCACCTGAAGGCATGATGAGAAACAATGGATGTAATCAAGGAGAGAAGCAAACTAAAACTAAGGAGAAATTTCCTGACAGCTAGAACAATTAATCAGTGGAACAACTTGTCTCCAGAAGTTGTGGGTGTGTCAACCCTGGAGGTTTTTAAGAAGAGATTGGACAACCATTTGTCTGAAATGCTATAATGTTTCCTGCCTGAACAGGGGATTTGACTAGAAGACCTCCAAGGTCTCTTCCAACTCTGTTATTCTAATAATATATGTAATATATGTAAAATTAGACATCACAGTGTGTTCTCCCTTATCTCCTTGAGGTTCCTCACAAAGCATCTCCTGCAGCAGCTGCAAGAGCCCAAGCTTATCTGCAAAAAGTCCCAGGTTCCCCATGTTGGACTAGATTCCTGTCTCAAACGCTGGAGAACTCCAGCACATCAGAGAGCGTTAATGCAGAATGAAGATGAATGAAAAATCAGCAGACAGCAGCTTCCTAAAGGTATTCTTCTGCTTGCAGAGCTATGCACTTTAAGTGCATGAGGAGGATAAGAACCAGCCGAGAATACAGGACACATAAACATTGTGCATTTTGGGGGCTTATCTCATTTGGCCCGCTCAAGAGTTAATCCCCGTACCCAAAGGAGTTCTGCTCAATGTCACAGTAGTCAGTATTTTCTAATCCTGATCCCAAATCCACTATAGCTGCTGTAAAATATATAGGAATAATTTCCTGAGTCAGGGTAATGTATAAGGAATGTCAAGGCAGACTCTGGGAATATTTGCCTTAACTTTGTTTTATTAAAATGAAAGTTTTATTAAGGCATGTGGTGAACTGAGCAGTCCAGATGATTCATGTGGTTATAAACTCGTTACTACACTCCCCATAAATCTAAGAGCCATTGTCCAAAATTTATTCCCTCAAAACATTTTACCATGGTGAGGGAGGCAGACTAGAAATTCTATTTTGGCTGTAGGAATCATTCAATGCTAAGATTACTTAACATGTTCATAATGTAGTTCAAATGAATCATTTTTAAGTTTTTTGGGAGGGTGGGACATAGTTTCACAAAAGGAATGTGCTCTAAGAACCCAGTGTTGTAAGACTGTTATAACATAACTGTTATCCTTTTTCCCAATCTCAAATAATGTCATTTCTCACACAATCTCTCCCCTTCCACAACCTTGCGAGACTCTGTTGTTTTACACTGTCATGGTAAATGCCTAACTGTATAACCACCCTGGGCATCTGGCCCTGCAGGGGTTAACTTACCACACATCCCATCACTCCCATAGCCAATCCTTACCTCCTGGCCCCTCCTCCTAGGTATAAGAGCTCTCACCACGAGGTACTCCAGTTGTTCCAGATGTATACCTGAAAGAGAAAGGTTTAAGGTCAGTGACCTACAGTGCCACAGGGCCTAGGATTCACCTAGGCCTGCAATAAAGGAATTTAATTGAAGAACAGAATTTGTCTATGAGTTATTGGGCTAGATCCATCATTGAACATACACAAGCATCTCAGCAGTATCAGCTCAAAACTGGACCCTCACAAACACACAAACAAGCAATTACAAAGAGCTCCAAAACCTGCAGTTTAAGAACTATTGCATTATAATGTGTTTGACTGTTTAGCTCTACCAGTCTTAGGCCCATTGAAAGATCAACCTAGGAGCAATTGGATTTTCTTATAGAAGATCCCAGATTCTGACCTCAACAAGAGAAATAAGGCAATCCAGCATGGAGAGTGGCTTTCCCTAAGATCGGGAAACTCTGACGTTGCCACCCTCAAAATAGGATATGGTAAAAGTTGGGTAGGGACATACCAAGGGAATCTCATATAGATAGCTCTCTCTTATACTCCCAGCCTGGGGAGCAGGTGGAAGGGTTCAGACCAGCCTTTCCTTCCCGGATTTCCCTTTTATTATGAATTGTGGGAGAAAACTTTGAGTTCTTCTTCATCCCTTGGAGCAGAGGTTTTCATACCTTTTGAGACTGTGGAACTTGTTCATGAAAGACAAAATTCCTGGAACCCTTGATCGAAAGCGGTGAGGCTCTTGAATGTCAAATGGCACGCCCCACGGTTTCCACTGTATGTTAGTACCAGTGGTGGGTTGCTCCCACTTCTGTGCGGTTCTATAGAACTGGTAGTAAAACCGGCAGGAGGCTCTGCCCACCTGCCACAATGTCATCATGGGTGATCTGTGCATGCGCAGAAGTGCGCGCGCTCCCACTGCGAACCGGTAGTAAAGGTAAGTAGAACCCACCCCTAGTTAGTACTAATGGATTAAAAAAAAATCTTGCCACAGTGTACTATATCTTATTTCCACCCCCCTCCCCGCTCCCTTGTGGAGGGATTTTTTCCCTCCTTTTAGTCCTTAGAAGAAAATTCTCCACAAGGAACTAGGGAAGAAAAACATTCTATAAAATATGGATAATTTTTAATCCTTCACAGATTTTTTTTCTCCCTTAGTCCTTGGGAAGAGTTTTTTCTCACAGATGAAGAGAAAACAACTTTCTGTAAGAGACTAAAGGGGGAAAAATACCTTGTCCCCTGTGTAGGTCTCTCCCCCTACCCCAACTGTAGAACCTCTTCAAATCCTCACAGAAGCCAGTTTGAAAAAAAAATCCACTTTATGATCACCTGTCTACCCTGCTAACAGAATAGTTTGCAAAGCACACAAGGCTTATTTTGGAGTAAAGGACAGACAACATCTTTGGAGCTGGCCTGGTTTTCTATCAGCATAAAAGAGAAGACACCATTTTAATACTTGGGAGAGCTAATGACATTTGAAGTCAGTCTTGGACATAAACTGAGGACAGGAAGAAGTCAAAGTCATGGGGATGCATGAGAAGTATGAGATCAGCAGCTAATGTTTATCCCACAGCTCAATGCAAGCTTTGTCTGCCTTATTTATTCCAGGAAATGACACTCCTTGCCTTTTCCCTGCACCTATTTATCCCTGTCTGTGCCATTACCCTTATATTGGAAGATATGTCCCTATTTGCCGGCCATGATTTCTAAGCAGAGAAAAGGAAAGAAAAGCCCTTTTGGCACAAACAACAGAAGAGATTACCATAGTTATCTTTTTATTTGTAATTTTTAGATTTATCATTTATCCTCAGCAAATTCCAAACAATCTACAATCAATTAATTATTAATTATGCCATTAATAAGAGTAGTCATAAAATATCAGAGAGTCTTTTTGATGTAGTGGTTAAGGCATCTGGCTAGAAACCAGGAGAGCAGGAGTTCTAGCCCTGTCTGAGATATGAAGTCAGCTGGATGACCTTAGGCCAGTCACGCTCTTTCACCCCTTGGAAGGAGGCAATGGCAAACCATATCTGAAACCTTTTTTTTTCTTTTTTTAAAATTTGATTTATATGCCGCCCTTCTCCGGAGACTCAAGGCGGCTTACAATGCGTTAAGCAATAGCCTTCATACTTTTGTATATTTATACAAAGTCAGCTTATTGCCCCCACAATCTGGGTCCTCATTTCATCTACCTTTGAAAGGAGGTGAAATTTGAGTGAGATTTGAACTTGCAGTAATTGCAAGCAGCTGAATGTTAATAACAGTGCTTTAGTCCACTGTACAACAGGCTCTTTTTTTATTGTAGTTTTAATGTGACAGAAGTGAACCATTCTTTTTTAAAAAAAATAATAATTATTAAACATTTTTTAAAAAAAACAAAAAGAAAGCTTTAACACTTTTTCTGTTTCAACAGTTTCGCATCAATCAAAAATTTCACACTTATACATTTTTCCTCCCTTATTTCTACTATATCTTTTATACATATACTTCTAATATTTATTTATTTACATATATACATAAAAATACCCGTGTACACACTTTCATTTCTACAATTTTTGTTCTCTCATATTTGCAATTATATTTCTATTCCTATTTCAACCATTATTTAATTTTTCCTTGCCTTTTATCTCTCTCCTCCAACCATTCATACAATTTCTCCCATACTAAGTAATATTCTGTTTCCTCTTTTTCTTGTATCTGCTTTGTTAATTTGTCCATTTCCGCACATTCCAAAACTTTTCTGATCAGATTATCTTCGGATGGTATATTATCATTTTTCCAATTCTGAGCGTAGATTATTCTTGCTGCTGAAATGAACCATTCGTAAATGCATAGGCAGCAGCAAGAACATTAGTTGCATATAGTGTGACTTTTAATTATGACTCCACCCATTTCTTTGTTCCAGCCCTGCCTTCCTAGCATTTGCTATGGTAAAAGTTGTAAAACAAAAATGGATGCTTATAGCAAGTGCAATTTTGATTTTTTATCAGACTGGTTATCCTCCCCAAGAGGGTCGGTTGGCAACACATGCAATGGAACCAGAAACACACTATGCATTAGCCAGTTTTAACTCTTATTCTCTGGCATTGCACAACACCTGCAGTGTAGTTTAGCATTCATCAACATCTGTTCACTAGAGTAAGTTCCCGGAGGGGAACAAACTTGGACGGAGAAGAAAGAGGGCCAGTCCTCTGTTCTAATTATTCATATCCTACCATCCTAAGTGGCTGTACTTGATGCATGTTTTCTTAGGGTAAGATTTTCCATACTCGTAGCCTTTCTCCAATGTACAATCAACGGGGAACTTCCTTGCTGCATATGACCTTGTATGTCTTTCAGCAAGTTCCAAAATACAAATACAAAATCCAGCAGTTGGAGGTTCTACGTGGATTTGTAACTCTCTTTGGGAAAAGCTGGGCCCGTGATGCACTGCCCAGAATGCTTTCAACAAGGCATAAAGAGATTCAAAATCAACGTTTTTATTCTGGAGCAAAAGTACAGCACACAGGAAATTCAAATAAGCAATAATGAGCCAAAATCCTCCCGAAGGATCAAATCCAGAGAAGCAGGTATATCTAAATCTTATGAGACTACTTCTGTAAATAAATTAATCCAAGACTCATCAATGCACAAAGAAGCAAAGGATTTTACCCTATTACTCACCAAATTATCATACTTACTAGGATAAATTTGAAATGTCATTCCCTACCGTAGATCTCATAGGGCAGGGGTCCATGGACTGGCACAGATGTGCAGCATGTCAGAAATCGTGGTGCGGCAAACAAGCAAAGCCCCATCCACGAATGCAGGGAGCACAAGAAACCAACCCCCTCCAGTATGCAGAAAAACCTCTCTCTATGGAACCGGTCCCCAGTGCCCAAAAGGCTGGGGGTCGCTGTAATAGGGCGTCTACTTTTGATTTCCTACCCCTGTTCAACTATGACCATGCTTTTTAAATGTACAGGGGAGACAAAGGTTCGTGCTTGTATACTACCCAATCGTGCCATCAGTTAGTAAGGTTTTGAAATAGAACGTTGAGATTTTGTATTATCAAATATATTTTGAAATCTTCAATGTTACAGGAGCATGTAAGAAACCTATGAGTTCAAGAAACTTATAGAAAAGCAGCTCCTGATCTATAAAAGCAACATTTACATAAATATAAAGGCAACTGCTTGATACCAACATTTTTGTACTACTTGTGATGACCCGTACTAGGGTATATAAAGCATAGGTCTTTTTCATCATCTGTCACTTGAGTTCTTCCTTTATTCCTTAACTCATGGCAGTGAACATATCCAACCCATCTTCTGTCTCCTTTTTTCTCCACAACAATAATCCTATGAAGGTGGGTTGGCTGAGAGATATTGACTGGCCCAAAGACACTCAGCTGGCTTTCATGGCTAAGGTTAGACTAGAACTCAGGGTCTCTGGCTTTCTAGCCTGGTGTCTTAACCACTGGTGGGTTTCAAATAATCCCACCATTGATTTGCCGAAAATGCGAGCGGGCAGGCAGGGGTGGGGCCAGCCAGAGGTGGTATTTGCTGGTTCTCCGAACTACTCAAAAATTCTGCTACAGGTTCGCCCGAACTGATACGAACCGGCTGAATACCACCTCGGGTCTTAACCATTAGATCAAACTGACTCTCTTTAACTATAAATGTGCCTTAACCATTAGATTAATTTAATTTAATTTAATTTAATTTAATTAATCATATTCCTATGCCGCCCAACTCCCAAGGGACTCTGTAAATTTAACCATAAATGTCAGGAATTTCATTCTACATAAAAATATATTTTTCTAGTTATGTTCCATTTTGGAAGGAAAAGCTAATTTTAATCAAAATGATTGTAATTGCTCACAATTATTTTATTCATTAATTACTCATAATTATTTTAAAATCTCAATCATTTTTCAAAATGACTTGGAATTGTAGGCCAATGCACACACATGCTTGAAAAATCACAGATTGAATTGATCGCTTTCATACCATCTACTGTTGTTTCTTAACACTTTTTAAAATGGAAAAAATCAACTTAAGAAGCAACTGGCAAGTTTTAAAAAGTTGAAAATCAAGAGATAAGAAAACATGTATCGCATATGAATCAGCCTTAACCTTCTGCAGATTGTTATGTATATGAACAACCCATATGTATACCAATATTTATTTATTTACTTTATGTCTTCATTTATTTTATTTATTCACCAGAGACAACTCTGGGTGTTCTGCCTCAGCTACGGACCCCAAAGAACGCAGCACATACAAAGTCCGTTCAAAACTTCATTTACTAAATAAACCAGTTTTTTACAACAACGGCTGTTAATTAACTGTATTAACAGCCGCCAAGAATTCAAAGAATAATACTGAAAGCTTACTGCCCAGCAGCAATTTGCAGGAAGCTGATAAGATAAGCAAGACAAGACACGAAGGTATGTGAACGGAGTTGTTCCCTGCAATTTGCTTCAATCGGCGTTCCTCCTTAAATAGGCTAAGGGAGTGGCCAATTAGCCCCAAGCCTTACTCTCGAGGAGACCTCCTCCTGAGGAGCCACTCCTGCCTTTTGGCAGCTCTGTGTGCCTGGGCATCGAGAAGAGGCTCCTCCTCTTCATCCTCTTCACTTAAGGAAGCTTCTGGAGGTTCTGAAGGCCCTGGCTGAATCCCAGCCCCTGGCACCACATCTTCTCCAGCCTCCTCATTGTCCGACTCAAGTGCCAGCTGCACAGGCTGCTGGCGCAGCACCACACCAGCCTCCTCGCTGTCAGAATCAGCTACTAGCTGCACCGGCCGCTAACGGGCCACAACACTGGGTGGCTTACAAACATTAGAAGTATTACATGTTAAAATAGTAAAACAATAAATAAATGCCATTAAAAGATGAACAGGAGGGGAGCATGAAGCACATGGAGAGGTCTTTCCAAATCCAATAGCCCATATAATGTTAAGAAGCCACCAGACAGGAGGAGGATCAAAGTACACAGTGCAAAATAGATTTAATAGAACATACAGGTACTCCTCGACTTACCACAGCCTGTTTAGTCACCATTCGAAGTTACAACAGCATTGAAAAAAAATGACTTATGACCACTTTTCACATTTATGACTGTTGCAGCATCCTCATGGTCACATGATCAAACTTCAGACACTTGGCAACTGACTTCTTATATTTGTGATGGTTGCAGTGTCCCATGGTCATGTGATCACCTTTTGCAACCTTCTGACAAGCAAAGTCGATGGGGAAGCCAGATTCACTTAACAACCATGTTACTAACTTAACAACTGGAGTGATTCACTTAACAGCTGTGGAATGAAAGGCCTTAATATGGGGCAAAATTCAGTTAACAAATGTCTCATGTAGCAACAGAAATTTTGGGCTTAATCATGGTCATAAATCAAGGGCTACCTGCAGCAAATTTGGTTCTGTACCAAATATAGAACCATGTATGACAGCTAGTATATTACCTGTTTTTGGAGTGACAGTAGTTTTCTTCTTGATGTCTGACTTGGTAAACAACTAGATTTCTGTATTAACATCCTTCTGTTGAATTTCTTATCAATGTTTTATCGGTGAAATAGAATTCCAATGCTGATAGATGTGCTTAGGAAGATGGAAATTGCATAACATCTCATTGTCCTCACGTAACACCTATTCACAGATCAGGGAGCCACAGTTCAGACAGAGCATGGTGAACAGCAAAGGAAAGAGACAAAATGATATATTCTTCCTTAATATATTCGGCCCTTATACTGACTATGTAGTGTGGGAAATTGGATTAGAAGATGAGCATGGTCTTAAAACTGGAAAAAGAAATTTCAATTACTATACTGATCACATTACTCTGGTAGCTCAAAATGCAAGTGATCTGCAGGTTCTAACAATGAAAGTCAAGAAGTATAATGAAAACATGGGACTAAGATTGCATCTCAAGACAACATAATAATAAAGACAGCAGGTACGGCAGCCAGCCTCACAATTGACGATGAAGATACTGCAGTGGTGGATAGCATCTTATAAAAGAATCAGCAGATAAGAAATAAACCGCAAACTAACACTTAGAATAGCAGCGATATATTCAGATTCTGTGATGTATGAAACTGTACCTACAAAGGTCAGAATTTTGTAGACAATTCTGAAGTAGCAGGATAGAACGTTTATTGGTGTTTTCAAACTCTGATGTTGGAGAAGACTCCTGAGAATGCCATGAATAATTAAGAAGCACCCAAATGCACCACAGAACAAATGAATCCAAAGTTCTCATTTGAAGCACAAGTAACCAGGGTCAAATTATCATATTATGAGCACATTATTTGAAGACCTAGCTTTCTTGAGAAGTCTATAATGATTTTTTAACTACTAGTAACCACATCAATAAATCTTCTCCATGACAATCTATCCTTAACTTGGTCTTAGAAGTCTCCCAACGGTGCACTCATCACCTCTGTAACCGAGTTGGTTATTTATTTATTTATTTATTTATTTATTTATTTATTTATTTATTTATTTATTTATTTATTTATTTATTTATTTTATTGCAATTTATATGCCGCCCTTCTCCCGAGGGACTCAGGACGGCTTACAAGATAAAAAATTCAACAATATAAATTAAATATAAGTTAAAATCCAATTAAAATTAATTAAAATTATTACAATGTAAAAAACCCCTCAACGGGTCAGTCCATTTGATGAAAAAGCCACGTCTTCAGTTCATGGTGGAAGGAGAGGAGGTCGGGGGCTGTCCTAAGCTCAGTGGGCAAACCGTTCCAGAGGGTCGGTGCTCCCACAAAGAACGCTCTCCCCCTGGGGACCGCCAGCCGACATTGTCTGACTGACGGCACCCTGAGGAGGCCCGCTCTGTGAGAGCACACAGGACGATGGGAGGATGGCAGAAGATGGTCCTGCAAGTACCCCGGGCCTAAGCCATGTAGGGCTTTATAGGTGAGCACCAGCACCTTGAAACAAACCAGAAGTGTTCTTATGAAGAACAGGGATCTGAAAATTGCAACACAAACAGTAACAGAGTTGGAAGGGACTTTGGAGGTCATCTAGTCCAACCCCCTGCTCACGCAGGAGACCTGTACTAGGGATTCAAACCGCCGAACTGCTTCAAAAAAGGTACTTGTTTTTTAGAGCGAAACTGGAGCCAACAAAACCAAGTTATACACAAATGGCTAAAAATGACAGCAAATCAATGAATTTGTGCACCTGATAGAAATGGGATGCAGATATTTTGAATATTCAGAAGAGACTTACTGACCTCCTCCAACTTCTAGGTGGCTTACTGGTTCTGTATTTATAAACAAATCTAATTTTGTGATGGTGTGATACCAAGGTTAAATATATCTGCCTTCTTTTTTTTTTCTCATATATACTTCTTGAAAAGAGACGGTGATGCAGCTTCCAATGTTATACTAAGCAATAATATAAAATATATAGAAGTACTGGCTGGGTCAACAGCTGCTAAAGTTTTTGTCTCTCTGACTTCATAAGTAATTATTAATCCGGATGTGTTTTCTTAACTTTTATGTTTATTTTTAAAACACATATTCTTCCAAAAAAAGTCAGTAAATCCAGTTTCATATAAGCACTTCATCAACTCTATTGCCAGGATATCTGTACCCTAAAGGGTAAACCTTACAACTGAAGTATTAGAAACAGACTGATTGAGTCCATGGCATGGTGTTCTCCCAGTGGCTTCGGAATGTCAGTTTGGAACACACAACAGTGTATAACATAAATAATTTTTCAGCTTTACTCCATTACACAGGAGTTCTAGGAGGATTTTTACAGCAGCTGGTGTTAAAAGGCATGCAAAATCAAAAGAAAATAGACTTCGTATTTCAGCAGAATCACATAGCGCAGAAGAAAGAATGTTCTCCAAGAGTTCAAAAGATTCCAGACTTTGTTACATGCACCCATGTAAAACTATTCCCGTTCCTGTGTAAATTCTTTTGTACACAAAACATAACACTGAAATCAATGGAAACATTACACTGCCTGCAGAGGTGGGTTTCAGCAGGTTCTGATCAGTTCTGGAGAACTGGTAGAGGAAATTTTGAGTAGTTCGGAGAACCGGTAGTAAAAATTCTGACTGGCCCCGCCCCCATCTATTCTCCGCCTCCCAAGTCCCAGCTGATCAGGAGGGAATAGGGATTTTGCAGTATCCTTCCCTTGGAGTGGTTAGGGAATGGAGATTTTGTACTATCCTTCCCCTGCCACGCCCACCAAGCCATACCACGCCCACCAAGACATACCCACAGAACTGGTAGTAAAAATTTTTGAAACCCACCACTGACTGCCTGGGATTACCACTTCTAGAATGCAACATGGAATTTGGAGATATTGCATTAGGTCACATCTATACTACAAGTAGTCCTTGATTTAAGACCCACAATTTAGCCCAAAATTTCTATTGCTAACCAAAACAGTGGTTAAGTGAGTTTTGCCCCATTTTATGATCTTTTTTGCCACAATTGTTAATTCTTGCAGGTATTAAATTAGTAACAATTGTTAAATGAATCTGGCTTCCCCATTGACTTTGCTTGTCACATGGCCCCAGGACATTACAACTGCAATAATACATGCTAGTTGCCAAGCATTGATAATCCAATGTAATTTTTATGAAATAAAAATAGATAGAGATTGCCTATGCTACATACATAGGGAAAATAAAGTTAAGACTGCTCTCTGGGCCTCTATAGTGATATCCCCATACAGAAGTAGCTTTGTATTTGGCCATGCATTTAAAGGTAGAAGGGACATATTTATTGATATGATTTTATACCTCCCAACCATTTGGAGGAGTATATAAGGCACTGGCAGTGCGGCCACTTATGATATCCCACAATTGCCTTGTGAAAGGATGAAAAATATTGAACCTGTTTCAATACTTATAATTTCTGTTGGAATAGGCAAATTTGGAGAAAAAAAGATTGAGGCATTGGAAGAAAATTATATCTTAGCAACTGTGGCAACCAATGCCACAAGAAATATTGTGCAGGTGGAGGAAGAATGATTTCAACTTAATTTTAATTTATTCTAGAAATTAATGTCGCATCATCAGTGAAGAAATTGAAACTGAAAAGAGGATGCATATTTCAGCAGGACAACCATCTAAAACAGGCATTCAAATTTCTTAGTTAGAAGAGTTCTACAAGGCAATGTTGGAAAAAGTCCAAAGCAAAAATAGAAAACATTTGGAAGCTATTACTCCTTTTTGTCAAAAGAGGTATTAAAAAGTACTGCCTAAAAAGGTATCCACATGTTTGCATATGGCATATTCAGTGATTTTAATAAGAAGCTGTAAATAGTACTGCACATAAATACTAAGTATGCACTCAAATTTGCAGAAACATTTCATGTTTAGATTGAACTCCTAAACTCCTAAGGAAACAAAAGTTTACACAAAGAAACCTACAATGTGACCGGGGACAACTAATATTTCTCATGGAACTCTTGATATGCTAGATTGCATCAGAATGATGTTGGATCATCTTCACAGTAAACTGTTCCCAGAGTCTTTTGTCTATCCATCAAGGATAAGCTGAAATGGAATCAGAATAGAGTGGGAAGGGACCTTGGAGGTCTTCTAGTCCAACCCCCTGCTCAAGAAGGAGACCTTATACATGTGATGGCAAACCTATGGCACACGTGCCAGAGGTGGCATGCAGCACCCTCTCTGATGGCAAATGAGCCATCGCTCCACTTCAGCCCCGCTGCACAATGGCACATGCCTCCCGCTGGCCAGCTGGTCTTAAGGTCTCTGCCGTGCATGCGTGGGGGATGGGGGGTATATGGGGGGCACGAAAATGCATGGGGGGTGGGGGGCATGTGAGGGGCCACATGTGCATGCACAGGGGGGCAGGGCGCATGCAGGGGCCCACACATGCATGCGTGGGTGCCGTGCGCACATTGCATTTTGGGGGTTCGGGTGCACGCTTTGGGCACTTGGTCCAGAAAAGGTTAGCCATCACTGCCCTATACCATTTCAATCCAATCTTTTTTAAAAACCTCCAGTGATGAAGCACCTACAACTTCTGAAGGCAAGCTGTTCCACTGGTTAATTGTTCTTACTGTTAGGAGGTTTCTCATTTATTTGTTTGTTTGTTTGTTTGTTTGTTTGTTTGTTTATTTATTGGTTTGATTTATATGCCGCCCTTCTCCGGAGACTCAGGGCGGCTTACAATGCGTTAAGCAATAGCCTTCATACTTTTGTATATACCTGCTTAGTAGAGCTTTCGGCCCCCCCATGCGGTGTTCTTTTTTTATACAAAGTCAATTTATTGCCCCCACAATCCGGTTCCTCATTTTACCTACCTTGAAAGGATGGAAGGCTGAGTCAACCTTGAGCCTGGTGAGATTCGAACTTGCAGTAATTGCAGGCAGCTGGTGCTACTTAAAAGCACTTTAGTCTGCTGTGCCACCAAGGCTCTTAGTTCCAGGTTGCTTCTTTCATTGATTAGTTTTCATCCATTGTTTCTGGTTTTGTCTTCTAGTCCTTTGGAAAATAAGTTAACCCCCTTTTCTGTGTGCAGTCCCTCAAAATGGCTTCTTTGCAAGCTCGTGTCTAAAACTGGGAAAAGTTCTAAACAAACTTAAAATAGGTATGTTTTTCTATGTATTGTTCACATGTAAGTTGCTGTTACAGATCATTACCAAAAGTACTTTAATTTTGCCTTACATAATGTTTTGTTTATAGTTTGTTGGTTTTAGAAATCAAATTACAATAATACAATAATTAGAAATCAAATTACAATAATATTAAAATCAACTGTTAATTGTACAGTTAATCACTACATATTTAAATTCTTTCCTTGTCTCCGCAATATTGTGAAGCTCACTGGAATCAGCATGAAAGTCTACAAGGAATCTCAAAGTTAACAGAGGGTGAAGTATATTTTTGATCATAGCAACCCGAAAAAAATAATTTTGCTCACATGGTGGCAGCAGTGAGATGTGGGCACTTTCATAATTAGTTTATTTCACTCCATTTCAGAGTACAACGTACAACTTATACATTGACTCCTGACACATCTTGAAATAGTTATTGCATGTATTGGCTTAACAGAGACAAAAAATTATTTAATTATTTACACTTGCCAGTACTATGTACTAACTTATTATTCTTGGTTTAAACTTAGCACACCTAGGGAACTCTATATGTTTTAAGGAGATTTATTGTGGACCAGAAATCATGTTTCTATTTTATTTTATTTCATCCAATAGAATGAAGGCAATGCCCGCATTTCTTCAGAGTAGGTAATAAGATTTGAAGCCTTTTGAATTTATTCACATATTCCCTGGATGCCCTTGAAAACCTAAAATAACCACTTAACAAGTGAAGCAACAGTTCCAATGCGAGACACATATTTAACCACATGATAAGAATTATCATTTTCTATAGGATGCATCTTTTGCTGGAGATGAAATCTGGCTATAAGACAAAGCAGAGGAATCAAATGAAAAGTTCAATGTGAAGCTTAACCTTCCCTGATGGTGCCTTCCAAAAAGACTCATTGAGTCCCATAATCTGCAATGAGATTGAAAATCCAAAACCTTCGCAGGGTGAAGGCTTCGGAACACCAATGTAGCTTATATTAAAGAGCTTTATTATAAAATTTATCTAGAATTCATTTGAGAGACCCATAAATCGGTTTTAATGGAAAAGAGAGAGACGTGAAATATATATATATCCCTCCTATAACAATCATTGGGACATAGCAGTAGAATGACTTGCTTGTCTGGCAAATTACCATTGGCTTACTCTTTTACAGATATAACCATGTTACTTAAATGCTTCTGAAAGCATTACAATGCATCTTGGAAGCAGCTTAGCCCAAGTTTAGCTGATTATTGGGTAATCATCCCGTCTTTCTTTCCCCAGATGTCTATTTTCTCCGGAACAATCATTGTCCCTGAGTTATAGGCAATAGAGCTGCTATAATAGCATTCCATCCTCGGATGGGATCTCAGGGTTCCGGGCAGGAGATGAGCTGAAGAGAAATTGTCCTGTATTGTTGGATTCCTGAAATACGAGTATAATTGAGTGCTGGAAGAAATCCATTAAAACTGCCTGTAAAAATAATTTTCCATGAATGATTATCCATGTACTATCATGGCTCACACAGTTGTAAAAAACATTTAGCGCTTTATAATCCAATCTTTGCTCCTAGGCAGAGCTGGGAACGTATTCCACTTACAAAATTTTGAAATGCCTAGAAGGGTAACAACTTTTACAAAGTGTTCCTTGTGGAAATGTCCTGGAAAGTTTCCAGGATGGCATTCCAGATGTTATAGTTTTTGCAGTTATAACCATTCTCTGTATTAAATTTCCAGATACTATATACAAGCTATGCTGATTTTGATGCGGAGACAGGCTATTTCACATTGAAAGACAATGTTACTGAATTATTCCATAGATGTGCTTTAACATGTAAACTGGGAATATCAACAAAAGAGCAGAGAACCTGAACACAAATCTCTTTCTCTGGTTGATATGATAGCCATTCAAATGGAAGGGAGGATAACTACATATAAAGGTTTGGCTATCATGGATATCATTCAAAGGCTATGTGATTTTTTTAAGTCAATGGAGCATGAGTAGCTTGGGAAATCTATATTGTGGATGGATGGATCCATATCTTGCCAATCATGTTAGTTACATATGTATTAATTGATAAATCTGCTGAATGATGATTTTTCTTCAATTTACAAATTATTTTATACAAATTCATACAAAAATACATTTTTGAGCTGAGAACTGCTTTGTAAATTTTGAAAAAACAAAACCTCCTAAACAAAACTCACATTTCCCTTATGTTAATTCAGAAAATGTCTAAAAACATGAGCAAAGGAAAACCTTGAACATTCCTGCCTCAACCTAAACGTAGGCTCATGAGAATTCACATGGGCAGAAGGACCTTTTAGTTACTCTGCAACATATACAGTTTTGGCCAATTTTTACTCAGAAATACAAAAATTGCATTTTAAAGATGTGTAGCGTTGCAACTTAATTTGTATGTTAGAACCCAGTTCCCTTATTTACTGCTGCTACTGCTTTATTGTTAAATGCTTCTGTTTCCTTCATTGAGATAGTTCAGCCAATCAGGCATTACAAAATAGAGTACAGAGTTGGAAGGAACATTGGAGATCTTCTATTCCAGCCTCCTGCTCAAGCAGGAGACCTATGCCTGTGATGGCGAACCTATGGCACGTGTGCCACCTGTGGCACACGGAGCCATGTCGCCTGGCACGCCAGCTCAGCTCTCTCTAGGAGTCTCTGGAAGCTGGGGACAGCAAAAACGTTATTTCCCGTCCAACCGAAAGTTGGAAAATGGGCCATTTCGGGCCTCCGGAGGGCCTCAGATGGGGTGGGGAAGGCTGTTTTCGCCCTCCCCAGATGCATAGAGAGGATCTGGAACCAGGTAAGAAAGAAAAACGGGCCTACTGGGCCATCACGTGCCAGGAGTGGGGGAGGGGGGAGGGGGGGTTGCGTGAGGATGTGCAGGGCGGGGCGCATAAAATTATGGGTGTGGGCATGTGCACGAACCTCCCCCGCCCCCCCTCTTTCTGGCATGCGATGGCAAAAAGGTTAGCCATCACTGCCCTGTGCCATTTCAGACAAATGGCTGTCCAATCTCTTCTTATAATATCTCCAGTGATGAAGCACCCACAATTTCTTGAGGCAAGCCATTCCACTGGTTAATTGTATAATAAATATAATAAATACATAATAAATGCAACATCACAGAGCCAATCAAGTTCGGGCTATTGATGTCATCAATGAATATAAGGAGAAATACATTGCCTTCACTTTGAAGTTCTAGTGCTGCACTAGTTGTGTCACAAGGGACATTAAACTGCACATTCTGACTTGTACTATTTCAGTACTCCCTGTTCTGAAGTGAATTGCTGGGTTACATTGGGTTCACAGCAGCTGCACAACAGCACATCTGTTGCATAATAGCACATCAGGATAAACATGTGAATGTAAATGTCATTTAGTGGAATGTTCAGGGAGCAGTTAAATTGCTCACCTGGAGAGTGAGATGGGCAATATTAAATGAATAAACATTTAAGGAGCTCCTCTCACTTGTAAACACAATGCTCTGTTAATCTCTCTAATACTCCAATAATCAAATGATGGAGGGGGGAATTAAAAAGATTTTGCTAAAATTAAAACCCAAGGTTTGGCTCAATTCTCACTCCATGCACAAACGGTACTATCTTAGTGCACACTGATTATCCAGCTATGTGGCCTTTGCAGTAATTTTAACTTTAATTTACTGAGACAAGAAATAATCAAGTTGGAAGTGTGCCCTAACAGAGAAATTGAGGAAAGGCCTGACTCTTTAGAGGGCCGTACCTGCTCTCCTATTCCTGTCCAAGCATACAACAAGCTCCCATTATGTGTTATTATTCTGTGTTATTTTTGTCTTATATTGGTTAATCACTGTAAAGAAAAACTGGAGAAAGAGAATATACCCCCTTTTTTTCCCCAAATGAAACTTGTTGAGAATTATAATCCTATTACTGAGCAGAAAGGTGGGAGATAATTTGAATAAATTTGAATGAATAAGAATCTTTTCTGGACCCTTAGGTACCCTGTAATTTCCCCCCTCAGTGATATGAAAAAACTGCTTCGTTGCAGTTCATATTAAATAAAATCTTGTTTTCTAGATTTCAGGAGCAACCATGCTTTTTTCTCTGGCTTTGAATTCAACATCAGTAATGTGCTCTTTCTGGGCCAAACAGCTGTCTGAAGACACCACTGGAAATACTTTTGGCTCTAAGTTAGTTTAAGATTGGGATTGCATTAATAGCGCTTTCAAAAGTTCAAAATAGATTTTTTTTATTAAAAAAAACATGAAAAATCAAAGGGTTTATCCACACAGCAGTATTAATGTGCTTTCTTCTCATTCTACTATAGCCTACCTTTACTATGGGTTGACAGTCAGGCTGGTCAGTGGTGCTGGCCCCGTAGAATATAACACAAGATACTTTTAGGGCATCAATTATGGGTTCCTTGCTGGGTTTTTTTTTTTCTTTCCACCCTGGATCACCACTAAAAGCTGTTTTCAGAGGGTAGAGGTGGCAGTCTTTCCAGCCTTTTGAGATTAACTCCTTCTCATAGGTCCACTTTATTGAGAACTTTTTTTAATTTAGAAGTTAGGTGAGGGAGAAGACTGTCCAATGGGCTTGTTGAACTAGGTTACCAGGAGCAGCAGTTCTGGTTCCCAAAGAAGAGGTTGTCAAAGAGCCAGGAAAAATCCTGATTAATGAACTCCAGAAGGCTCTTTTAAGAGCCATTCCGAGGTTTTTGAAAAAGCTGGTGGCATTTTTTGATCAGATCATTTGCAGAGTTCCATCGACAGCCGCTGACTGCATTCCATTCCAAAATTCAACTGTAGGTTAAATTAATATGACTTGTATTTGCAGAAACACTGAAAATCTTTTGAAGTTGTGTCTCAAATGACAACTGCAACTCATACATGGCAGTAAGGAAAAAATACTGTTTATTCTAGATGGCTTCCAGGTGCAATTCAAGGTGCTAGCTACCACATAAAGCTCTTCATAGACTAAACCCTGATTATTTGAGGGGCCATTTAACTCCGATAGTTGCTGATTAAATCTGGCAATGAGGGCATTTCAAGTTCCCTCAAAGAAACAATGCCTTTTGGCAAATTCCTCAGAGGCATGTATTTATTTATAAATAAATAAATAATTTATATGCCATCATCTCACCAATAAGGCTATTGGTAAGCTGCCTTATTGGTTTATTTATTTATTTAGCGTATAATACTGTGTGTGACCAGCTGTATGCTAAATAAATAAATAAACCAATAAGGCAGCTTACCAATAGCAATAGTAAATAGCAAAAAGATTAAAAACAATTAAAATTAAGAAAAGCTATCTAAGGCATGCCTTTTCTATTGTAGCAGTAACCTTGCTCTAAAGATTTGTATTATTCCCATCATGACAGAGTTCTGGATGGCACTAAAAACTTGGCTATTTTTCCAGGCCTTGGAGTAAAATGGTTGATGAGTCCCAATAACATTTTGTGCTGTTCTACTTTTTTCCCCCCCTCTCTCTGGACACCTGTCATCTGTCTTTCTATTTTATCGGTCTGGCTTTTTAAAATAAAAATCACCCAGAGTCGCTTGGAGTCAGGCATTCTTTAAATCTAGGTGAAGCAATAAACAGCATGGCTGATTCTGCATGCAAAGTGAAAGAGATGAAGAACTGGTATCCAATTTGCTACTGGCAGACTTCAAAGACACCAAAAATAAAAAGCCAAAACTGTCCAAATAAGTAAAATGAAGAGGAAAAAAAAAGCACACACAAAAAAATCCAATTTCAGTAGCTACCTGGATTTTTTAAGCACTAGCTCTTTTCATTTCACTGGGTCACCAAACCAGAAAATGTCTGGGAGGGAGAAGAGCGAAGACGTTCTTGCATGTAATTTACCCGTTCCGAAGCACTTTCTCCAAACCATGCCAGATACCATAAAGCTCTCTGTCAGTGATTAGAAATTATTGTACAAGCCGCATATATCGGGTACACAATTGCTAATGAAATGCACACAAGATGATAAACAACTTCCTTTTCCTGCTGAAGTCCAGCTGCAACTAGGCCTTGTCTCCTTGAAGCGGTAAATCAAGCCTTTGTACTCCAGGAGGATTCAATCAGCTGCAGGTGTGGGCCCGGCAGAACCTGCCTGGGATTAGGTAGCAGCATTTGAGAGGGAGACCCCAAACAGCTCCGGCAATCTACACACCACATGTGGACAGGTTTTGGAGAAAGCAAAGGAAAAACACTGATGAAATGTGGCACGGGACCATGGAATGTGACTTTAGGCTTCCACATCTGCAGGAAAAGGGAGCAAAGAGTGGCCCTAATTTTACAGCAATGATGTCACACGGGGGAAACGTATGACACTGAAAATGGCGGCGGCTGCTGAGCCTCCATTTTAACCACTTCAGATGCATCTCTCTAGCCAAGCCATGCCAGGAATGAAGTCTTATCATCCACACGGTGGATTTGGAAAAGCAACTCGCAAGAACACAATGCGGCAGTAACAAAATCCCCTCAGGGATTTTTTTGCTGTACAGTCCTTTCTTCAGACTGCAAATTTGTAGAGGGAATATTTGGGATTTTGGTCCCAAAAAATCCACACTACAGTTCCATCAAGTATTGTCATGTTATACTTTGTTGCATGAGTTCTTCATATACAGCTCTTCTGTTTTTAAAAACAATGGTTTGTACACACGAAGAAGCCTTCCATGTAGGTCTAGTATTCGTATTAAAAAGTTAATATATAGGTTTTTTTAAAAACCCATATATATTTATTTTTTAAAAAAGAATCTGTTTTGCATTAGGTTATTTTGATAAGTGAAGTTAAGCATTACTTTTGACCATATATGATTTAGCTATTATGTCATTAATTCATGTACGATTCATGTACAACCTATCTGAATAATGATTGTGGTTTTCTGCTTTACAAATTCACCTACTTCACCAGAAACCAAGAGAGTCAAATTTCTCACAGCATCTGGTTTCCATTTTAGGTAATTGCTATTTTCAGGAGTTATAATCATGTGTTATTGTAAGGACCACAGTGTCAATCACTCCACTAATGGGGAAAATTCAATGCCTAAATAATACCTATGAGAACAAGAAACTGACTTAAACAGGTGCATTTAGACACTTTGGTTTAAGGGTAATGCTAGTCTATCAATTTAAACAAATCATTTTAAGGGGAATTTTTATGATTTCCATACCATTTGAAAATGCAATGTTTAATAAATGGATATTAATCTGCAGGATTATCTTATACATTGCATCAAGCAGGATCAGAAGAAAGCTTCTGGAACAAACTAGATCACAAAGGATCCTCTTAAGCTGACCTTCCAGAAATGAAACCATATCAAAAATTATGAATTTGGATTATGAAGTGTAACTGCTGCTTCTGCTCCATGTCAGTTTGCTTGAGGAGATTTAGGTCATATCTGGACCACATCCTATGCCCTTAATGTGTTTGTGTCCTGCACTGAGGGCAGTTTGACTCTAAGCTGATTTAAGAAAATCCTGTTTTCCCTGACTAAGCCTTACTACAGGTTTTGTTGCAATAGGATTTTTTTATACGTAGTCCTCGTTTAGTGAGCACAATTTGGACCGTAACTTGGTTGTTAAGTGATATCGTTGCCAAGTGAAACTGACTGTTGTTATGATTTTATTTCAGTTTTCTTTTGCTTTACAGATCTGCAAAGGTCGTAAATGCGAGGATTTGTAGCAAAGTTACTTTTTCATCACCGTTGTAAATATGAACAATCACTATTCCAGGCAGTCGCTAAATGAGAATTACCATAATGTTCTACCATAATGATTGTAGCATTTGCGTTATATAAAGAATATCCCTAGTTTGAAACTTGGTGGGTTTTAAATTATTTTTCTTTCCTATAGCTACTTATTTTTCCACTCGGCTTTTCTTTTTTTTAACAAGTTCATCGGTGTACTATGTTTTTTTTCCAGCCAGTTGCTTGGAAAAATTATGAAATGGTGCACCAACAGATTTGTTAAAAAAAAAAAAAACAACCAAAGACCCCCGTGAAAAAGTAGGTAGAGCAGGCAAAGAAAAATAGCTATTAAAAAATAAAATCTGATGACTCTGGGGACATTCTGCACGTAACATAAACAGCACAACCATTAGTCTAGTAAGAGAGACCTACTATTTTTATTTTTTAGTTTATTTGTTCAAAGTATGTGTCTGCCCGACTCATAAAGGCAACTTTGGGTAGCTGACATCAGGATTAAAAACAACACACAAAAATATCAGAGCAAGAATCTAAAAAGCACATCACATCTAAGAGCAGTCACATAGTGGTTAAACAAGCCCTGTAAAGACAGGCTCACTTAAAGCCTGGCTCACTGCCCAGGCTAAAAGCTAGCTCTTGGGTGCCTTGTAAAAGACCAGCAGAGGTGGGGCCATCAAGATTTAAGAGGTGCATTGTTTCACAGCAAAGGTATCATGTGTCCTAAATCCCATCAGATGACATGGTTAAATAGAAAGGACCAGAAGCCTGCTTACCTGGTTGAATCTTATGGGCCAAAATCTGCAAATAACTGGGCCTGCGCCGTGAAGGGTTTGGTAGGTGATAACCAACACCTTGAATTGCACTGGAAGACTACTGAGAGCCATGGCAATTCATGTAGCATGGGGTTTATATGACTATATCTTTTTGCTCAACTGTGCTGCTCCTTATGAGTGATTTGAAAGAATAGCCTCATAGACAGTAGATTGCACTAATCCAAATGTGAGGTGACCAATGTGTGAATGATCATGAGAAGGACCTAAGAAGGGGCACAATTGATGCACAAGATGGATCTGTGCAAAAGCCCTCCTAGTCGCAGCCATCACCTCTTCTTCAGGCAACAGTCAAGAAGGTCCATGGGGACCTTCAGCTGTGTGCCAGTTCTATCTGAGGGAACATTACCCTCTCCAGAACACGTGATGGAAAGTGCCCAGATAAGGGGTATGGGGAGTGGCATTAAGCCTCACAGCTTCTTGGAAGAGCTGAGGTTAAACCTTTCCCCCCATCCCCCCAATAGGTCATCATAGCTTCTTGATGAGCCTTAGTCAACCTTTTTTAATCTGTAGAACCCTTGAAATAAATATCAGGTTTCAGAGAACCCTGTAACAAAAACTATTATATCTAGTTTACAATATGTTTCAAGGTGTCCTCAGGTTACAATGGCAATTTGTGACTGGGACAGCAATTGGGACTGGGAATTTCCATTGCTAAACTATGTGGTCATAAGGCACAATGTCATGTGACAGCATCACTTAACAAGATCAATTCCATCAATCCCGTTACTGTCATAACCCTAGAACCATGTAGGTCATTAAGTGAGACTTAGGAAAGCAGGCCAGTACATGAGTATTTTGGTGCCATGGGCAGGTGCAGTAGGTGCATGGGAGGTGGGATAGGGTGCTGCAAGCAGGCAATATGGAGTGTGGATTGGCAAAAAAAAAAAAAAAGTCACAGGAGCAACTTCCAACTTCCTGCTCACTTTCCCATTGACTTTACTTCCCCCAGCTGACTTTCACCATAATCATCTTCCTTTTGCTGCTGATGTATGCCAGGCTGAGGCAACTGCTGGACCATTGTGAGATCTTTGGAAATTTATGTAAGCCTTTACGCATCCACAGGGAGTCACTGAGGCCTCACAGGGCTGTGTGAAGTCCTCGAGAGACCTTGCAAAGGGCCAGCAGATGCCTCAGCCTGGCGCACCACAGTGACTGGAGTAAGAAGAAGATGGTCAGCTGGAGGAGAAAAAGATGGGCAGTGGGAGTGGAGTGCAGAGCAGCCAAAAGGGCAGAGAAGGTGGGGGTGGTAGGAGGTTGGGAGAAGTTGAAGTAGAGGCTGTGTGGCAGGACAGGAGAAGCATGATTCATTATGTGGTATAGCCACATTTGCGTAACAACTGCTTCTCTTAGCTATGGAAATTCTGGTCCCAATTAGAGTTGTTAAATGAGGACTGTCTGTATGCTTCAAAAAATTTGGGAGGTTCCCTTCTGAAATGTTTCTCATACTCGCTCTTTCTGTGGATCTTTTACATGTCAGTTGTTTAGTCTGCAGCTCTCTCTCCTGTCCCGCAAAGTCATTCCCACATATATTACAATCCAGGGTAATATTGTCTCATCCTGCCCCTCCCCAAAAATGGTTGATGGGCCATATTGGCAAAGCAGCTACCTAACAATGTAGATAAGTCTTTGCAAAGAATAGTTTGTTTAAGGACATCTGATAAATGGAGAGTATCTAGGCTCTGAATGTAGGTTTGTTGGTTTCAACTATACTAAAAGTGACCCAGTGCAGGGTGGATGAACCCTATAGTAGTAGACTAGATAATACCATATTGGACTGCAAACAAGACTAATAACACAACAGGAAAAGCGATGCTGTTTTTTCCCCCTGACATTCTGATTTTACACTGCAAATGGTTTTATGTGAAACATAACCGAAAAAAGAGTATTCCTGCAGAATATATTTGTATCAAAGTAAATTCCACCCCAAGTGACCTAAGATGGGGGTGGGGATTTTGTCTCCCCCACCCCCAGCTTCTTGGATTACAATCCATAGTGGGTTGATTGCTAAGCATTGTCCAATGTGTCTAGGACCGGAATGGTACATCTTGGTGAGGCCAACTCACTGCAGCCAACTTGCCATGGCCAACTCACTATGGGATAACTCATTGCAGGACAATTCAACAATTCAGTTTAAGTATTTTAAATAATTTTAAAAATATTTTAATTGTTGTCATTCACATTTCATTCTGTCCCTCTTTCTTTAATGATTCTGTTCCACCATTTCTTCAATATTAGTATACCGTATTATTCGGATTATAAAACGCACCTACCTTTATTGGTGAGGAAAACAGGAAAAAGAAATCTGCCTCTGCCTCCCAGCAATTTTGCCTCATTGCAGCAAACAGCAAAGAGCCTGCTTTACTTTCATTTTCGTTTTCAGCATAGTTTGATTAGTACAAGGGGAAAAAAATCTGCTCCAGAAATTTACCTCCTTGCAGCAAACAGCAGAGCCCTGCGCAAAACAGCTGAGAGTCGGGAGGCCGATCCAATCAACTTGTGCTAATTAGGATGTGCTGAAGCTGAAAGGAACTGTTGTTTTTTTTTTGCTGCTTGTTGCAAGGAGGTAACTGCTGGGAGGCAGAGGCCAAAGAGTGGGGGCCAGTGGATGGGTGGGGCTACATTCAGTGTATAAGACGCACCTAAATTTTCACCCCCTTTTAGGGGGGAAAAAGATGCATCTTATACTCCAAAAAATACAGTAACTCATGAGTTGTCCTGAGGCAAGTTGGCTATGGCGAGTTGCCCCCACAGCAAGTTAACTGCGGCAAGTTGGCGGTGGCGAATTGGGAGAGGCGAGTTGGCCATACAGAGTTGTCCTAGACCCGTCTAGGACAATGGAGTTTGGAGTACAACAATATAAAGAGGGACACAGAATCACCACACCTGTGCTTGTTTCATAGAGGGGGGAAACATTTTTTATGTGTGGTTATGAATTCTGCTGAATATCACTTTTCCTGCACTATACAGCTGCACTGCGCATGTGGGAGTAGAAAGCTTCCCTTAGCAATAATAGTATATACTACAAAATTAACACTGCATTAGAACTTTAAGGAGACGAATTGGCCAAACTGTATTTCCAGACATTTTTGTCTCAAGAGAACATACTTTTTCCATAAAATAGATGATTATTCCTGCCTATCCCACAGGCAGGCACATAACTAGCACCTGCCTACAGCCTAGCAAAAGTTTTAATATTTAGTTTTACTGGTAACATAAAGTGCCTCTCTGCTTTGAGAGGAACAAAATACTGAATTTCTAACTATTTATTTGACCCAAGTTATTATATTAGGCACACAATACACATCTTACATTGTTTCTGAAATTGTAAAGAAAAATTATCACTGACTATATCCAGCCAGAGAAAGCACCTCTTTGGCCCATCATTAAGAACAGAAAACATGGACAGTTTTCAACAGAGCTGAGCAAAGGTACCAAAGAAGCAGGAGCAAGAAGTACTTGAACCAGACCTTCATTATACCACCAGACTCTTCAAGGGTGGCTTACATAGTTTGACGTGAATGATGTCATGTATTATGACAGCCTTCCTGTGCCTGACAGCCTCCAGATATGTTAGGGTTGCAGGTCCCAGAATTCCCAGACAGATGTGCCATGCAGGCCACCAGGATAGAAAACGTTGGCTGGTTTGTAGATCAATCTGAAGCTGATTCTAAGCAGGCATCTCTTATAAATGACTCAAGGGTTCTCAGGACCCTTGAGTCTCCCTTGAGGACAGGGAGAGGGGGAAAATGTCTTACTATCCATTTCCTCTATCCTATGAAGTTTTAGAAGAATCATGCTACTCCTATCATATCCACTTAGTTCTAGAAATCTGTTCTTCATAGGGAAAGCGTAAAGGTAAAGATAAAGATTGTTCCTGTTTAGTTGTCTCCAACTCTAGAGGACAGTGCTCATCTCTGTTTTTTAGCTGAGGGAGCTAGCATTGTCCAAAGACACTTCTGTTGCCATGTGAGCAGCATGGCTATACGCCAAAGTGCACGAAACGCTGTTACCTTCCCACTGAAGTGGTATTTATTTATCAACTTGCATTTGCATGATTTCGAATTGTTGATGGTCAGGAGCTGGAGCTGGAACTCACCCTGTCATGCAGCACCCGGATCTCAAACCCAGGCTGTCAGGTTTCCAGAAGCCAAGTTCAGCAACTTTAACTGCTGAGCCATTGTGCCCTGTAGGGAAAGCATATTAACTACCTATTTTGTACTCCTTCCGGTTCTCTAAACCACCCTTTTGAAGTGGGGGGAACAGGGCACATACCCTGTGATGTGACCCATACTTCATCATACTTGGAGAAGCAGGATAGGAAATGTATTGATATCTCTGAATTTTGGTGTTGGAGAAGACTCCTGAGAATACTATGAGCAGCCAAGAAAACGAATAAATAGATCATTGAACAAATCAATCCTGAATTCTCACTTAGAAATGATTACAGGCCCAAATTATCCTACTTTGGGCAAATTCTGCAAAGACCCAGCTCTCTAGTAAAAGACTCTAATGCTGGAATGGTAGAAGGAAAATAAGAAGAGGATCCATCCAGCAGCAAGATATGGATTCAGAATAGAGGCAACGAATGCACCATTAGGAAACATGAAAAAACAGGTTAGGAATTGTTCATTATGAAGAAAATTGATCTATGCTATTGTTAACAGTTGAAAATGATTTAATGTCACATAACTAATCAAAGACTCATCATACTTGGAGGAGATCAACTGAAATCAGTGACAGTCAAATTAATTCTGAATAACTTAAATCTCATTTATTTCAGTGGGAATGATTAAATATGTATTCAGATAACTAATCCCAAATTGACAAATGCTCTCATGGTATAGAATGATATTTGAGAAAAGATAGATTCTTTGTCAACCCAGAAGCCTTTGTAATGTTTAAATTAGGCCTTCCTAAATCTGCTAATAAATCCATCTTGCTTTACTTGATTTTAATTTTTCATTGGGGATATTAACTGGTAGTATAAAACAGACAGGTGTTCATCATGTCCTACTAGCTGTTGTGTAGTTGAGGATGCCCAACTTACAATTTTGAAAGGATATGTCCACATGACATTGCCTTTGTCTCATTTCCAGTCTACCACAAAGTCATCTCAATGTCATCTTTAGCTACTTTGGTTGAAAGTAGCTCTTTTCCCAACCAACACAAGACTTGGTGTGGATGCAATCTATGTCACCTCATTTATGATCTTGGAGATGACATGCTCAAGGATTGGAATCTGCTCGTCTATTGGCTACATTTGGCTGCTTGTGGACACACACTCTGACTTCTGGCCACTAGGCCCTTTTGGCTTGGGCTGTAAAAGGGACTGGAAAACACAATAGGTATTACATCAGCTATTTATATCCACAGGTTTAGGTTCTTTTGACAGAGGTTAGATCTGTTTTTACAATACGATTCTGATATAACTTGCTTAAGAGTAGTAATTGGAACGGTAACTCCATTGCTAAGTTAGTTAGTTATAAAGTGCAATGTCATGTGACTTCACTAACTTATGACAGCAGTTGTGGCAGTCCCAGTTACCATTGTTAGGTGAATCGCATGCATTCTCAATCTCCCATTGCAACTTCCTGCTGGTTCTTGACTTTGCTTGGTAGAAGTCAGCAGGGAAGGTTGCAAATGATGATCATGTGACTGTGGGACGCTGCAACCATTGTTTCATTTTATTGTAACTTGAGGTATGGGAGGAGACACTGCCATTTTGCCTGCTCTGTGGCTACTTCCAGGTGCTGCTGGATACAGCTACTCAACGCCAGCACATCAGTGGCTCTATCTAGTATCTCTTCTCTATGTCTATCAAATGGGCTTTGGAGTTTGGCTTAGTGATCTTTCAGAAAAGCAATAGGTCTGTCTTTAGAAATAGCGCAAGTGACAGGACACAGAGCAATCCCCCTCTCCCCCCATCAACCAGTTATTCTGTCAGTTTGAAAAATAGATAAACCTTGTGATGCACATGCCACCTGAGAAACTGGCAAAAATGTTTAAAGATAAATCAGCTAAATGTTGGAAATGTCACCAGCTACCAGGTTCATATTACCATATGTGGTGGACATGTTCAGAAGCTAAACACTATTGGAATAAAAGTAAGATATGGCTGGAAGAAATGATACAACAACGTATTGATTTTAAATCAGAGCTGTTCCTACTGGGTATCCTCCCAGAAAAGATTAGTAAAGAAAATATTTCTTTGATTATACATGTAACAACAGCTGCAAGGACTGTTTATGCACAAAATTGGAAAGCAGAGAAGATACTTTGGAAGGAGAAGTAATTAAAAAAAAATTAGACTGTGTAGAAATGAATAGATTGACTTTGATTGATTAAAGAAAGAGAAGTTTCAGAATACTTTAAGATATGGAATCAATTTTACCATTGGTTAGAAAAGAGGTATAAATAACTAAATTAATAGTTATGTATAAAAAGGGCTATAATTAGAATATTGTGTTAGTGATGAATTGTTGTAATGGATTGGACGAGAATGAAGATAGAAGAAACAACAAAAAGAGGAATTTTTGGAGACAACACCGAGATGTCACATGAAATGAATGACTGATGTATTAAATGTTTGTTTGTCTAAAAAAATAAAATAAATAAAATAAAAAATAAACCTTGTGATCCAAGCATTTTCTTCAACCCTGCCCTATCACAGATTAAGGAAGATGACTGGTAGGTGATGCCGGAGAGGAGAGGAAAGGAAGCCAGGGAATCCATCCAAAACACACTGGGCATTAAAGTGGTAAAAACAGCATCATTCACTACCTTGTTACTAAAACAGATTAAGACTTGTCTGTCAGGGCAGAGGAATTTATGCCAGTATATTTTCCTGCCAACTCAAGGACTGGAGGACTTTATGTTAATGCAGCCATCTGGAAGAGCCTTAGATTCACCTCTTTCCCCCAATGCTGAGCTTAATTCATTCCTATGATACTAGCTAATTTCTGTTTCCCTGCTAACTCTGCCTTAGTTTTAATTCTTTTTGTTTTGTTTTGCTTTTTGTGAAGCTAACAAGATTTAGATTTTTCCTACCTGCACCTGCCCTGTGTTGCCTGCCTTTTGAAACTGATAATGATCTGAGGTGATTCTGAAATAAATGAAGGCAAAAATATTCTATTCTTTTAGAATCCGGTAAGTAATAACATTAATGTAAAGTTAATGTGGAGCCATACAACTATCACAGAAAGGAAAACAATGAGACGGGAAGAAGTCTTATTGTAGGAATCTAATTCCTTAGATCTTCAAATAGATTTCGACAATCAAAATTCCCAGACCCGACTTTTTTCTCACCAACTGTCCTGAATCTGAAAAGCAACTTCTGAAAATTCAAACTCTGTGTGCACTGAATAATATGAGATGGAGAGAAGAGGAATCATGAAAGGAATTTCCTTCCTTGACATTTAAAGAAGTTTTTATTTAACAGTCAGTTCCAATAAATTAAATGTGGCTTAGTTCTGAAATATGTACAGGATTGTCAATAAAGGACATTGACAATATATGTAGCTCAGAGTTGAACTGAAGTGTCCTTGGTGCTTTCGGAGCTCAGTTGTTTTCTTGCAGATATTTCATTATCAAACTAGGTAACATCATCTCTGCTAGTACTGATGATGTTATCTACTTTGGGAAATGGAACATCTGCAAGAAAACAACCAAGCTCTGAAAGCACCAAGAACTTCTCATATAGGATTGTTTCAACAAGCCAATGCATGAATATCAGAGCTATCAATAAAATTTAAGGGTGGTGGGCAGAAAACAAACTGAACAGGGAACAATGAAAATAAGCCAATGGTTCCAGGGGAGAAAGAAACCCAGAAATGGCTGACAGGACAAGGCAGGTGTTTCTATTAATGGAGACCATCCTTGCTCAGCAGCGCCTAAGAAATTTACAGTGATACTTTCTGAGCTAACTGACTTGACTTCCCAATAGAGTTGCAAACCACATTGCTTTGAAGGGGAATTGCATGTGGAATGTACCTAACATTTGACAGATTCTTACCCCCCAAAAATGACAAATGCTTTTTTTTTTTTAAGAAATAATACATCCTGGTGTATGCTCAGATGCCTGCTTATAAAATTAGCAAGACGTATTAGCAGTGTGGAAACCTAGCTTGATAATTTTACTTTTGGTTTATCTACCCATTGTATAGGTATGATGTAATACAATAAGTGGAAGGACCCTCTCTCTAGTTATCCTTTGATCTAGTGCAATGACTCAGCAATATTCTTTTTCAAAGATTCTAAGGTGTGGTGTGTGTATGTGTGTGTGTGTGTTTTTTAAAAGATGGTCAAACATTTAGCCAATGTATACAACAGACAGAGAATAAGAATTTATTTCAGTTTGCCTACAAGGAATAGAAACTTCCTGGTGACACTGATGGGATATGCTCTTAAGAATACTGTGGAGCTTCCTAGAATAGTGCAGAAATTGGCTAGCTTAAGAGAATTTGGAAAGTAAACATGGTCCCTGCTGGAACTATTCATGTTTTCTTCTCATAACGGGCCAACATAAATGTTATTTCAGATGTTATCAAGCCATTCTAAAAGTAAAAAGAAGTTGGTTTAAAAATGGCCATGATCAAAATCTTAGTCCTTCTCCAAATCATTTGTTCCAAAGCATAACATTAACTCTAAACACAGATAACTAAAATGATTAATCCTTATAAGCAATGCAGATTCAGTAGCCACGTTTCACTGGAGGATTTTTGAGAGAAACAGAGAGAAGGAATGGTTTGTTCTTGCTCTGAGAATTATCATTACTTCGTTGACCATCCACAGCAGTTTTTCAACCTTAGCAATGTTAAGCGTTGGTGAGGTGGGCGACAGGTAAATTTCATAAATAAGTGATATGTGGACTTCAACTCCCAGAATTCTTCAGGCAGATTGACAAAGTTGCTAAGGTTGAGAAACCTGATCTATAGTCGGCTTGGCGGACCTGCTGCGGGGGAGAGGGGAACTGGGCCGCATGAGTGGTGGGCTGATGTGCATGCAGCTTGAATTGTGTGAGCAGCAGGCCAGCATGCACATGCATACACATGCAGCTCAGCTGCAAGTTGAACTGTGTGTGCATGGGTGTGCACACTGGCCCATTACTCACATGAGTCAAGCTGCATGTGCATGTGTGTGCCAGCCCATGATCCAGTTGCAAATAGGCCATGGCCTGGTAGTGGGCCACGACTTCAGTCTAAATGTTTTGGGGTGGTCTACAAATATAATAATTAAATTAACATAAATAAAAAGCAAATAAGAAAGGGAAAAAAAATAGAATAAGATTGGATGGATGGCAAAAAGAAGAGTCGTCCTATTCAGGAACCAACCGAGATGAAGAAGATTTTCTTGGGACATAGCTGGGCTTCAACTCCAGCATAATGAGAGACTTCTGGATACAGAAAAGGTAGGGTAAATGACGAAATGAAGAAAAAACTAGGGTAAATGTGAAGAAAAATAAGACAGCTCCATCTTTCTCTCATGTGAAAGTCAACCATACCAACAGCAAATAGGCACGCAGACAGGCAGAAGACTATTGAAGTGATGCAAAGCACACTCCCTGGCTCATAGACCTTGCTCAGATCACATCACGAGGAAGCCGAATGAAAGTAAGAAGTGGTGTGTGAATGAAGTAGCCACTCTTTCAAAGCTGAAAGTCTGGCTACCTCCTCCGCACACCACTTCTTACTTTCATTCAGTCTTTCAAAGCTGAAAGACCGGCTGTCTCATTCACGTATCACTTGTGTGACTGATTGTTGGTCCTTAATAGGGTGGGAGAGATTTTGTCCATTTTCAGGTAGCAAAAGTTTTGGACCAGCGCTCTAAAAGTTATTTGGAAGTTTATATTTTCACACGGTGATAGAAGCCAAATGGAGTGGAGTACTCTAAGAGCAGGAGGAAAAAAGCTGGAGTGTAGCTTGATTTGCTAACAGGATAAAAGCAGGGGAGCCATTAACAAGCAAGACCTGTTGAGTGGCTTTCAATAGAAAGCTCCTTGCTTAGCAGATCAAGGGGGATGGGCCTTGAACTGCACCACTGAACATGCTGAGTTTTGCACTTCTCTTCCTCTCAGCAGATCTTGGCTCTGTCGTTTGTTAATGCATGCCCCGTGTATGAATTATTCGTACCAGAAAGAAAGCAAGAGAACAGAGAGAGAGAGAGAGAGAGAGAGCCATAAAAAGGCATATCAATAAATAATTAAAAATAACAGAATTTAACACAGTCCACCAACATAAGCAATGGGTGAATTTTAAACAGGTGTTGGAAGCTGTCTTTGGGACCAGTTCCTTTGTTCTCCGTTTATATTTGGGATTTTACATCTGTTTTTTATTTTATTATTTTCCACTTTGCTCTGCTTCTGAAAATAATCAGTGCTGCTTAATGTTTCCCTCTTAGGGACAAATTTACATACTTGTAAGCAGTACTCTGAATAAACAACCATGTAGTTATAGTGCATGAATTTTAACATGCCAATGGAATATTTGTGGGATTCACCAATTCATTAAGGTGACCTGAGCACAGAGCAATGTTGGGCAGCTACCAGACAAGGTATGTGCTTGGCTGTGTAGTTCTAGGTTTGAAAAAGAGTAAGACACATAAAAGAATAAAGTATTGTAGTTTGGAGCTAATTCAGTGTCAATTCATAATAAATATGAGTCAATACTTTTTTGTCATCCAGCCCTTAGAGCAGTGTTTTTCAAGCTTGGCAACTTTAAACTACCTATCTCCTCCCACTTATGACCATAACCTTGTTGCTTATATCTCTACAATTTATATTGTTTTATTTGTTCCTAGTATGATTTGATTGCTTTTTACCATATTTTTCGGATTATAAGATGCACCGGAGTATAAGACGCACCTTAGTTTTTGGGGAGAAAAATAAGAAAAAAGCTGATTGGCAGGTGGATCAGCCCCCAGTCAGCTGTTCCCAGAGGTGAAATTTGGCAACAGGTTCCTTGGTTGTGAGCTCTGTGCCTTGCTTTTTTTAGCCTTTTTTTCTGCCTCTGAAACTTCTGAAAATCCATTTGAGAAAAAACTTTGTTTTCTGCCTCTGAAAGCCTTTGAAACAGCTTCAGAAAAAAAGCCTCTGAAGCTCTGTTTGGGGGTTTCTTTTCTGAAGTTCTGTTTGGGGGCTTCTTTTCTGAAGCTTCTTTTCTGATGCTTTTTTCAGTCTCTGAAACCTCCGTTTGAGAAGCTGGGTGGGGCTACATTCGGAGTATAAGACGCACCCAGATTTTCACCCTCTTTTTTGGGGGAAAAAGGTGCATCTTATACTCTGAAAAATACGGTAGTAACCTATGACTTATTTAGTAACCTATGACTACAACTACAACTAAGTGTTGTATCTTATGATTCTTGATGAATGTATTTTTTTTTCTTTTATGTACACTGGGAGCATATGCAGCAAAGACAAATTCCTCATGTGTCCAATCACATTTGCCCATTAAAGAATTCTATTCTATTTAAGATGTATGGACTTCAGCTCCCAGAATTCCCCAGCCAGCCATGGGCAATTTTTACTTGCTGTAGGCATTGAAGAATGTTTTGCTTTTGAAGATAAAATTATTTTGTTTTTATATATATCAGTTGAAGAGCTCAATGTTTAATCAAGTGTTTGGCCTGGTAACTCAGAATGTGGCAGTACCTGCCTAACCCTGGTTCATGTCAGAAGCTGCATAACTTTGGCCCTGGCAATTTCAGGGCATAAAGTAGTCTGAAAAGTTGAAAAATAAAAATATTGGAAGAAGAAAGAAATCTCTATTGCAGTGCTGCCTATAAAACTGCATAGATGTAGTGCCAGAAGTTGAGCATGGTTGAAGAATATTGTATGTGAAAATGGGAGATGGATGAGGGGAGAGGTGCTACTTAGGGAATGATCAGATAAGAGAGAGCATAGCCTGTAGTTGCATAATGGGCAGAGAAAAAGACTAAGAAAGGAACCTTTCTACCTTCTCAGCCTGTAAAAGAGATGGTAGGATATTTATACTATCAAACATGCAAGATTGATGTCAGCCTTCCCTGGTAGACCAGACAAGAAATATAATCAGATGAGGTTAGGTAATGAACCATGTTAGAAAAAAAATAGAATCTGCAGGTATCTGCTAAAATCTTGATGGAAATAAGGAAGACCTGAGGCTGTTGTACAGAAAAGACAATCCACGTTTATCTGGATGAAACTCAAGTACGATAAGGGTTTCAGCCCTAAACTTTCTAGCTATCCTAGAAGCCTTCTTAGCTCTAGCAGATGGTTCTGTAATTTTCCAGCAGAACATCTGATATATGTTCCCACAGAATTTGGAGTATCATGGGAAAGTAAAATGGCTGTCTGTAACTGTCACCATTTAGGCAGATCAGAAGAGGAATCATTTACCAGAAAGCTTGTTTGATGCTCTACTTCTCTAGAGGTGGTGCATGAAGTCCATCGACATGAAACTGATAGAAAGTGCTGACTAAATAAATAAATGGAAAGGAAAACCTGAAAACAAGTTTTCAAACAATTGTTCAATACCTTTAACTGTGTCAGTATTTCAGTTCTGCCTTCTATGTGTTGTCCCAAGGGAGCTTTTTCAGGAGGCAACTGGACTTTCTCATTTTTCTTTGAAGCCGTTTCACTTCTCATCCAAGAAGTTTCTTCAGCTCTGACTGGATGGTGGGGAATGAAAGGATTTATACTCCTTGCAGATAGCTGGTCATTTGCATTCTTTTAGTGAGTCGTTGAGGACACTTGAAGGTTTATCTGTGTCCTCAGGATCACCTGAGTAGTGTAAATGGGTGTGGAGAAAGTCTTGTCTGCAAAGAATATAAATCCTTCCAGTTCCCACAATCAAGTCAGAGCTGAAGAAGTTTCTTGGATGAGAAGTGAAGCGTCCTCAAAGAAAAATGAGAAACTCAAGTTGCCTCCTGAAAAAGTACCTTTGGGACAATCATGACCTGGAGAATCTCCATAGACTTCTATGCATTCTTTTGCTTCTTAAGGCTAGAGCTAAACTAGTCTGAGGAGATGGGTGTGCAGTTTGCAGCTGCAGTCTTGAATCCCAAGTTTGCAAACAACAGCTGGAAAATGTGTCTTCAGTGCCATCTAAAACCTCAGAAACCAAACCTAAAAATAACCCCACAGTTATTATTTTAATTTCATTGCTGGTCAGTGACTCATGATTTCTGGATGCTGCTTATTATTAGGTAATATTATTACTTTATACATCAGCTTTCTATATTATCCACCAGAATAGAGTAACCCAGACTGCTGAAAGAACAAGGTCTACTCCCTGACAAATGGCAAGCCATTTTACTTTCACATCACTGTGACAGTAGCCACTATGTCTGTTTATAATGCCAAGAATGGACATTTTCTTAGAGCATCTCTCTCTTCCTCTCTTCCTCTTTGATTCTGACTTTCAAACTGAATGTGGCAGAACTAGGCAAAGACTAGTTGTGGTTTGCCAACATTATTACAAAAAACCCCTCTTAATTTAATGGACATTGGCTTACTGAACTTTGGAAGCACTGGGTAAAATCTTTTATAGGCTTCTGTGCATCTATAAATACCATTCAGCATTAAAGAAGCAGGTGACATCTGGGAGGTGGGGAATATTTGCTTTTTTAATTAGGCTAAAACTGCGGGAACTATTAGAGTTGGTTTTCACTAGCTGTGCCAATATGATGTATCCAATAAACATGTTCTTTGGAGTTCTGGTTTCGGCGGAGGCATTACTCGGAACGCTGATACTCAACTGTTTTGGCAGCCGGGCAGAGCCTTGATAGTACAGTGGTTTAGTGCACCCTGTTATTAACACAGCTGCCTGCAATTTCTGCTGGTTCGAATCTCTCCAAGGCTCAAGGTTGACTCAGCCTTCCATCCTTTCTAAGGTAGGTGAAATGAGGACCCAGTTTGTGGGGGCAATAAGATGACTTTGTATAAAATATACAAAAGAATGAAGGCTATTGCTTAACGCATTGTAAGCCGCCCTGAGTCTCCAGAGAAGGGCGGCATATAAATCAAATTTTTAAAAAAAATTTAAAAAAAAGGTCAATAGTTACAAGTTGCTGTTAAAGCTGACTATTGATTCTTTATTTAAAAGTCACATTAATGATATCATTGTGCCTGATTCTGAATCAATCAATGAAAAAGCGGGGGGTGGGGGGTGAGGGGTGGGTTGGGGATAGCTGTGTAAAGTAGGACCAACTCTGACTAATGCAAAAAAAGTATCAATCAAATGAGCTGACAATGTAAGAATTAAGTTGGGTGACATATTAGTTTGGGAATCCATTCTATTGGGGACTCTACCATCCTAATTATTCTTTAATGTTTATATTTTCAGCCCTAGAGAGGAGTGTAGAATTCTCTCTGCAGATATAAATATTTCTTCCCTCTATCTATCTGCATTTAGCCTTGGGAAACAGCTTGTTTCTGGACGAGTCCGCTTTTCCAGCTAACTCTCCATTGTTTTTTCTCTGTTCTCTGTGTGAAAACAGAAACATCATACATAAAAAGCCTATGGGGAGAAAAGTGTTTTTTTCCTCAGCAGTGACCAGATGGCACACAGTTTTTTGTGCATCATTTGTAAATTATTTCGAAGTATATTTGTCTATTCCAAGGAGATTGCTGGAATCTGCATCTGCATTTTAATGTAATTGTTTCCATGTCACATGAATGAGACCTAGGAGGATTATGAAAAAAAAAATGATGAGCACCTATAATGTTGCAGGATCACAGCTGTGTGAATTTGAGGGTAGTTCTGCCTACTAATTCTTGCCTTATCCTAATATTTTTATTTTATGTTTTTTTCCTCTGACACTAGGACTGCGGAGGCAGATTTTAGCTCGAGTTCCATTACATATATAGATTTTATGAAGAAAATAATTGAGGAATGAGGACTCAGCTTACAAAAAAATCAAAAGCCAAAAGGAAAAAAAAGCTCTCCTGTAATGAGTTCAGGTTTTCCACAGAGGGCAAGGCTGCCCCAAAATGCCAATCTTATTTTAGTATGTCCTTCTAAGGACTAAGTATAAAGCAAAAACATATTGATCTGTTATGTTCTTTCCACACAGATTAGGCAAGAAACATTTAGCATTCTATTTTGTAAGCTGCCCAGAGTCTGCTAAAATAAATAAGAGGTATTCCTTGACTTACAACCATAATTGAGCCCTACATTTCTGTTGCTAAGTGAGACATTTGTTAAGTGAGTTTTGCCCCATTTTATGACTTTTCTTGCCACAGTTGTTAAGGGAATCACTGCAGGTGTTAAGTTAGTCACCCAGTTGTTAAGTGAATCTGGCTTCCTCGCTGACTTTGCTTGTCAGAAGTTCACCATAAAGTGATCACATGACCCTGAGACACAGCAATCGTCATAAATATGAGTCAGTTGCCAAGCATCTGAATTTTGATCACATGACCATGGGGACGCCACAATGGCAGTAAGTGTGAAAAACGGTCATAAGCCACTTTTTTTCAGTGCTGTTGTAACTTCGAATGGTCGCTATATGAACTGTTGTAAGTTGAGGACTACCTGTATAAAGAAGAAGCAATTAAGGGATGTTGCACAGGAAAGTATGGCTGAGACTTCAGTTTTATATACAGTACTTCATTCCTTATGACTAAGCTCTACTCAGTAGATATGAATAGGATTGTATTGTTAGTGTCTAAATTGTAATGTTAGTTTTGTGTTTGGAATGGGCCCTGATGAATCCTAGATTTTAGTTGTAATTGGCAGAGTACTAAACTAGGTTATCATTTGTTGTCTCTGAAGCCATGAAGTGAATGAGCTGCATTTCTAACTATTATGAAAGAGCACCTCTTAAGATTCAATTCAACACTTGCTAATAGGCCTCTGTTCCAGTGGTGAAATCCAAATTGTTTTACTACTGGTTCTGTGGGCGTGGCTTGGTGGGCGTGGTGTGGCTTGGTGGGCGTGGCAGGGGAAGGATACTGCAAAATCCCCATTCCCTCCCCACTCCTGGGGGAAGGATATTGTAAAATCTCCATTCCCAGCCCACTCTGGGGCCAGCCAGAGGTGGTATTTGCTGATTCTCTGAACTACTCAAAATTTCCACTACCGGTTTTCCAGAACCTGTCAGAACCTGCTGGACTTCACCTGCTCTACTCCAACATTTCTAATTATAGACAAAACCTGCCCAGTTTCATGGGTGCAAAGGGTCTGGTTAATTTATTTGAATTTCGGAGGCTTCTGGACACTAGATTTTCAACCAAATATCTCCAGCTACATTATGAGTTTAAATGTTGACATGGAAAATGCCATGGAAAATTATGTAATTTCATCAATGCTTTCTGCTGTTCACCTTGAGAGACTACGGTCTCTCACTTCTCTTTAAAGGCTTATTTAACTACTATTTATGTATGATCAGTTCTGTCCCTACCCATTTCTGGTTTCAAAGGACCTGAAGACCTGGCTCTTCTCTGGATTCTATTCTATTCTATTCTATTCTATTCTATTCTATTCTATTCTATTCTATTCTATTCTATTCTATTCTATTCTATTCTATTCTATTCCTTTACCCTACCCTATTCCTTTAGACCAGCCTCTTACCAATCAGGTTATTTAAACATTTTAGATATCCCCAAGGCCACTTGGAATGCCTAACATAGATTTAGTTGATACTGATTTGATGGCACATAATCAATGAAAATACAGTGTATTGTGACAACAGATTCCTTTATTGAAACCAGCAGAAAACATCAAAGTAGTTCTTTAAACTATGATAAAGAACTCAGAGAAGAAAGTCACAGAGTTTTTATGTGGTTTGCTCTACTCTCTTTTCCTCACAGTGTAGCCTATAATTCATGAGGTGATGCTGATGAAGCAAACAAAATGTTAAAAAGTTATGATATTTATGTAGTTACTTACAAAGCACATCTAAATTATATTAAAGTAACCAAAAGTATTTTTACAATCCCCAAGGCGTGTCACAACTTTTGAGTAACCCTAATGTTTGGAAATTGAAAATTGAAAAATTTGACACACCCTACACTTGTGCAGTTAGAAAATATTTGGAAATTCAGTTCGTATGGATATCTTTTGGTTTTATTTTCATATCTTTTTGGCATGTTTGTTTTCTGTGCCCTCAAGTCAGTGTTGATTCCTGACAACTACCTGGCCACTCTCTACAGTTTTCTGCATGACACCATTTTATAAAGCATTTCATTTTTATTTATGATGAAATTGTTTTGCCTGCTGATATTTTGCTTCCTTTCCTTTCCTTTCCTTTCCTTTCCTTTCCTTTCCTTTCCTTTCCTTTCCTTTCCTTTCCTTTCCTTTCCTTTCCTTTCCTTTCCTTTCCTTTCCTTTTCCTTCCCTACCCTACCCTACCCTACCTTACCTTACCTTACCTTACCTTACCTTACCTTACCTTACCTTACCTTACCTTTCCATTCCATTCCATTCCATTCCTCCCCTCCCCTTCCCTTTGGTTTCCTTGCTACCTTGCTACCTTCCCCTTTCCTTACTTCCATATTCAGTAAGAAATAATACACTTCAGTTGTATATCAGAAAATATACCTCAAATATATCTCAGAATATCAGCAACAATGTAGGCTGGTGACCCCCAGGGGGAGAGCCTTCTCTGTGGGGGCACCTACCCTCTGGAATCAGTTGCCCCCAGAGATAAGGAGAATCCAAGACCTCAGTGCCTTCCGCTGTGCCCTTAAAACCCACTTTTTCCAGCAAGCCGGGCTGGCTTAAGAAGAAATTTTTAAATTTTTTAAATGTTTTAATTGGTTTGTGATTTTTAAATTTTTGGGCCAAATTTATATATATTTTAATTGTTCTTAATATTTGTAGTTCATGTTCTTAATTCTGGCTGTGCACCGCCCTGAGTCCTTAGGGAGAAGGGCAGTATATAAATTGAAAAATAAATAAATAAATAAATAAATAAATAAATAAATAAATAAATAAATAAATAAATAAATAAACAAACATTTAATACTGTCACGTAACATTAAGACTTAAATAACATGTACATCCAATAGCAATAACACAGGCAAAAGCCTAAGAGTAATGAAGATGATTCCATTGACATCAATTAGCTTTATTGTCTGACACAGTTATCCAAAACTTTAGAAATATTGGGAAAGTATGAATGAACACCAACTGTGTAATCTTGGTAAGCACACAGACCATTGCTTTTAACCCCCCCCCCCTTTTTTTTGTTTTTTTGAGATAATGGAATATTTAATGAACAAATCAATGGAAGAAACTCTACATGTGGTTCTCTTCAGACAAAATATGCACAATGGGATGGGCAATCTGTGATCCACTGTCCCTATGTTCAGAACTGAGGGATACTAGAAAAGGTTTAGTTTTAAAAACTTATAACCCAAGACACTTCTTGCTATATAACTATTTTTAATACTGCCTGAGAAAACCAGATTGGACAACACTCTCTGTTTCAGCCCTTGATATTCACATTCTCATTCACGTTATAGCCAGGAAATTCCAAAGTTAAACTGACTGCTTCATCCAACCTGAAAAGCCAGTTTGCATTTCATTATGTGTCAGATTACATGCAATCTAATGACATAAGTAAAGACCGTATTTTTAAGGCATATGCACAAGGATATCAACATTATTTTTACTTGCCTAACCTTAACCTTTGGAATTTCCGGTTTGGAGTTTTCTTGAAACTATTTTCTTTCTTGAGTAGAATTTCTTTTCTTTGTTTAAAAAAAAATGGTGTGTGTGTGGAGAAATGAATAAGATGGTTGAGGGTTGAGAGAGACTTTGGGTGTCCATACTAAAGAGGAGATGGAGTACCAAAAATGTACAAAGATAGTAATCAGAGCTAAGATGGTGGCTACATTTTTTTCTGAAATGTCCTTTGCTGCCTAATTGTTAACACGATGGGAGGCTTACAAAACTGTATTTGGTATCTGCCAATCACAAATTTACACAGGAAATCTAAACCTAGCAAGAAGAGACAGAAAATAAGCAATTTCAAATCATTAGTTCCTTACCTGGAATTAATACTGTAAGTGGGGTTAAACCAAATAATGGCAAAACTATGCGTGAATTCTGAGATCCTGTGAACAAAATTGCTCTTGTAAAAATGCTGTTACTAAGTTTTGATAAGCAGAAAGCCAAGACATACCTCTTTGGCAAAAAGAATAAAACCTATGCTTGCCATTTATTTATTATTTGTCATATTTCTATGCCGTCAACTCTCCGAGGACTCTGGGCGGCTTACACCAAAGACAGTATACTAAATAGCATATTGCCCCCTAACAATCTGGGTCCTCATTTTACCCACCTCGGAAGGATGGAAGGCTGAGTCAATCTTGAGCCGGTGAAATTTGATCCGCTGATCTGCTGAACTAGCAGTCAGCTGAAGTAGCTGCAGTACTGCACTCTAACCACTGTGCCACCTCAGCTCTTTTTTCTCTCTTTCTTTTCCCCCTGAACTTTTTTCATTTTTTTCCCCTCAAATCAATACGAACATTGGTATAAGAGAATTATATTCAGGAATTGGCAGGGGAAAGAGGGGAAGATTGCAACTTCCCCTGTGATCTGTCCGCTTTAAATTTCAGTCTGCTCATATAAAGAGTCTTCAATAAACTTCTTATGTACAGTACTATCTGGCTGGATATTTTTGTGAAAAGTTTGGCAAGAGGGTTATCACCAGTGGTGGGTTTTAAATTTTTTTACTACCGGTTCTGTGATCGTGGCTTGGTGGGCGTGGCAGGGGAAGGCTACTGTAAAATCTCCATTCCCTCCCCACTCCAGGGGAAAGATACTGTAAAATCTCCATTCCCTCCCCACTCCGGGGGAAAGATACTGCAAAATCCCGATTTCCTCCCGATCAGCTGGGATTTGGAAGGCAGAGAATAGATGGGGGCGGGGCCAGTCAGAATTTTTACTACCGGTTCTCTGAACTACTCAAAATTTCTGCTACCGGTTCTCCAGAACTGGTCAGAACCTGCTGAAACCCACCTCTGGTTATCACGTTTGTGTTCCTCTATTGCAACTTTGTAAAAGGAGAGGTTTCGTTAGTTTATGGCAGGCTAAAAACCTGAAGAAGTCTGGTAGCGCTTTTTTCTTCTGTCATAAATAAATGATTCATAATTAATGAAATATGTTTAGTCAGAAAAAAAGTGCTGTTGGATTCCTGATTTATTGCAACTCTGAAAAACTTGATGAAGCAGAAAATGAAAAGCTTTACAGGAATCAGAGTACTTTCAGAGCAGGACTTGGTGCCAATCCGGACATTCGTAATACCATGACTTAATATTTTTGTTTGCTCAGCCTCAATGCATTTGAAATGGGAGCAAGGTCTATCTTAAAAAGGAAGAAAGAAATACCTATGTAGACAGTCAATTTTCCTTTTTGTAGGAATACCTTCTTTACTGTATCTCCCAGCTCCTAGGCTCCAAATTTTTCAAGGAGAAAAGTGGTTTGATATCTATTCAGCATCTCCTTGCAGGTGCTCCTTGAATTTTTTTTTTTTTGCATGTAACTAGATAAATAAATATCCCAGATATTTATCAAAGATAAGGATGAGGATTCAGATGAGTAAGCAACTTATTTCCTTTTATTTGGATGACAGCTAAGTAAAGATCCATTAAAAGCATGTGCAAACTAAAATTACCTTCTTGTGTTACAGTGTCTGCTGCTGTTCTGCCCCAGCTCCGGATTTCCGAGGATATTGACACACACCAACGGTCCTTATCAAATTTATTAAGTAACAAGAATAAACAAGACCGGCAAAGGTTGGCAACCAGCCCAGAAAACAAGATATGATAAGCCAAAATACTCTGATAATAATACAAGTTGTTTCCAGCAAGAACGCACTAGCTGCGTGTGATTTAAATAGGCTAAGGGAGTGGCCAATTATCCTCAAGCCCTACTCTCGAGTAGACCTCCTCCTCCTGAGTAGCCACTCCTGCCTTTTGGCAGCTCTGCGTGCCCGAGCATTGAGGAGAGGCTCCTCCACTTCACTCTCTCCACTGGAAGGAGTCTCCGGAGGTTCTGAAGGCCCTGGCTGAGTCTCTGCCTCTGGCATCACATCCTCTTCAGCTTCCTTGCTGTCCGACATAAGCGCTGGCTGTGCAGGCTGTTGGCGTGACACCACACCAGCCTCCTCTTCATCGGGATCAGCCAGATCCACGCAGGCCGCTGGTGGGCCACAACAGCTGCCAGTATTTGTCATTTGCTCAATGAGGTGATTCTTATTATTATAAAACCTATGGCAGCTCAGAGTAAAACAATATATATTTTTTGCTCTTTTTACCTTTTGTTTTGATGTCAGTAGATATGTCAACTTTTCTAAGGAAACTAGACCTGGAAATCAACTTGACAAAAAGGCTAAGAGTCACACATAAAAAACCAAATTCAACTCAATGATAGGAACAGAGAGATGGGTTTGATAGTTCTCAGGTCTGTTTCTATCTTTATGGGCTATGTATCAACCCAGCCTATTGCCAAATCAGTGATATCCAGACTGAAGTGGTTCAGTCGGTTTCAGGAGCAATGAGGAGCAACATGGGATATACATAGCTTTGACTGCTATGCAGAATTGCCCATCATAATTCAATCAAAATAACAAATGTTGTATAATCTAGGGTCAAGAAATAAAGTAACAGGCAGGGGCTGTAATCCTAAACATGCTTGCTTAGAAATAAGTTTGCTACACTGATCATGAGGTGATCTACTTTGGAACAAAGATATTCTAGAACTGACTCACAATTTGCTGCACCAGAAAACAATATAACAGATTTGAGCCTACAGCGGCAACCAATCAACCAATCAATCATAGTCATGCAGTACATTGTTGACTACCTGTAAAGTAAATAAAGTATACTATGGATAAAAATCCATAGGTCAATGTTGCAATTTACCATGATTTACCATAGTTCTCACTAATAAAAAGCACAGTTTGCATCTCTCTCTCTCCCCCTCTCTCTGTCTCTCTCTCTTTCTCTCTCTCTTGCAAAAAGATGGCTTCCCTTCTCTCATTCAAAGAAGAAGGAGGGGGGAGGGGAAGGGGAAGACAAGAAATCAGCTGGCTATTGTCTAGTTGACATATAACCCTACAAAGCATAACAGCTGAACATTGGATATTGTATTTGAGGTTTAAGTAGTAAGCCCTTAATCTGTGCCCAAATATTGAGTATTTGAACCAACCCTCTTTCTCAGATTGCCTCTACCATTCTTGACCAACAAATTTGGGAGAGCAGGCTGGCTTGTCTTACATAGCTTATGTAAATTATTGTGAATGTAATGTTCATTTGTTTACACTAATATGCTCCACTGTCTTCAACAGGATAATGTAACAGCCTGGATGCATTAAATTCTTGGTAAGAAGTTCCTAGTAGTTAAACGTTCTGTAAAATACATAGCCAAGTCCTCAGCTGCATTTGCAGAAAAATACTGCAGAGAAACCAAAATGAAAACAGACGCACGATGATGTAATCTGATTTAAGTATGTATGTCATAGCATTTGTCTGCTTATGTCCTTGTTGCCTCTCTTTTTCTCCCTGGGATAATCATGTAAGGGATGTTTTTCCATCTTAACATCCTATCAGAGAGAACAATCAACCAGTGGAACAGCTCTCCTTCAGAAGTTGTGGGTGCTTCATAGTTGGAGGTTTTTAAGGAGAGACTGGACAGCCACTTGTCTGGAATGGTATAATGTCTCTTGCTTGAGCAGCGGGTTGGACTAAAAGACCTCCAAGAGGTCCTTTCCAACTCTGTTGTTCTATTATCCCTATAAAGGAGAAGAGAAAGAAGGAGGTGTGAGTGTCTCTGTGGGTGCCGTGCGTGTGCAGACACATGTAATTTAAGAACTTACTGCAAGCCAGCATCCCTCACTATTAGTCTTGCTGGCTAAGGCTGTTGGGAGTTCAGTAGCTTTTGTCAAGCCACGTTTTCCACACCCCTGAAATATTTGCTCACATCTATTTTAAGTTACTGTGAGTCAGTGCAGTTGATCTTAACAGCAGCAATATGATGGAATTTTGTCTGAGAAAAATTATGTAAATGTAAGGTACTGTTGTTACTACTAATAAAAAAAGAAACTTTAGGAAAAGTTAGACTCGCTGACTTTAATGAAGCTTTTAACCTTGGCTAGCCTAAGCTACATATTCAGCGCAATTCAGTTTCCTTGGGTCAAGATTAAACAACCAACATGATTTTGGCAACAAATATTCTTGGCTATTTTATTTGGTAGAAAAGCATCCTTATGAGCAGGCAATGTGGATGTTGACTGCTGTTATGTTGTTATTACCTCCCACTCCAGGAGAGCAGCTTGTTCAACAAAAGGCAACATACTAAATGGAATAACACTTTTATGGCGGGAAAAGAAATCCAGAGAAACCCATTAAGAATTAGAAATGGATTTTTCATTTTCAAATGTAGCAAAGAGAAGTGAGATTCGTTTCTAAAATTTTCGAACAGAACCATTTAGGAAGAATTTGTCACATTAAAGATTTTACACTTCTGTATTTCAGCTGGTATTCATCTCGCTCACCACCATTATAGAAAAAAATTCACTTAAGACAATTGAGAATTGTCAATGGAATTATGAATATCTTACATTTGCTTTTGCTCACACTAACAGATTAAAAAAGGTGATATGTATTTCAAAGATAGATGAAATGGAACCTTGGCAAAGAGTGAAAAGAAGAAGAAAAAAAAGTCAATTGAATCAATCAAGCATCAGTAAACACAGAATGAATTATTGTGTAATTCATTACTTAAGAAGTAGCTTGCTGATACAGAAGGAACTTCATTGTTCAAAACATTTGTTTTGAAATGAAATGAGCCAGATCCAAAGAAAGGTCTGATCTAGTCTATTTCATTTCAAAACAGAGGTCTGCTTTGAACGTTCTTTTATTCTAAGGGATTCATGAGGGAATTAACCAAACCTTTATTCATTTACTTCTTTAAAACGAAACAAAACCTTTTGCATTTTTATCAGAATTGAATTTCTACTGTAGTCAGGAGGATTGTCCCTAGAGAAAATACATGGGATTAACTCATGAGCATTAAAACTTTAATTTAACCTTAATCAAGATTAACTCATGAGCATTAGAAATGGTGCTGATGTGGCAGAATGTGAGAAGTGATGCTGCTAACTGGTATTTCACACATCTGCTGGAACAATGCTCCATTATTACTTTGCACAAAGCTGCTCCTGCTTGTGGTACCTTAGAAACCTTAGAAACCCACAAAAGTACTTTTGGGCAATAATTCATGAAAGGAAGCAAGAAGAATGAATACATATGCCATAGGAATTGGTAGTTTTTTCATTTCTCCTCCAGCTTTCAATAAGATCCCGCTTTGTACACAGCCTAAGAAATACATCTTGAAGATGCCCCTTCTGGAGCTGATGGGCTCCAGAGATGAGACTGATCATCACTCTGTTGATAGGAAAGGGTAGCCATTAATCTGCAGCAATGATCTTGCATATCAGTCCCCTGATAAGCGTCTTACGGATTTCAGGAAGTGTAATATCCTTGTAAGAGTTAGCTCAAAATCCCTTGAGCTTTCTTCATGAAATAAATCCGAAGTTGTTGTTCAAGCATCTTTGGTTATGGAGGATTCTGAATGGTTGCCAGCAGGTGACTCAGGTTTTTGTAGTGTAATGACTAGCAAAAGAAAAGTATTAAAAATTAACAGTACCTTTTGAATCATTTTTCCCATTCTTCCTAAAACAATCCATTTAATTCTGTCCTGTACCGGTTACATTATTCTTGGTACTTTAGTATACGAGTTTAGGACCTTTTCTTTTCAAACTAGGGAAGGGGGCAACAGGGAAGCTGTCCAATGATCTCAAACCATCTGTTTTTGATTCTGATGAGATTATGGATGCTGAAGGAATAAAAATGGAAATCGCTACTGCCAAGATACTAAAGAAAGGTTGTGCAGTAAAATAATTTAAACTTTAACATTTGGACCTAATAAGGCAAAGCGAATATTTGTTCCATGTTTTTTTTTCTCTGAAAATGTGCATTTCTGAATACTAAGTGGTGTCCATAAAAATAATGATTCTTGTTTCATTTCTGCAAGCTAATGATGTTATATAGTTTTCTGGGGTACAGTTGAATATTAAATTTTATAGAGAACGCTTGGATGTAAACTGTAATAAATGACTTGCTTTCTCTGACAAAAGTGAGTTTCTTTTTTTCTTAAAAAAAAGAGGAAAAAATACAGTGGAAGAGGGGAAGGAAGGAAGGAAGGAAGGAAGGAAGGAAGGAAGGAAGGAAGGAAGGAAGGAAGGAAGGAAGGAAGGAAGGAAACTATCCTCTACATCTGGTTCCCTTAATGATGGAAAATGAAACCACAGGAGCATGGATTCAGCTCTAAAAGGAGTAGACAATATTTTTAGCACCATGGACCAATTTTGAATGAAGAAAGCAAATGATGGGCACATTTTCAAAATAGCTATTATGTGGGTTTGGCCAATCAAAATATATATTTACCCATAAGACATAATGAGCTTGATCCCTGACATACTCTTTACTAATGGAAGTGAATATATGTATCCCAGGATAATGTTGCAGGATCCAATCTGGGTTTGTTGTCTGAGTTTTCAGACTCATGCTGAAGCCCATCTTCAGGGAACTTCTGTCAAGCTACATGGGCTCAAGCACGAATTCGAAAGCTCAGAAGATAAAACTTCTGGTCCTGGTGACGAACCCATATTGGATCTTGCATACTCTTTACTTCTCTGTCACACTTCTACTATCCCAAATTATCTTGTTTTGGTAAGCATGGGCACCTTCTCAAACAAAGCACTTGGCTGTAGTTAGCCACCATTTTCATATACATGTAAGAGGCCTGAGGCAGTCTTGTAAACAGAGGAGATGTTTTGCATTCATTTTTTATGTATTAAAGATGTTTTAAAAATAAAACAAATTCAAGCAGACGTCAAGGCAAACATCCAAGGATTTGGCATTCATTTAATTTCAGAAGGAATTCCAGACAGAGAATGCCACCACAGAAAATAAATTTTCCTGCTGGTTTATTTGCTTTATTTATTTAGAAGACAAATGAATGCTCATAAGACATATCACACTACCATCTTAAGACTATTGTTTTCAGTGGGGCTTTGCCCCACTTTGGTTATCTCTCTTACTCCACCCTCTTTTCTTCTCTTTTCTGATGAATTTCCACCAGAGGGGGCCTTTAAAAGGTTTTTGAACCTGACAAGGTGAAAGTTTGCTGAAATAACATCTAACATTTTCTGCCATGAGGTGTTGCTACCCTCAAAGAACAGTATCCCCTTAAAGAATAGCAGATGGTTGGAAGAGCAGATGAACATTTTGTCATTTCGAACAGCATTTTTCAAAATAGCCTCAGTACTGGAGCAGAGTGTTCAGAGGAGAGATAGGGAGGGAGGGAGGGAGGGAGGGAAGAAAGAAGAAAGAGGAAGAAAGAAAGAAAGAAAGAAAGAAAGAAAGAAAGAAAGAAAGAAAGAAAGAAAGAAAGAAAGAAAGAAAGAAAGAAAGAAAGATCTTGTTTGTTGGAGTTATCAGCAGTCAGTCATTGTTGGTTGAAAACTAAAAATGTATACTTTTACATTCTTCACACTAGAGGAGATTGCCAACTGGCTCAATGGTTTAGCCTTGCAACTTAGGGGCTCACAGGATCCTAACATCTGCAAAATTATACTTGGATTTCTGGCACTGGCAGTCCTCAAGGGATACAAGCTGAAGCAATCAACAGCCAGAACTCACATTTTGACATGTTAAGCAAGAGACTGCTCCTTGGAGCGTTTGCCATTTGGAGAAGGAGGAGTAGGTAATAGAACTTGAAGATTGTTGAAGGCGATTGTTTTGTGGGGGGTGGGGGGAGATAGAGTAGCTGACAGACATCAATGCTACGGTATTTCTGCTACCAGGGAGTGTGGCTATTGGAACCCATGCAAAGGAACACATTATGAGAGAGATGGAGATGGAAGGAAATTGGCAAGCATCAAGCCCTAATGCTTATTTTTCAGTTCCACTGTGTTCATTACATTCATTGCAGAAGTCTAAAAAGTGTAATTACTTAATGTTTGGGCTGATGGGTAAAGAAAGAAAGAAAAAATGATGAATCCTACATGAGGGAAAATTGCTATTCCTGTCCGCCTTCCCCCATCCTCAAGCTTTTACTCTGGCAGCCTGGGATCCTCTGAAAGTTTTGATAGCTGTGTAAACAAGCTAGCTAAAAATCCTCTTGATCTGTATTAAAATAGACAAGTGTATGCAGAATTAAGAGGATGAGTTGGGGGAGGTAGGTAATGGTTCCACATGGCCTAATACTTGTCAAAGCTCAAGAAAAAAGAACCTGTATAGCACCAGGAGATACAACCATGTATTCCTCCCATGCTATTTATCTTCAGGAATTGTCAGACATTCATTTATTATTTTGCACATGATGTAGGGCAAACTCATGTGCACTAATAAAATCAATCACCTTGAAGAACAGTTGTGTAACATGTACGCATATGTCAATCCATGCTGCTTGTACAATTAGGTGTAATGTATAAAGAAGGAGTACATCTGGAATACTGCACCACACCTGGAATACTGCATCCAGTTTTGGTCACCACATTACAAAATAGATGTTAGACTTTGGAAAAGGTGCAGAGAAGAACAACTAAGATGATTAAGGGCCTGGAGACTAAAACATATGAAGACTGGTTACAGGAATTGGGTATGGCTAGTCTGGAGAAAAGAAGGACTAGGGGTGACATAATAGCAGCATTCCAGGATTTGGAAGGGGCTGTCACAAAGAAGAGGGGGGTCAACTTATTTTTCAAAGCACCAGAAGGCAAGGCAAGAAACAATGGATGGAAACTAATCAAGGAGAGAAGCAACCTGGAATTAAGGAGAAACTTCCTAACAGTGAGGAAAAAAATTAACCAGTGGAACAACTTGCCTTCAGAAGTGGGTGCTTCATCACTGGAGGCTTTTAAGAGACCAGACAGCCACTTGTCTGAAATGGTAGGTTCTTCTGCTTGAGCATGGAGTTGGACTAGAAGACCTCCAAGGTCCCTTCCAGTTCTATTCTGATTGACTGAAGTCCTAAGATTGAGATTCAAGTGGCTTCAATGTAGAATTCTTAGTTTCCTTTCCTGATGATGTAGCAGATCTATGGCTATTTTTTTAGTGATTAGCAAAAATTTACATCTGTAAAAAATGCTGGGAGATAGGTTAGGCAAGAAATTGTGAGTTTTCTTAAGTCATCAAGTGATGTTTCAGTGGTCGGGCATATCCTGTGTGACTGTGATCTGGGGACTTCAACATAGTATATAAATGTGTTTTACTATATTTTGCTTTTCCCCGCCTTACGATAGCCATCATCTGTTCCAGAAAGATTTTCCTGAATTGCAAGATAAAATCAACAGCTGTATTTTTTTCAGGTTGCTGCAGGAATGTGACAGAAAACATGATCTTGGGTGAATTTCCTCTAGTTAATGTAGTTTAATAGTAATACTTATAACAAAGTAATTAAAATAATCATAAAAATAGTAATGCATTTACTAGTCATGCAGTTAATATATAATTTAATGTAACTGGAATTTTACATTTGCTCCTCCTGCATAGGCTCAGTATGTGCTAGATGATGATAGTATATATCTCTCAGATGTAAAATAGCAAACATGCACAGAACTAATTTAGCATTATATTTGACTGGAATCAGAGCATTCACCCAGAGCTATGGACATCCTAAGACTTTGGCCTGTTCCACATGCAGAGCTATTCTACCTGCTGTTGGTACCATGCTCTTGTTTCTCCAGGATGCTGTGAAACTCCCGTAGGTCTTTGCAAGAGAGCTGATTACCTTAGAAAATCAAAAAGCTCACCTGCTACACTAGAAGAAATCTCCGGAGTTTCCAAGCGTGCAAATTATTCAGAATAACAGAGTTGGAAGGGTCTTTGGAGGTCTTCCAGTCCAATCCCCTACTTGAGCAGAAAACCTTATAACATTTCAGACAAATGGTTGTCCAATCTCTTCTTCTGGAGGCACCCATGACTTCTGGAGGCAAGTCATTTTACTGGTTAATTTTTCTTACTGTCAGGAAATTCTCCTTAGTTTTATATTGGTTCTCTCTTTGATCCATTGCTTCTTGTCCTGCCTTCAGGTATTTTGGAGAATAAGTTGATCCCCTTCTTCTTTGTGGCAGCCCCTTAGATATTGGAACACCACTATCATGTCACTCTTAATCCTTCTTTTCATTAAATTAGACATACCCAATTCCTGCAATCATTCCTCATATGTTTTAGTCATCAGTCCCCTCATCATCTTTGTTGCTCTTCTTTCACTTTTTCATTGTTGAGAACTTTACCTTCCTGGCATAGCATTCCTTACACACACACACAGGCTAATCCAAAATGCCATAACTAAAAATGCTAAAATGCTACAATTAACAGCCCAATCTTTCTTAATCCAGCTCCCATTTTTCCTTGGAGTGGCCATTCGTGTTTATTTTCCACATTACAAACACAAATGCTGCAAGGTAACAAAAATAAATAAATAAATATGTGGATCAGGGAAAAGACTGCAGTGCCATATTTGTGCATTGTATCATTGTGGCAGATGGAGGGGACACTTCTCACAACTGTGATTGTGAGGTTGGAAAGATGGGAATAGTGGCTGTTCATGGCTCTGACCTGAAATCCCAGTTCTTCCTTTTCCTGCTCCATTTACCAATGAATTTTTTTAATAATAATGTTGGTATACCTTCTAGTGACATTTACCTGAAGGGCTATAGAGTTTCTTTTGTTGGATGATGTTTATTGAAGAGCCATGGTGGTGCAGTGGTTAGAATGCATTACTGCAGGGCTAACTCACTGCTCATTCCAGGAGTTCAATTCTGAGTGGCTCAAGGTTGACTCAGCCTCCCATCCTTCTGAGGTCAGTAAAATGAGGACCCAGATTGTTGGGAGCAATAGGCTGACTCTGTAAACTGCCTAGAGAGGGCTGTAAAGCACTATGAAGCAGTATATAAGTCTAAGTGCTATTGCTATTGCTATTATTTCCCCACATTTTATCATCTCAGGAAATATTTGGGAAATAAAATGGTGATTGTCTAAGCAGGGTTGGTATCAAGGGCTGGGGAAATCAGGAGATTCAGGCAGTTCAAATAAGTATAAAGATTTATTGCAAGCTTAAACTCTCTACAAAACTCTGAGCCACTAACTGACTCTATCGTTTCTTCCCCAAACCCCCAAGACTTTAATCTTAAACTGTCTACTGTTGACCTCACCCCATTCCTAAGAGGTCTGTAAGGGGCGTGCATAAGAGCACCAGCGTGCCTACCATTCCTGTCCTAATATTCCTTTTTACTTACTCTTTTCATGTATTCAAATTATGTTTATACTTTTACCTGTTATCTTATATACGCTTGACAAATAAACTTATGTAACTAACAGTTGAGGGAAATTAGAGAGAGTTAAGAAAGGCATTCAAAATGGGGTGGACTTAGCTCTCTTATGGGTGGGCAGGGACTCAAGACTGATGATGCATTTGACTCCTCCCTCAGGCTCAGTCAGGTCATCTCCTACAGTTGGTGGTATAAAATAAAGAACAAAAGACAAGGAAGTAACAAAAATGGTTAACCAATTTTGCTCCATGCTATCCTTCCGTTTGGCCAACACTTCTGTTCAGTGAATGTTTGATCTAGCTTTTACTGGACATTATTTTTGGGTAATGTGGATGTTTCTCCAACATTCTTCATTTCCACTTTGTTAGTAAATAAGTATCTAAACTGCCAGATTAAAAAAACAACATTTGAACAATTTACATAAATAAATGGATCATGTCACTGACATACTATGAAATGATTCACCAGAGAAGTTCTATGAGAAATATTATTTATTTGTATTTATTATAATACTGTGTGTGCCACTCATCAAAACTGAGTTTTCACAAATTTATATTTTCAGACTACACAGTTTATTTTCCTATGCTTTGATTACCCCAGAGAATCATAACAATGTCTTAAACCTTTTTTTGATTGATAGGCACTTTGAAATGCTGAAATGTTTGCAAAATGACAATTGTGGAATATTTGCTTATGCACAAAAACAGTTCCAATAGAGGATATTAAAAAACTTTTAACTCTGGCCCTCAATGAATATTGGTGTCCCTACTAGTTGTGAGATCTGGGCTTTCAAGGCTGTCTCTAGGATAGAGACCCTAGTTTGCATGGAATTGGTGTTAAACATGCTTGGGAAATTATTCCATAGAATTCTTTTTGAAAGCTTACAAAAGTGAAAGTAAGTAAAATTTGAGAAATGCAGTTAACATTTTGATGGGATGGAGGAGCAGATTCGATTTCTGTTCTTTAGTGGGTCACTGAGATATATGTGAATGTGAGAAAACAAGTTTATTGTATATTTTTTGATTCAGTGAAAGCATATGACAAAATGTGAATTATGTCATATTTTGCAGGAATGGGGAGTTGAAGGTTGGTTGCTGAATACAGTAAGAGTAGGATATGGTGGAATAAATCATGTTTAAGAAAAATAGAAAGCTTAGTAAATAGTTCAACACTGAGCTAGAAACAAGAAAAGGAAGCATAGAACTTGCTTAGTGGTTTAATGTATTTATGGAGAAAAAGATAAGTAATGTTTGAAGTGACAGAAGAAGTATATGGCTGGGAGACATGAATGTGCTTGCACTTCTGCATGTGGATGATGTGTTATTATTGTAATTGAGAACTGAATTAATTTGCACTGGCCATTAGATAGGTTGTCTGCTGCAATAAAATGTATGGATTTCAGGATTAATGTATCAAAGACCAAAGCAGTTGTGTTTGCCAGGGAAAATAGAGTGAGCAATTGAAAATTATAATACATGGTATTAAAAAACTACATCAAGTATATGAATGTATGTACTTTGGTAAAATGTTCACCAGAGGTGGGGCAATAGATGGGGGAAAAAAGTTTTGCAAGTGCTGGTAGAAACATAGTAAATAGTATATATGGTCTATTTTGAGAAACAAATGTCTGTCAAAAGGAGTAAGAGCGTGTAGAAGACTGTGTATCACTTTGTTACATGGAAGTGATAGTTGGATATGGGGGAGAAAACCAAAAACAGGTTGAATGCAATGCAAACAAAATATTTAAGAAGTGCATTTGGTAAAACAAGAAGTGTAGATGCTGAATGTACGTGGACATGACATAAAAGTGACCTGTATGACAGCAGTCATACTGCAGAGGAAAATTGAAAGAATATGTCTAAATTACACTGATGTGATCCTAACAACACAGAGAGTAAGAAATTTAAAGAACAAAAAGCAATGTGTGAAGAAATGTATAGGCACGGTAAGGAAAAGGATGACCACCAAGTAAAGGAAAATATGGAGAGGTATGACAAAAGCATTGGTGTATACTATTTTATACTTCATCCCCCTTTTTCTTAAATTTGTGCCTTTTCAGGAGGCAACTGGACTTTCTTGTTTTTTTCTTGGAGGACGTTTTGCTTCTCATCGAAGAAGCTTCTTCAGCTCTGACAGGATAGTGGGGAGTGGAAGGATTTATATTCCTTGCAGACAGCTGGTCATTTGCATCCTTTTACAGGGTCAATAAAGCACTTGGAGGTTACTGAATGGTGTGGATTTCCAGAGAAAAAATTGCAGACTACAGGAACCAGGAGCATCACTCAGGTAACCCTGAGGACACAGATAAACCTCCAAGTGCTTCAACAGTCTTCTAAAAGGATGCAAATGACCAGCTGTCTGCAAGAAATATAAATCCTTCCATTCCCCACTATCCTGTCAGAGCTGAAGAAGCTTCTTCGATGAGAAGCGAAACGTCCTCAAAGAAAAAACAAGAAAGTCCAGTTGCCTCCTGAAAAAGCACTTTGGGACAAGCATGATCTGGATGACTGAGAATCTCTACAGACTGTTATACTAATTCTTTTTCTGTATGTTTATCCCAAAAGAGAATCGCATGATGACTATGCATACATATATACTGTATGTATGTACTTCTATCTCATCCTTTTCTTACTAACTTACTTTACCTTTTCTTCAGTAGGTAGCCACACTTCTAAGCAACATGCTAGGCTGCAGCTACCCATCTTTTGCATTTTCTAAGGAAATGTATAGGTCCATTTGCAATGCTACAATTTGCTTCCTGGTAAATCCACTGCTATTCCAACGGTATTAGAAATAGGCTTGATTTACCACAGCGGGCCTTGACCTCTGTAAATATGCATATGATTGGCTTTCCAGGATTTTAAATAGGTCAGATCTTAATGTTTCTTAAGACTGCCTATTTTGTCTTTGCCATGGCTGTTCCAAATGGGAACAGAAGGATATAGCATATATCCATCATAGGTAATATATTAGACTCAGCCCACCACTTCCTTTAAGGCAGAAAAATTTAATGAAGCAATGCTGAAACATAAAATCTAGCCCTCTGCTTGATGCTCCCTTAGGGAATGTGCAAAGAATACAGATTGGGAGAAGAGTATGACAAGGAGAATTAGTAATAAATAAGTTTTGCTTTGCAATATGTGTCTCTCTTTCTCTTTCTCTCTCCCTCTCCCTCCCTCTCTCTCCTCCTACGCTCAACTCTTAAGGAAGGGGATGGAGCAAATACTACAATTTCAAAGTAAGCCTGCTTGAGCCAATAAGTCCCAATTCAGTAGGGAGTGAATCACTGAGTCAGAAGCAGGGATCTGGCTCAAATTACTATGAAAACTATTTTTTCCTCAAATCACCTGCTTAAGTTAATTTGCATTTTGGCTCTTTGTGACCTTAAAGCAGAAGGTCCCAGAAATCAGGTCCAGCTTCTCTAGACTCTAGCTGGACCCAGAGATCCAGTATACGCAATACTGTATTGTTCAAGAATATCTACATAGAAATTAATATTGCCAAAACAGTCCAAAGATGTTCTGCTGTTTGGGGTGAAGGACTAAGTAATTCTCTACCATACTACATAGAGAAACAGAGGAGACTAAAGTTTGAATCTTCCATCTGACAACAGATCAATATATTCTACAATAAGCGAGAAGACGCCAGTGGTGGTATTCATCCGGTTCTATCTGTTTTGGGGAACCAGTAGTGGCGGCTGTGGGAGGCTCTGCCCACTTGCCTGGATGTCATCATGTCTCATTTTTGATGCTCTGCGTATGCGCGGATGTGGTGTGCGAGCTCACATTTACGAACTGGTAGCGAAGGTAAGTGAATACCACCCTTGGAAGATGGGGTGGGAATTCTGTGCATCACAACATAATTCAGATATAATCAGGCTGTGGTCTACAGATGAAAGCCTTCCTATAAGTTAGAAGAGCTTTGTAGACATATAGCTTTCAAGCGGCTTCCTACAGTAATTTCTTCCCCCTCTTGTTTTAGATTAATGAAAAAGAACCACCTGTACACATTTCATATTAGAACTGCTACACTGAAGAGTTTCAGAATTAGTAGTCCCAAAGAATGGAGACAAATAAACCAAGGACTATGGACTTTTTAACACCTACATTCATAAAATAAGTTTGCCATGTTGTTTTGGTTCATATTCACTTTTATAGAAGGAAATACGTTTTAAGAGGTCCCAGAGAAACCTGAAATTTAAGCACCATAAATTACTGGTACCCTATCTATCATCTAGAAGGAAAAAAACATGGCTTTGGTGAGAATGATCTGATATCCCCTAGAAGTTGATTTAATTGCAAAATAATCACAAACAAAGTTTAAAGGTGGCTTGCTGTTCAGTATGAAAACACCTAATACTGAGATGTTTCACAGGCTCTTCTTCAGGTTTCTGCAATGCACAGAATTACCACCATTATGTAAATCAAATCGTATAAAGCCAAATATTCACAGGCACAAAGATTTTTATTTAGACAATGATGGTGAAAAGTTGTGGCCCATGAGCTAAACAAAGTCCATTAACCTCTCTTTTTATAGCCCCCAGAGCTGTACCCAATCAGCCTGGTTTTATTTTTGTTTGTGTTTTACTTTCCATTTTGGAAGGTTTAAGAGAGAGTTTTCAAAAACCTAACTCCATCCCCAAATAGTTTTATTTGGGTGCTGCCACTGCTCTGTTTTGGAAACCTGCCCTCAAAATGTCATGCAGCCTGACAAAAATTGTATTCATTCATTCATTCATTCATTCATTCATTCATTCATTCATTCATTCATTTAAAATTACCATTCATGGAAGTCATTCTCATGGAAGCTTTATCAAATTCTGAGATCACCCAACTCCAAATGACTCTGGGTAGCTCAATATATGCAAAAAGTGTAAAACCAACAAGGAAATATAACAAATAGCAGTTATTTGTTATATTTCCTGGGGGAACAACAACTAAACTCTTTCCCCTACCACCACATATCGTATAACGCACAAACAAAAGATACAAGCTAGGAAATCAGGGTTATAGTTCTAATGCCCCTTAATAAATTTCCTCATTGCTTGTGAAGAGGTCTTAATCACAAGGAGTTCTCCCCTACCCCTCACCCCATCAGTGGTTGTCAGTTTCTTGGAGTGATTGGGAGAAAGCAAAGGTGTCAGACCTGGTTTTGTACTTTGATGGGAGGCCCCCACAAAGCCCAAATTGCAGGCCAAATTGGGTTATTGAACAATATCTTGGAAGGAGGCCATGTCAAACCTCTTCTGCATCCCTACTGGGAGAACTACACGGTTGTGTTCAGGTTGTCACCAAGCACAGAGCTCGACTGGAGGGAAGGTTTACTTTGGATCATTTTGCCTTTTGCTGTTGAGTTTTAATAGTGTGATCTTGGAAGGCTCCGGAGGGCCTAGAAAAGAAGCTAGCAGGGCATATTTCTCCTGCAGTTGTCAATTGCTACTTTAGGCGAAAAGACCAAAGATGGCTAAAGAAAAGCGAAAAAAATTAAAAATTGTTTTAAAAGAAAACCCCTGTGGGAACATGGTATTCATTTCAGCCATGCAATGTGATCAGTTGTCAAACCTCCATCTGCCTGACATCAGCTTTGAATAATGCTCCTCAGCTTGCAATTAAAATCACCCATTTTGCAACGCCAAATGAAGAGTGCCTTGGAACCCTGACATTTCTTTAACCTCTGTGGCAAGTCTCACACCTATTTCATGCCACTCACAGAATGCCACTGGTTACATGATCCCATCATGAAAGACTCCCCTGCACCATAAAAAGTAATATGCCCAGTGGGGGCAAAATTAGGTTTACCAAGGGAGATTTCACTTTTAAATTTCCTGACGCTTGTGAATTTAAGCCTCAGACTTACTACTGTATTAGCATACTTCTAATTGACAGAAACATGAAGACCCCCCAAAAAATGTATTTAACAAAGGACACATTATTATTTTTGCAGCATTTTTATCCCACGTTTCTTTAAAAAGGCAAATCTCCATCTCTCCTGTGAATATTCTTATGCCTGTCTTTCTTGCAACATGTGAAACAAATACGTTTTAATGTTTATATTTATTCCAAATGTACTATAGTAGCCTTCCAACAAAGTAGATGGCCTCTGAGAGATATCCTTGGTTCTCTTTCTTCTTTTAGGAGAAAAAAAAGATCAATGCAAACATGGTTATGAGCATGCATACACAAATGTTTTACACAGGTCGCTCTATTCCCTTTTTCTTTGCTTGCATTTCAAAATACCTGTATAAGTAACATCACCGACTCCAAGTGACTCTGAGCAGCTCACAATATAACAAAGAAAATGAAACACAATTGAAAAACACAACCACCATCCCCTTGAAAAAACTATATAGGTAGTCCTTGACTTACAACTTACAACAGTTCATTTAGTGACTGTTCAAAGGTACAAAGGCAGTGAAAAAAGTGACTTATGACAATTTTTCACAATTACAGCTGTTATAGCATCCCCATTGTCATGTGATCAAAATTCAGATGCTTGACAATCGACTCATATTTATGATGGTTGACATGTCCCAGGGTCAAGTGATCAACTTTTGTGACCTTCTGATAAGCAAAGTCAATGAGAATAGGATAGGATAGGATAGGATAGGATAGGATAGGATAGGATAGGATAGGATAGGATAGGATAGGATAGGATAGGATAGGATAGGATAGGATAGGATAGGATAGGATAGGATAAATTTTTTTATTGGCCAAGTGTGATTGGACACACAAGGAATTTGTCTTGGTGCATATGCTCTCAGTGTACATAAAAGAAAAGATACGTTCGTCAAGAATCATAAGGTACAACACTTAATGATAGTCATAGGGTACAAATAGCAATCAGGAAACAATATCAATATAAATCATAAGGATACAAGCAACAAAATTACAGTCATACAATCATAAGTGGAAGGAGATGGGTGGTGGGAACAATGAGAAGATTAATAGTAGTGCAGACTTAGTAAATAGTTTGACGGTGTTGGGGGAATTATTTATTTAGCAGAGTGACGGCTTTCGGGAAAAAACTGTTCTTGTGTCTAGTTGTTCTGGTGAATGAGGAAGCCATTAAGTTAGTAAGAATCATCTTACTAACTTAACAACTGCAATGATTCACTTAACAATTGTGGCAAGAAAGGTCATAAAATTGGGGTAAAACTCACTTAACAACTGTCTTGCTTAGAAACAGAAATTTTGGGATCAATTGTGATCATAAATTGAGAACTACTTGTTCACAAGTAAATAAAATCAGATAAAAAACAAGATGTCAAATCCAGTGAACAGCAGAATTCATGAGGGGCTTCATCTACCTTAGCCTAATGTCTGGGAGAAGAGCCAGGTCTTCAAGACCCTCCAAAATGGTGTCAGAAGGAGAGCCCGCTACATTTCAGGAGGACTGTCATTGTACAGGACATGAGCCATGGCAAAGTCTAAGCAAAAACAGAGAGGTAGGGTTCAATTACATAGTTACTCCATTTCAAAAATGAAAATACAGAATTTTCATACTCTGAAGTTCCAGAACTCCTGTTTGATTTGTCAATGATGTAAGCAGCAATGAATGAAATAAACAAATCAATTCAAGTGTTCAGATTCTTTGTAAAAAACTGGAAAGTAGAATGAAATTATCATAGCTATCATCCACCAAACATTTAACAGAAACTGAAATTATAGAGCATCCATACCTTCAGAGAATTTATCTTCAGCTTAAACAGAGCATCTGAACCCAATCCAAGGGCTCAGGGACCACTTTTAATTTTCAGAACTTCTATTCCCTTGTTAATATCCAAAGCACACGAAACTATTTTTGTGACCCAAGATAGATTTTCATTGCCAGAAGCACTCAGAAACTGAGACTTGTGTATGTCGGATAGATATATACATAATCATGTAACATAGTGTCATGTAATTTTTTAGGATAACATCATTTAAAACATTTATGATAATGTTGCTTTACAAAATCAACCAATTGCTGAAGTCTGGGTTAATTTTGGTAAGTGTAGGAAAAAATAAGATAATTTGTATTCAGACATTCCTTTCGATCAAATAAGTGTACTACCCTACTGCTTGTGTTAAACATATTTGGCAAGTACTTACAAGGGTATCTGCTTAGGTGGAATGTAGCAAGAGAAAAGGATGTCCAAAAGAGCTATAGTTCATCATTTGGAGATTTTTTAAGATTACACATAATTTACAATGTGCCATAATCCTAAACAAAACATTTCTTAGATAAGAAAGCAAAGCTGCTTGAATGATAAGAGTTTGTTCTAATTGCAAGCAATAAATGCAGAAGTTCCAGGTTTAAGTCACATTTTAGGCCTAAATTCATTCAGTAGCTTTAAGACCAACTTTTCACTTTTATCTCCCCCCATCTTCAATTATCAGCAGTAAGGAGAAAAGCCACTTTACAAGTCTGTCATTGGATATGTATGTGAATAGCAATAGCAATAGCACTTAGACTTATATACTGCTTCACAGTGCTTTACAGCCTTCTCTAAGTAGTTTACAGAGTCAGCCTATTGCCCCCAACAATCTGGCTCCTCATTTTACTGACCTCAGAAGGATGGAAGGCTGAGTCAACCTTGAGCCAGTCAGGATCAAACTCCTGGAGTAAGTAGAAATTGTACTGTTATTTTTCATAGTGGTCTTTATAACAAATATGTGCCTTTATAAAATAGAACTTTTTAAATTCTCTTGAAGAACTTATTTGATCCAGCTTTCATTTTGTGTTCCATAAAGCCAGCAAATTAAATATCAATTTTTCATGTAGAATAGAAAGTGCCCTAACAAGTTCAGTGTCAAGACACTGTACCAGCGAATAGGGTTAAACACACAAATCTGTGTCTTTTCAACTGAAATTCTCCACTGCTGTCCCTATTTGCACAGACACAGATACCTCTCCTAACACAAACTCCATTGAGAAAGAAACAACCACAAAGTTTGTTGTTGTTCATTAAAAGATCAGCCTGTTAAGTCATTGGCTTTGACGTAAACAGAACTCTTGAACTGTCCTCCTGTATACCAGGAACGGCAAGCCAACCTGTCACTGACAATTTGAAAAGGAAAACACTTTCAATGCAAATCTAGGTTATCAGATTATTTAGATAAAGGATTAGAAACTGAACCATTTACTTTTCCAGAGCCCCCTAAAGTTACAGCTGCAAGACAAGGAAGCTCCCTCAGGCTGCCCTTCCTATGACCTCAGCTTTGACTGGCAAGGACCACTGCTACGGTAATAGAGTGAGAGTAACTCATTGTTGGCTCTTGCTTTGTCTGGGCCTCCACTAAGCAGACACATCAGACAGAAGGCCTGGAT